>NW_022631061.1:4449099-5061372 GCF_010015895.1 Lontra canadensis | reverse complement strand
AAGAAGAAGAAGAAGAAGAAGAAGAAGAAGAAGAAGAAGAAGAAGAAAGAAGAAAGAAAGAAAAGAAAAAGAAAGAAAACCCAAAGGGGATTGTTTTTTTTCAATTTCTAGACCACCTGTCACCCACGTGCCTCGTACAAACCCCTTCACCCCTTCCCACCTCAGTCTCCTTCCCTGCACTTACCCCGTCATATTATTGGAAAGAACATGTGAGCTACAGTGCCACAGCCCACAGGAGAGTGTTTGGCACAGTACAAGCCAATCTCTGAAACCCTTACTTCCACACAAATCGTCTCGGAGGCATCTCTCTTCACCTGTTAATCCTGAATTTTATTTTCTCTTCTCACATACTCTTAGGTTACCTTCCTGCCTTCCCTGAGATTCGTAATCACTCCCAATTTAATATCCACCATGAATCTAATTAAAATTCTGTTAGCGTCTGCCTCTTCTAGACCATTAATGAGGCTGTTAGATAAAACGTAATAAAGATCCCTTGAGCAGCCCAGCAAACATTGCTATTAATCATTGTTTACTTCTCCACAGCCTGTGTTCATACTTCATGGACATTTCCGAACCCATTTGAATAAACTCACCTAATATGACTTTGTTTTTCTAAATGGTGTCAAGCACCATTCAAAAGCCATGGGACACGGTGCTGCTGAGGAGGGACCCTGCCCTCTCCCCTACCTGGGCTGGCACCGCTGGGGATGGGCAGCAGCGCTGTTCCTGCATAAGGCTGTCACCCATCCCTAACCCCCTCCCATGCACACAGATGAAAATCTCTCATATTCTACTCTTCCTTGAAGCTGAATGATTTCCTTTCAAATATCTGCCCCCCTGCCAACTAAGCTGGAAAGGATGAGACAGTAAGTACATATTGTTATTAATGTCTTCGAATTACCTCTAGAACAAAGAAATTAACAAATAAAATACATCTCATTTTGAGTGAATTCCAGCCCTTTCTCTCTGGGCCCACGAGTCCAGGCCACCGTGGCCAGGCTGAGAGCGGCATGCCCGTGTGCACAGGCTGTGTACAAAGAGGAAGTGAGGCAAGAGAAGGGAGGCACCAGGAGGAGAGCGTCACACGGCACACAGTTTCATCTCGTTGGCTTTTTCGGCAGAGTTGACTGATCTAACTATGCTTTCCCAGCAGCTCCCCACCCCGGCCCAAAATATCTGTCCCAACCCCAGCAGACAGATCAGTTCTGAGTTTATGAACACCTGTTCAGCCCATCACTTCCTTTAGGGTCTATGAAGTGTTTCTGTGTGGTTTAGAGGCACAAATCACGACTGACAGGCAAATGATCTGGGTTCTGGCCCCGACTTCAGCACGTACCACCAATTTCCTCGCCTTGTATGTAAAAATAACAATTGCTACCTCAAAGAGCTGTGGTGAGGAGTCACAGGGATTCCATACCATGATGTCAGGCTTTGCTTCAAAGCTCACTGTTGCCAGGGAGAAAAAAAAATCAGATTATATTGTCAAGGAGTTTTTCAGACAGCAAAGAGAACGAAATTTGGTGAGTCTGCCAAATTTTGTGCCTTTAGTAGCTTGAGTTTAAACCATACTCTGGTCCCAAATAAGAGCTAAGAGGACCTGTGAGGCCTTCTGCCCCCAATTTCTTCCTCCAATCAGGAAGCCCCAATAACCTTGCCCGCCAAAGTGTGGTTCTTGGACCAGCAGCATCAGTATCACCTGGGAGCTTATTAGAAATGCAGAGCCTTAAGCCCCACTCTCCATCTACTCCCCCATCCAAAAGTCCGAATTTTGACAAGACGAATTACACACATATTAAAGCTTAAGGGTCATTGTCTTATATAATACCCTTCACAGGTGGGCTGAGAATTAATGAAGCCGTAGTTTGCATGCACGCGTGTAAGGGGGCTGGTGCCCAGGTCTTAGAGCATCCAAATATCATAAAACCTTTTTCCAAAAGCAATGAACTTTAAAGGAAGATATCTTTAAAAATGAAGAGTTAGCTGGTACATTTGTAAATTCTCACCTTCCTCACTTTGACCTTGAGCCAAGTCTCTGATTCTCTCCCCACCCTTCTGTCCTCTGGGTCACTTGATCTCCCCTGTTTGGTTCCTGGTTCCTACTTAGGGAGTTGAGCAGGGCAATACCAGGAAGGATTTACACACACACACACACACACACACACACACACACACACACATAACTTTCAGTTTCTGAAGTGGAGAATGTTTGTTCAGCAGCCAGGACTTATCGGTAGAGGTAGGTCTGGATGATAGACCCACACATAACAGGGCTTATAGATCTATGAGTCTGAAACTCAACCAAAACCAGGGAGCCGAGTACAATCTAGGTCCATCATGGTCCAGTTGTAATACTGCCTTCTAAAAATTAAAGACTGGCCTGCAGATGCCACTGTTTTGGGGTAAAACTTCTTTCACCGGAAGAAGATTCAGGAGACGTGAAACTCTCCTCCTCAATCCTTTGAGCCCTTGAGAGAATGCCCAACCATAGACTTCCATGTCCCTGAATCTCTCCCCATTACATATTGTCTTGGGTTAATGTTAAAAAAACAACATTTCGGAGTCATCACAAGTTTCCTAACTAGATCAAAGTTTTCCTAACGGGCAGAGATCACATCTCACACAACTTTGGGGAGACACCGAAGCGACACTTAAAGCCACCCAGGAGCTGTATGTGTTGGGAGACATAGACTCCCTGAGCCCGTTTCCTCGACAGTGAAACAGAAATAATCATAAGGTTATCATGAGAACTAAAAAGTAAAAAGGACTAACACATAGAAAGCACGCAAGAAAGACTACTGGTCGCTTGGCCATGGAAATCAGACGAGACCTGCACCACCACATCCTTTTTTCTCCCTGTACTAGGGGAGCAATAAGGTAGCAGAACAGCTGCTCACAAAATAAAGTATGGCTCCCGGTGTCCCCAGCATCCACCCATGAATTTTTCTTTGTACATCTAACAATTTGTATGTAGCTATGAGAAGGCTCAAAAAAGACCACAGAGAACTGGCTTCATGTACCCCAAGTGACAAACTCTCATTTTCCTGTCCTCTGAAATGCATGAAAATCTCCTGCAAGGTGTAGGTCCTCTCCTGTGTGAGAGGAGCGTCTGAACATCGGGGGTCGGGGGAACGCTGTCAGAGGATACCTGGAGCAGACAGTGAAGGAGATCAAAGATAATTAGATGCTTCTGAAATACCTACGTGTCTTCCGAAAACCGGGCGGGAAACACGGTCGGTCTGCAGCTGACAGATTGCATCTTGTTGCCTAGCACTGGCCTGCGGTGACTGGGAGCTGCTAGGCAACCCATCCTCCTGGGCTTGGTGATCCGGCAAACACTAGGCAGATGCCGCCCCTCCCAATTTTCTCGTCTGGAAGATTCACACCTGATTAATGTTTCCTCTGAACTTGTTTCTGCTGGGACAGGGCAACAGCGACGTGCAGGTTTGCCCGAGTGAGCCTGGCCACCCACCTCAAGAACGCCTCCGGGCAGAAAACTAATGACCCACGACAAATGAAACCGCGTGGAGATGGAAGCCTGAACTCTGGCGTGTAGGGGGAGAATCGGAACCATTCCTTGTGGAAATTATCACATTACCATCTGCAATCAGTATCAGGCAGATTGGTCTGGTACTGATTGAAATGCCTGGAGCGAAATTGCAAAGTCACCCAAGTTTATTCTCCTCTCTCTGAATTATTTGGGGCACGTGGAGGTGCTTTTTCCTAGCAGCCTGCTTCTTCCAACTGCTCCCAGGGTTTAGGCTTTCTGGCAAATCTGCTCAGGTCCTGACAGAGCCAAGTATAAATATCAATGTTTGATAAACTGCTTCCTCCCTACTCTCCCCAGATGTATTTACCCTATTAGGGTGCAAGTAGCATTTCACGAAGGAGGTAGAAAAAAGCAATCTTTTGTCCTCCTTTCTTCCCTCCCTTCCTTTCTGTTTAGCAAAAAATTGTAACAAAAACGTGGTGACTTATTTAGCTGGACTCCATACCAACTCCCACTCTCCGGAGACTTCTGAGGATACGGTATGAACATTTTCAAACTAATATTGTTAATCATACACTATTACAGTCTCACTGTTCTAGTTTTCCCGGGTCTCTGGGTTATGAGAGCTTTCTAGATTAATGACATGTTGGTTTTCTTTCTAAGCAGGACATCGCTATTTCTTCCTTTCCATTTATTCGGTGTTTATAACTTTTCAAAGCATTTCCACATTTTTTTTAATCATGCTGTTCTATAAACCCCTGTGCTCTGGTGCATGTAAGTTAATTATAATGCTTTTCATTTAGGAGAGAAAGAGGTTGAAGAAAACTGCAGAGCATAATGGAAATGAATTTCAATCCACAAACTCAGGTACAAAGGAAATGCCACTCTATTTAGGTCAACGTAAGTCTGAATTAAGGTCTATCCCAATAGATTGGTAGATATTCAATATCAGAATTACTGCTCTAGAATCCAGGAGGCTTAAGAACCGCCTGGAAAAGGGAGTGAAGGCCCTTTACTTCCAGTCTATGGTGGTTGCTGCCGTACTATCAGACCCAAGTTCATGTGGTCCCTTGAAGTTCTTGTCTTCCATCCCACAGGTGAGGCCTGGAATATTTGCCAGCTCCTGGAGCCCAGAGGCAAAGAGCCTGCCCCAGCCCTTGCCTCTGAGGGGCAGGCCCTCCTCCACTCTCTGATCACTGTCCCTTCCTGAGGGAATCAGCTCTCTGCTGCTAACCCCAGGACTGCTATCCTTCCTGACTGCTGCTGCTGGCCCCTACCCACACCAATCTGGAGCTGTATCATGGATGGCTTCGATTTCCCCAAAATGCAGAAGCAGCTATTCTCATAGAACTAGGACAAGGAGCTTTCTTTCCACCCTGCTGAAATTATGCTCTCGTCACACCACCAACAAGACTCTTATGGAGGCCACTTAACACCCACTTGCGGCCCAAAGCTCTGGTCGGTTCTGTGCATTTCTATACGTTCTCTCAGCAGCATCAAGGCTGACAGCTCCCTCCATGAACACTGCCTCGTCTGGGCTCCTGGACACATCCCCCTGGTCCTCTCCCATCTCGTGGCTCACCCTTGTTCAACTCCCTCTCTCTCAGCCTCCTACACCAAACCTCTAATGTCAGAGTGACCCTAGATCTGTGACGTCCTCAGTCTATACTCTCCCCCACATTATCTCATCCAGTCCCACAGCCTGAAGGACCATCTACACTATTTACTCTCAGGTATGTGTTTCCAGCCCAGAGCTGTTCCATCAGATGACGACTTATATGTCAACAGCCTATTAACTTCTTGACTCGGATGTCCTGTAGGCATGTCCTGTAGGACATCCTGGAAACTTCTGTCGATTTTATCAGTCCCAAACCCTAGGGGTTATCCTTGAATCCTCACTTTCCCTCTTACTCAATATCTAATCCATTAATGAGTTCTTCGGTTGTACCTGTAAAATTGACCCCAAATCTGAGCACTTCTCCTCATTCCCTTTGTCAGCCATCCTAACTCAAGCCCCATTACCTCTCCCCTAAATTTCGGCAATGGTCCCCGTCTCCCATGCCCAAGCCTGCCCTTCACACAGCAGCTGTATGATCTTTATAAACATGATCACGTCACTCCTCTGCTGAAAACCGTCTAAAGGTTTCCCATGGTGGTTATCATAAAACTCCAACTCTCTGACAGTGACCTAGACCAGTGCCAGGTGTGGCTGACTTCCACCTCAGGCCAATGGTCCCCAAACCTTGCTGCTCTTCAGAATCACCAGAGTGCTTCGTGAAATACACTGCCCGTGTGAATTACACGTCAGCAAGAGTGTTTTTAAAGTATACGCCTCCAAGCTGGACCCACGGAATCAAGATCGGGGTGAAGTCTCTGGTTCTAACAAGTGCCCCCCCAGTCACACGTACAGTGTGTGAGAACCATTGCCTCGGGCGCAATGCAAGGACCTTCAGAAGAGGAAGGGGACTGTGGGAGGTGGGAGGTTGCGCAGTGCTCTGGGAAGGGAGGAGGGGGCTCCCAGTTCAGACTAATAGGACAGGCTGAAGACAATGCAGACACCATCATTCAACCAAAAGCCATGAGAACAAATTTATTTCATTTCTGGTAAACTGAGAGCTTTTTCTTTCAATGGGAAAATAGTTTTTTGGGGTTTTTGTTTATTTGTTTGTTTAAGACTTTGACTCCTTCACCTGGCTCAAGTCCCAGGGTTCAAAGCCGGGTCACTCGGAAAGTATTGCCAGCTTAGAGGTCACCAGTTCTGGGGGGCTGCTCTGGAGAGCCGGATATGTCAGCATTCCACACAGGGCATCCAGCAGCAGGGGAATCTTCCCGGCCCACAGGCCTCTGTGAGAAACTGCCACCCACCCCATGTGAAGCTCTTGTTCTGGGAGATGCTAGACCAGTACTGTTACCCTGTGTGCCCCGCACGCTGGCCCAGCATCACCTCGGCGGTGGGGGCTTCTGCTCTCGCTAACACAGGATGTGGAGCAGTGGGCTCAGACTCTTTCCACAGCAGACTTTCAAAACCAAAAACAGACAGTACGGAACTCACTCCCTCCCTCAGACTGCGATTCTTGGGAACTCCAGGCATCCTGGGCTCTCTTGAGCATCACAAATTCCTGTATGTCTGTGTAGATGCAGAGAAGTAGGTAATGTTTTAGGCATACCACAGACCCCTGATCCTGAGCTCTAGAAAATGCCTCCATCTTTTCTCTCCGTTCAGTAAGACGGAAACCATCTTATCCCTACTAATCTAGACTAGCAACCCACTGACCATGTGATGTATTTTGCTTGGTTGCTTGTGGTCAAACGAATATGATGTCAATTTAACCATTTTTTAGGTGTTCAGCGGTACTACACACATTCACAGTGTTGTGCAACCATCACTAATATCCATCCCCGGAACTTTACCAACATCCCGAACTGAAACACTGTACCTATTCAACAATAACTCTCAGTTCCCCACTTCCCCCAGGCCCTGGTAACATCTATTCTCCTCTAAATCTCTCTGAATTTGACTACTCTAAGTGCTTCCTGGAGTGGAATCCTACAATGTTTATCCTTCTGTGTCTGGCTTATTTCACTTAGCATAATGTTTTCAAGGTTTATTTGTGCTGTAGCACACATCCAATTTTCCTTCCTTTCTAAGACTGAGAAAGAGTCCATTGCACGTATGTGACACATTTTGTTTACCCATTCCTCTGTTGATGGACATTTGGGTTGTTTCCACCTTTTTCTGTATGAATAATGCTGCTGGGAACATTTGTGTACAAATATGTCCAAGTCCCTGTTTTCAGTTCTTTTGAGTATATACCCAGAAGTGAAAATGCTGGATCATATGATGACTCTGCTCTAATTTTCAGCAATACCCATACTGCTTTCCTTAGCAACAGCACCATTTTAAAGTCTCACCAGCGGTGCTTAAGGATTCCAGTTTCTCCCCATTCTCATTAGCACTTGTTATTTTTCTGGTTTTTTAAGAACAGTCATCTTAATGGTGTGAAGTAGTATCTCATTGTGGTTTTGATTTCATTTCCCTATGATTAGGAATGTTGAGCGTCTTCTCATGCTGTTGTTGGCTATTTATATATAGTCTTTGGACATCTCTCTATTCAGGTTCTTTGCCCATAAGGTAACCAAAATTCACTCCCGGGGCAGAGGAGGAGGTCCAATCTTTTTTGAAGCTGGATACCTGAACAACATCAAGTTTCTATCAATAAAGAAGTGGAGAAAAGTTTTAGGTAGACAACTAATGATGGGTGTCCCAGGGAGCAGACATATAAGCAGGTAAACTACAAAATGGTGTGATAGTACTATAATTGAGACAGTAAATGTGCTCTTAGAGCCCAGGGAAAGAATTGAGTACTGCCTTGAAATGCCAACGAAACCTTTACAGAAGAGGTGATACTGGAGGAGGGTCTTGAAGGATGAATAGGAGCGTTCCTTCAGATGCTGGGGTGAAGGATAATCCAAGCCAAAGGAATAGCACATGCAAACACAAAATGTTTGGAATATATTTCTGTTTTGCAGCTCTATGAATTCCCTGTCCACCCGCCCGCTGAGGTCATGGTATCATCATTAACAGCAGAACATGGCTGGAGCCCAGGATATTTGGGAGAGGTGTGATATGCCAGGAAATGTGGCCAGAGAGGAAGATACAGTTGGGAGTTATGCTGTAATATTCTTCAGAGAAACCAGGCTTTCTTTAGTCCCACAGGATCCACTTGCCCTCTCTTACTTAGCATTTCCCAAGTATGTTAACCCATAGATCAAGTCACTTAAACCCTCTGTCCTTGGTGTTTTAATAAAGAGATATGCCATAAGGGGAGGAGGAAACATAAAAACACTGAAGTTGAATCTTGGATGTGAACCAAGATAGAAAGTGGAAAACACATTGTCAAGGACAGTGCTTTTAAGTCTCAGCTTTTTCTTTTTGGTCCCAGAAGGGAACAGGGAGTTGGGAGGGCTCATAAGATAAGGAGCTTTATATGAAATTAATTATTTCCCTTTTCAAAAATGATGTTGAATTGGGTAGGAAGGTGAGAGGAATGGGAGCTTTCATATCCTTTAATAATGTCCGGAGTGTTTAAATTAAGTCTCTGTTATTCAAGAAATGAGCTATTCCTCAAAATGATCTGCCTCTCTCAAGGCTAGGTCAATTAGAAAGATACCAGCTTAAGAGATGTATAAAATGATTTAGAACTGATTTTCACTGAAACTGGTTAATCTAACAGACCAGAGATTGTCAAATTCTGCCACCAAGGAATATGAGTGTCTTCCCATGTCCCTAAATCAATGGCCCGATCTTCCTGATTCACAGGGGCTCATGGAAAGAATACTAAGCTTTTTCCAAAAATTATTTTTTAAAACACTTCTCTTGGGTTATTTTCTACCTACAAAAATCCCATAACAAAATATATATTTGTTATTTTTTTCTTAATTTGGCACTTCAAATGTTCATGGTATACTGCAAATAGCCTTCTGATTTCCAGATGCTGCCTCACCAGAACACATCTGGGAATCATGCATGACCATTGACCAACAAAAGCATCCCCCCTAGGAGAATTATTTAAACATGATCTACTTGCAATGTGTGGATACGTCACAATGTGTATGAACATATATAAAGCTGTAAACATAATTATTTTTCACACAAGCAGAATTTTAACTGTTTAATGGGCTGTATTCCAGGTTCTTAAATTTTTCTTCCAATAAATGTGGCTACTAAATACCAAGTCAGTGTAAGAAGCATATTATAGGTGGGGGATGAAGAATTAATATGGAATAAGATGTCTCTCATTATACCAGCAGCATATAATCTTCAAAACAACATATGAAGTAGGTCTTATTTTTTTCATTTTTCTTATAAGGAAAAGTTTCAGGGAGGGTGTCATGCTCAAGATGATATGACCCTGTGAGTGGTGAGCCAAGATCTGAACAACGTCTTTAACTTCAAACTGCCTATTAACATATACCATTTCATTATTATGAGGTCTATTTAAAAAAGTGATTAGTGCAACTTTGGTCCATTGAGCCAAAAGAGCCATTTGAAAGACAATCTGCTAGATGGTAGGATACAGAGACAAGACACAACCTTCCCAGGCCTGGAGGAGCCTACAGTCTGAGGCAGGACAGCAGCAAGCCATAAGGCAGAGTCTGACAAATGTTCTTCAGAAGCACATGATGTTCATCCTGCCAGCAATGCGCTCCCATGTTCATACCCTGGTGAGCTCCCAGGGCTGCCACTCTAAAAAGCCGCCCAGAAATCCCTCTCTGACACGCCCTTCTGTTCCTACAGAACCTTGCATAATCCCTCCTTATATGGTATTAACAGTATGTATTACATGTCTGTCTTCTCCTAGACTTTGTTTTAAGAAATAAGGGTTATCGCGCCATGTTAATCTTTCACCTTCTGGGAGACCAGAGTTAGTCAGCTACTCTGGGACATGTGATCCTATCCGAATGGAAGGTTCACTGAACAAAGGCATTCCTCCTACAGGAACAAAGAGGGTTCCTAGATCAAGGGCACACTCGAAGCTTATCTATCCTACTAGAACCTCTAAACAAGATCTTGGGATCTATCTATAGAAACAGTAAAGTGAAAACCTCGGTGACACTGTCTCTTTTTTATCTCTAAATACCCCATATCCTGAGCACATCACTTGAAACCCTTTATTGAGTAGATAATGTATGAATGAAAAAGAATGAAAAAACACAATCTCCCATTTTATTTTATTATTATTATTTTTAACCCCTCATCTTAAATATGTACTTAGAAGATGGACTATATGGGATACTAGAGGCTTTTCTCATTTAAAAACATTATGTTAATTTGGTTTTTGAAGGCATTATTCAGTGAAATTAAGATTAAAAATGAGGACACAAGAACTCACATTAGAACTTGGAAACTGGATCCGATATTATGCTACAGGGACAATTTCTTCCTTGTTCCAAGGCTGTGTTTTGGATTTTATTATGCTTCCTACATTTCTGGCACTCACAGGATTCCCAAGGATTCCCAGTAAGACATCCAGAATCCTTGAGGTCCTTCGGTCCAGCTCAGGACCCAGTTCTAAGCACCCTCCAGGAGGTACACATTATTCTTTCTGACTTGCTTTACTCTTGTTTAGCTTCTGTAGTGTTTTTAAAAACCACAGTGCTTGTCTTAGAAAAGCTCTTTAGAAGCAAAACCTGTCTTCTGCTTATTTTGAGTTCACTAAGCAAATGTGCGCTAACACCAGCCAGAGCAAATAGTAGATACTCAATACACTCTTGTGGAATGGCTAGTAGTGTCTCAGATACTTCTGGCAAATTCTTACTTATCAAAGAACATTAATGTACTTGACGACATTTGAGTTTTAGATTAATGAGGTACACAAGATTGATACTCCATTTTACAGATGAAGAAACAGAAACACAGAAAAGAGAAATAATTTTTATAAAAAAAATAAAAACAGAAGAACCAACAAATTTGAATTTCAGATAAACAAAATAATCTTTAGTATAAATTTGGAACCATGCTCCATTGCCAAAATGCATGAGTCTTAATAATACTAAAAAAGTATTCATTATATTTACTAGAAATTCAAATTTGACTGAGTATCTTATGTTTTCTCTGGCATCCCTAGCCCAATATGGTTTGTTAGTGGCAAGGCAAGGGACAATTATCTCATCATGACTGAATGGTTGAAATGCCTACTTTAGTCTATATTTAAACTAAACATAAAATGATGGAAATCAGGAGATGCCTCAGTTGAAATGGTAACAATATGGGCAATGAAATTTTGTCATAATTTCCAAACTCTTTAGGAATAAAGCAATTTAACCCAAAGTAACTGTGATATTTTATGAGACATTTTAAATGCAGTGAGAGTTTTTGCTTGTGCCTAAGATAAAATGTAGGCAACTGGCAAACTTGTGGGGCCAACCCCAAAAGAATTCTATCTGTTGCAAGACTTAAGAGCCCCAGACAGAGAAATGACAAGTTTTTAGCATGTACCTAATCTAGTGATGCAGAGATGAACCAGGGAGTTCAATGTCTGCCTTCCCTTCCCAGAGCAGACAGCCTAACTCCGATATTATGAAAATTCCCTTTAAAGGACCAAGAGGCCAGAAACAGCCCAGTTGGCCAGGTAATAATACCTCAGAAGCAGAGGAGAGCAGCTACTTGGATTAGAGCTGTACTTAACCTACAGATGATGCCGTGTCTGTCTTCTCAGGGTCCCATTCCAGAGACAGAGTGGGTTACAAGGAATCTAAAGGAGCAGTTTCCCCACAGCCTTAAACATGAGAGAGTGCAAGTAGTCCCACATTCCACCAGAAGTTAGAGTGTAATGCGAACTGGAAGGGGACATCCCCCGCCCCCACCCGCCTCAACAATGCACATACATCTACATCAGCCCTGGACATAGAAGAGAAGGAAGATGTGGTCAATTTCCGGGAAGGTTCATTCAGGAATGTGCATGAGAAATCCCCAGAAAGACTCAAACATGCATTGGGAAGACTTTGCAAGAGTGAGAGGTCCTCTGTCAGCAGGTGAGGGTAAGAGACAATGGAATGTTGATGCGACCCTGACAGTGCCACTGGCTGATGAGTCTTCGGAGTCTGAGGTTACTCAAGCTAATTACGCTGACTTGTCAACCACTGAATTCTGGAATGGAACGTCACCAGTTTCAACGATGACAATACAGCTTCTTTATTAATGTCATCTTCCTGAAATCACCTCCAAATTGTTTAAAATTTGTTAAATAGTTTAATGTTTTAAAACATTTTTCGTTATTCTAAAACATGTACTTTTTACTTGCTTTTAAAATATGTTGGCAGGCACATTAAAGCACAGGATGAAATATTAAAATTTCCCAAGGTAAGACAACCTCCCAGTTCATGAGAACTATATTGCAACAAGCCCTTTAAAGAGAAATATAATGAGAGGGCCTTGGGAATTAAATGTAACTGATCCTATCCTAGGGTTCATCTAATGAGACACTTAGGACTTCACATTTTCTTTTGCCACTGGCACGTCTGCTGGTGAATAAAATGCTTTTTGAGCAGAAGAACAGGTGCAATAGTTAAGACTTTTCTCAGGAACAAGCATTAAAAAAAAAAAAAAACAGGTGAAGCAGAATTGACTTGCTAGTGTTTTCTGGGTGAAAAAATTTTTATAACAAGGCAAGATTTTATTAATCCACCCTACATTTACATACTATGCAAAAATAAAAACTCATTTTTTTCATCTGTAATTGAGGCTAATATCTAGATTTGCTAGTCATGGCAACATGACATCCAGTCATTCTTTTTTGTTTATTTCATTTCATTCTAGTCCTTTCTATAAAGGTATCCAAGCATTTTCACTGTTAGATTTTTCCCTAGCTCGGCTTACACTCAAGTGTAAAACAAAGTACCAGGAAAATATACTTTTCCATTCTAAGACAATTTTTTGTTAATTTCATCTGTTACTAAAAGGTGCCTCGGGGTGCCTGGCTGGCTCAGTCAGTTTAGCGTCTGCTTTCAGCTCAGGTCATGATCCCAGGGTCCTGGGAGCCCTGCATCTGGCTCCCTGCTCAGTGGAGAGCCTGCTTCTCCCTCTCCCTCTGTCTGCTGCTCTGCCTACTTGTGCCCTCTCTATCTCTTTGTCAAATAAATAAATAAAATCTTAAAAAAAAAAAAAAGTGCCTCAACTGAGTTTCCAAATTTTACTCACTCACCCTCTCTTATTTTCCTTGTCTTTTGGAAGCCATAGCTCATGCACATTTGTACTTCAGATTTGTCCTACCTTCTGGAACATTCCTCTCTCCATTCTCCAACAGCCACAACTTCTCAGAAATGCCTCTGCCTTTCTACATGTATGATGTCACACCTCTGCTCCTCCCCATCATCCAATTACCTCTTCATACTTTCCTATGGCAAATGCCTCAGTAAGTTCACTTTAACAGAGGTCTACCCTTCTTTTCTGCAACCAACATATATCCAAAAAAAAAAAAAGGGAGTACTAAATACAAATATGGATCCACATACTGATGTAAGTTTCCTTTTTTTTTTTTAAGATTTTATTTATTTGTCCAAGAGAGAGAAAGTGAGCATAAGCAGGGGAAGCAGCAGGCAGAGGGAGAAGCAGACTCTCTGCTGAGGAAGGAGCTGAATATGGGACTTGATCCCAAGACCCTGGGATCATGACCTGACCATAAGGCAGACACTTACCTGTCTGAGCCACCCAGGCTTCCCTAATGCAAGATTCCTGTAGTAACTTGAAGTAAATTGTGGTAAGAGAAAGATGCATGTTGTAATCCCTAGAGCAAGCACCAAAAATTAATGCAAAGACATAGACCTAAAAAGCAAGACAGGAATTAAAATGGCACTAAAAACATTTCACTGACAAAAAAAGACAGAAAAGGAAGAACAGAGGAACAACAACAAAAAATGCATGTTAAAAAAAAAATAATAACAGATTGGAACACCTAAATCCAATCGTATAATTAATTACATAGAATGTAATGGCTAAATACTGATCAAAAGGTAGAGTTTTTCAGACAACATAAAAGGCAACACCTCGCCATATACTATCATATACTATCATATAAGCATTTAAAATACAAAGACAAAATATGTTGAAAGTAAAATGATGGAAAAGACCTATCATGCAGTGAGCAAAGAAAGATGGAGAGACTCTATTAATATGAGACAAATAGATTTTAAGACAAGGGAACTTCCAGAGACAGGAAAAAGTTAAGATAGAACAGTCATAAATGTGTAACACCTAATAATACATAAAGCAAAAGCTGTTTAAACTGAAATAGATGACTATTAGAACCAAGACTTTTCTATTCTTCTCTCAAAAAATTGATAGAAACAGGTAGACACAAAGTCAGTAACAATATAGAAAGCTTGAACAAAACTACCAATCACCTTGATCCAATTGAGATTTACTGATGATCCACCCAACAATAGCAGAACTTTCAAGGGCATGTGGGACATTGACTAGGAGAGACCATAGATGCCAGGCCAAAAAATACTCTCAATAAATGTGAAAGGATTGAATTCATAAAATATGTGTTCTCTGACCCATGACAGGGTACAATTAGAGCTCAGTAACAGAAACATATCTAGATTATACCCAAATGTGTGTAAATTAAGCAATATATTTCTGAATAACACATCGATGAGAGATAAAACACAAAAAAATTAGAAGATATTCTGATCCAACTGAAAATGAAAACAAAAGATACCAAAGCTTGGGGCATTTAGCTAAGGGAATGCCTATGGGAAAATTTAGTTTCAAATGCTTACAACAGAAATGAAGGCCTTAAATCAATGATGTATCTTAGATAAGTTCCCCCTTTAAGAAGATAGAAAAAGAACAAGTTAAGCCTTCAATAAGTAGAAGAAAGGAAGTAAAAACCAGAAATTAAAACTAAATAATAGAGAAAATTAATGAAACTAAAAGTAGCTTTTTGCAAAGATCAATAAAATTGATACACACCTAAGTATATTGATCAGGACTGATCTCCTGATCAGGTGCCCAAATGTGGGGCAACAACTGGGTGGAAGCCAATGATTCTGGCAGTGAAAGAAATCACCTGAAGCAGAACAAAGGAGAAAGAAGTTTGTTGAAGACACCACAGGGGAGCTGTGCGTGTGAAGGCAGAGGAGAGGCTGGTTGCCAGGAGGCTATGGGTGGGGCTGTATTTGAAGGGGGACAGTGAGGAAGTATGGGGATGTATGGAATTCTCCCTTTTTTGGTAACTGTACCTGGTTAGAAGTAGCCCATTGGTTAGTTAAGACCTATGGATTCTTGGAGGTGGGTCACCTGATGGGCTTATCTATTTAGCCAGGGGATCACTGGGGGCTCCTTTGCCTTAATCAAGTTTCCAACACTCAAGCTTGTTGCATAAAAGCGGCTTCTACTACAAACAAAAGAAAAGATTGAATTACCACAATCAGGAATGGAAGGTCAGACACTACCATAGATCCTATAGAAATTAACAGGATAATAAAGAAAGATAATAGATAACTTTATGCCAATAAATTCAACCTTATAAATGAAGTGGACAAAATCTGTGACAGACACGATAACCAGAGCTAACTCAGGATGAAATAGAAAACTTAAATAGCTCTAGGTTAATTTTAAAAATTGACACTGTAATTTAAATCCTTTGCATAAAAAATATATATGTCCAGATGGCTTCACAGGTGAATTCTACCAAACACTTAAAGATGTAATACTAGTTGTATACAAAATTTTTCAAAATACACAGAAGGGATCACTTCCTCTTTTTGTTTCCTAAGACTACTTACAAATTACCAGAACTCCCTATATCCAAACAACAGAAATCTATGCCCTCAGAGTTCTGGAGGCTGGGAGTCTAGAATCAACATTATTGGGCTCAAATCAAGTTGTCAGCAGGGTTGCTTTTCCACCAAAGGGTCTAGTGCAGAATCATTTTCATGACTCTTTCCGCTCCCATGGCTACCAGCATTCCAATTCATGTGGTCCCATTACTCCCATCTATGCCTCCAGGGTTACACTGACTCCTCCCCTCCTGTGTACCCTGTCCTTTGCTGACTATGTGAAATCTCTGTCTGCCTTTCACTTGTAAGGACGTTTATAATTGTATTCGCAGATGTTTAAAAAAAAAAAAAGAAAAGAAAAATACAGGCCCAGATGAAGTCACTTGCTTCCAGGACTGCAAATGAAGTCTTTCTTTCTTTTTTCTTTTCTTTCTTTCTTTCTTTCTTTCTTTCTTTCTTTCTTTCTTTCTTTCTTTCTATCTTTTGCAAATGAAGTCTTAATTGAAGTTTCAACCTCTTTAAGGATGGAATTTTAAACCCATCAGTCTGGAATTTCCTCATTCAGCACTAGTGAGGTAATCTGCCTGATAAGACCCCCTCAAGAGAGGGCAACCTCACCTAAAATAATCCTTTTTTTTCTTTTGCCAATAACTTTCTAGTCTTTGACCCCCAGCCTTCCACTTTATACAGCTCTTCCAGCACCCCTCTATTTACTAGACTGGACGGGGCTCTGATTCATGAATCTTTGAATAAAGCCAATTGGATCTTCAAATTTATTCAGTTGAAATTTTACTCTTTAACACAAACAATCTTGATAATCGAAGACTGTTTCGCCATTTCAACAACCTTAACTTAATCATTTGGCAAAATTCTTTTTCTATATAAGGTGATAATTCAGAGATTCTGGGGATTAGGACATGGACATATTTTTGGGAGCCATTGTTTAGTTTATTTTTCACCACACCACATTTTCCACATTTTTTATGAGCCCAGTATTACTGATAACAAAAACATTTGAAGATATCAAAAGAAAACAATATCACATCACCATGAATGCAATACAAAAGTCCTTAAAATATATTAGCAAATCTAGCATATATAAAGAATAATATAAATATAGTAAATATAAAAAATAATATAAATATAGTAAATATAAAGAATAATACTTTAAACTCAAATAGTTTATATTTCAACAATGTGAGGCTGGATGGTTGCCGAACTGTGGAAAGAACCAAGATGCCCTTCAACGGACAAATGGATAAGGAAGATATGGTCCATATACACTATGGAGTATTACGCCTCCATCAGAAAGGATGAATACCCAACTTTTGTAGCAACATGGACGGGACTGGAAGAGATTATGCTGAGTGAAATAAGTCAAGCAGAGAGAGTCAAGTATCATATGGTTTCACTTATTTGTGGAGAATAACAAATAACATGGAGGACATAGGGAGATGGAGAGGAGAAGGGAGTTGAGGGAAATTGGAAGAGGAGGTAAACCATGAGAGACTATGGACTCTGAAAAACAATCTGAGGGTTTTGAAGGGGTGGGGGGTGGGAGGTTGGGGGAGCCAGGTGGGGGGTATTAAGGAGGGCATGTACTGCATGGAGCACTGGGTGTGGTGCAAGAACAATGAATTCTGTTATGCTGAAAAGAAATTAAAAAAAAAATGTGAGGCTGGTTTAGCATTTGGAAATCAACTAAAATAATTTACTATATTAATACAGGAAAGTGTGAAACTGCTATGATCCTCTCGATAGACACAGAAAGCATATTTGACAAAATTAAATGCCCATTCATGACAAAATCTCTGAGCACATAGAAACTGAAGGAAATTTTCATAACCTGATAAAGAGAATTTATGAAACTGCTACAACTTATATCAGTCTTACAGGTGAAAGACTGAAAGCTTTCCACTTAAGATGAGTCACAAAGCAAGGATGTCTGACCCTCCCAGCCCCTCCCCCACTCCTCCCCCCTTACCCCCCAAAACCCCCCGCCCCGCTACCCCACCCCCACATCAAACTGCAGTAGGTAGCTGATGTCTATCTCCTGCGACCCTCTCCAGCGACCTCAAGGAGAAACCAAAAACAAGAAGAACCAGAAAACTAGTTCAGCGGAGGCAATATTTTTAAACAATCAGATATGATAGAAACAACATATTAAGATGACTTAATGGTATTCCATGTGTCTACATGGAAATCAGTAAACCTTAACTTTTACAACTGAACAAATTATACCTTGTGATGTACAACTATACCTTGGAGAACTGCTTGCAAGCACCTACACCCCTTCCCCTTTTTGTGTGTAATCATCTGTAAACTGACAAGCTCTGGAGCAGTTCTTCCCAGAGCAATCTGAGATACTGTCTCCTGAGTAAGACGGCAAATAAAGCATCCGCTCGCCTGTTTCGAACTAGGCCTTTTGCTTAGCCGACACCTCTATTCTATTATATAATTTACTAGAGGTCTTCGTCAATGCAGTAGGCAAGAAAGGTAAATAAAGACAGGCAGTTTGGAAAGGAAGAAATCAAACTATCTATTATTTACAGATAACCAAATCATGAATATATAAACCCCCAAAGAATCCATAGAAATGCTCCTAGAACTAGGAGGAGAATTTAGTAAGGCCATAGGAAGCAGGATCAACATGCAAAAATCAACTCCATTGTTATATACCAGCAACAAACAGAAAATGAAATCAAGGAAAAAACAGTTCTGTTTATAGCATTAAAAATCAAATACTTAGGAATAATTTGACTAAGCAGATAGTATCTTCATATTGAAAACTAGAAAACATTACTGAGAGAAAGTAAAGAAGACCTAAATAAATGGGTATATAGACCATGTTTGTGCATAGGAAGATTCTGTCTTGTTAAGATGCCATTTTTCCTCAAGTTTACCTACAGATTCATTGCAATCTCAATCCAAATCCCAGCAAACTTCTTGTAGAAACTCCCAAGCGGATTGGCTAACATATTTGGAGACACAAAGGACCTAGAATAACCAAAATAGTTCGAAAAAGAAAAATTAGAAGACTTACACTGATCTCAAACTTACTGTGAAGCTACATTAACCAGGACAGATTGGTATTGGCATAGGATGGGTATATGGTCAATGGAAGTGAATAGAGAGTCCAGAAATAGACCCACACTTATATGTTCAGTTGGTTTTTTTTTTTTTTTTTTTTGCACAGATGTCAAGGTAACTGAATAGGGAAGTGATCGCCTTTTTAACATATGGTGCTGGAGCAATTTGATATCCATATAGAGAAAAAGACCCTTTACCCTTACTACATCATACATAAAAATTAATTTGAACTGGATCGTAAACCTAAATGCAAAAACTAAAGTAGGAGAAGATCTTTTTTAGATTGAGATAAGCAAAGAGTACTCAGGACACACACAAAAAACTATAAACCATAAAAGGAAAATCTGATGCAGTGGACTTGATCAAAAACTTAGGCTTCTTGAAAGATACCATTAAGAAAATGAATATACAAGTCACAAAATGAGAAAGAACTTCTATAAAACATATATTTGACTGAGGACCTGAATCCAGAATATTCAAGAACTCTGCAGCATGATCATAAGACAAAAATCCTTAGTTTTAAAATGGACAAAAGATGGACACTTCACAAAAGAAGATACGCTAGTGACCAATGAATATATGAAGAGATGCTCAGCGCGTGAGTTATCAAAGAAATAAAAAATTAAAACCACAATAAGATGTCTCCATCCACATAGTAAAACAGCTAAAATGAAAAGAAATGACAATACCAAGTACTGGTGAGGAGTAAAAGCAACTATAAATCTCGTGCATTGTTAGTGGAAATATAAAATGGTGCAGCTGTTTTAGAAGGCATTTGGTACTTTCTTATCAAATTAAATATGCCATATGACCTATCAATTACAGTCCTAAATATTTAGCCAGGAGAAATTAAAGCATATGTATCCACATTGCGTATGAATGTTCATGGCAGCATGATGTAGCCCCAAATTGGAAATGTCCCAACTATCCATCAACTCGTATATGGAATTCGATTCAGTAAAAGAAAAAAATATACACACAATACGGATACATCTCAAAAACATTACGCAAAGAGAAATAAGCAAGACACAAAAGATTCTAATATATGATTCTATTTTTATGTAATAAAATAATAAGATTATTTATTATTATATATATTATATATTATTTTCTTATCATTATTATTATTAATAAGAAGAAGAAAAGGCAAAAATATTAATGATAGGAAGTAAATCAGTGATAGCCTGAGGCCAGGGATGGAGGAGTCAGGGACTGACTCCAAAGAAGCACAAAGTTTTGGGAATGGTAATAGAAATGTTCTAGATCTTGACTGTGGTGATTACATGGATACATGGCTGCCAGGACTCCCCAAACCATGCACTTAAAATGAATGAATTTTATTATATATATATTAAACCTCAAAAAACCAACTTTATATATATAATACACACATGTACATATTTTATATATGTGTGTATGTGAGTGCACAAACATGAACCCAGTTTACTAATAATAGTGGTTATCATTTATTGAATGTACGTCCTGTGATGAGTACTTTATATGCATTACCTGTAACCTTACAACCTTGCACAGTAGGTATTAAACCTACTGGGGTTTTTTTGTTGTTGTTCAGGCTGCTATATCAAAACACCATAGATTGGATGGCTTAAACAACAAACACGAATTTCTCATAGTTCTGGAGGCTGAGAGGTCCAGGATCAAGGTGCCACCGATTCCATGTCAGGGGAGGGCCTGTTTCCTGATTCATAGAGAACCGTTTTCTCGAGCACTAGTCTCTTCCCCCTGTAAGGGCCTATTTAGCCAAAGCCACCTCGGTTGAACAGCCTTTTTGTTGTTTATGCAGTAAAATTTAAATTGACCCTGCCCCCCCCCCCGCCCCCCAACCCAGGGGAACTTACTTAAAAGCAAGTCCGGGGAAACAGTCCCAGGTAACAAAGCCCAAATACAGGTGTGGGTCAGGTCAGGTGGAGATAACAGCCTGAATGCAGGGATGAGTTGAGTCAGGTGGAGACATCCAATCAGTAGAGCCCGCATACTGTCTCCCTAGCTACCAAGGAGTGTGGGCCCCGCCTTCTGAGCGCCATTTCTCACCAAGGTGATAGGCTAGTTCAAATGTCTACTATAGGGTAAATTGTAGTTCAGTTGGCCACCCATGTGCGACCTAGCATGACTGTGCAGCTTTCTCTGTGTGTTGCAATCTCATTGGCCACCTGTGTGTGGCCAGGCCCAACCACATGGTCTTTGTGCTATAAAAGTTAGTCTGTGAGGCAGGGAGGGGTCAATAAAGCTTTGCTTGACCTTCGCTTTGTATCAGTCTCGCTCCTTTGACCATGGACCCATTATTGGCGGACCCAACACCACCCAGTATAGAAACATTAATCCCATCATGAGGGCTTCACTCTCAGGACCTACCTATCTCCCATTCTCAGTCCATTCTGACTTCTGTAACAGAGTACCATGGACTAGGTGCTTATAAATGACAGACATTTATTTCTTACAGTTCTGGAAGCTGGGAAGTCTAAGATCAAGGAACCAGCAGATTTGGTCCCTGGTGAGGATCAGCTTCCTGGCTCACAGATAGCAATCATCTCACTATGTCCTCTGATCAGGGAAGTGGAAGGGGAGCTCTCTGCAGTCTCTTTTCTAAGAGCACTAATCCCATTCAAGAGGGCCTGCCCCTCATGACCTAGACATCCTCTAAATGTCTCACCTTCAAACATTATCCCACCAGGGAGTAGGGTTTCAACATACAAATGTGGGGTGGGGGTGGGAGCTACAAACATTCACTCCATAGCACCTATTTTCCAGATGAAAAAATAAATAAACTGAGCAGTAGATAAGCTCAGTGGCTTCTGCATGGTCACATAGCTAGCAAGTGGCTGAGCCAGTATTCACACTCAGATTGGTCTGTCTGACTCTAAAGCCCCTGTTCCACTAGTCAGGCCACTATATGCCCTGATTTAGGGAAGTCAGAGGTGGCAAAAGGGCAGTCACAGCGTAGCTGCAGGCCAGTAGCCAAGGACATACCCTGAATGCAATCAGAACGTGAAGAGTCTTCATCCTTCACCCAGCTCCTTGAAGCCCGTGGTCATAGTAATTAAGACCCCAGAGAGTACTGCTTTCGCTTTGGGCAGTACATCAGGAATGTATGTGCTTAATCCTCCATTAACTTACTGTCCACATTCTGCAGCCTAGCTATCATCTGTCGTAGAGAAATTGTCAGGAGAGTTATGATGCCGGCATCTTGAAATATCCCTGAATTCTGGAAGGGAGATAGCTGACTATGGCTTTGACACAGGAACCAGGACTAGAGCTTCAGCACTGAACACAGAAAGAACCTCTTCCCTGAAAGCCAGAGACACTATGGCTCTCACTGTGATTCTCTACCTAGTACAGTCTTTTGTGCATGGCAGGAGGGATTCATGTTCTGGAACTGAAGTTAGGGAATGGAAAACGCACATAATCATAGTGACCACTTTCGGAGTGCTTGCTGTGTGGTACACACTTCATGTCCATTATCTCATTTGTTCATCACCATCAGTGAAGTTTTACAGATGAACAGGGGCTTAGAAAGGGTACATTCCTCAGGTATCCAGGCTCTTCCACATGGCCAAGTGCTTTATGGGAAATACGCCCAGGCTCAGCCCTACCGAGGGTCATCATGATTAGTGTAAGCCAATGCTGGTAGCGCCTTTCGTCTCCCAGTATGTGGCTTGGGCAAGGACACTTCTGTCAATGGGACGTGGCAGGAAGTCAACTGAAGGGCTTCTGGAAAAAGAGTTTTCTTGTTGACACAATCAGAACTTTATTTTATATATATATACATTTTCATTTAAATTTCATTTTTTTAAAGATTTTTTATCTATTTATTTGAGAAAAAAAGAGCAGAGTGTGTGGGAGAGAACACGAGTTCGGCGGGGTGGGGTGGGGATGGAGTGAGGGAGAGGGAGAATCAGGCTCCCTGCTAAGCAGGGAGCAAGGTATGCAGCTCAATCCCAGAACCCTGGGATCATGACCTGAGCTGAAGGCAGACACTTAATGACTGAGCCACCCAGCTGTCCCTAATTTAAATTTTCATTAGGAAACAAACAGTGCAATATTGGTTCTGGGGTAGAATTCAGTGACTCATCACTTACATACAACACTCAGTGCTCATCACTGATAGCCTCCTTAATTCCCATCACCCATCTAGGCCCCCACTCACCTCCCTCTATCAACCCTCAGGTTGTTCTCTATCTTTAAGAGTCTTTTATGGTTTGTTTCCCCTCTCTCCTTTTTTTCTTTTACCCTTTCCCATATGTTCATTTGTTTTCTTTCTTAAATTCTACATATGAGTGAGATGATATGATATTTGTCTTTCTCTGGCTGACTTATTTCACTTAGCATACTACACTCCAGCTCCATCCACATCCCTATAAATGGCAAGATTTCTTTCTTTCTTTCTTTCTTTCTTTCTTTCTTTCTTTCTTTCTTTCTTTCTTTCTTTCTTTCTTTTTTGTGAGAGACAGTGCATGCTGGTGTGACCAGGGAAGGGGAGGGGCAAAGGGAGAAGGAGAGAGAGAACATAAGCAGACTCCATGCCCAATGTGGAGCCCAACAGGAGCTCGAACTCACAACCCTGAGATTGTGATCTGAGCTGAAGGCAGATGCTTAACTGACTGAGCCACCCAGGAGACCCTACCTGTTGTTTCTTGTGTTGTTTAATTTTAGCCATTCTGACAGGTATGAGGTGGTATCTCATCCCAGTTTTGATTTGTATTTCCCTGATGTTGCATGATGTTGAGCATCTTTTGATGTGTCTGTTAGTCATCTGGATATCTTTTTTGGAAAAGCGATGCAATCAGAACTTGAGAAGAAACGCTTTTTTTTCCAGCAGACATTGTTGCGTCTCCATTCCATATCTGGGTCCATGGCAGCCATCTTGGAAAACGGAAGATGGCAGAGTAGTGCAGAAAGATGGAAAGAAAACTCTGGGATCCTGCAAATGCTGTTGAGTATCTGAAAACCAGCCTGAAACTAGCCATATTATTTAAGAGCAGCAAATCTACATTTTTTTTTGTTACTTGCGGCCAAAAGCACTGTATCTGTCTTTATTCTTTACCTCTGTATTTTGAGACATGCCTATTACAATTGTGCTTCAGACAGTCTGGCCTGGCTTTGTTCATTTGTTGAACCCATCTAGGAGGCACTGGGATTTGGCACTAACGGTTTATAGTATAATGGACACAGTCTTTATATTTCCTGGTCTTTCTAACATTCTGGAGGGTTTGTCAAACTGCTTAGGGAAAGGAATCAAATGCTGTGAACCTAAGCCAGCTCTTTACTCGTAATTTCCTTCCTTTTCTCCACTGCAAGTTTTCGGGTGCTCCCTCCACATGCCCATCCCCACAACCCACAGTCCACGTCCTGTTGCTTTCAGCAATTATCTACTAATCCCTGTTTGAATATTAACTGATCAGTAATACCAGGTGTTACATTTCCCAGAGATCCTTTTTTTTTTTTTTTTTTTTTTTTTTTTAAGTTCAATACCCGGGGCACCTGGCGCGCTCAGTCAGAAGAGCATGCTATTCTTCATCTCAGGGTTGTGAGTTCAAGCCCCACATTGGGTGTAGAGACTATTTAAAAATAAAATCTTTTTTAGAAAGTAATATCCAAAATGGGGGGTAGGTGGGTGGTCTGAATCCAAATGAACCAAGCCATTCCAATTGGGGGTCACTTCTGGCTCCCTAAGGCACAACCAAGGAAAACTTCCACACAGATCAAACCCCCAATGTCTTGCTCTCCTCTTCCGTCTCTAAAGGGCTCTGGGTAACCCCATGTTGTTACTCCAGCTTTATTTTGCTTGCTTCTGACCCAGCTACTTTCTTGGAGCTGACAGCCCTGCCCCATGAGAGTAGCATTTTTTTCAGTTTGGGATCACACTGGACCTTGACTTCCACCTTCATCCAGACTCACACCTTACTTTACTTCTACCACCACCCACTCTCTCCTGCCTTCCACAGTCCTGATAAAAAATAACAGACCTTTGAAGGTAGCCTCTAGGGTCACTTCACAATGAGATTGGCCCAAATGTCCTAAGACCTCCTTCTCTATAAGCAGCTTCATTTGAATACACCAGGTCACAGGGCACTGTGGCTCCAGGCTGACTCTAGACAGTCTGGCTCTATTAGCCTCAGAAGTAAAAGATCTCAGCTGGTACAATTTGCTTCACCTTGATATCGTTCCCATGGCTGAGCCCCAAAGGCACCAGTATTTCCAGTTTAGCTAAATGCAGTGGGTAGAAATTTTCAGTGCTGCTTTGCCTACTGTTGAAGAGATCCACCCTGTTACACACAGAGACCCAGGCCGTGGCCCCGCCCCTGGCCACTCTCCACCATCACTCTGTTTAATTTCCTTTATACCACAGGTTGCTGTGGCAGAGACTTCTCTGTAGCAACAGAATCTGTTCTGATTTGACAAAGTAAAGAGTTCCAGCTAAAAGACTACATTGCTGGGGCATCCTAGCCCATACACCCATGTCACCAAGTTCTGCCCTATCATAGCTTGGGTTCTCAAGACAGCAGAGCCCGAGATGAAAGTGTATGTGCCACTAATTTTTTAGGAAGTACACCCCCAGGGAAGTAGGGATAAGGGAAAGGGGACATAAGGTAGGGAAGGAGAGAGAACCAATATGAAGATGTGTTATGAAGATGGACATGGCTGAACAACAAACACAGCTGATGCCTCAATTTCATGAGACCTATTCCCATCGCCCAGGTCAGGTGGAACCCCGCTCCTCAGTGGCAGTGGGGAAGCCTTGCAAGGAGAGCTATGTGCCTTAGGCAGGCGGCAAGGTCAGGCTGGGGCGGGTCTATGCAGAGTTGCTCTGGTAGCTGAGGGCCATGGAGACAGGTGAGACCAGGAGTTTCTGGAATACGGTCAGTTCTGAGTGTAACTTTTGGGACAGTTTCTTGAAAGGTACCCAGACTGTCTTCCTCCTGCCTCCTCCCTGGAATGGAGAACACGATGGCTACTGACTCTCCTTCCATCTTTCATCATGAGGCAAGTGTGAGGGTGAAAGCCACATACCAAAGATGGAAGAACACGAAGTCACAAGGGTGCCGGGCCCTTGATGGCACACGGAGCTGCTGCACCTGGGTCAACATTCATCGGCCTCCTGTGACAGAGGGAAATAACCCGATTTGCTTAAGGCCTGCCTTCAGGTCTCTGTGACTGCCAGCTAAATGCAGTTCCTCAATGATACAATCACTGCCTGAAAACATCTTGTTATTTGTTTTCCTATGAACAAATAAAATGATACAAGTCATCTAAGAAAGGCAAATAAGAAATCAGAAACACGAGCTTCTATTTAAGAAGAGAGCTTTAATTAAAGGGAAACTATGAAGCAAATCACTTGGGTTTAAAATGCTTTTGTTTATTCTGGATGCTGTGCTCTAAAATGCCTTGCTCCGTGCTGATAAGGAAGCTGAATTTATGGCATAGTGAACTAAACAATTAAAAAAAAAAAACTATTTGCTAACTAATCAGATTGAGGCAAGGTCTCAAGGAATATAAATTGGACTCTTCCCTGTTTTCCTTCACAAGTCCCAGATTTCTTCTGTGTTATCTAATACGAAGAGATAAGGGCCCTCTTATAAAATTATTCTACTATCAAGCCTATCTTTACCCAATTAAAATGTACACTTTCTGTGTTTATGAAGAGTAGGTTTGTGAAACACGTTTAATAGTGGAAAGTCACGAAGCATGGCTAATGTAGGTTTGGGATAATGTGTGAATTTAACTTAATGTTAATTGTTTCTGATATCACTAGCTTAAATATAACTAGCTTAAAATGAACTCACCAATTTTCTCGTCCATTTCTTGCCTTAAATTGAGTCATTGGTTTTCCATTCACGACGCAAATTCTCCTTGAACTTTCGCTGTTTGGAGGTGACTGTTTCTGTGTGCCAAATGCAGCTACCGTTACTTTAACAAGCTTGACTCGGATAGAATCGCCCTCGACAGATCCAAAACTTAGTTCAGTGGGATATTGGATCCTTTGATCTGATCCTTTGGTGCTGCCGGAGCCCCCCCCTGCTGCAGCCCGCTGTCCTCGCCACTCCCCATGCCTTTGTGGCTGTCTCTAGGGAGCTACCGGGAGTGTTTCCATCCGCCATGCTGTGGTTCTTCTCCCTGCTCAGGACAGTCTCCAAGGATCAACTGACATTTCCAAGCAGGGTGACACCCATTTGCCATCTCTGATACACATGTGCTTGTGTGTGTGTTTCTAAGTCATTAAATTATAAATTCAGGGCCGTCTGGGTGGCTCAGTTGGTTAAGCAGTGGCCTTCAGCTTAGGTCATGATCCCAGAGTTCTGGGATTGAGCCCCACTGGATGGGGCTCCCTGCTTCATGGACAGCCTGCTCCTCCCTCTCCCTGCCCCACCCCCAGTCCATGCTATCTATCTTAAATAAATAAAATAAATAAAACATTAAAAATAATTTTTAGAAAAAAATAATTTTTTTAGAAAAAAATAAATTTAAAGAAGAGGATGAGAATACATCTATCTCACATCACTAAAAATTATTAACTGATCTGTGCAAAGACAGCCCTGCTAACCCCTCAGTACTTAGGAATAGGTTCTATATGGATATAGTCAGTATCTACTTATTGCATTCAGCAGGGGCTTCTACTGAGCTCTGCAGCCCAGTCCACAGACGGTTCTTATTCAGGGGAGAGGTTTTCCTTCTTGCCCAGGAAGGGCCAGTCTTGTCCTCAGGTTGGGCCAATTCATAACCAATTCCTATCCATTGACTCAAAGTTAGAGTCCCAAACTACCACAATTTACACAAGTCCTAACATATTTGTTCACAAGGTCACTCAAAGTATGATGTGCTTATGTATATTATAGCCACGTCCACATGTCTTACTTGCCATGTAAGATATTAACCTGAGAAGCTCAGACTTGAAGTTTATCAGTAAGGAAACCATTGCAATTTTGGATGGAATAGTCAAGAAACAAGAGGCCCATAATTTTGCCAGAGCAAAGAACTGCCCTTTAAAATATAGGGGCAAATTTCATTTTGAGACAGGCTTTCTGGGATCGTGCCCATAGAATGTCAAAGGTTAATAAATTAACGATGTTGTGAGGCCACCAATCATAGAGGTCCCTAAACATTCTGAAGAAATGAAATGGTTTTATGAGGCTTCATTGAGCTTCACTCTGTTATTGTACCTTTTTTTCTTAAGATTTTATTTATTTCTTTGAGGGAGAGACAAACAGAGAGACAGAGAGAGAGCATGAGCTGGGAGAAAGGCAGATACAGTGGGAGAGGCAGACTCCCTGCTAAGCAGGGAGCCCAAGCAGGGCTCCATCCAAGGACCCTAGGATCATGAGCTGAGCCAAAAACAGAGGCTTAACCAACTGAGCCATCCAGGAGCCCCTAATTGTTATATCTTTAAGTACTCATTGTGCCCATTCCATCATAAAGATAGAATCTACTCACATCCAGACATCTAGCCCTGGGTTGGATATAGGGCATTGGGGAGTCTCTCAGAGTTAATTAGGATTTGACTGCCCCCAGGCCCCAAACCGCTTCATGTCAGGAGACCCATCTGGATAGTGTACCCATGGTATCAGGCTGTGGCACCAAATTTAGCCCTTCCTGATTCAAGATACTGAAAGTGTTTTTTCAAGATACTTTTCAAGTTTTAAAATGAAATGTAAATTGAATAAAAAGTTCAGGTGGCCTTTTCCAGTTTTAAGTTCTTGTGTGCTTCTCTAACCTGGAGATAATTGCTTGTCTCCTATTTGATAGTCTTTGAAAACAGTCACTAAGGGAATGGTTACAGTTTTGGCCAGGAAAAATGTGGATAGAAAACAGGTTTCTCAAAATACGTTATTGAGATTATGGGAACGCACATGCACACACACACACACTACATATATGTATATATACCAACACATCCATATACACATATTGTAAACAGTTAAAACACTATGTATGAACATTTTATATCCATGGCAATCTGTGAATATTTGAGATTTTTAGAAACATCTCAATACAGCTTTTTGGTCTTATTTTTAGCATTGGAAAGAGGCCAACCTGAGGATAAGGTTGGCCCTTCCAGGAGAGAAGGAAAACCTCTCCCCTGAATAAGGGCTGGTCCCAAACCAGTAGCTGCTGACCATCCAGTCTTGCAGAGGTGGGACTGTCCCTCCCCCTCTCCCAGCAAAACCCACAGAATGAGATGTTTCTCCGCCCTTCCTGGCTGCCCTTATAGACTCCACCCCTCACGGCCCTCAAGACTTGTCGGTGCAGAGGAGACTTCACAACACCTAACAGGGTGATGGGAAGGCGTCCACTATCCACAGGGAAAAGAGAGTGCCACTCCCACTCTGCCACTTTCTCTCTCATGACTGCAAAGACCAAAGGCTTAACTAAAACCCATCATACTAGGTAGCAGGTGCCACATTCTTCCAAAAGCACCGGAGATGAGTCACCCTACCAAGGGCCTCACTTTTAGGCCTGAAACCGATCATGTTCTAAAAAAGAAACCTTACTCCACAGACTGCCTGTCACTTTTTAGTCCTTATATTAATATTAGACCGGACTGCTGGGAAGCTACGTGTTTCTGTGCCAGGCTAATTGGCACTTGGCATTGCCTCAATCTTCTGGCCATGGGATGACTCAGCTAATTGCTTCTTATCTGGAAGGTACCCATTGTTGGGGAGACCAGGGGTCCAGCAGTATGTACCGCTCACCCTGGCTTGACTGGGGGAGAGCGTCAAGGACCTCCTATGCCCTCAGGTATTGCTGAGCTGCTGAGAAATGACACAGGAGTCACCCTCCTCCCCCCAGACAGAGAGGGGTAAACACCCACAGGGACCTTTGATTCACTAGGAACACCCCCCCACACACACCCAAAGGAAGCAGAGCCACAACATTATAAATTCTCTTCCTTTCGCAGGAACTGCCTCTGGGTACTCATAATTTATGCATCGTTCTCTTTGCAGACACTTACTTAAATACACCAAAAGTGGGAAATAGAGCTAGAGAGACTGCCGACCCCTCTATCCCCCTATCCCCGCCCCTGCCCCACTCCCCCATCAGCGGAAATCCTGACTTCCTGTCTTATTTGTTCTTCTTCATAAGAAATTACTCATGAGGAAGAGTGAATATCAAAACTCTCCCCTTGGGGTGGGTTTTAGTACTTTTTAAATTTGACAAACAAAGTAGTTAGCAATCCAGGGGAGAGCTTAGCGGTTTCCACTCACTCCCGCGCTTTACTGATTCATAACAACGTGTAGCATTTACACAGTTCATGGGACTCTGAAACCGCTTATAAGCTCTCGGTTGTTGTTAGCCCCCAAGGGTCACCTTGCGTTATAAACCAGCAAGCGTCATTGCAGCCAGGGAAGTGAGTAACATAAAGGGCTATTGAGTCGGGAACAGAACTGGGAATGGGGATTTCCAACGCTTGGGCCAGCCCCAGCAGAGATTTGGAAGAAAGCGGGGTCGGAGTGGGGGCTTCTGTGCCTGTGGCTCTCCAGGGTTCCTATCGTCAGAGCACCTAGTCTCCAGCTAAACTGGTTTTGCCTTTCGCATTTCCCCCTGGGAATCAATCAATGCAGCCATTTATTCAGCCAGCAGGAGCTGGGCGCTTGCTCTGTCCCCACACTCCTGTGTTAGGGCTAAGGATATAAGTCTAATGGAAGACACAGACAGGAGGCACGGGAGGACAAAACCACTGTCACTCTCAGGTATGCTCTGTACCTGCAGTCTGCTCACGGATCTGAGAACACAGACTGGGGAAGACCCAGTTCTTCCTGGGGGTGGGAGGGAATGGCCGGCGAAGATTCTCCCAAGAAGCGACAGCTGAGCTAATCGTGAAAGGTAAGTTAGTTGGGTAGAAAAATGAGGGAAAGGCATGCATTTGCACACTGAGCAAAGGCAGTTTGAGCGCTTGGGGCGGGCATGTTGTGCAGGGAGGGCCACTCCACATCAGAGGCCGGGAGGGATGCTGGTGACACAAGACAGCCTCCTGGCATATAGGTGACAGACAAAGGAGTGAGAGTGAATGAAGACAATGACAGGGGGAGGAAAGTCAGAAGGCAGAGGACTGGGGAAAGATCTAGAAGTGAGAAAAAAAAAACATCAAACATAGACTCCTCTCTCACGATGTTTGACTGGGAGAGGGGACAAGATTTTGCTGTCTTACACACAGAGCTAGACCTAATCCGTATTCCTTAACAAAGTAAAAAGGAAGAACTTTGTCATCCTTGATCAATTCTTATTATTGAAATAGAATTTAATTTTTAAAACTGTAATTCATGGGAAAAATACCAATTTCCCTTTTGCAAGAAAATCTTCTTCAGGAGATGACCTTGACTCTTACCTATTTGATAAAAGTAAATTTTACTCTTCTATGAAGTCTCTAGGAGGTAAGCCAAGTATGTCCCACAGTTCACTGTTGTCAAAGGAGTCTGGACAAATGATGTGTCTGGAAGAGAGAAGAACTGGCCTTGCATGCCTTATTCTCATCAGAGTGTACTTCAGAGACTCTGGGTGTCTTCAGGAGAAAAAAATGTTGAATGATGATGCCAGTGGCTAAGTTTTGGCATAACCTACAGAAATGCTCTACAGACCACTAGACTAACCCAGCCACTGGAACATACCAGAAATTTCTCCCTGTGGGAGAGACAGAGTAGCTAGCTCAAAACCAGTATGATGTCATGACAACTGCCACCCAACACCCCAGTTGCATGGGGCCTCTTGTATACTCAGAGCAGAGGTAAATGAGCAGAAAGTATTCCATTCTCGCCTGAAGCTTTCCTTCTGTGTTCTCTGGCTCATGTCTGGTCCAGAGTTTCTAGCCCTGCCCTCAATTTTTTTCATCTATTTATTTGCGTATCTATGAAGTCAGCCCATTTATTTCCTTTTCTTTCTCAATTACTTGAAATATATTGGCAAACTGCAAAGAGCAAAAATAATCCCACCACTTAAAAAAACAACTATACAAAATAAGAAGGGAAAATCTCCCACTGAGATAACTTATGAAATGATTTATTGTATCTATCCTAATTTTTCCTTCATAGATATACTTCTTCTCTAACAACCAAAAAAAAAAAAAAAAAGGATAGTATAAATTGGACTCCAACTTACTTTCTCACTTAATGTAACTGGGATATTTTTTATAAAATGCTGTAGACTTCCCTCTTCTTCTGGATGACTGCATAGTATTCCATAGAATAGCTGTGTTAATGTGTTCAACCATTAAGGTAATCATGCCTATTTACTCCAGTTTGTTTCAACATTTTGCTGTTACCTACAATGCAGCAAAGAATGTCCTTGTAAATGAGTCTCTATCACACCAATACTAATAAAGTGAAATGGGAAGGACATCAGGATCTAGATTCCATCCTGACTGCTTTGACCCGCATCAACATTGGGTGTAGACAGACATCTGCCTTCTTAAAACACTCTCTTCTCTTGGCTTCTGTGATTGCACACTCCTCCCTGTTTTCCTCCTACCCCAACCACTACTCTCAGTTTGTTCTCCATCGATCATTCACAGATATTTGTATATGTGTCTCCCACTGGGGAGGGCACTGGGAATACAGTGGTAAATAACATAAAAGTCCCCGCTCTCACAGAGTTTCCCATCACAGAGAAGAGATGGTGGATGTACCTGTGATACAATATAGAACAATAGAGAAACTGATAAGGACTATGAAGAGAACTAAAGCAGGTCTTGGGATAGAGACTTGGGGGGTGCTCTTTGGACAGGGTGGTCAGGAAAGATCCCTACAAGGAGGTGGCATTTGAGTAGGAATCTGAACAAAGCAATGGATGGAGTTCTGAGACCGTCAAGGTCAGAGTATTTGCAGGGAGGGGGAGTAGCAAGTGTAGTGGCCCAGAGGGGAGCGTACCTCTCTGTTCAGAACAAGAAGGCTGGTGTGGCAGGATTTAGTGAAGAGGGTGGGGTGACCAGCGTGGTCTGTCCGAAGAGTCTCTAGACTGTAGGAGTGAACCATGTCACTGGCTTATTCTAATACAGTGGAGCCTGGGCAGTGGTAAGCAGTGGGGGAAATGCACAGGTCCCACTGATGTTTGGGATGTAGGGTGTGAGAGAAAGGGAATAGTCCCTTGGGTCCTTTGCCAGCCCTCTCCCTTCCACTCACTCTCAAGATGTGGAAGAGGCCATGGGTCTCTCCTCTTCCCAATCTATACATTTCCTAGTGGTGACTTCATCTTTTCTTGGGCTTCACACACCACCTACATGCTGATGAGGCCAAGTTGATATCCACATGCTCTCTCAAGAGTTCCGTCGGGATACCCAACAATCTAGTTCAGATATAGCAGGCCCAAACAGAACTCTTGATAACCCCAGCCCTCACCCCTGAAAGCTCCTCCCCCAGCCTTCCCCATCTTAGATTCCATCTGAATGGTAAGAGCACAGAACTCTGAAGCCAGCTTACCTAGGTGGGTCCTGGCTTGGCCACCTGCTGGTTACCTGATATTAGACAAGTTGCTTAATGTCTCTGATTTAACTATAGAATGGAGAGGACAATCATGGAACCTACATCATGGGCTTGTTATGGATTCAGTTATTTATTACCTACAAAGTCTTAGCACAGTGTCTGGCACAGGGAAAAGCCCCGGGTCAATTGTTTCCTGTTATATTTATGCCACTACTCCCTGTTGCCCACCCTCTGAAATCATCCTGAAAAGGCCCTTACTCAACAAAGAACAGGAGCTGGTCTAGGGTCTAGAAGATAGTAGTATCTCAAGAGAATAGTACCAGCTCTTTAATTATTATTTTGTTAGATGAGACAAGGCCATGGAAAAAGCCCATGATTCAGAATCAGATAAGAATTGTTTCCAGGGTCACCTGGGTGGCTCAGTGGGTTAAAGCCTCTGCCTTTGGCTCAGATCATGATCCCAGGGTCCTGGGATAGAGCCCCACATCGGGCTTTCGGCTCAGCAGGGAGCCTGCTTCCCCCTCTCGCTCTGCCTGCCTCTTTGCCTGCTTGTGATCTGTCAAATAAATAAATTTTAAAAAATCTTTAAAAAAATTTTTTTAAAAATTGGATAACATGCAATACTTAAAAAAAAAAAAAAGAAAAAAAGAATTGTTTCCAAATCTAACTTCTACCCTTTACAAGCTGGGGCTACTTGGAAAATTACTTAACATTTCTAAGTCTCCATATCCTCATATTTAAGATAGATATAATATTTCGTATCCCTCAGGGTACTTGTAAACTTTAAATAGAATAATGCATATGAAGTGTCAGCTCGGTGCCAGATAATAGCTATTATTATTAAGGGGTTTGGCTTCCTCAGCCCCTGAGTCATCATGGGACATCAAAGGAAAGAAGCAATTGACAATAAATTCCTCTGTAACAGATCCATAGGTCATTTGGGAAAACAAAACTGCGAAAGGCTTTTGTGAAGACCCATGCCGCCCAGGAGAGGCTGCATTCCCAGACGGTGGATCCTAGCATGGATCCTGGCGTGGATCCTGGCGTGGATCCTGGCGCGGACAGGAGTGTCCTCTGATTATAGGCACCAGTCTCTCAAGGGTCACCTTTGCAATCAGCCCAGACCCCAGGGGTAAAAAGCATGTCGTGAGTCCATTTCCAGCTCTGCCTCCAGTTCTCAAGAGAAGAACAAAACCATTAATGTTTAATATTTAAGCAAAACTTTCCATTATTAATCACTGTAAGTAAGCCCCAGTGATGATTATTTAAACATAATGGATAAGGTCTTTTTTTTTTATTTTTTATAAACATATAATGTATTATTAGCCCCAGGGGTACAGGTCTGTGAATCGCCAGGTTTACACACTTCACAGCACTCACCATAGCACATACCCTCCCCAATGTCCATAACCCCACTCCCCCAGCAACCCTCAGTTTGTTTTGTGAGATTAAGAGTCACTTATGGTTTGTCTCCCTCCCAATCCCATCTTGTTTAATTTACTCTTCTCCTACCCCCTTAAGATAAGGTCTTATTTTTAAAGCTTGATTTTTAATGACTAGGATAGAAATCAACTAAAAAAGAGATGGAGCCCCCTTGTTTTCTAAAGCTTGTTCTTCCCTGGGGAAATGGCCTATCTCCTCTGAAAAGCTAGGGCTGCCTTTCTCCCTCAGTTGATTTCCAGGGGCATACCCTGGGTAAGAGAGTACTCTCAAGGAGGGCCAGGACACTGACTCCCCGGGCTTTGGGTCACAAGGCCATGGCCAGGATAAAATGCCAGTGATGCTACCCAACCCCCACTCTAATTCCTCACCCTCAGCCATAAGGCATCTGGTGCAGCCTGTGGAACACCAGGTACAAGGTAAGGGCATTTAGAAATAAGCTCTTATTTTCTTTCCTTCTTTTTTTTTTTTTTTTTTAAGATTTTTATATATTTATTTATCTGTCAGAGAAAGAGAGAGAGCACAATCAGGGGGAGCAGGAGGCAGAGGCAGAGGGAGAGGCAGACTCCCTGCTGAGCAGGGAGCTGGATGCGAGACTCACTTCCAGGACCCTGGGATCGTGACCCGAGCTGAAGGCAGACGCTTAACTGACTGAGCCACCCAGGTGTCCCTAAGCTCATATTTTCATTGCTGGCCACTTGAGGGGAGTTTCACAACATTGATTGATTCTCCCTTATTTACTAGGAAAACTGGGCCCACTCCCATATCCCGGGGCCAAGGAAGAGGGGCCCAGAATGGGAGGGAGAGAAGGCAGGAGGCCTGGTCCAGTCTCCACACTGCTGCCCCCTGTAGGTATCAGCACACAGGGAGAGCTGGAGCTTCCAGACAATTGTGAATTAGGAGCTAAGTGGATTAGCCCACTTGATAAAACAGGCTAGAGAGCTCTAAGGGGGGATATCCCTTTAATAAGGGCAATCAAAGAAGTGTAACGTTCCTAGGAATAAATTTAACAAGAGATGTTCAGGGTGTATCTGAAGAAAACAATAGAATTCTATTGAAGGATATAGGACATTTGAATAAATGGAGAAATAAATTCTATTTTTGAACATATCCTCTATATTATAAAAAAAGTAACTCCTGAAATCAAATGACAAATTCAATGCAAATCCCAAACAAAGAAACAAAAATCAGAGTTTTTCCCTTTAATACAGAAAATAAAATTGATACCAAAATTCTTCTGAAAGAATCAGCATGAATAAATAGCCAGGCAGAATAATGAGCAAATATTTGTCCCACTGGATATTAAAGCATATGATACAAATATAAAAATTAAAGCATTATGCAATAATTAACACAAAGCTCAGTAATACAAAATGCAGAAACAGACATATATAAATGAGAATTCGAGACAAGGTAAAAGCAAGTCGGGAAAATTGCCTTAGTCATTTGGAAAAATAGGCAACTCGACCAACAGAATGAGTCCCAGGTGGAGCAAATATCTAAAGGAAAAAATATACGTTTCAGTTAAAATACTGAAAGAAAACATAGCTTTCTAGATGATCCCCTAACACTATGTATCAGCAACGTAGAGTTTGATCTAGCATTTCTGTTCATGAGAGTTTTTGCCAAGGACCTAATGGGTCAAATTCACAGAGAAATACATATCATGATGTTCATTACGCACTGTTTATGATAGTGAAAATTCAAGAACAGCTTAAAAATTGGTTAAATAAATTATGGCATATGCATACGATGGCACCTTACACAGCCAGTTAAAATAATGACACATCCCCACATTGTCACTTTGTTTGCTGAGTGTCCCCGGGGTTCGTGCTTGCTTCCAGCCCCAGCAGAGGTATGTGTGTCCAGAGCTCTATCCTCAGCAACACCGCGGGGTGTCATCTACATGCTTACCCTTTAGAGCTATTGTTCTTTTTTTTTTTTTCTGCTGAATAAGCACATTGCCATTTGTCCCCCACCGCCCCATGCGTGGTTTACCCTGCAAAGTCCTCTAACTGTCCCGCTGGAACAACTGATAGTCGAGAGCAGGGGACCCAAGCACCCCATCTGCAGAGCAGAGACGCGTTGGGGGGGGGTCCCTGCGTCTCCCAGAATTTCAGGCATAGTTTTGGTGTTTCTGCAATTAATTGACCAATTACAGGATATTGCATCCATTGCAGACGCTGGTGGCATTTCCATTTTCACCTCCACCGTGAGCTGCGGAAATTGACTGAGTTCAGGCTGGGGATCCTGAAACTGCTACAGAAATGCTGAAATCATTAAACTTCAGAGACGGTAGCATTCTGCTTGTGGCCTGGGGCTGGAAGACCAGCTGTTGAACCTGGTAATGACTTCGCTTTTATCCAACTCGCTAACTCAAGAGTGAGCAAATTTGGGGGTTTGATCTTGTTCCTATTGAGAATCAGCTGAGGCTGATTACCCCGCGACTCCCTCAGGAGAAGCGGGGGGAAAAAAGCACTTTCGACACCCTCACAAAGTGCTAGAAACAATCTCTACCAATGCAGAACCGCCGCAGGGCAACTCAGGATGGAGGGCCCCAATGCCTTTGGTTGATAGGTGAAGAGGACAGCTGTTCATCAAGGGAAGAGGCTCAGGGAGGCTCACAAGAATGCATCTCAAAAAGATGACCAGTTTGGGACATAATTAAGCGTGGACATCTCAGAGTGATTTTTTATTGTTTTATTTTCTGGCTTTCCTGAGTTGTCATGCCTCAAAAAATAAAGATGGTACTTATATACATAAAAGTGCCTTAAGTTACTATTCCAAACCTTTGAAGATTACTTTTCAAACTGTTAAAATTTTTAAGCCTACCAGGGAAGTGTCTATAGAAGCCTGAAGTTATGGCAATTTATAAGGAAGTGGTTATTGGTTACAATGGAAGGAGAGAATGTAAGTTACCTTTGTTTTATTCAGGACACACTAGTCCTGCAAAGTAAAACTCAGGAGTAAATTAGCAGTGAATAAAGACACAATTATGATCTCTGCGGCACCTTACCTCTATGCTTGATTTTACATTTTTTCCCATGTGCACACAGATAAAACAGAGTCATGGTATTCTGGAAAGGCAAACTAAAGCCATCTCTTTAATTAGATCCAGCCACCTCTTCAGTATTCCAGAAAGTCCAACAGAAAGCCAATAGTAACTGCTGGGACAGGAACTCCTGGGAAAGAGTATTGGCTTTAGATTCAGGATCTAAATCAAGAGGAAGTTAAAGACTAATGAAAAAAGTACAAAATCGTGCTATAAGAATCATTTCTGAAACTCAACTTTTAAAAAATCAGTTATAATTCTTTTAAATTCAATTCCCTTAATAAAGAATACCATGTTGGTTTTTTTTATTATTATTATTATGTAGAGGAAATTTGAGATTATGACTCTAAGAGACTTGAACAGAAGGACCCACATGGCTCTCCGTGAAAGCCATGTGCCCATCATTTGGTGACAGACTGCATGAATTACAAGGCTACAGCAAGGAAAACCCTCTTTAAAAGCTTCACCCATAAAATTAAAGTTATCTTACAGCAGAAAACGCCTCCTATGTGTGCTGAAATGTGCATATGTAATCTGGAATATATATATAATTTCCTGATAAAATCTTCTTTCCTCTTATGTCTTTGGCAATGAAATGTTTTCTGCTTTTCCATTTTATATCATATTCTTTAAATGGCAAACTTTAATAAAATTGTAGGCATCCATCATTTTTCCTTCATTCATGCATCCCCTTGAATCTGTATCCCCAGAAACAAATAACTGGGGGCAAACAATTATTTTCTGACTCATAGAATTCTATCATTGAAGACAGGAATAAATTATTGGAGGGACTCTTCATCTTCAGTTTTTAAATTATCCTCCTTTTACTTCCAAGCCCTGCCCTCATCCCCATTCTTCTGACCCCACTTCTGCTGTGATAGATTGTTGGAATAATGGTTCCCAATGAATCACATCTGCTGGGGTCTATGTCCCTTTGGTCTTCCCGTTAAAAGGTGGACTCATTTCTCCATCTTCCGAATCAGAAATGTCCTTGAGACCTGTTTGGACCAGCAGAATGTGGCAGAAGTAGCACTGTACAACTTTTAGAGCCTAGGCTTGACCCTGAGGCCACCCTGCTGTGAAATGGCATTGTAGTGTATTGGAGAATAAGAGGTCATGGGAAAGAGAATAGACATGCCCTAGCCAGCAACCAGCATTTACTGCTGACAGTGAGTGAGGGCATCTTACACCTTCTAGCCCCAAAGTCTTGCAACTCTTATTGCAAGACAGGCAACAGAACTGTGCAGATTTTCAACCCTCACAATTATAGGGGATAATAAATCATTGCTGTTTTAATAAAGCCACTGAGTTTGGGGGTCATTCGTTATGCAGCAATTGATAGCTGATAGTTTCAAGAAACCACGTCTTATGGAAACATTTCTACAAAATGAAGAGAAATATTTCCCCTCCTTCCTTTGATATACTCCCACTACTAGCTACACCATCCTGCTTTCTATATTCTGGAAACACTCCATCAAACCTTCACTCCTGAGTGGGCCATTGTGCCGGCTTTGTCTCTTGAATTACCCAAGGGCTCTTCTTATGGTCATTCTTCTGCCCGTTAACAAATGCTTGAGGGAGGAAAGGAGAAGATGGCCTAACTTGAGCTCTCAGAAGGCCGAGGGGGTATATTCAAACACCATTGTGTATATGCCCAAGAAGAAGTCCTAAGTGGTAGGTACTGAGTAAACACTGACTAAAAGATGACCGTTGGGAAGGTCAGGGAAGGTCACTGTTAAAGACATTGAATCCCATCTGATGACAATAAGGGAGGAACAGGGAAGGTCACCGTTGAAGACTTTGAGTCCCGTCCGATTTAAGACTCCACACTGAATACCAAAACTCCCTAAAACACCGGGACAGCCAGACACAGAAACGTGACTGGGTGGTAATACTTTAAAGCTGCAACAAGGAGTACATTAAAAAGATTCTGCTCTATATTCAATAAATTCCCTTCACAAATACGTGGTATATTAGTAACCTGCCATAAGGGGAAAAACAAATCATAACAGCATCTTGATGTAGGAGGAAAGCACACATGTGGGGAAAGTGCCGGATGTTTCTTTCAGGGAAGAATGATGTACAGGGCTCCGATAATTCCTACAGTTTGAAAAGTGGGCTGCAGGGGCATGGCTTGGGACTTAAAATCTCCCTACTTTCTTTAATGAGATCACAAAACAAAATGAACTTAACTTCTGGAAGGATTCTTCTGAGAAAATTCAGATTATCACAGCACAAGAGTCAAAGATGCACGATTCCTACCTAAACCAACTGAATGCTGCCACCGTACCTGGTAAATCATTAAAAGGGCAGGTCATTTTTGTTAAAATTACGGCCTTTGTTTCTTATCAGCCGGCTGAACTTGGAATGTTAAACGGGACAGAGAAGCCACACAAACACGGAAAGCAATATTCAGATCTGGATCAGAAACACTGCTGTTGAAATTGCCTTCCTCCAGTTGAAACCGACTCCTGGTTAGAAATGACCTGAGCTGGGAAGTGAGTGCGGGTCTCATTTCTCATCAGGGTCCGGTCTCCTGAGGGAGATTTGCTGTTACTACGGAACTGCCTGCCGCTGTTCCTGACTTGTGGTTTGGTTTGGTTTGGTTTAGTTGTATTCTTTTTAGTTGTTTTCAATGTTTTGCATTTCTTAGGTGCTGCTGCCAGATGTTAACCGTTAGCTGGCTCCCCTACAGCTTATATTCTGAAAATGAAAACAATGAAGACTACCAGAGCTATAAAAATAAATAAAATCCACAAAGCCAAGTGTGTAGACGTGCCAGGCAAGGAACACACACGAGTGAAGAGATTTGCTGAAGACTTAGCTAAGGGGGCGGGGGGCAGATTGCTTACTCTAGAAAGAGGGGTCCTCAGTGATGGTAGGTTGAAAAACAGCACTCTGGAAGTTAATCTACAGGTCTGTTCGTGGCTGGTTCAAATATATCCCATGATTCATTATTCAGGAAAGAGTCTTTAGTTGGGTCTAGTAGAGGGTTGGTTTGGGGTCTGCTTCAACCGAGTAGAATTAGCGGTGATAAAACACATTTAATCTTGAGATGTCCTAAGGTATGTGTTGCTAGAAGGGGACCTGCTTCCTTGTAACATTCCCACCTGCTCCTCCTCTACAGAAGCTCCGACTATGACCAGTTCACGAACCTTACAGCCCTTGGCTCCGTGCTTTAAAATTCCACAGTCTTCTTCAATAAAGGTGTGTAAAATGTGCATATAAACGAATGACATTCATGTGCTCAGGTGGCCTTTGCTGCTCTGCCCTAAATTCACCCTTCTGCCCAAATTCCACTTTCAGCCAGCATTTTGTTTCCAGAGCTAAAAATTATGTTACGGAATATCATAAGGAAAATAGAGCGAGACTAGAACTGTAAAATTCTCTGTGAACGGCGAATAGTAGCCGGTAAAAATTCTTCTGAGTAATTATATCAGACAATCATGACCCCCCGACCCCCAGAGTTCTTACTAGATTTTAGGGACATCACTTCGCAAAAGCAAAGCCTTTCAGGACATGACAATAGATGGAGAGAGAAGGAGAGAGTGAACAAGGAAGACACTAGACAGTAGAAGAAAACAGGCCAAAAAAAAAAAAAAGAAAAGGAAAGTTTATGTGCCCTGTGGTGAAGAGCAAAGAGAAATTAAAGAAAAATCATTTGGCGGGTGGGAAATATTAGAGCTGAAGAAATCTGACCGAGCCAGGGGCATGTGTAAGCAGAAGGCCATGGAGAAACAGTGGCAGCTGGAGAAGCCTGCAAAGCTAAGCAAGTCCGTTTTTGCAGAGTCTGGGCAGGAAAATGCTGTTGGCTAAAGCAGAAAATAAAGTGATTTTTTTTTCCCCAGCTGATGCTTCCCTGGGATCCTGCCAAGGATCTATTCTGCAGAACCAGAAACTGAATAAATAGACTAATTTATTCAGAAGATGTGTCCCTTAGTTTTCTCCCCAGAATGGTGTCAAACCTGCCCAGGATACCAGAAATTTCTGTGAATTTGGATGACAGGGCATTAGCCAGCATGTTTCTCTTCATCCCACAACACCTGCTCCTGAAAAGGAAGCATTTGCTCCTTGCATGCAAATCATTTTTTATAAACAAGGCATCTAATGAGCATTTGATGCAAGTTCCCTAGAGCAGGTAAGACTGATATTAGACACAAACTCAGAATGAAAAAGAAACTCGTTATTTATAAGCCCAGAGCTAAGCATTTGCTATTGAACAACTATCCCCAGTCTTTTCTTGGGGCGTAATTAATAATTCTCCCAAATCCTCTGTGAATATTTGTCCAGCTCTGGCACCCAGAGACTTGACTGTATATGTTCAGAGTCCGTTTTCGAGCTGTGACAACCTTCGAAATCATCTAGTTAAATGCCTTCCCTTGGGAGAAGAAACTGCAGCCGGGAGAGGTGAGTGAATTACTCAAGGTTACACAGCTAATTAGGAAGAGGTCTTCAATGTTCAATGTTCTTCTCACAGCACTGTGACACACACCTCCCTCATTTGTCACCCACACCCCTCTCCTCCACCTTAACTGTATCCTTCACCACTCAGCGATGCACTGGGCTCCCACAACAGGAAACCTGGCCGACAGTGGTTTGAACCGTAAAGATGATCATTGCTTTTCTTAGTGAGAGGCTGGAGGTAGGTAGTCCCAGGGTCTGTTCTGACGCTTAACAATGCAGTAAAAAACCCAGGCTTTTCTCATCCTGTTTGGGCACCTGCAGTATATGGACCTCTCATCCTCAGATGGGTGACCTCATGATGACAGGGTAGCTTCCACGGTTCCAGGCATCACACAGTCAGACCAGGGCTCAAAGAGGAAAGAAAGGGATGGACAGAACAGGGCTTTGTTTTCATCAAGAGGAAAATCTTTCCCAGAAGTAAGATTTCCCTTCATGTCTCTTTGGCCAGAAGTAGGCCACGTGATCACCACCAGCTGCAAAGAAGCCTGGGAAGGAAAATATCTAGCAAATAGTAACAGAAGTGACATGATTGGCTTAGGCCAGTAATGGCACATTGTCAGCATTAACAAAATCAGGATTCTACAGTAAGGCAGAAAGCTGGCTGTGGCCGCTAGGTAGGAACACCAGTGAACTATTAATGTGTAACAAACCTCCTCCAAGACTCAGTGGCTTAAAACAGCAATCTTTCAGTATTTCTCATGTGTCTGGAGGTCTGCTGACCCAGCTGGGCTCAACTGAGTCGTTCTGATGATCTCAGCTGAACTTGCTCACATAACTGTGGATGTCCAGACTGATCTAGGCTGGGCTCCACATGCCTTTCCTCCTTAGGACCAGGAGGCCCTCCCCCAAATTCATTCACTTCCCTTGCACTTCCATCTGTACCCCCTTCTGCAGTAGACTTGATGTGTATCCCCTCCCCAACATTCCTACATTGAAAGCCAAACCCCAGTGTGATAGTATTTGGAGGTAGGACCTTTGGGAGGTCATGAGTTGGAGCCCCTCAGGAATGCAGAGCCTTTATAAAAAAAAAAAAAAAAAAAAAAACACAGAGTTCTCTCACCCTTTCCACCATGTTAGGACACAGCCAGAAGACAGATGCAGGAAGTGGACTCTCGCTAGACACTGAGTCTTCCAACTCCGTGAACTTGGACTTCCCAGCTTCCGGAACGGTAAGAAATAAATGTTGCGGATAGGTCCCCCAGTCTATGACATTCTGTCAGAGCAGTCCAAGTGGACTAACAGGCCCTCCCACCCCCTCTGTTGTCATGTTTTCCCTTTTCTGGGTTCACAGTAGGGTAAGCTTGAAAATCCTTGGTGGAAAGCAATGGAAAGTGCCCTGGTGGGTGTGGGGTACCATGGGCAGTGGGTGGGTGTCCTGTCAGACTCATCTGAGGCCCCAGCAGCCAGGAACTTTACTGGCTCTTGCCCAGCAGTGGGCCTCAGCCTACTCCCATGTGCAGGGAAGCATGAGGAGGATAAGGGTCTCCTCAATGCTCAGTTCCTTCCAGGTTTGGAGCTGCCCCAGTTTTTCGGGTGTCCACACCATGGAACCTGCCAGAGGTCTCAGGAATTTTGTGACACTGTATCTGACTGCAAAGGGCCACAGGCAGCTTTTCAAAAACCTGGTCCTTGTTTATCTGAAGACACTTAGGCTGCCGTCTCAAGGCTGAGAGGCGTTCCCAAAGCTCCGCATTAAATTCACACTTCGTTCCTTTCTCACCATGCATTTCAGCTGAGAGAATGCTCTGGAGAAAGATGTCTTTTGCTTGGTTTGTAGGTTTTACTCCCCTGAAAACAAATTGGAACAAAATGCAACCTGCTCTACACTTGCTTACTTGCGAATTTGAAAAAGGTTATTCTTTAGTTGTGTACAGCTGTGTTTTCAACAGAGACAGTGAAAACCACGGACCCTGTGAGAGGGACGCATTTGTGAGAAGGCCGAAAGCTCCTCAATTCCTAGTGGACCTACCAATCTGCTGGACTGACCATCCTGGTCCGATTCACTCCTTTCCTCTTCCTTATGTTCAGGCTTTCTTGCCGTAACCTCATGTTCAGGGAGTAAGGGAATAAGGTCTTCTGGGCCCTGATCCCAAGCCCACGACTCAGACCTGCCTCCACCCACCAACTCAGCCACGAGTGGACACATACCCTGGGAACCCTCTGGAACTTTCTCCTGTCCCACTTCCTTTGGGTGGCAAGGAGCGGCCTTCGATGCCAGTTGCCTGGGACTGCATCTGAGCAGTAACAGCTATTTGACTGAAAGGAAAAGAGGCCGTGTGTCTGTCCAGAAAAAGCTCTCCATCGGGACTGGACCTGGATTCTAAGCCCAGCTCCTTCTGTAACACGCTGGGAGACCTTGAGTTTGTGACTCACCCTCTCTGAGTCTCTGTGTTTTCATCATTATGTGAATTTGCCACCAAGTTAAAAATCCTCAATGCTCACTGATCATTGGGTAAGCCCAGTGGGCAGTGTCTTGGGGTGGCAACCGTGCAGATGCCTTCACTCTGCGAACTTGGACATGGCTCTGAAGAGCAGGGCTGTGCTGAGTGCTTCCAGCATTGGGAGCGCTCAACGCCCAGTTGTTCTTATTATAATTCCTTTTACTCTTTTGTGGAGAAAGCGAGACAAAGCCTACAAGTAGTCAAGAGATTCGGAGATGATCTTGTTGGCAAACCTGTCAGTAAAATTTGTCACTAGTTTCTTCTAAGGGCTGGCACTATTCTGGGACACCTTGTGGAGGCTCAAAGAGGGAAGCATTGAGAAGGACTGACAGGGTCCTCCTGGCAAGGTCTGTGTTCTTTAGGTGGGCTTGTGCCATGAACAGCAAAACACCAGATGCTGATGTCAGCTAGTAATGTTCTGTGTTCTCTGAAGACTAGTATGCTCCCATGAGTGGAACTGAGTCCCCCCCCACATTTTTACACTGAAGCCCTCTGCCCCAGTGGGTGATATTTGGAGGTAGGGACTTAGAAAAGTTATAGGTTCTACCCTCATTTGGTGATTAGTGCCCTTATAAGAAGAGACCCTAGACTGCTTGCTTTGTTTTTCTTCCTTCTTCTCCCACCCCAACCCCAGCCCCACACCATCCCCACCCCCTGGCCAGGTGAGGACACAGTGAGGTTTATAAGCCAAGAGAAGAGCCTTTACTTGGGAACTGAATTGACCAGCACCTTGATCTTGGACTTTCCAGCCTCCAGAAGGGTGTCAAAATAAATTCCTGCTGTTTCAGTCTCCCAGTCTGTAGTATTTCTGTTATGGCCACCCAAGCTGACTAACACAAACAGGACTGTGTGAGAGCAGGGTAGTTGGGGACAGGATAAGCTTCACTAGGAAGGATTTTGAGCTGGTCCCTGAAGAGGAGACAGAGCTAGTCATGCAGAGATCTGAAAGAAGACATTCCAGGAAGAGAAATGGAAAGTGCAAAGGTCCTGGCACTTCAGGAAAGATCCAGATGTCCTGGAAAAACAAAAAGCAGGCAGAGTGGCTGAAACAGAGAGCAAGAGAAGAGTATTACCCAGGGTCAAGGAGCTAGATCATGTAGGCCTAGAGGCAGAACATTTCTGGAAAGATCACAAGAAATTGTTAATAGTAGTTAGTTCTAGAGGGTAGAACTGGGTTGGGTCAGGACACACACATGCACACATACACACACACGCCCCTCCTTTTTTTTTTTTTTTTTTTACCATCTGTTCTCCTATTTGAATTTTTATTTTGAGTATATATTAAATCTTTAATAATGAAATGTTTGTCATACATGCCCCAATACAGGGTGACCACAATATCAGAGGATCCTATTTTCCAACAAAAAATATCTTTAAAAAGTGTTTAGGCCGACTCAAACACAGAACCTTCAGGATGCAGTCAAATGGCGGTTTAAAATATTCAATGCATTACTTATGCACATACTTTTAAAGAAAGTTTTTCTAATCTCACATTTACAGAACAACTTTATCTAAATTTTTCATGTCTTGATCATCAGGGTTAGCATCTACCAGATTACTTTTGAGCAATGTAAGAGAATTTTCCAAGTGGTTAATATTTTCTAATGATGCCTGTTGCTTGATATACCACACTTAATAGTATTCCACAGGAAATGTATCCCCGGCTTTAACTAGCTGTTCACACTATGTTAGGAAACTTATGGGTTTGGTTTTGTCTTTTGTCTCATAGGTGCATATAGTAGGCAAATAATGTATACCCTGCCCCCTAAAAACATTTCCATGTCTTATTACCAGAACTTGTGAATATGTTGGGTTATGGGGCAAAGGGAAATAAAAAATAAGTTAAAATAGTAAGTTAAAATAGGGGGCGCCTGGGTGGCTCAGTGGGTTAAGCCTCTGCCTTCAGCTCAGGTCATGATCCCAGCGTCCTGGGATGGAGTCCCGCATCGGGATCTCTGCTCAGCACAGAGCCTGCTTCCTCCTCTCTCTCTGCCTGCCTCTCTGCCTACTTGTGATCTCTGTCTGTCAAATAAGTAAATAAAATCTTTTAAAAAAAATAAGTTAAAATAAAATAAGTTAAAAATTAAAAATAAGTGCCCTTAAAAATAAGTCTGTTCTAAAAGAATTTGCAGCGTCAGGAGGAAGGCAGGATTGCCTCTCTATGGCCATCCAGGATGTTAATACATTGAAATGTCTTCATATAGTTAGGAAATTGCACTGTCCCAAGACCTCCCAGGTCTCTTCCTTTCAGCCTCGGCAGCTCAGCCTCTTCTTCAGGATGCCCTCCATGTGCGCACACACACGCACACACACACTCCCACACACACACACTTCCCTATGATCTAAAGGATCTAAAGGATTCCTCTGATGGCACAGAAGGGCATTTCTGGAATCAGGCTCAGTCATTGACTTTGACTGAGCTGGGTTGATGTCTTTCTTAAATATTTTTGAAATCACCCTTGGAGACATAAAAATAACATGGGACCCTGAGTGTGGAGTTCAAAAGAGAATCTGAAGAATTAGTGATTCATAGGCAAGCTATAGCAAAGCCAGTTTCCCCCAAGGAACTTTCTGGTAACTTTGAAGCCCTGCCTGAGTAAGGCAAGGTCCCCTTCTTAGAGTGGAGCAGCTCCTCAACTGCGCAAGGCTTCTGGGCACACATACGTGTAACTTCACACACACACACACACACACACACACACACACACCCTTTCTTCTGGAAGGCCATGGCTTAGGCCTGACAAACCCTCACTTTTAAGGATTATGCAACATGGTAAATACTCCAGTGTAATGTACTCCCTGTTCCTTCCCATTACGTAGAATTGAATTCCACCCCCCTACTCCTTGTCCAAACTTACACCATGGTACAAAACATTCCCTTGTCTCTCGCTCCATCTGGACTCAAGCGTGTGTAGCGAGGTCAGGGATTGGATCTTACTCGTCTCTGTATTTCCAGCACTAGCATGGTGCCCAGCACTAAGTAGGATGGGTAAGATGGCTCTGGACTTGGGGGAAGGGGGAAGAGGTCGCAGGATAGAGGTAAAAGAAGGGAGAACTAAAAAATTAATCCTCTAGGACACCAACATTACAGGGCGGAAAAAGAGGATCAGTGAAGGGTGACGAGAAGAAACAGGGTGAGGAACAGGAGAAGTAGGAGATGGGGCAGACAGACAGACCAAGAGAGAGGAGCCAACACCTTTGGAGAAGCAAGTTGCAAGGAGGAAACAGTGTCTCATGTCAAACACAGCGGCGGCGGGGGAGGGGGAGGTCCTTCAGGTGGACAGAAAACGGGACAGAAATCTAGCACTGAGGATGTCACAGTTGACCTCAGGAGCAGTTTGGTGATTACTCGGGGAAGAGGGCAAAGAATCCAGATTGCAGTGAGATGAAGAGAAAATGCAGGTCCAGAAAGTATAGAAAGTGCAAGCCGACTTTCTAAAAGTCTGGTGATAGAGGAAGGAAATCAGTCAACAGAAGGGAAGGAAAAGTGAAGGGACATGATCTCTTCAGAGGAGGAGCAACTTGGATGTGTGCCCTGCTGCTTATACACACCGCCCTGGACTGTGGCTTCTACAAGATGGTCAGGACTGGGGTAGAGTCTACCCATGGGAACCACACAAACCTGGCTTCCGTTTTGGGGTTCAGAATCAGAGGTTCCAGCTCGAATGGGCATGTTTCTGAGCACCTGGCCACCTGGCCACCTGTTCAGGACCCTTGAGTTAAAAAAGCCAAAGAAGGTGACATCACAGAGGGGCTCCTGCAACCAAACTGCTGGGTGTCTGGTCAGGTGTTCCCCTCGATTAGGATAGCTGTGCTATTCCCATTTCCGCTCTCCTGGTGTTTCTGTTTGATAGAACTAGAAGAATACTGCCTTACTTAGGTATCATGCTGCATTTAGGGCAGCGATCAATGCAATTTTTCAATTCGCTGGAGCAAAATACTCCTTTTTAAAAATCTCCCCGTCTGGATCCTTTGGCTCTTCAGAACTTTAAAAAGTTCCTGGTGACTGTACATTCCATCTGGAAGCATGTAAGGCAGAGATAAACTTGTGAAGGGGAGCTGCGGTGAGCAAGGCGTAGACCATGTGCTCTGTCTTATGCGCCTTGGCTGCTGAACCTCCTGCCTTTGAGGAAATACTTCAGTCAGTTTTCTCCAAACAGCCTAGAATTAGTCATTTCTTACCATTTAAGATGATATCCTATTAAAGCAATCTCCTGAGTGATTACGGAAATTATTCGGAGGGAACCACTGTGAGAACACATGATAGGCGTGTTACTTAGCAACTGAAAGATATGTGCGCTCTTAAAAATTAAGATGGAAAAAGTAAGGACACATATTTCATTCAAAACTGGTTTTACAATGATCTATAAAACCAACCAGAATATCACTATAATGAATAAGGTAATGGCAGCAGAATCAACTTGAGTTGATCTAAGCCCATGTCTCACTGGTAGGAGACAAGGAACATCATAAATGCAGGTGGGTATATATGTTTGTGTTTGTGTGGACATAATTGATTAAAACCTACCCTATACTAGATGTACTAGATGCATTTTTCTCTGTTCCCCTCAACAGCCTAGCAAAGGAAGCAGTTTTATAACTATTCTTTCTTTCTTTCTTCCTTCCTTCCTTCCTTCCTTCCTTTCTTTCTTTCTTTCTTTCTTTTTCGTTCTTTCTTTCTTTCTTCCCTCGTTCCTTCCTTCCTTCCTTCCTTTTTCCTTCCTTCCTTTTTTCTTTCTTTCTTTCTTTTTTCTTTCTTTCTTTCTTCTTTCTTTCTTTTTTTCTTTCGTTCTTTCTTTCTTTCTTTCCTTCAAGATTTTCTTTATTTATTCATGAGAGACAGAGGGAAAGAGAGAGGGAGGCAGAGGCTGAGGGAGAAGCAGGCTCTCCGCTAAGCAGGCAACCTGATATGGGACTCAATCCCAGGACCCTAGGATCATGACCTGAGCTGAAGGCAGACTCTTAACCAACCGAGCCACCCAGGCACCCTACAACTTTATTTTAATTTTTTTGTTTTGAAAAAATATTTTTTGTTTGTTTTGACATAATTGTAGATTCACAGGATGTTACAGAGAAATATACAGGGAAGTTCCAAATACTCTTCCCTTTTCCCATTGTTAACAGTTTCTATAACTTCAGTACAATAACAAAGTCAAGAAGCTGGTATTAGTGCAATCCATAAGCCTCATTCAGATTTCCCACTTACACACCCACTGACTGTGCAAAAATGTAAAATTCCACAGTGGGCCACAGTGTAGAATCTTATGGAGGTCAGAGTTAGAAGGGGTTGTATCCACCTAACAGTAGGACCAATAGAACTGTGGACCCCCTTGGTAGCACTATCCCTAGTTCCAGATGTACTGTACAGTGGAAATAGATACACAGAGCTGTCCACTAGCTTCCTAACCTGTGAAGTAAAAGCTGTTTGGGTAAGAAGAGCCAAGTGGAAATCCCAGGAACTATCCTATCCTCCCAAAACTCATTCTCAATCAAGAGAGCAAAGCAAAAGCAAGACTTTTCCCGAGGATGACAAAGACCAGTGGTGCTACCATCAAAGATACAAGAGACAAAGTGTTGGTGATCCCTATCACATCCCAAAGTAGTCATACTTTTGGCTACAAGCAAAAGTCAGATGGGTCATGAAGAATTACTATACATTATGGCAAACTTAATCAGATGTGGTAATGATAAGCACAGCTCTAGTTCTAGTTCATACATTTGCTGGCAGGGCCAATGCTTACCTTTACCCCAGTCCTTACCCCCAGGACTGTATCTATCTATTATCTAGCTAGCTAGCTAATATGCATGTGTGTATATATAGTTTAGAGGAGTTATGATCACCTCAATAGCTCATAAAATATCATGCTGGTCCTTTACACTGATGACAACTTACTAATTGGTCTTGTGAGCAGGTCGTATCAAGCCCCCTTGATGTCTAAGTAGGACATCCGCATGTCAGAGGTTGGAGATAGTCCCCGAGAAAGATTATGTAGCCTTGCAATATCGAAGCTTCCAGGGGCTCAATGGAGTAGTGTGGACTGTGTGGGGATTTCCCTCTAAAGTAAGAACCAAGTCACTTCCCCTTGTACTGCATACCACAAAGAAAGAGACACAAAACCAAACTTCTTTTGGTTTTGGCAGCAATATATACCATGTAAAGTATGTGCTGCTATCGTCCATTTACTAAGGAACCCATAGGCTGCGAGTTTTGAGTTGGGCAGAAAACAAAACAGAGTTCTTCAGCATGTTTTGGCTGCTGTGCAAGCTGCTTTCAGCAGACCCAAAGGTATGAAAGTGTCAGAAGAGCCCGTCAGCGTGACTGGCAAAGCCCAATGCCCTCCTCTATGGACAACTACCCTCCATTCTTTTTTTTTTTTTTTAAGTTTTCATTTATTTATTTGATAGAGATCACAAGTAGGCAGAGCAGCAGGCAGAGAGAGAGGGAGAAGCAGACTCCCTGCTGATCAGAGAGCCCGACGCGGGGCTCGATCCCAGGACCCTGGGATCATGACCTGAGCCGAAGGCAGAGGCTTTAACCCACTGAGCCACCTAGGCGCCCCACTACCCTCCATTCTTAAAAGCTGGCTCATGGCCCCTGGTAGAGACTTTACCCAGTAGAGGCATCACCAAGGGATGCCAGGTTGACTGTCCAACCCAACTGTCTATCATGTATTGCATATCCATGATAAATGAAATCCACCAAACTACTGAATTGTACATGCACAGCAACATTCCATTAGAAACTGGAAGTGGCATGTATGAGAGCAAGACCAAGCAGGTCTGGAAAGTTCAGGCTGCAGTTCCCATGGCTCCTGTTCCTGCTGCTTTACCACCTCCCATGGCCTCTGAGTGAGTTTATTATGTTCAGTTATTAGAAGAAGGTAAAGCACAGACCTTGTCTATAGATGAATCAGCATGATATGCAGGCACCAGCCAGAACTGGATGCCTACACCCCTACATCACACTCATGGATGCTTCTGAAGGTGGTGATGAAGGAAATTACTCTGGTGGGCAGAGCTTCAAGTGGTACATCTGGTCATCCACTTCCCGCAGAAGGAGAAATGGCCTGGGAAACCAGCCTATAATGACTCAGAAGCAACAACTAATGGCTTGGCTGCTTGCTTAGAGACCTGGAAAATTCAGACAAGGCTGGGGTAGAGATGTGTGGGTGGATCTTGCAGAGCGATTAGAGAGTATAAAGATGTTTATGTCCCATGCACACGGCTGCCAGAGACATCCATGGCAGATGAGGTTCTCGTAAATCAGGTGGAAAAGATAGCCCCTTCTCTGCATGCCAGTCAGCTCCTCCGGAGCTTGCTCTATAAAGGCTACCTAACCCAGTGCTCCTCTCAACAATTCTTACCTGGATACCACAACCCCTGAGTACAACCTGCCCCAAACAGAGGCCAATGCTGAACCCACAATATGGCATCATCACCTGCAGTAACCAGTCAGTGGTGTGCAATATCCTTACATGGAAAGACACAGACTAAGGGCATGGAGTTGCCTCCCCTTGCTCAGCACTTCTGCTGGCACCGCAATTTTAGACATGCAGAGCCCTCATCCATTCTCTAGTGTTTTTTATCTTGAAATGCATAAATACTGTAGCCCAGATATTTTTGAGAGGATTGCTTTTTATGCAACTGATGAGTCACTAAATTCTACCCTTGAAACTAATAATAAACCATACATTAACTAACCTGAATTTAAATAAAATCTAAAAATATAAAAAAATGAAAGGACCGCCTTTTGCCTCTGTTTTTAAACAAATATTTCTAGAAGAAAAGAACTCCCTAAATGCATGGTCTCTATTATTATTTTCAAGGCTTCACCAAATGAAGGTGCTGCAACATCAGAGATCTTCTGAACTTGTTCCATTCCGATACAGAATATCAGTTTTTAATTAAAGTAAAAGTTCCATCAAGAAATTCTTCCCACAGTTTAATGTGTTCCAAGGTGCAATTATAATAATTCAAAATTAAATTCTAAATATAGTTTGCTCCACTATTGCTTCATTTGTTCAGCTTTTCCCTTGCTTTTTATAGAAATAATTTTTTTTAAAGATTTTATTTATTTATTTGACAGAGAAAGATCACAAGTAGACAGAGAGGCAGGCAGAGAGAGAGAGGGAAGCAGGCTCCCTGCTGAGCAGAGAGCCCGATGCGGCACTCGATCCCAGGACCCTGAGATCATGACCTGAGCCGAAGGCAGAGGCCTAACCCACTGAGCCACCCAGGCGCCCTATAGAAATAATTTTTAATGCCTTGCTCTTCACGAGGCCTTTCCTCAATGATGAAACTTCATCAAAATCTTCAAATCTGAAGTTTTGGGGATTTAGTCCTTTCAATATAATATATATATATATAATATAATCTTAAGAAATCCCAATGGATTTTGAACAAAGCACAACCAAAATTTATCAGAATCTTTTAGAGAAATTCAATGCCACACGTTGGTTTACAAAGTCGTTCTTCAAAGGCATGTGTCTACTAAACTACCACTCATAGTTCGCAGCAAAGAGAGGAAGCATGTTCTACCACCTAAAATTTTTTGTTTTTTTTTAAATGAAACAAATATTCGTTATGTTTTGATAAATACAAAAAAATACTTCATCTCGAAAATTTTGTCACTCAATTATAACAACTGTGATGATGTATAAATATTTGTAAATTTTGGCAATTACAGCTTCTGTTTTGATTAGTAAACTATTGCAGCTTGGTTTGATGAAATTATAAATTATGTGTGTATCACAATCAATCACGAGTATCTTTATACTCTTTAAGTTTCTTAATTTAGTAAAAACAGTGTTTTTACAATACTTGGCTCTACCAAAATTTGTATTTGTCATTATCATCCTAAAAATAATTTAATCTCTAATTTTACCTTATATCTGAATTTATAATAGCATTTACAATAATGTTCCCTCCAACAGAATGAACTTCTAAAAGCTTCATTTTTACTCTACAAAGCAGATAAAAAAAACACAAACATTATGGGAATTAAGTGACTTCTATTTGAAGGCACTCATGACATTAATATGAATCAGTCTTCACTATTTATGAAGTTCTTCTGGTAATGACATGAGGCTTTAACCAAATGAGCCACCCAGGTGCCCCAATGACATGAGGATCTTAATAGCTACTATTTCACTTTACATAGATAAACAAAAAAATTTTAAAAATGGGGATTGAAAATGAGAAAAATTAATCAAAATGATCATGTTTTGATCTAAATGAAAAGTCATGAATGATAGAGTGACGGGTAGACGCACTTTCTATCACTGCCATCGTGAGGCACAGTCTTCTTCTTTTTTTTTTTTAAGATTTTATTTATTTATTTGACTGACAGAGATCACAAGTAGGCAGAGAGGCAGGCAGAGAGAGAGAGGAGGAAGCATGCTCCCTGTTGAGCAGAGAGCCCAATGCGGGGCTCGATCCCAGGACCCTGAGATCATGACCTGAGCCAAAGGTAGAGGCTTTAACCCACTGAGCCACCCAGATGCCCCAAGTCATGGTCTTCTTAAAATAACCACCGACCTGTGAAGCAGAAGCTGATGTGTCTTCATGAGGTTTGTATCTTCTGGTTCTCACATGGTCAGTAATGTCACTATGTACCCTGTGATGGGTGGTGAATACGGACAAACATTTTAGGGCAAGTGATACATTCACCATCAACTCACTTAAGAAGCAGAAATTTATTGCTTAATTTTCCATTAAACATAGGCTGCCATATTTTTTGGATTTTTGTTAGCAAGAATCTTTATCAAAAATAATCGTAGCCATGTAACCATAGAGTTAATGATAACGCAAGAGCATTCAGCCTACTTCCTGTGTGTCCCTACAGCAGGGTAGCTCAACCTCTTCTTCCCATGTACAGTTTTGTGCACCTAGCTCATAACTTCCACGTTTCCCAGTGACCACTCTGACTGACAGTCTAGTGGCTTCATGCATCTTGCCGGCCACAGCTGTCTACGAGTATCTAGTGCACCAAGTGCCCGATGAGGGCAGCAACATTGAAGAAATGTCCCACCTCCAACTGAACCTGGACAGAGTTAGCTGTCCTTGGCCATTTGTATCTGAGCAAACTTTGTTTTATCAACAAGCAGCCTGTGTGCTGTCCTTGAAAGAGAGCTGTTCGTTAGATTGCATCAGGAAATGGTTACTGCTTGTCACCTGTCAGGTTAACCACTTGTTCAGTGAACAATGTGTTCACCGCATGCATGTACCATGAACTTCTAGGTAAAGTATGGTAGGAGCTAGAGCTACAAAGTAGAGGTCTACCAAATCCGTCTTGGCTTATTTTAATGCAAGTTTTGATAACAATGGTTTGCTTAAAAATGAAAAATCAAGAACAAATGTTAAGCTGGTCAGGACACCAGCAGAACAGTCATAGTCCTGGGACTAATCCAGGAAAACTGCTATCATCACCCTATCAGTGGGGAACTTTATACTGAAAGGACTGGCTCTCACCATCTGAGCCTGTCACCAACATTAGGAACGCTAAAAGTTAGGCGGGCGAACATGGGCCTGTGTGATGCGGCATGACATACACCTTCCCACCTAGGAAGCACTGTTGCTAAAAATGCCAAATTAACCTGAGTCTAATTAAGCCAACTGGAAGTTCCAGGGAACGTGATGAATAAGCTAAATGACACCACAAGAACGAAAACACACAAATCCAGAATCTGGGCCATTCCACAGGACAACTAACCTGGTTTCTTCAACAAGCAATTGACTAAAAAAGGGGGCGGGTGAAAGTAGGAGATGCTCTTGGGTAAAAGAGATGTAAGAAATGTAATAGCCAAATAGGATGTCAGGACCTTGTTTAGATCCCCATTTGAAAAACCAACAATAGAAAACCATTTTGAGACAACTGAGAAATTAGAAGTTGTGATAGTGTTATGTTATGAAAGAAAATGTCCTGTCTTTAAAAATTCCCGGTGAGAAGCGCCTGGGTGGCTCAGTCCTTAAGCATCTGCCTTTGGCTCAGGTCATGGTTCCCGGGTTCTGGGATCGAGTCCCACGTTGGGTTCCCTGTTCAGCAAGGAGCCTGCTTCTCCCTCTCCCACTCCCCTTGCTTGTGTTACCTCTCTTGCTTGGTCTCTCTCTGTCAAGTAAATAAATAAAATCTTTAAAAAAAAAAATTCCCAGTGAATTACGTAGGGATAAAGTAATGTGCTTTTTGAGATTTGCTGTAAAAGACTTCAGCAGAGAAAAATGAAAGGTAGATCAAGCCAGTGTAGCTTTAGGATGTCTAGAATCTGGGTGTTGGATAAATGGAGGCTTATTATACTGTTCTTTCCTCTTCTATGTATATTTTACATTTTATATTTAAAATTTCAATTTAAAATGTTGAATAAGGCAGGGTCAAGAATGGGGCCGTGAGGGGAGGGGTATGTTTTAAGCTCTCACTCTATTTTGCAATCTGTTCATTCATGCTGCCGGAGTACGGTGAATCAAGGAGCTAGGATTCCACCTACGTGATCATGTTGCTTTCTGTTTTATCACCTACGGAAGCTGTGGAGACCACATGTCCTTCATTGGCTTCTTACTACCTTTAGAGTCAAAATATATTTTTTGCTATCCATTTCCACGGAGATCATTCAGGACTTCAGCTTTTTGATATTCACATTAGTTTATAGCCCCCACATCATCCATTATAAAACCTGGCCAAGATCACTGGAAATAAACTAATGGAAATATAAACTGTCTGACTCCACAGTTTCTTTACCTGCCTACTAGACTCTTCTTCGTGGACTGCAGGGTCTAATTGCCTACGTTTGCTGGAGAAGTCCCTACACCTTGGATTCTTCCCTTTGTCATCTCTAGGCCATGGGATCCCATTACGCATTCTATAATTTTTTTAAGGTACTTAAAAGGTGGTTTCCTGACAGCGAACTACCATAATTGACATAACCAGCATGGTCACCTCTCTCGACATTCGATAACATCACCTGCCTCCTACCAGATCTGTTTCTTTGCAACTCACTACTCTGCTTCCCAGTCCTAGCTCGCCCCATCTTGGTCACATAGATAAGACCATAGATGTCGAGTTGTTTCTAAATCTTTAAGGTCTTATTATTCTTCATACTCTATGCATTTGTATAAAATCAGCTGAGGCCGGAAATGTTTCCTAATCATTTGGCTCTTTTTTTCTATATCTGGAAGCACAATCATCTTCTCTGTCTTCAGGCTCCTTTCCTCTACAGCACCTAGCAGCCTCCTGGTATGGAGTAATACTGCACTAATATTTTTATAACAAATGAACAAATGGAAGTATCATGTATGCCTTCCATCTGAAACATCCAGGATTAGAAATATTTTCCATACATTTCTCCCAAGTAAATGCTAATGTAGAGTTATTAGAATCCAGTTGGGAAATATCCCTCCAAATAAAGTCTTCCCAATTGGTTGAGATGTACTTTATCCTTTAGCAGGGTCCTTCCATCCCCCTTCCCCACACTCAGTATTAAAAGCCAAAATTCTGAAAACAGCTACTCGATGTGTGGTCTTGGGTCTAGTTACTTAACTTCTCTGTGCCTCAGTTGAGGAACTATAAAATAAAACCTACCTCAAAGAAAACCAAATGAGTCAACATATATAAAACATTTGAAACAGTGCCTGACAAACACTAAGTCCTCAATAGATGTTGACACATATTACAGGCACACCTTGTTTTATTGTGTTCCACTGTATTGTACCTCAGATATGAGTTATTTACAAATTGAAAGTCTGTGACAACCCTGCCTTGAGAAAGTCTATGGATGCCATTTTTCTAACAGCATTTGCTCACTTCATGTCTCTGTGTTCTGTTTTGGTAATTCTTGAAATATTTCAATATCTTTCACTATTATTACATTTGTTATGGTGATCTGTGATCAGTGATCTTCAATGTTATTTTGTTACTGTTTTGGGGAGCCGTGACCTAAGGCCATCTAAGATGGCAAACTTAATTGATAAATGTTGTGCGTGTTCTGACCGCTCTACCTACAAGACATTCCCCCATCTCTTTCCCTCTCCTCAGGCCTCCTTATACCCCGAAACACAACAATACTGATGAGGCCAGTTAATAACCCTACAATGGCCTCTAAGCATTCAGGTGAAAGAAAGAGTTGATTGATGGGGCAAACTTCAGTGTTGTCTTATTTTAAAAAACTGGGATGCCTGGGTGGCTTAGTCGGTTAAGTGCCTGCCTTCAGCTCAGGTCATGATCCCAGGGTCCCGGGATGGAATCCCGCATCAGGCTCCTTGCTCAGCGAGGAGCCTGCCTCTCCCTCTGCCTGCTGCTTCCCCTGCTTGTGTGGTCTCTTTCTCTCCAACAAATAAATAAAATCATAGGGGAAAAAAAAGAAAAGGAAACAGCCACAACAGCGCCAGCCTTCAGCAACCCTAATCAGTCAACAGATCAACATCAAGGTAAGACCCTTCCCCAGCAAAAAGATGATGACTCACCAAAAACTCAGATGATGGTTAGCATTTATCTTAGCCATAAAGTATTTTTAAAACATTTTATTTATTTTATTTGAGAGAGAGAGAGAGAGAGAGAATGAGCAGGGGGAGCAGCAGAGGGAAAGGGAGAAGCAAGTGCAGAGACCAATGCAGGCTTCCACAACCCCGAGATCAGGGCCCTGAGATCATGACCTGAGCAGAAATCAAGAGTTGGCTATTCAATTGAGCCATGTAGGCACCCAGCAATGAAGTATTTCTTTAATTACTGTATATATAGTGGTTTTTTTTTTTTTAGAAATGATGCTATGGCATACTTAATAGATGACAGCACAGTGTAAACATAACTTTTATATGCCCCGGGAAACTAAAAAATTCATTTGGCTCCCTTGTTGTGATATTTACTTCAATGCAGTCATCGGGAAGAGAACCTACAGCGTCCCCAAGGAATGTCTGTATGGTTACTCGAGTCACTAATGTGTTACCGTTTTGACACCTGATTGTTTTTGCCTTTCACTGACATTGATTCTTTTTTTAATAGCAAAGAGGTGTTGAGGTAATGGGGGACAAAAGGCCCAAATCCAGAATATGAACGCAACAGTAGTGAATTCCAGGACAAGTGCCAAGAGCCCAGCAGGCCACACTGGCGTTTCATCCCTATTAAAAGACCTGCTAATCTCCGAAGTGTTGGCTGTGCGCAGCTCTGGAAGCAGCCATAGGTTGGTCCTCTATGTTCAAAGGTTATCTGACGACCGGAAACCCTGCCCCTCAACAGTTAAAAATTGTACTCAGAGAAAATGATTTGGCAGACCAGAAGAGAGTGTTTTTTAACTTGTCTCAAGTAAAAAAAGTAGATCACCCCTTTTTCTGAATGTTATCTTCCAAGATAAGAAGGCTTGTTTGAAGATGCTGTTATGCCAAAAACCCAGTGCCAAGAATGAAAAGTTTTGTTACACATGTAAGAAAAATGTGTATAAAGGTTAGCCTTCCAGAAATGTGGCTAAAAATAATCAGAATCATGGACTCTTAGAACTGAGACAGGCCTTGGAGGTCCTCTCACTCATTCCCTTCACTGTACAGATGAGGAAACAGCCCCAAAGAGGGCAGTAGTCATCCAGTGTTACCAGATCTGAACTCAGGCCATCGCCTTTCCCCCATCGGTCAGCTGGTGATGATACAGTTAGATCAAATGTATGTATTCAAACAATTCAGGCAACTTCTCAACTTCTCAGTAGGACAGACAGAGAAACTCCTAAACTCTAGCGGGCAATAAACATCTTTCAGAGCTTTTGGACAAACAGAATATAAAGATATGAGTCAACATTTGGAACATTATGGACATTACTCAGGATGAATGTCACATAACAAAGTAACTCTGAGAATTTTTCACACACGTCGCAAATCATATAATATCCAGTCGGCCCCTATCTTGATTTCTCCAGAATAAACTCAATCAACTCCAAATGAATGTCATCATTTCTAGTGTTCGTTATGGCTTTTAAAATCCTGGACAGAGGTTTTATTCACTGTGGGTGTCCTCTCCCATGTCTGACAGCCAAGAAGGGGCTCAGGAAGAAGGGCAAAGTAGATTGAACAGATTTCTTAAAAACATAGTCATTATATATAAGCCATTTATTCCAAAGGAGACTTAAATTTCTGATGGATGGGTGAGTGATTGTGTGGGTGCTTTGGGGGTTGGGGGCCTGGGAGGGTGCGGGGGTTGTGGGGCATGGAGGTGTGTGTTCAAAATTTGTTTAACAGCATTGTAGGATCCCTCCTGAGAGCACAGTCTCTGAAGCCAGAATGTCTGAGTATCAATCCCAGCTCCATAACTTGCTAACCTTGTGATCCTTGGCAAGGTACTTAATGGCTATTACATGCCTCAGTTTCCTCATCTGTTTTATAGGCAGGATAAGAGAAGTTAGCTCAAATAGTTGCTGTGAGGCTTTAATGAGTTAATGGACATACAGCCTGTAGAACATTCCCTGGCGTACAACAAACATGTAATTAAATGTTAACCGTTGCTATCTAGAGGTCATCCATCTGGCAACCACAGTTACCTGGAAAAACACCCAAGCAAGCCTTCTACAAAACCTGGGTTCTACAGTCTGGCTACTTAAATCACAGAGAGATCTCAGCTTATTTTATACTAAATCCTAAGAAATATGTCAGCTCCCCTGTACAGTAAATGGTAAGTCACAGGTGAGTGTCTTCCTCCCCATGCCAGCTGCCAGCCCTTGAAGCAGCTCCCCACTATCTCATGCAAACCATTGTTATGGAGTGCCTACTGTCTCCACAGCACAGTGGGAAGGCCAGCGAGCTACCCATACCAGGAGGTCACCCTCTGCTAGGGAAAACAAGCCACACGCAAACACTTCGGTGGCAACACAAGAGTTTGAGAAGCGTGTGCAAGAGAAGCACCAGGCTGGGCAGGAGCCAACAGAACCAGCCCTTCCAGCATGGTGGAGATCCAGGAAAAGGCAACAGACAGGAAGCGATGGCTGCCCACGTACAGATAGGAGGGACAACCCCCCGCCCCCCACTGACCAAGATTCATTACTAGACTGCCAGAAATAAAACCAATGAATTTTAAAGGAAGGCTTAAATACACAAATCCCTGTGCGAAACCCGAGTCATGACATAAACCCACAGACCATAAAACCCAGTGTCACAGACAGGGCTCCATGGATTCACCACCAGGTTCCTTTATGGCTGCCTCCTTAAGGGGCCACTCTGGGCCTCCATGAGCACTGGGATTTCTTCCCAACCTTGGAGCTGCCAGGCCCTGACTTGGTGACTCACCAAGTCACTGTGCCCTGCCCCGGCTCTTCCAGAGGACCGCCGACGCCTGCCATGAATGCACATTCTCTACACTGTCGACTCGTTCCTTTAATAACTCTTAATGTCAATTTATCCTGCACAGTCTGTGCAGCAATTTATGACTGAGTAGGAGGCAGAGCAAAGTTGAGCAAAGCAGGATGAGTCAGCTTTCCCAAGACTCCCTTCTATTAGAGGGTCTGGATTGGGTGAGGGACTCCAGAAAGGCTTTCAACCTCAAACAGGAAGTGAAGACTTTCACCTCATTATCCTCACGTGGTCTGGCCACTGTCTATTGAGAAACACATCTGGCAGAAGGAGAGTTTGTGAGGGTCACTTTCCCATGGGGTGGTTGATAGGAGACACCCAGAGCCAGCCTCCAAGGGCCCCCCCCCCCAGGAGTGGCCCTGCCATCTGCAAAATCTCGCCCACCTTTCTAGGGGCATCAGGCAGTAGTCTGGCACTTGCATTGAGAAAGACCATTTGTCATTAGTCGAGGCCCAGATGAAACTGAGCTTAAAAAATTAGTACAAGCTGGCATGAGTGTGATAAAAAAGAGCCCAGCCCCGTGGCTCTGCCCAGTCAGCCTTCATGTTCCTGTATGTCCAGGAAGAACTTTCCACGGTCACCACTAACAGGGAAACATTCCATTCTGGGACTGCTTGCTGATACCACTGATGCCTTGAAACTTGGTCCTAAGACCTGAAAACATGACAGGAATGCAGAAAGTACGTGGGGGCAGGAAGGGCAGGTGCTATAGAAAGCACTGTCCTTTCGAAGCAATTTGGGATGTAACAAAAGGAAGACTTGGAGATGCCTTCAGAAGAAACTCCATTCTAGGACAGCCACTCAAGGGGCCATTTGAGTATGTAAATATGGGGCTGAGACCATAATTAAGGAAGAAAGAGACTTTTGAGACATCTTATGGTTCTTGGGACTGAAATGCTCTGTGTGATCTTGAAAAATATTGTCCACAGGTCAAGGACACTTTCTACTCTACATATTTAGTTGCCTTTGGAGACACTTTATTTCATTTTACCTTTTAAGAATGGATGGAGGCATCTTTGTGCAGGAAAACTGTTGTTTGTTCTTGGAGGGATGTGTATGTTTTAGTGGGATCAAGGCTATTGAGGAATTTGGGCACAAGGGTCAGAAGCTGGAGATCTTCTCAAGAGAGAGGAAGATGTGCCAACAATGCAGCCCCAGAGACCAGAAGAGGCTCTGTGCTCAGTAGTTTCAGTTGCCGGTTCCTGTGCCCTGGCAGTGGCAGCTCAAAGAGCCTTGGAGACAGCCCCTTGGGGCAGACATGGATGCTCTCACCAGGGAGGTCCTCACAATGGCTGGCTGAGAGTCGTTGGAAGATTCCTGGGCTGTATTCATTGATCAGGGAAGCCAGAGCACTGGGAGACAAGCTCCTTGGCAAAGATAATGGCACTCTCATCAGGAAAACACATTGGCCATTTCCAGGGCTTTGGACATTGACCTCAGGAGCCCGAGAGAGAGAAAAAGTACCTGAAAGATGATTTCTGAGCAAGTTCTGGAATGCTAGCATGAAGCATTCAGAAATAATTGGCACACTCTTTAAGGGATGTTAAGTTCCTCCTGGCAAGATGAAGGCCTAAGCCTAACATATGTGCTCCCAGGCTGGTGAGACATACACCAACCCTCTTGTCTGTGATAAGACACAACTTATTTAGCAAACCATTCTATTCCCAGTTCTACTACTAATACCACATGGCTTTGGTTAAGCTGCCTTATTTCCTTGAGGTCTGTTGTCTTACTTATCCCCAGATGATGTTTGCCCACTTGCCCTGGAGCCTAAAGGCAACATAGACTGGACTGCCTTTAGAGAAGAAGGAACTGCAGATGTGCTGCCCCTAGAAACATAGTCCAAATGGGGACATAGGGGTCCAGATGAGAAGTGTAAGTGAGAGATCCATGCGAAAGGAGAATAAAGGTAGGGACAGTAAATGAAGCCATCTTAGCTTGGATTCTTCCAGAGACAGACCCTGCCACAGGATTTGAGCAGAAGTCCTTTACGTGGAAGTCACAAGCAGCAATCGCAGAGAAGTAGGGGAATGAGACGGAGAAAGCAGCTAATAAAGTGTGTGTATTAAACCACCTGAAACAGCAGGCAGCCCGTCAATCCCAAACAAAAAGGATAAGAAACTGTGCAACACACATGACCCCAAGCTGTCCTACCCACCAGATGAGGGAGCTGGAGGATTTGTACACCAGTTTCTGTCTGTCATTGCTGAGGGCAGCTTTCAGCAGGGCTATTAATTCTCCAAGTCTCTTCTGGTTTGCTGGGCAAGCAGGTAGCCTGCATTTATGAAAGGAAGGAAGGAAGGAAGAAAGGAAGGAAGGAAGGAAGGAAGGAAGGAAGGAAGGAAGGAAGGAAGGAAGGAAGGGAGGGAGGAAGGAAAAGAGAGAAAGAAGAGACGAGAAAAGGAAAGGAAAGGAAAAGATAGGATAGAAAAAGAGAAAGAGAAAGAGAAAAAGAAAGCTCTCTGGTGCAGAGCAGAGACACTGGGAGTTAAAAATCATCCAGAACACATTGAGATTGTTGGGTCCCAGATATACAAGCAAGGCTCTGACAGTCTGTTGCGCCATTGGCCTTGCACCACTGAGATCTACCTGTAAGTTAAGTTCACTCTGTCTGGTCAATGTTTCTTCAAGTTGGTGACTGGTCACAACTTCCTAAAGACACAGCATACAACAGGAAGTGATAACCCTTTCTGCTACAGTCGGTTCCAAGGCTGCAATGAATATTTATCATCTCCATGCCTAGAATCCATTCTAGATTCTCCTCATCTTCAGGGCAACTCACTGGTCCAAGTTGCTTGCCTAGCCAGTGTGTCCAGTTAGGTTGTTTCCCTAATAGGTAGCCCAGAACTTCCTCTCCAGTATGTCTAAGTCCCTAGTCATGCTCTTGTCAGGTGAAGGGTATTTCAATTGTCCATTTAGAGTTATTTTTTGGTAATGGAAGCACCGAGAAACATCTCAGGAAATTCCAGACATACCTTTCCTGCCCCCGTTATGGTGCAGCAACCATCCTCAAGATAACCAGGCTCAGTTACCCTTGTCAGTATGGCAACTTCTTTCTTTGCCTCCTGGTCTGCTTATATGGAGAACCCAAAGTGAACAAGCAGCAGCTATAACCTTAAATTCAGGGGAACACTTATTGCCTCCCTTTGCAGAACATCTCTCCCCTTGGATCAGGACCTTGAATCCAGGTGAGCCTAGAGTTATGGGGGCTGGAAGCACAAATTCCCCCAAGTGAGTTACTGAAAGTAATGGTAGAAAGGGCCATTCCTACTTCAACCACTTGGTTCCTAGACTCATGCAGTCTACTCCTGAGAAAAATGTCGCTGTATTAATAGTCACTGGCATAATAGTTTTGCTCGCTCGAAGGACAGTTTATCAACCTCTCTTGTGTCATCTGCAAGCTAGCAACTGATCTGCACCTTTCAGAGACCATCCCAGTGTTCTTTTAGGCCAGCCACTTCTGAATGATGTGCAGTACAAAAGAACCAGTGGATCTCAAGGTCTTGTGCCCATTTTTAGTTTCCTTCCCTGTAAAGTGGGCCTCTTGGTCCAAAGTGATGTAACAAAGATCCCACAATAATAAACCAGAAACCAGAGAGTGGTGCTGGCAGAAGCACTAAAGACAGGAAAGAAAAACACATACCTGGAATATGGAAAAATTCCAGTAGGGATGACTCAGTATTCCTTCCAGGATGGAAGAGTTCTAATGCAATCAACCCGCTGTTGCTGGCTGGTTGATCTCCTCCTACGTGATTCCGTATCAGTCTCAGCTGCTGACAAGTCTGACATTCAGCAGTGACAGTAGGTGGATCAACCTTGTGATGATGTCCATGCCCTTGGGCCCATGCACAGCCTCGGTCTCCACCTCCATGACTACTATGTTCATAGCCCCATACTGCAAGAACAGAAGTGACCAAGGAGAAGGGTTGGCTCATTTCCACTGGGTAAAGCATCCTGTGTACTTGGTGATTCTGGGCTTCCAGTGTGGAGGATGCCTCTGGATTTGGTCATTGGAGGTGAACACAAAGATCCCCACGGCCCCTGGATTTGCCCACAATCCTCTCAATCTTGTCTCCCTGAGATTCCAACCTCTCTCATCCTAAGCCCATCACCAGATAGCTAAATCATCCACCATGGCTCATTAATCTGAGTATGTCCTTGCCTCAGACTGCTTCACGCCCCACACAGAGTTGAATGCCAGGTGTGCTGTTCTAAGCTCTGCTCATGGGGAAGGTTCATCCATTCCCCTACTACTGCCTTCCAGAGGCATCTCTGAGTGGAGCTTCAATGCAGCGGCATATCAAAGGTACCAAGTGATCAAGCTAACCTATTTATGAACAAGACCCAAAATTTTGCTCTGTTGATCCGCTGGTCACAGGAAAGCATCAATGAGGCCATAGGGAAGGCAGGAGAGATAAGTGCACAAGAATCCAGACCATCCATTCTTATAGTTTATTTGTGTTTTCCAGACATACTCATGTCCCAAAGGTAACATTCCCATGGTATGATGGATTGCTGCTGCACCTACCTGATTTGATGAGTCTGAAAATGCCCAGGACATGGTGGGAATCTCCAATCACTTGCTGTCCCATGTCAAATGCTCAGTCTCTACCAAGGCTCAGTAGCATACTAAGGGCTGCTTCTCAAATGGCAGCTAGCTCTCTGCTGCAGATGGCATGGTCTCACTTTAGAACCTGAGGATTCTGTTCTTTAATTCTCCTATCAGAGCTTGCCAGAAGCACTATAGAACATTCTGGTCTACCATAGCAACACTGTAAGGCATCTTCAGACAACTGGAGTTCACAAATTTTGCCAATGTTCTAAGATCTTGGATTTTTTGAGGTTTATTTCTCATCTTCTGATACACATGTGTCTTAACAGACCATCTAAAGTATTTGCCATCTACTCTTTCAGATCTAAATCAATATGATATTGACAAAGATAGTGGACAGATCTGATATTCTGAAGAATGGTTAGATAATCAAGGCACCTTTGGATTATACTGTAACAAAGAATATAAGACAGAACACAGATCTGAGGCATGACCATGAATTCCAAGTAAATGCAAACGGCTTCAGCATCTCCTTTTTTTTTGGGGGGGGGGGATTTATTTATTTATTTTGGAGACAGAGAGAGAGAGCATGCATGAAGGGCGGAGGGTGGCGGGGAGGAAGAGGGAGAGAGAATCCTCATGCAAACTCCCCACTGAGCACAGAGCCTGATGAAGGACTAGATCCCAGTTCCCTGAGATCATGACATGAGCTGAAATCAAGAGTCAGTCGCTTAACCAACTGAGGCACCCAGGCGCCTCTCTCTCCTTCTTGATGTAAACTAAAAAACATGCATTTTCCCTATCACTAGCTGCCAGAGGCTGGTTTTCTCTAGTAAAGATGCAACATATACATAACAGCTGTATTTGGAGCTGCCACTTGATTAAATTTGCTGCAGTCCTTTGTCAGAGAAAGATGAATTAAATAAAGAGATGGTCTGGACAAGCGTCCTTATACTTCTCTGAGGCTGGCACTAATTTCTGCCAGGTCACCAGGATGTGATTTTGTTCTTGAGTGGTTATCTGGGCTGGAGATGGGGGAGTTGGGAAAGGATGGCAGTCTCAGAGACCTGTACTTGGCCTTTCCTATGGGTCAGAGAACAACAGGTAAGGGTTCTGTTTGCTAATATAACCATTTGGGGGACCAGAGAACGACCATGGTTAGAACAGTGGACTCTAGACCAAATGGGACATGGACTTGGACCAGGACTCCAAATGCCTCATATCCAACATCTAATACAATGACATATTGGATCTCCTGGTGTTGCGAGTCATATTACATAGAAAACAGAATCTGAGAAAGATATGTGTGTATAGAAAGCATATCAGGGAGTGATTTGGGAGACAGCACTTGTGAGGCAACGAGGACATGGACTTGGGCAGAGGAAGAAGTTGAATGGTAACACAGTTTCAAGGGACCCCATCTGATGCTGTGGAGAGCTCTGAAGCTGGGAGAGCTCCTCACAGGTGTATCGCATTAAGGCCAGTTGGCCTAGCCTTTGACCCAGAACTTTGACCAGTCATCAAATGTGGGATTCTGACAATGAGGGGCTCAGCTATCAGCCATGGGCAGCCAACACACCTAGCAGCTAAGAAAATGACCCCTTCTTCCGTTCTGAAGAAGGTTCTAGGACACACACTTCAGCATCCACTATAGTCCAACACTTGCACTGCTTGGATCCACTTGATTTGTATAGTAAGTTTACTCCTCCCGGAATAGCTCGTTCAGGAGTTTGAATGTAATAGGACAAACTGTAGCCCCCGCGGCTGCAGCTGATCTCAGGCTCCAGCTGATCCTCATCATTTCCTTCCTCTACCCACCAGGCTATACTTCCCTCCCCGCAGACTAGCACCTCCACTGTTAGAGTCACTTACCTGATGGAGCGAACCAGAACCTCTCTGAATCCCTGGTCATCAAGGCTTCTCAGGCAATGGCAGCTGCCTTTATTAATTTGATATGAAAATTAGACATGGTCTGCAAAATCCATGCCCAGCTTGGACCTGCCATAGAGCTCTCTCTGCTCTGGACCCTACTCAGAGCTTATAGCTTTCCATGTCCTTCAGCAAATCAGCCTGAGCATTAGGACGAAGTATGGAATATGCTGTCTCCATGAACCCAAAAGGCCAACCCAGTATTGTGGTACATTCTTACTAGGGGAAGGAATGAGAAGAAATCATTTTTCTTTATTTTGGAAACAGATCCCACCCTGCCTCAGATCATGAGACCCCTAAAGTTGCCCTGAGAAGGTGGCCCTCTGACTGGGTTTATCTTCCACTGTCTAGTGTGCATGTGTCTAACCAAGGCTCCAACATATTTCCACTTCTTGTTCATCAGTTCAATTAACACAATGTCCTCAGTATAGTAGACCAATATAATGTTTTATAGAATTTCCAGATGGTCTGAGGCCCTTTGGGCTTTAATATGAAAGAGGACTTGAGTTAACATAAAAGCTAGAGAAAGACTATAAATGCATACTGTTGTTTGTCCCTCATGAATGCAAACTACTCCTAGCACTCTTTCCTAATGAGAATAGAAGACAAAGCACTTGCCGGATGAATGGCCACATACCATAAGCCAGAGGTCATATTAATCCACTCCAGTAATGACACCAGCAAGGCAGCTGCAATTAGACCTTCTCCTTAGCTGAACTGGTAGGAATCCGCTCCTAGGATCCATCTGCTTGTAGAGGAGGCAAACTAGAGAACTAGTTAGTCATGTGAAGGCCTCCATATGTTCCTGCTCTAATAGAGTGGCCATGATGCTATTTCTGTTGCTAGATTACTAGATTACAATTACTGGCACCCTGTGTCTAATAGTCCTTGAAATGTCTGGTTATTTCCCCTACCCCTGTGTATAATTTACCCAAGTAAATGGCCAGAGGTTCTTTTGGGGAAAGACGGGGAAACTCATTACCATGTACCTTTCCTCCTGAGGATCAGTCTTTCCTTCAGTCAGTGAGTTCTGCTTCTGAAAAGTGGTAGATGAGGAAATGGAACAAGGAATTAAAACTTAAAAAAAAACAACAACTTTATTTACTTATTTGAGATAAAGAGAGAGTGAGAGAGAGAGAGCATGAGAAGTGGGCAGAGGGAGAGGGAGAAGCAGGCTCCCTGCTGAGCAGGGAGCCCTATGTGGGGCTCAATCCCAGAACCCTGGGATCATGACCTGAGCCAAAGGCAGAGGCTTTAACACACTTAGTCACCCAGGCACCCTGGGAATTATGACTTTTTATTGAGGTAGTTGCCTTCTGTCTCCTGATAATATATCCTTGATTTCTTTCACTTGTTTCAACCGAACCATACTCTTGCTGGCAACCCATGTCTCTTGCTCCCGGACACCATGTTCCATTACTCATTTCCGTGGTTCTCTACATACCATGCCCCCAAGACAGCTATTCTACTCTGCTGCTCATAAAGAACATTGCACCACCTGGAGTCTATTATTCAGGATTTTACCATCCCCATTGCTATCAAGGATCCCAGCTTTTTAACAGACTCACCCATCAGCCTGGCTGGTAGCCCCCATCAGTGCGTTCCTTACCTCTTCAGTAAGCACAGTGTCCTTTTGGCCTTCCTGTAGATTCCAGTGGGCTGGTGGGCTTTCTGCCCTTGCATGGTGTTCCAGTTTCTTCCTGTCCACTATTCTAAGCCTTTTGGTCTTAGAGAGGAGAAGTTTATTGTCTGCATTGGCCGTTCTGGCATTTCTATGTCAGTTTCCGTGGGCCATCACTTCCTTCAAGCTTCGAAGAGCGGCATGGTAGTATATTAAATCCTTAATCCTACCATATCAATAAATACTCAGAAAATCAGGGGCGCCTGCGTGGCTCAGTGGGTTAAAGCTTCTGCCTTTGGCTCAGGTCATGATCTCAGGGTCCTGGGTTAGAGCCCCGCATTGGGTTCTCTGCTCCGTGGGGAGCCTGCTTCCCCGCCCACCCCTCTACCCCCGCCTACCTCTCTGCCTACTTGTGATCTCTCTCTCTGTCAAATAAATAAATAAAATCTTTTGAAAAAATACTCAGAAAATCAGAATGCTACCAATCAATAAATTTTCCATTGCCAAATGGCATCCTTGATCCACTGACATCAGGATCTAGTCCCAGATAGACTCCCTTGGCTGCTGGCAGTGAATGTTGACTGGGACCTGCATCTTCTTCCAGAAGTACCTTTCCTCCCTAAACAGAACTCATAGTTTTGCAGCCAGGTTAGAATGCAACTTGAACTGATTATCTGACCCAGGGAGGAAGAGGTAGGAACAGCTCCTGAGGGAGGTACATGTTATACTGTAAGGCAGGGGCCTTTTCATTATCTTTAAGTTAAACTGGGGTGGGATGGTAATCTTTAACAGGGAGGAGTGGGCTACGTCTACAGGCCCAGTAGGTTCAGAGACATCTAGGGATTGAAGAACCTCAAGTGCGGGTCCCATCTGGTCCTGATCTGGACCTTGACCCTGATGTGCCAGAATTGCCAGACTCCAAGTTCAACTCTATATGAGATTCTAAAACCCCTGTAATTATTGCCTGGGCCTGAACCATAGCTTTTTCTGCCTTCCAGCTGCAGGAGATAAGAGTGTCTTTATATGCTGTAAGAAAGCCCTCCAGCTTTACCACATCACCTTAAATTAGTGATTAGTTGCCTTCAGCCTTTGATTGTCTCTCTTTAATTGATAGCACCCAGTGAAAGTTATCCAGTTCCATTGTCCTTGTAGTCACTACTTCCCCAGGATCCCTAAAATGCATGAGATGTTGCTCCCACCAGTGCATTCCCTTCTATCATCACTCCAATAACCTATCCTAATTCACCACAAGTGAAAGTTTCAACAATAGTCTTGCTACAGCCTTCGAGGAATTCTCCAAACCCTTTATCCACCAGTGATGGGCTCCTCACTGCCAGCCACCCAGTGGGTCATCCAGCTCTAATGTCCCACTTCTTGTTCTAATTGTCTAGAGTTGAGTTGCTTGGTAAACAGACTCTAAGATGAAGGTTTTTATACAGGAAGTTTAGTGGGGAATATTTTAAGAACAACAGATAGGGTGAGTCAGATAAGGAAAGCTGGGTTAAACACTATGATATAGCTGGAACAAAAGCCTCAGCTCTGGCCCTTCAGAGCTGTCTTTAAATGACTCAAGGAGGCGAAGCCTTTGTAGCCCAGCTCAACCAGTCAATGGATATGAGGTGCCCAGACTTTGGGTGAGACACGTCCTTTACACTGAAGACAAGTCCCAGAGAGCCATCAGCATCTGACACTCCCAGCAGCTGGTGGAATGGGTGTCTCAACCTTGAAGGGGGCATGTGGGTGGTACATACAACACCCTCTACAGATCAGGATTAGTGATAACAGTAAGCAAGTGTGCAAGACCAAAATCTAATCCAGCCAACTGGATTAGAACTGATGAAACAGTATTAATAGAGGAAGTCTTGAAAAGACTTTTTTTAATTTACTTTTTTTCATTTAACTTGTGTTTTTTAAGCAGTTCAAATTCAATATGAGATCACTTTACTTGTGCCAAAACAGAAAGGTCTACAATGTTCAAAATTGTCTTCCTTGCATTACAAAACAAAGAGAAAATAGAACTTCCAAAAATTAGTAGAGATCTGGGTTTCAAAGTCTCACTCAATAGATTCATGTCTCAATAAATATCACAGACAAATAATTACATAAATTACATACTGTGTTAGAAGAAAATAAGTTATATTAAAAAGAAAAAACAAAAAGAACAGAATAGGATAAGCACATTCAGGAGTTAGAGGATAGGAGTACAGGGAGGGTAGTTTGCAAATTAAATAGGATGGTCATGATAGACCTCATTGTGAAAACGAGTTTGGAAAAAAGACTAGTGGTTAAGTCAGAGAGTGAGCAATGATGGTATCTGATGGAAGAGCACTCCAGAGAGCAGCCATTGCAAATGCCCTGTGGCAGGAGCATATCTTGGTAATTGAGAAGCAATAATAATGCCAGTATGGCCAGAGGGGAGAGGGTAACAAGCAGAGTGGTAGGAGAAAGGTTCAGGGTCATTGGAGGTCGTGGGAAAGATGGGGACTGGTAGTCTCTGGCAATGGACCTGAGGCAAGAGACTTGAGTAAAGGCACCCATTGTCATTAAATTTGGGGAAGAATTTACCACTCCCCTTATGCAGATTTTTACATGCTCAGTGTTTGACGGCTTTTTAATACATTTCCCATTGGATAAACATAATCTCATGCCTTACTTTATAATATTACTTTAAAGTCAAAACAAATAAAACATCATGGGTAAAAGCAAATCAAAGCAATGAGACGAAACACCCATTTGGGGGCGCCTGGGTGGCTCAGTTGGTTAAGCGGCTGCCTTCAGCTCAGGTCATGATTCCAGGGTCCTGAGATGGAGTCCCGCCCGCATGAGGCTCCCCGCTCAGCAGAGAACCTGCTTCCCTCTCTCTTTCTGCCTGCCATTCTGCTTACTTGTGCTCTCTGTCTCTGTCAAATAAATAAATAAAATCTTTAAAAAAAAAAAAAACTTTTATTTCCAAACGACACATGGCTCCTGGATATCCTGATATGGCATATCTCCCATGCCATCCCATGTTTTTCCCCAGAACAATATTTTTTTTCCAATGAGTCCCCTTATGGACCACCTGATGAGTCTTAACGTGATCCAAACATGAAAATCCTATCCTCTATAGTTGTAGGCTGTCCTTCACACTGCCACTCAACCCCAAATTAGGGCAACTCAGTAATAATCTATTAAATGAGTTCTGTATAGAAAACAAAATATGGAATTCATAAACCAAAATTAACACGTGACTGGAATTTACTGAGGTCACTCATTCAGCCTACTCCTAAGAAGTCTGGCAGCCACACAGTGTTTGGAAACAAAAGTACATGGATAAAGATTTGCAATTTCCACAATTTTTTGAAAGGACTCTCTGCTGTTGGTGCATGGTAAGTGTTGTCTTCAGTTGGTTAGAGTTTCCAGTTGCTGCTATTCTTGACTTATAACTATAAATTATAGTCGTCCTACATCATTATCAATTTAGTTTGTTGAATTGTTTGGTATATTTGTCTAAAGAGAAAAGGTCTATAATTTCCCAAAAACTAAACTTGAAAGCCCATACACATTGAATTTAAATTAGGGCTACATCAAACCAAAAAGCTTCTACACAGCAAGGCAAACTGTCAACAAAACAAAAAGGCCACCTACTGAATGGGAGATTTTGCAAATGATATATCTGATAGGGGTTAATATCCAAAATATATAAAGAGTTCCTACAACTTAACACCAAAAAATAAACCATCCAATTACAAAGTAGGCAGAGGACCCAAACAGACATTTTTCCAAAGAAGACACACAGATAGCCAACAGACACGTAAAAAGATGTTCTACATCACTCATCATCAAAGAAATGCAAATCAAAACCACAACGAGATGCCACCTCACTCCTATTAGAATGGCTACCATCAAGAAGTCGAGAGTTGGTTAGGTGTTGAGGAGGGTATAGAGAAAAGGGTATCCTTGTGCACTGTGTTGGGAATGTAATCTGGTATAGCCACTATGAACACAGTATGAAGTTTCCTCAAAAAGTTAAAAATAGAACTACCATATGATCCAGCAATCCCACTTTTGGGTATGCATCCAAAGGAAATGAAAACAGGATCGCAAAGAAATATCTGTACCCTCATGTTTATTGTAGCAATATTCACAACAGCCAAGGTATGGAAACAACCATTAATCCTCAATAGATGAGTGGATAAAGAAGATTCTGTCTGTATATAAAATATATATAATGCCCTCTGGTTCATCCAAGCTGTCACAAATGGCAGGGTTTCCTTCTTTCTCATGGCTGATTTTAAATGTTCTCACCACAAAAAAGAAATGGTAGTTATGTGAAGCAATGGAGGTGTTAGCTAATGCTAGGGTGGTAATTAATCATTTTGTAGTAATATGTAAGTGTATCAAATCAACACATTGTACACCTAAAACTTACATAGTGTTCCATGCCAATTACATTGCAATAGAGCTGGAAAATAAAATCGAGTAGAAGCAACAAAGGCTTTTCTGCTCCATGCCCTGTGGTGCTGGATGTACTCTCCTAGAGGCCCTCAGGCTCCAGGGAGAGCAGCCTGGCTCATGCCCAGGGCCAGCTGACTCTGCTCCCGAAATGCTCCTTTAAAGAGCCATGGGGCAGAGGAGGATGGGAAAGACTCAGATTTCCAGTGCTAGAACCCCTGTGGGGGTTTTCTGGCATGAGTGAGATGAGAAACCAACCTCTCAGTTGCTCTACTCCTGTGAAAATGGCATCCCTCTGTTGGAAAAAACAGGAGAAAGACAAACGTCGTGGGTGTGTGTGTCCTTTCTATCAAAAGAAGCAAAGAAAAACTCATGGTCCCAAGAGCTTCTGTAAATAATTCATTACAGGAATCCTAGCTTCCACCCACACCAGCTCCCACAGAGCTCTCCGCCCCCAGGCTGTCCAGCAGGCCCCTCTCCCAGGCCTACCCCGCCCTACTCCAGCCTCCTGATCTGGGGTGGGTTTCCCTAAAGAAATCAAATGGACCTCAGTTTTATCCCTCTCAGACAGAGTCACTTGGATTCTTTTTTGAGGCTATTTATAGGTTGATTAATAAATAACAAAAGTCTCACCAGTTTGTAATTCTCAACAATGGCTTGTACCCAAATTTCCATCACAAACTGTTTTTCTAGCGCTTTGGACAAAGGGCCACATGATGAATAGGTTACTTATTTATGTGAACACTAGAAACTTCCTTACCACAGCTACTGAAGGAGTCGTGATTGCTGGTGGAGGGAAAGGTATACTAAAATGACACGGGGTTGGGGGGACTGAGGAGGCATCCTTGACTTTGACCACCCCTAGTGAACCTGAGCCAGGCATCCTCACAGACAGGCGCAGGAGGAGAATGATGCCTCCACAGAAGGAGGCAAGGGCAGCGAAATGAAAGAGAATCTCATTTAGAATTTCCAAGGCCACTGACATCAACAAATAACTTCCAGCTGCCTCCCACTCTTTTCAAAAACTAATCTCGTTTTTCTTAAGCTTTGATGAAAAAGTTGTTTTCCTCCTGGCCCTGCATGACTGATAAGCAAGCCTCATTCTTTATACCTGCAGAGGAATAAAACTGGCTGTCCCCAAGCTATAGAGGGCCTGGCAGTTTGGAAGGCCTGTCTTGAGTGTCTTCCCCTCCTCCTGCAAGAGCTGTGGCTGGTTGGCCCACCTGGGTATCTCCACATGCTAGCATGGGGTTTGCATCTAGAAAGTGCTCAAAGTGGTTGCTGAAGTTAACTCCAATAAGTTTCCCTATCTTCCTCTAAAGTCACGAAAGATCATTCCATTCAAAGGCAAGCCTCAGGTCTCCAGGACTCTAAGGCCATCCAAAGCTTTGCTCTCACGGTGGTCCTTGGACCTGCTGCTTCTCTTGGGAGTTTGTCAGATGTGCAGACTTCCAGGCCCCATCCCAGAACTTGAGAGTCAGAATCTTCATTCTAACAAGAGGCCCAGGTGATGTGCACATGCTCATAGTACCAGAAGCACCATTTTAGCACACTTGCTCTTGACCTCTGGTCAATAGCCCTTGCATTCCTTTACTTACTCAGAAGATACTTATGCAGCACTGTCTTAGTTTACTAGAGCTGCCATAACAAAATAACACATCCTCGGTGGCTTAAACAACAAAAAGCTATTTCTTTACAGTTCTGGAGGCTGGAAGTTCAAGAACGAGGTGGCAGCAGGTTTGGTTTCTGCTTGGCTTCCAGATGGCCATCTTCTTGCCCATGTGATCTTTCCTCTATGTGTATAGGCCCTGATGTTTCTCTGTATGTCTTAATTCCCTCTTCTCATAAGGATATGGGCCATATTTGATTAGGGCCCACACTAACGGCCTCATTTTAACCTAATCACCCATTTAAAGTTCGTATCTCCAAATACAGTCACATTCTGAGGCACTAGAGATTAAGGCCTCAACATTTGAATTTGGCGGGAGGATGTACTCCAGCTCATAATAAGCGTTACCATGTCCAGGCATTGGGCTAAGCCTGAGTCACAACCATTAAGGGACAAACTTGGTCCTTAAGCAGCTTATAACTCCTCACTGGTCACTGGTCTCCTCTCGTGTTTTGGCTACCCAGACTATGGGGTCTGCCCAGACCATGGCCTCTTACTCACTCTCAGGTCTAACAGACTGTGCTGCCTGCACTGGCCCCTTGCCCGGCCCACCAGGAAGAGCTGCTAGTTCCCTCACCCCTTGACTGGGGAGAAAGGGTACACCCTGTGTAGATGTCAGGCAAAAGGAAGACGCCCTGTCATAAAAACAAAAATTACCTATAGATGCTAAAATTTCTGGCTTAAAGTATGATGACAAATAGTATATTTACATAGTCTAAATGCATCTCCTCATAAGATGTTTATTAATCACAAGGGAAAAAAAGTAATCTGATCATGGGGAGACTTGGCAGATGTCACCTTAAACAAGTGACCAGGTTAATATCACCAATAAAAGGACATGTCAAAAAGGGCACCTGGGTAGCTGAGTCAGTTAAGTGTCTGCCTTTGGCTCAGGTCATGATCTCAGGGTCCTGGGATGGAGCCCCACATCGGGCTCCCTGTTCAGCGGGGAGCCTGCTTCTCTCTTGTGTGCACACATACACACACACACACACACACACACTCTCTCTCTCTCAAATAAATAAATAAATAAATAAACAAAATCTTTAAAAAAAAAAGGACATGTCAACATGTACCTCCTGAAATGATGCATTAAGAAGGTCACAATATCATTTCCGTAGTATATTTGTCAAAAATTCATAACCTCAATCTAATAATTAGAAAATATATGAAAATTTCAAATTCAGGGGCATTTTAAAAAATATTATCCAGTACTCTTCAAAAGAGTCAAAGTTATTGAAGACAAAGGAAGGCTGAGAAATTGTCAAAAATAGAATAACAGAGACTTTCAGGGAAGATAGAAGAGTGAGACGACTCTAAACTCCCCTCATCCCATGAATAAAACTAGATAATACCCAGATCAGTGTAAATAAACCAGAAAATGACCTCTCTACAGCTGAATGTAGAGAGGAGGCCACATCAAGGAGGTTAAGAGGGGGTGGAATCATGGTTGGGGGCTAAATAAATCCACAGGACTGCCCATGAGAGGGAGGGACATTAGCAGGTGTGGAGAGAGGAGAGGAGCAGTCACCTTTAGGTTTGGGAAACCAACTCGGGGAAAATAAATAACATTGGCTTTGAAAACCAGACAGGCCTAGCCTCATGAGTTCTTACAAATCAACAGGACTTAATACCTGGAACTTTAAAAACCAGCAGGCTCAGTGCTGGGAGAGTTAGAGGGCAAGAGTAAACTGAGTCCCCAACCTTAAAGAGATAGCACAACAAACAACTCCACTGAGATATAGCCTAGAAGCAGCAGCTTGAAAAACATCTGGGGTATTAGAAAGGGAGATTTGTTTACTAATCTCAGAGCACGTGCTGGAGGCACAGGGATTATTGGGAGACTTCTCCAAGAACAAAGAAGCTGGTGGGTGCCATTTCCTCTATTATCCTCCAGCCTAGACATATAGACACCTGCAGGAACCAGCACCAGCATCCTCCATAACTTGCTTTACTGCAGCCCCACCCATCTGCTGATCATCCCCCTCCAGCCTGGCTGGCCTTGGCAGTTTTCCCAGGCAGCTGCAGGATCTGTGCAAACCTTGCTGGCACCTGCAACCTCCAGAGCCCATCCAAAGTGATGCCACAAACCTGACAGTGTGCAAGAAGCATCCCAGAGAGGACAGCACCACTTCAAAGTGACTCCCTGGGAAGAAGAGAACATAACCACACATATCTGTAGGACTGCAGCCCCATCTAGTCTGACCACAGACCCTGTCCACCAACAGAAGCTCCTCAGGGGACAACACAGGGAAAACACCCTGCAGTTTGATGCTACCGCATCTCTGGCAAATGCCTGGTCTGATTCAGCTCAAGCCCCACATGGTCCCATTAACTACATAAGGACCAAATCCTCCCATAACAGGCAAAGAGGTCCATTGTAGATGTCTGGACTGAAGACAAAAGCAACTCAGCCACAATAGCAGAGCACACATAACACACATAGGAGACACCCCTGAAGCACCAGGTTCTGGTGAATAAGGGATATTGCATTGCAGGGCACTGCAGGATCTCTTCTTCATAAGGCCACTACTTTCAAGACCAGGAAACATAGCTGACTTTCCTAATAGACAGAAACAGACACAGAGAGTTAGACAAAATGAGGAGACAAAGGATCATGCCCCAAATGAAAGAATAGAACAAAATCACAGCAAGAAAGCTAAACAAAACATAGATAAGAACTTAAAGTAATGATAATTTAAAGTAATGGTCATAAAGGTATTCACTGGACTTTAGAAAAGAGTGGGAGACCTCAGTGATACTCTCAACAACGAGATAAAAAAAATTTAAAAAAGAACCAATTGGAGATGAAGAACTCAATAACTGAAATTAAAAACACACTAGATAGAATAAGTAGTAAACTAGAGGAAGCAAAATGAATCAGTGACCTGGAGGACAGGATAATGGAAAACAATCAAGCTGAGCAGGAGAGAGAAGAGAAAAAGAACATAGACTTAAGGAATTCAGTGACATCATCAAGCATAATAACACTCCATTATAGGGATCCCAGAAAGAGAAAAGACAGAAAAAGGGACAGGAAATTTATTTAGAGAAATAATAGCTGAAAACTTCCCAAATCTGGGGAAGGGAACAGAAATCCAGATCCAGAAGGCACAGGGAGCCCCCAAAAATGTAAACCAAGACACATAGTAATTAAAACAACAAAAAGTCATGATAAAGAGAGATGTTTAAAAGTAGCAAGAGAAAAGAAAAGAGTTACATACAAAGGAAACCCCATAAAGCTATCAGCTGGTTTTTCAGCAGAAATTTCACAGGCCAGAAGAGAGTGGCATGATATATTCCAGGTGCTGAAAGATAAAAAATCCTGCAACAAATAATACTCTGTTCAGCAGGCTATCAATCAAAATAGCAGGAGAGACAAACAAAAATTAAAGGAATTCATGACCACTAAACCAACCCTCTAAGAAATGTTCAAGGGCTCTCTGAATGGAAAGGAAAGCCCATAAGTAGGAGTAAGAAAAGTAGGAAGCACAAAAGCAGTAAAATTAAAACTCTTTGGTGAAGGGATTCACCAAATAAAAGGATGTAAAGTATGACACCGTATACCTAAAACATGAGGGAGAGAGAAGGAAAGAATGGGTTGGGGATGTGGGTGAATGGGATGAGTAGGATGGGTGACATACGTGAAAGGGATTAAGAGTACACTTATCATGATGAATGCCCGGTAATGTATAGTGTTGAAACATTATGTTGTACCCCTGACACCAATATAGCACCGTGTATTAACTATACTGGAATTAAAATTTTAAAAAAGAAGAAAGCTCAATGCAATCTCAGATTGAATATGGAGCAAAAAAAATATTAATGGGAAAATGGAAGAATTTCTTATAAGGTCTAAAGATTAGTTAATAGTATTATATTAAGGTTAATTTCCTAGTTTCCATAATTGTATTACAGATATGTAAAATTGTTACTATTAAGGGAACCTGAGTGGAGGGCATGTGGAAACTTGATGCTATTATTTACCTTCTTTATAAATCTAAAATCATTTTAAAATGAAAAAAGAACATTTGATAGAACTTTGACTTATTAGGGCAGAATGCTAAACTGTTATAACAGACACCCCAAAGAATACAGTGGCTTAAAGAATAAAGCAGTCTTCCCTCACATAGCAGGGCTGAGGTATGGGGCCAGACTGGGAGGAGGGCTGTCCCTTTGTAGTTTGTATTAGCTTCACAACTAGTTCCCATCTCTTCATTTTTGTTCTGTGTAATTGTGTTTTAGATGTGTGTCACAGAATTAGAGTATAGCTGGATTTTACCCCCTCACTCCCCCAATAATCTGTGCTTTTTAATTCATGTACAATCATTCAGATCATATGTATTTGATTTAATTCTATCACCTTATTTTATATTTTCTATATACTTTGTTTTTTGTGGCTTATTTCTTCTTTCCTGCCTTCTACCTGATTAATTATATATCTCTATATTCTTTTTCTTTCTCTCTACAATTTGAAGTTTAGACAGTCTATTTATGTTCTTTCAGTATTAACTCTTAAATTTTTAATATGTATACCTGACCTAACAAAGTTAAAAATAATGAACTTCTCTTCCTTTCTCCCCAAAATACAGATACCTCAACACTTTAACTCTAATTACTCTGTTCTCATCTTCTATACTGATATTATTGTGGGTTTTTTTTTTTAAGCACCTGAATTGGTCACTATTATCGATCAATACTTATTTAAATTTACCTGCATGATAACCAGGTTCTGTGTCCACCCTTACTACATGATTTTACTGCTTTCTTCCAGGTTGCATTGCCTTTCTCTGGAAGTACATCCTTCCGCATTTCATTCTCCAAAAGTAGTAAATCCTCCAACTTTTGAACTTAAAAATGTCTCTATTTCATCCTCACTCGTGGATGAGAATTTAATTAGAAAGAGAATTCTAAGTTGATACTCTCAGAATTCGAAGATATCATTCTATTATCTTCTGGCTTATATTGTTGTTGTGAATTCTGGTTTTATTCCGTTTTAGATATTCTGTCTTTTTTCTCTGATTTCTTCGAATATCTTTTCTTGTCTTTGAAATCCTGAAACTTCAAAAAGATTTGTCCCAACGTGGCAGTATTTGTATATTCCTTCAGGAATGATTATGCTTCTTAAAACTGAGGATTCAATATCTTTTGTCAGTTCAAGGAACTTTAAAGTTGTTAGCTCTTCCAATATTGCTTATCTTTTTACTCTATTTCTCCTGTGAAAATTCTTGATAGACATAGTTTGTATGTTATCATTCAATCCCTCATATTTCTTAACATCACTTACATATCTTTCTCTTTATCTCCCACTGTGCTGCATTTTGGAAAACTCTTCAGGTATATCTTCCACTTGACTATTTCTCTATTCAATGGTGTCTACTCAGCTCTTCAAACCACTCACTACATTTTATCCGATGATATTTTTTCTAAAAGTTCCATGTGAGTCTCAAATCTGCTAAATGTGTTCTCATATTATCTTGCTTTTATGACTCTAAATCTTTATCTATTCATTGACTTAAATATATTTATTTTATTTTATCCTTAATATATTATCATTCAATTATCTAAAGTTCTTAAGGATCTAACCTGATTTTTGTTGTCTCTGCTATGCAAATTTTACGTCCTGTGTGGGAGTACATCTTCCCTTCAGAATATTTTTGCATTCATTCTTGCAAAGAGTCCTAGCTGTATTCCCTAATCTGGGGACAATTTTTATGAAAAGTGTTTGGTTTGGCTGCTGCTGGACCATATGGGTAGTACAAATTTACTACCCAAAACGTAGATAAAGCACAGCCCAGCCATTATGAATTTGGAGGAAGGGGTCTCTTTTTTTTACCAAAGACAGACAAGCTTTCTGTTACTTTTCTATGCCAGTGCACAAATTTTCCTAGTCCCTTTTCACGGGGGCAGTGGGGTGTAGCCATATGAGCATGTGGATTAAGGAGGGATTTGGTTCTGTTGCAGTTCCATCTTTTTCATCAGCTTATGGGTGCATGTCTTTTTACCGTGTGGACATTAAAGATCCAAATTCTGGGGCTACAGAGACTGACCACCTCTTCTGTGATCTCCCCTAGTCCAAGGAATAAACAAGCACTCATCATCCTGGTTTTCAGTTCCTTCTGTGTCTAGAACCAGGGGACTTCCTCTCTTTTTCCCAAAGCCATTCAGAATCTTTGGTATATTTTTTCCACAATTTCTCGGTATTTGCTAAAGGATTTGAGATGATCGTGTTTTACATCTTTCTAAAACCAGCATGGTTATTAAAACGAGCTTGTTCCCTCCCTGCCACCATTTCTTCTGGTTCCATAGCTCCCAGCTTGAACAGTTCAGCTTTTGCTCCCTTTTCTCTGGAGTGTTCTGTTCTAATAACACCAAACTGATCACTCTACCTGAAATGTCCCTGTACCCCACCTTGACCTGTTTACTTAACTCTTAGCTCTCCATTAACCCACACAGCCAGCTTCATCTTCTCTGAAAAGCTTTGCCTTTGAACCTCTATAATCCCACAGATCCTGGTGCTTATTTCTGTTTCACCTACTACATTATAATAAGCATATGTTTTAGCATCTCCCTCCCCAGTTAAGATCCTTGAGGTCCGGGATGGTGATTTACTCATTGTATCTCCAGCACTGAGCATCACAGTTGACGCATTGTAAGCGTCTGACATATTAATTAGCTGAATAAGTGAACACAGACAAGTTCCATAATTATTGCTTTTAAAAGGGTTAGCAGTCTCCCCAAACCCAGAAAACTTCCAGTTTCCCGGAAAACATTTATGCAAGACTATCATTTGAGGAAGAAAAAGGAAGTATGTAGAGCTCAGAACAATATACGCCAGGGACAGAATTAGACTGTGCTCTCTCCCCTCAGCGGGGTCAGCCTGAGATAAGAAAGATGTGAAATCCAATTAAGCCAGATGTTCAGATCCTTCCAATGACTTGCCATAAAATGTAGTACAAAGACTCAACCGGTCACTCAAGGTCATCGAAGATCTGACACTAGTCTGCCTTTCCAGTGTTATTTTCTGCTCTACAAAACTTCAGCCATTTCCCTAAAATGATTATTAATTTCTTGTTATCATATGATCACCCCTTGGGCCAACCCCCCCTCATCATGCTACGTTCCAGGGCTCAAAAAGAGGTGAGCTTGTTTCAGGCCTTCTGTTTATTTTTGTTTTTTACTACTGGCTTACTTTATGCCTTTTAGGTAAATATCAAAGGGAACAGAATAGATGTAACTGTGTTACTCTTGGCTGTATTAAAGGCCTCTGCTCCTTTGCCTACATTACCGTGAACTTTATATAAGAGTTGGCTCACAGTCTGTGAGCAGTCCTCCCACAGCTCAGCTCCACGGGAGGGAAAAGAGGCTGATATTTTGGGTCTAGCGTGACTCGAAATGGCAGTTATCTCTACCTCTCCCCACCACCCCCAAAGACAAGGGCCCCGGTAAGCTCCCTGATTCGTGCCCTGGAGGAACTCGGTTCCTGAGATGTCACTTTTCTCAGTGAAATCTGCTATCTTGTGGAAAAGGACTTCAATGAACTGATTACTTCAGAATAAGTATGTAATTATTTCTGTGGTCAACTGAGACAACATCACATGGGAAATAAGAACAGATGTGGCCCAAAAAAGAATTCCATTTGGCAGATGCAGAAACATGGTGGGGAGAGAACATGCCTGGCTGGCTGGCTGAGGAGTTGCAAACAAACAGCTGCTGGTTTGCAGGAGGCTCAGACTGAGAAAATGTCTCCGCAGGAAGGAACACTGTGCTCCACGGGTCCCCCCTCCTCCTGCTAAGGAGGAAGACACTGAGGCCAGAGAGAAAGTAGGGTCAGAAACCTCATCTACTTCTTTCACCCTAAGATTTCTTTCTCTGGCAAATACAAAAAGCCTCCCCCCCCCAACAAAGTGTTTTCTTTGGATTTTCCTATACAAAGGGTAGAAGTTATAAGGAAGCATTGTCAAATATTTTGGGGGGGTGTGGAGAAGCCAGGGAACCCCACTGAGTGATTGACACTCCAGAATGGCTTCTGTCCTCAGTGTGATCGCCGCTCACCACAAGGCCATGTGAATGCCAAGTACTGAGCACTGAGCTCTGAGCAAAGCCTCTTGGGCTCCCTTAGCCTCCCTTAGCCTCCGTGAAAGGAAAGCCATCATTCTCTGGAACAGACCCTGCCCCAGCTCTAATGGAACGTGTCGCAGTGTTCGGAACGTTTATGAATTTCCTCCACATTCAGAAAATATTCTGAATATCTTCTCTATTCTATTTATAGTTTATGGCAGTCTCCAAATGCCAGTAGTATCCTGAGTTTATTTCGGGCCCCTGGTGCATTCCAAGAGCGTTCTGTTCCTCACGGCCTACTCTGACTTCACTGTCTCGGCGGAGAGGGCAGGCTTGGGTGACCACCTCCTACAAGAACTTGCTTTCCCCCATCCTGTGCCTCTTCCTCCTCCTGCTGCTTTTCTTCCTCCATGAAGCCTTCCAGCTGGCCCCAGATACTGTTACTCTTTCCTTCCGCTGGTTTCCCAGAGCACTTACAGAAACTTCCATCATAACACAGCATTTCGTGTATTCCAAGAGTTGGTGTCCTCACTCTACTCCCCAGCCAGACTGTGAGATCCAGGAGGGAAGGACTGAGTCAGCGGCACCTTTAAACCTCATGGAACCCAACACCTCACCAGGCGCATTCAAGCTGCTCGGTGATAAGGTCTGACCAGGAAAGCGTAGGTGAATGCATGAGTCACCGTCTTTCTCTCTCCCTTTCTCCTGAGTCCTAGCCTGCCTCCCCAGCCCCACACCTTCCTCTTTACTCTCAGGCAACAGGAGCTTAATGAGCACGGTGTTGCTATGAGGCAATCTGGGCCCTCATTCCAACTCATTCTCTGTCCAACCGTGGCCGTGACCCTGACCCACAGGAGGTTTTAGTAATTCTTTACACAGACAGTTAACAATACTATATTATGCGTTCGACATTTACTAAGAGAGTAGATCTTAATTGTTCTCACCCCCCTCAAAAAAAGAGTAAGTATGTGGGGTGATGGATGTGTTAGTTTGATTGTGGTAAACATTTCAGTATCAAAACAGCACACTGCACATCTTAAATATATACAATTTCCATTTGTCAATTATGTCTCAATAAAGCTGGAAAAAGGAATTATTTGTCCAGATGATGAGAAAAATAATTACCTTCAGGCTCTATTATGTTCTGAATGCTTCTACACTTAAAGATATAGCTCTGGACCCTTCAGAAAGCTTTTTGAAATTCAAATTTAGGGTCTCTCTGGAAGGTTCATTAGAAAGCAAACTCTGGGGTGAGTGGGCTCTCACTGCAGAGGAAGGCAACTGCTTTGCATAAGGAAGGAAAACTGAAATATTTAAGAGCTATATTTTTCTCCCTTGGTGGGAAGTACATATTATAGGACTTAGATTTATCTGTTTTATTGATTATCAGAATGTCCAGGAAGAAATGGCTACTGTTTTTCAGCTACTCCTACCTACAAATGTTCATATCTGGTCTGATTTGAAGGGTGATGCTATAGACTTAGCTTTTCCACTTTCCTGTCAGTTCTTTCCGAAGCCCGAGAGCAGGCAGCTCAGCCCTGGCGTTGAGGTAGGTGCTAAACCCTGCTGTAGACATTTTCCCAGTCCCAGCCGGCCTCCAGGGACGTCTGAAAACCCATCTTCCCTGTGCTCTCCAGCCCACTACTCCTTACTCTTTAGATCTTAGTAGTTAGAGACTCCAGGACTTTTTCTTTTTTAAGATTTGTTTATATATTTGAGAGAGAGTGCAAGAGTGAGAGAGAGAGCACGAGTCGGGGGGAGAAGCAAGGGAAAGAGAGAAGCAGACTCCCTGCTGAATGTGGGGCTTGATCCCAGGACCCTGAAATCACAACCTGAGCAGAAGGCAGACGCTTAACCGACTGAGCCACACAGGCGCCCCTCGAGACTCCAGGGTTATGCTCACAGAAATATCCTGCAGTCATGTGGCAGATTTTAAAGAATACGATGAATTAGAGACTCATTATTGAAGAGATGTTCACAGATGGGAAGGGAAGCTGGTACAGCCATTTCAGTTGTGTTCTAATTCTTGCCAGGGAATGCCTCCTTCATCAGTATCCTCTCGTCCTCTGATGTTTTTGAGCACTCGGGAGGGGGGGGGGAGGATAGGGAGAGAGAGAGAGAGAGATAGATGGTGGGGGCAGTGGGTGGGAGGGGGAGAGGGGGAGGAAACTCCATAAACCCTTGCTCTAGTTTTGATTTGCAAAGGAAGAGGCTACTTTTGTGGCCCTTAACTTGGCCATTAGTTTTGGAGATAATGAAGTCGTAAACATCCCAAAAGACCATGTACACACCCACCCACCCCCCCATATGACTAGTCTCTTAACTGGAAAAGAGTCATGACAAGGGATCTTTTGAAGGTCTCTGCTCTCATCTATTATTTCCAGAAACTTCTTTTAAAGTAGGTATAAGAGGCACTGTTGAGAAGCAAATCATTTGTCAAGTGAGTCCTTGAACTTAGGCAATGATTACACTGTGCACACATTGCACAAGCACACATCCCGTGTTGCTGCCCTGCCACCACGGGATTGAGAAAGGCTTCGTGGGGAAGAGAAGAGGCAGAGGGGAAAGAAGGAAGAAGGTTGCTCCCTTACTGGGAGGAACAGTCTTCAGTGAAAGCCTCATCCAGCTATTGAGTTGGGGCTGTGAGATCCTGAGTGCTTTGCTTAGTACCCAGTGTTCCTTTCTGAGTACTACTGGGCAGTGCTAAGTGCCAGGCCGCTCCCTCACCACTGCCCTCACCTAATGTTCACACTCTTATCTCTGCAATAAAATGTGTGCTAAATATAACCATAAAAAATGATTAAAATTTTTTTTAAAAAATAAATACAACCATATAATCTGACATTCTTCTGTTCCCTACCGGTTCCATTATCAGGATTGTCTAGAAGTCTTTGACTTTTTTTTTCTTTTTTTAAAGATTTTATTTTTATTGATTTGAGAGAAACAGAGAGAGGAGCATCAGGCAGAAGGATCCTGGGATCATGACCTAAGCCAAAGGCAGACGCTTAACCAACTGAGCCTCCTAGACACCCTTAGAAGGCTTCAACTTCTATTCCTGCCTCTGGCTCTGTCCCCAGAGACCCTGTTGAGCTCTAGTCTGCCTGAAAATAGCCAGGAGCATAGAAGAGAGCAGGGCCGAGCTGGCCCGGTCCTGGGATCAGACGTTAACAAGTGTCTTATGCTTATGTCTTATGTCAGGTCTTCCCAGCCCCTCTTCCCTTCCTTGTAATTCTCAGCCTTCCCAGTCCTCTGGCTGTGGTAAGTGCTCAATTAATATTTCAGTCGAGCTGCTGATAGAGGAGTAGAACTCTAGCTCTGTACACAGTCGGGTCCAAAAGATTCTTGGAAGAGAAGATGAATCAAGTCATTCCCACAGCCCTTCATTAGCTGCAGATATGACTAATTAGTTCATGAGTCAGACCCAGACAAAGGTGACAGCACTTCAATTTGGATCGGAAATGTTCTCACAAACAAGGGGAGATGGACACTGTCTGCCCACTCTGATGCCCCTGAGCTGTAAGCTTCCGTCCTGGGTCAAAGTCACAGATGATTGGAATTACATCCAGCAAAAGGCTGCAGTTGTGAAGCAACAGTTCAGCAAAGGAATTACAAAAAGAGTCGGGCTGCCCGTAGTATATCCTGAGATTCCAAGTGACAAAGGAAAATGGGAGGAACCTGCAGGCTTGTTTGTCAACAAGTGCAGTTTACGTGAATGGGACTAACCCTGCTAGACCGGGAGGAGTGATGGAAGTCTGGGAAGAAGGGAGGTTTCATCTCGATGTAGATGAGGGCTAAGATGATGAAAGAAAGTGTAGTAGAGATACAGATGGTGCTGATGCAGATAGACAAGCATGTCAGGGCCTGGAGGATTAGTCATATTGGAAATAAGAGCAGGATAGACTAGAATAGAACACAACAGAATAGAACAGAATAGAATATTAGATAGGAACAGGATATAGAGAAACCTACAAAGCAGAGAAAAGGAAAATAAGGGGATAATTTCACCAAATTCAAGATCATCACTATCTTCAAAAGCTAAGAAGAATGTCATCTCCTCCAAGAAGCCCTCATCTGTTGATTTTTCTCCACCTGATCCTCCACTAGCCATTGGCTCATAAGATACCGAGAGTCTATGATGCACGAAGGCTACCAGGCTGAGCCACATCTAACATTCTCCAGGACGCTTGCAAGTTAAGGAGTTAAGACAAATTCACAAATAACTTTTTGGAAGATCATCAGCAACAGATGCACACAAGTGGCCCACACAAGGGCCAGGCATCCCAGAAGCTCAGAGGGGGAGCCGCTGCTCCCCCTGGGGAATGAGACTAACTTTAAGCAAGTCTGTGTCTGCGGAGCCTCACCACGCACTCCTTCAAGTCTTGGGTCCCTGCACCTTCTATGTGCCTCCAGTTTGTCTCCTTAGCTGGGTCCTGAAGCTGGATGAAAACAGCTCCCACATTTGCTAGACCTCTCCTGCACTCCACCTGTCCTGGTGGGTTTTCTGGAACTGCCTGCTGAGAACAAAATTTTCTTTCCCATGGAACTGAACTAGCAGAAACATAAGACATAGCAGATCGCCTGAACGTAACTGCAGTATTTGAAATATGCTTTCAGGATTTTCTCATCATTTAGTTCTTAGCAGAAAAAGGCCTTTATGGAAGGAATGATATCTTTCCCCTAGCAGGCCGAATGGTGCTCTCCGTGAATCATTTCTTTATTTCAGGTTCAGATTGCATCTCACAAAATCACCTCAGGGGCAAATCTCTCCAAATGAAACCATTAATAAGAACTGATAACACCAGGGCAGCCTTTCAAGACCACCCCTGGAGATCAAGCACATCACCAGAGCTCCAAGTCCACCTGTAAATCTGCAGGGGAAGTGCTTGGGGGCACACCCTAACCCTCCACCCTGCCCCCCCCACCCTTGCCATTACCTGTTTCGGCAGGGGGCCCTGATGGAGGCTCTGAAGAATGGGCTGGTTGCCAGCAGCCTATTTATCAGCTCATTGCTAATTTCTCTGGGCTCTCAGTATACCGATTTGTTTCCAAACAGATCATAAAACTCACCACTGATAGTTCTTCAGTCTTTCTGATATTTCATGAAGGGAGAGCACAAATTCACCTGGACAGTCTGGGGACTGACTCTGGAGACCAAGGCTCAGTTTTCTCTTTTCTCCTAATATGCAGGGCCTGGTCCACTCAGAGCCGCCCCTGGAGCAGGGCGGCCTCACCTGCTTAGTTAGGGCCTCAAGTCTCCAAGCGTGGTCCCTGGACCAGCAGTATGACCTGAAGCTTACTACGCATGCAGCCTCTCAGGTCCCACCCCAGACCTGTGGAATCAGATCCTGCATTTTAGCAAGACCCCCAGCTGATTTGCACGCCCATTGAGAAGTACTGCTCTAAACTAGTGATTTCGTTCCTGAGACTTTATCCCAAAGACACGATGAGCTACACACAGAGCAGGCAGGTACCCATGTTCACTGCGGCATTGCTTCTAAAGAGAAAAACTAGGAACAAACCCAATGTAGAAGAGCAATTATTTACTGAGTGCCTACCTACTATGTGACACTGAGGACAGAGGAGGGACAAAACAGATAAAGTCCTAAAAATACGGTTTGTGTCATAGGATGGAACATTACCTAGCTGTGGTAAAAATACCTTTTGGAAACAAATAGCCTTAATTTCCTGCAGGGAGAGCCTTAATTTCCTGCCTTCCAGGTTGGCTCACTTGCGGGGATCCCCTCTAGGCAAACAGTTCCCTAAGTCGGCTAGACTGGTGGGGGAGGGAGCGGGGAGGGATTTCTCTTTGCTAAATAAATAAGCAAACACAGAAAGGTCTCAGCCACTGGGGCCCCTTGAAACTATGCAGAAAGGAATCAAAATCCACTTGCAGGACTTGTACTGTACAAACAAATGTGACTGCTGACTTTCACTTTTTCTCTCCATGTGCCCATCCCCCAAGGCATCCTCCCCTCCGTCCCAGAGCACGCAGCACATACGTAGCCCCATCAGTCTGATCTCCACAGCGCCGGGCAGATTTATGTCACCGTATCCATTCTTCTTTTCTTAAAAGGAAGACAGCTCAGATAAGCACATGCGGTTTAAGCAAACATAACTTTATTCGGCTACAGACGTGAGAAATGTAATAAACTCTAAGAGGAGATCTTCCAGAGAATGTAGCAATATTATCTTGCCAGCCCAGGGCTGGGTTTTACGGCTACTCCCAATAGTTGCCCATAAATCATTGCTTTACTCAGTATTATCCAAACACAGTGAAGTCACTCAAGCAGCACTTCTTATAAAGGTAAATTGTCACCGGCTGCCTTTAGAAAGAACACCTGACAACATGGTCCCCAGCCTATGGACTTGCCGCGCTGGGGTGGGGGTTGCGGCGGCGGCGGCGGCGGCGGGGGCGTGGGGGGGGTGCGCTCTCCTCTCAGGGGACTTGGTCTCTGGAAATCCAAGTCCAGCTGAATTTCTTCTTGTTGGGTTTTAGCTAATCCTCTTTCTTGATCACTCAACCCTGTCTGGCCTGCTGCAGCACTCCCAGCCTCTTGATTCTCTCCCCAGTCTCTCCCATCCTTATTCATGTCTTGCTCTTCGATTAATTAAAAAACCAATCCCCATGCTGTGTTGGATGTGATGTGCTCTAATGAGCCAAGGGACTCACTTCTCACCTGGGAAGAAAGAGACATGGACAAAGCCAGACTGCTTGGGTGTCCATAATGTCACCAGTGTTGGTAAGTCACTTTTATTTTGTAATATTTAAATAAAATTGGCCTTGGGCCCCACCCTTCTCCAAACTTCTATTTTACCTAGTACACTTCTTTGGCTCTAAGTTTCAGCACCTGCTGAATTCTCTCCCATCACTCCACCTGGTCCTGTCACCCAAATGAACTGGCCTTCGTGGGCATCCTATGCCCCACTCTGGGCCTCACCTTGCCTATGTCACTCCCCGGAGTCCCTCTGCCTGGCTTCCCCTCTGTGTCTGGCAGAAAAACCTGATTCTCTCACTTTGTCAAGAAGTCCTTTCCCTGAAGAGATCAAGATCTCTTTCCAGATCCTTCCTTATAAATCTGAAAGCCATTCTATTGACTGCTAACCAAGAGCCATCCAGGAGAGGACTCCAGATTTTGGCAGCACAAATTAGTCTTTTAATAGGATCAGATTCTCAGTTCCCTTCCCTAATAGCTTCTCTAAGGTATTGTACTTCATACTGTATATGCATAAACTATATTAAGAAAAAAGAAAAATCTCAAATCCATAACCTAAACTTCTACCTTGAAAACTGGAAAAAAGACCAAACTAAGCCAAAAGCAAGCAAAAGGAGAGAAATAATAAAGATCAGAGAAGAAATTAGGGAACAAAAATAGAAAAATAATAAATACATTCAATGGAACCAAAACCTGGTTCTTTGAAAAGGACAACAAATATTTAGCCAGATCAACCAAGAAAATACTGTTGGAGTCATAAATATAAGAAGGGATTTCACTGCTAACCTTACAGAAATAAGAAACAATGTAAAAGAATATTATGAACAGTTGTATGCCAATACATTAGATAACTTAGATGGAATGGCTAAATTCCTAGAACGACATAAACTACTGAAATTGACTTAAAAAAAATAGAAAGTTTGAATAGACCTATAATAAGTGAAGAGGTTGAATTAGTAATCAATAAACTATCTACAATAGTCTTATATGGTATCACCATTGAATTCTACCAAGCATTTAGACTTTATACCCATTCTTTACAATTCTTCCAGAAAACTCTTCCAAACAGAGAACACTTCCAAATTCACATAGGTAGCCAGTATTACCCACATACCAAAACCAAAGATAGCACAAGAAATTGATTTAGACTATTATCTCTTATGAATATGGACACAAAATCCTCAATGAAATATCAACAAATCAAATCTAGCAACATATAAATTTAGTTATACACCATTAACCAAGTGGGGTTTGTCCTAGGAATCAAGATTGATTTAATATCTAAAAATCAATTAATATAACAGATAAAATTTACAAAATAAAAAGCAAATGCTATATGATCATCTGAATAAATGTGTTTGACAAAATCCAACATGCTTTCTTGATTAAAAAATAGTCAACAAATTAAGAATAGGAAGAGTTAGGAACTTCCTCAACCCAATTAAAATCCACCTACAAAAACCCTAAAGCTAACATCATGCTTAATGGTAAGAGACTGGATAATTTCCACCTAAGATCAAGAATAACACAAAGACATTCATTTTTGTCTTTCACCATTTCTATTCAACATTATATGGGTGATTCTGGCCAGGGCAATTAGACAAGAAAAAGAAAAAAGAAGATCCAGATTGGAAAGGAAAAACAAAAGCACTTAATGTGTGGTTACTTAGGGCTGGGTGTGGGGGGTAGGAAGATGATAGCTTAGAGGTACAGGTCTCTTTTTTAAGTCAAGTTTGTACGTATCTGTGAATAGGCTAAAAGTCATTGTATTGTGCCCATTAAATGGGTGGATTGTATGGGATGTGAATTATATCTCAATAAAGCTATTCCAAAAAAATAGTGACCAGAGAAATAAGAGAACTAGAAGAGAGGATAAAAGTGGAAAATTCAGAGAGGGTAATCAACATTAACTCGCTAGCGTCAAAGTCAATAATAAAAGAGTCCCTCGGACTTGACGATCATTAGGACAACTGATGAGCTGCTCTCAGAGAAAACTTGTCCTTCTATTTGGCCAAAGTCAGTTCTTCATCCTTTGCTCTCAATCACTTTCTTTTTTTCTTTTTCACTGATGTCATTCCAGAAATCTGTCCTCTACATCTCGTATCTTTAACCACATCATTCATAATTTTCATTCTTTTTTTTCTTTCACTCAACAAATATAATAGTACCTACCATGTGTCAGGCACTCATCTGGGCTCCAGGAGACCTCTGATAGTAGTTGTTGACAAGGACCATGTTACGGGCCATTGCTAACTGCAAGGGGGGCTGGGAAGTATTTTTATTTTCCAGCTTCAATGGTAGATGAAAGACAAAGGAGAAAAGAGCTCAAATTAATGCTAAATTAATCAACCTACTTTTCTTCCACACATTTACAAATAAAACTTTAAAGCAACTTTGAATACAGTTCTGACAGCAAGAATTATTTTCATGGCTCTTGGAGAACCCAGATACCCTCCGGGGTTCTCCACCATTTGCTTCATCGTTTGGGCCAAAAAATTGGGAGCCACATTTAACTTCTGTCTTTTTACTCACACCCTGCATCCAATTCATGAGCTGGCCCGTGAAGCAAGATCTTCAAAATATATCTCTTCAGGTGCCTGGGTGCCTCAGTGGGTTAAGCCTCTGCCTTCGGCTTAGGTCATGATCTCAGGGTCCTAGGATCCAGCCCCGCATCGGGCTCTTTGCTTAGCGGGGAGCCTGCTTCCCCCTTTCTCTCTGCCTGCCTCTCTGCCTACTTGTGATCTCTGTCAAATAAATAAATAAATAAAATCTTTAAAAAAAAAAATATATATATATATATATTCATCTTCACTGCTACCCCCCTACTCCATGCACCCACCACCTCTCATCTGGCCCTGTTACAACAGCCTCTATCCTGAGCTCCCTGCTTTCACTCGTGCCTCCCACCGTCTATTCTTCACAGCACAGCCAGACAGATCCTCTCAAAACGGATATGATCATGCTAATCCCTTCTGGAACAGGCTCAAACAGCTTCTTCCTGCACTCAAAAATAAAAATCATGAAGAAAGGATGATCTTTCCAATAAGTGGTGCTAGGTCAAATGGCTAGCCATATGCGTGAAACTGAAGCTTGATCCCTACCTCACTTTACACAAGGAAATGAAATCCAGATGGACCATAGACCTAAATGTGAAAGATAAAATAATAAAGTTGCAAAACAAAAGCCTAACGAAGATCTGTATTAGCTTTGACTAGGAAACGATTTCTTAGGCAAAACACAAAAAACACAAATAATAAAAGAGCTACATTAAAATTAAGAACTTTTCCCCCCTAAAAGACACCATTACGAGGATAAAAAGACAAACCACAGAGTGGGAGAAGATAATTGCACTGTAAATACCCCACTAAGGATTTGTGTCCTGAATATATAAAGAACTATAAAAAAGAAAATTAACAGGGGGGAAAAAAAAAACAGGCAAAAGATTTGAATAGTTACCTCTCAAAATAAGACATCCTAATGGCCCCCAAATGTATGAAAATGAAAAATGTGCTTAAATTCGTGCGTTATTGGGAAAATGCAAATTAAAATGACAATTACACACCACTATATACACAACAGAATGACTAAAACAAACAAGCAAAAAGACAAGCTACCCCAAGCATTGGCAAGAATATGAAGCAACTGGAACTCCAGTCAAAGGCTGGTGGGAGTAAAACATGATGCAAACACTTTGTGAAATTGACACTGTTTGTAAGTTAAACACACATTTATCCCATTAGCTGGCAATTCTATCCCAAGGCTTTTTCCAACAGAAACACATACATATATACCAAATTCACATGAATGAACGCTCCTAGCAGCTGTATTTGAATAGCCAAAAGCTGGAAACCACCCAAACGGACAGGTTAATAAACTGTGGGACATTCATCCAGTAAAGTATGATACAGCAATGGGAATGAACAATGACCACATCCAACATGAAAGAATGTCGCAAGCACAATGGTGAAGGAATGAAATCAGACATAAAAGAGTGCATACTGTGTGATTTCATTTATATGAAGTTCAAAATCAGTCTGTGATTCTGGAAGCCAGATGGTGGTTCTCTGTGGGAAGAGAAGGGTGGCTGGGAGGCGGCACGAGGATGGGGAGCTGCTCAAATTCTGTTTCTTAACCTTGAGTGCTGGTTACGCAGGTATATTCGGTCTGTACACTTGGGATTTGTGTATGTTTCTCTGTGTTTGTTATCCTTCAGTTAATAGTTTTCCTTTTTTTACAATCCCATATGCAAAAAAAAAAAAAGTCAAACTGCAAAAATCCAAATAAAACAGCATACAACTTATGTTCAAAAACGTCCTCCAAGCCTTGCATGGTTTTGCCTGGCTTCTTGGCCTTCCTTCACTTCCTGCAGCTCCCCCCTTGCTCACCAAGTCCAGTCTCTGCCTTCTACCCATTTCTCAGACACACAAGACAAGCTCCCACCTCAGGCCTCTGCATCTGCTCCCTCTGTCCCCATCTTCTCCCTGCAAGCTAACATATGCTCACTCCCTGATTTATTCAGAATTCTTCCCAGTTGCCATCTCTTCAGAAAGGCCTTTCTGATCACTCATCTAAAACAGAGAGACACACATTGTCTCTGTGGTTACCTGCTTTATCTTTCTTCCCAAGGCTGCTGTTGTGTTATTTTCCTGCCCCTGCTATAATGTGACCTCCATGAGGGCAGGAACCTTTTCTGAGTTATTCACTATTCTATCACCAGTGCCTAGAATAAGGTTTTGTTGAATAAATGAATGAAGGAAATTCAAGCGTGAAGATAGTTTCTCACTTTGCCTCTTTGCCTCTCCTGTGCCTAGCATAACTCTTAGCCCACAGCAGATGCTCAATAAACTTTTAATTGGTTTGGAGTTGAATTAAGAAATTACCTTGCCAACCAACCCTTCTGTGGAGGACCGCAAGGCCTTTTGCGAATAGTGTCTGTACGCTACTGTTGCCATGCTGTGCTCTGAAAAACAATCCTACGATTTGCATTTACACCATAGATCCCATTCTCACTTAAAAGACACAAACCAACCATGAAAAGACAGATCAATGCAATGACTCAACATGGCTGAAACCTAAGGGAGTAAGCGAGCAACGCTGTTGTCGGGTTGAAAGCTTCCCGCAGAGATGAATCTTGAGTGGCTGGGAGTGAGAACATGCAAGAACACCTATTTGCTGGATAACAAAGGCTCCCTCGCTATAGGCGCCGTCGTAACTCTTGGAGCCTTCAGGAGAAGTGACAGAAAGTCAGTTTTTCTTGGAAGCCCCTCTGATTCACCGCTTTTCTTTGTGTCCCATATCACTGGGTGTCAATCAGACTCAGTGGAGCTTGTGGATAGAAGGCAACAAGAGTGACCAAGCTGAAGCCACTGTTGTGAGCAGAGCGTTCAGAACGCAAGCAGAGGCTGGCAATGGCCCCCACACCTAAGGCCCTCCAGAGAGCAAGTGCTGGAGGTGGTTCCCAGCTTCTCCTGGTTCCCCTGGTACCTGGCAGGCCTAGATAGTCCTTGCTCGTGGGAAAACCAGAGCAGACCTGTGTCTCTGCCCCTTCCTTCATCACAACCTTAGGAACATGGGGGGAAGGAGCCCCCTGCCCTGCCACTCCTTCCTCCCCAGCAGCACCCTCCTCTCCTCAGGAGCTCAGTGCTCCCCCACACCCACCATTCTAAATCTGCTCAATGGAAATGATCCCAGACCCATTCATACGAAGGTGCACGAACGGATAACTGCTTAGACGGTTTCAAATGATGGTATGTCGGTGCAGACTTTTGAGGGACCTAGCTGAACTCATTCTTTACTCTCTGAAACTCTTCTATCTTATTTACCTGCTTTTACTATAGTCCTTTCCTTCCGCTCCTTCAGACTCAAACCTTTGTTGCTTCTCACTGCTCTAACCTGGAGCATGGAAAATGGCTGGCCCGTCTGAGCACACACTGTGGAAAGCCCAGAGCCATGCAGCCATCTTCCAGAAGCCACTGGTGTTTAGTTCATCCTTTTCCTGACGCACAGGAGAAGCTCAGTAGTTGTGAGCTGGGGATGCTGAAGGCCCTTGGAGCCAATGCCCTTCTTCCCGCTTTGAGTGACCACAGTGTCCCAGTCCTCCCTAAGCTGTGACAGAAAAAAAAATTGTTCACCACTTCCCTCATTTCAGAACTCTCTGAAAGAGCTCATCTCAGTCAAACAGAGGTAAATCCATGTTTCCATCCGGCTTTTAAGACAAACACCTCCCTGCTCCTGCCATAGTTTGGGCTCATTACCTACCCTGTTTTCTCCCCATGGATCATACAGGTGAAAGGCCTAGCGAAGGGAGAGGGGAGACGAAAAATTCAGAAATATCTCTATTTTTCTATTTTCCTTGGAGTTTTTAAATTTGAAAAAATATGAAATTTTTAGAATAAATAAAACAGAGTAAAGCATTCTTCTTTATGGAGTAAAAGATTCTCACTCATCTTTTCATGTCCTTTCACTGATCCTTATGGAGAAAACTTTCACATAAAATTAGTAGCAGATACTGCATCTGAATTAGAGTTTTGCCAAACATCCTTTACCAAATTGCCCCTGGGAAAGAAACTGTTTGAGGATTTAATTTTTTTTTTTTTTTTTGCTTACATAGACCAAGCAAAATAAGAATATGAATTTATTAAGAAAGAAAAATAACTTGGTTAGCCATTTTCAGAAAGGCTTTAAGGTCTGTGAAGAAGTACCAACCGCTCTCTATAGAGATTTTCGGGAAGGAAGGGATAATTTCTGGGTGGGAATCATCAGGGAAGTCTCCACCTCTCACACCTGAGTCTGTGAGCTGGACCGACTTCCACGGGCAGAGCTGGACAAAGCCTGGAAGCCAGAAGACACACCAGGAGCAAAGATGGCCTGGTGAGAAACTACAAAACGTGTTTGAGGCCCGAAGTTGTTCTGGGCAGGTCCTTGGGGACCGAGTTGGTGCAAAATGCTGGTGGATGACAGGGCCAGGAAGGGAGACCGCTTGGCCAAGCCCACAGATTTGCTACGACTGATAGCGCATCAGCCCTAAGGCAGCGTGGACTGCAGACACACTGCCGCTTGTTGTCCCCCTGCTGCAAGGAGACTAGGACAACTGCTGACTGTAAGATGCATCCTGATTTCAAAGATGCTCAAATACCTCCCCCCAAAACATGTCTTTAGAATCGATGAAATACAGCAGTAAGCAAGGAGCTGATATGACGAAGGAAGCACAAAGCGCAATCTCGGTGACACGAGTGGGACTGCCTTAGCACAGGACTTTACGCTGATGTTGCGGGCTTGAGCTAGGCTCCCGATGCCTCCAGCAGAACGGCTGTGCACTTGACCCCTCCTTGTTCTCCCCGCCCTAGCCTGAACGGGGGCTCACAAAGACCCCTGCAGAGTGGGGAGAGGGCCCCAAGGAAGCATCTCTACTGTTTTCTCAGAGCAGACAGCCGGACCGTAGATGCCCTGAGAGAAAGCAGTGGGTGTTCAGCCCCCTTGTTCCACTGTCCACAGTTTATGGAAATTGACGTGGGCAAAGGGATGTTTTTTAATGATGTGCTTCCTAAGGGAACGGGGGAGCTTTTTACTCATTTGCATCCTTAGGATAAAAAAAGAACCTTCGAGTTTTGGCTTCAAAGCCCAGAGATATTTGATAATCATCAGTAGACAGAAAGGGGGAGCTATGGACCTTAATTTCCAAACATCCCTCCAGAGTCACCCCTTAACGCCAACACAGGCATGCACTCATACACTCACACACACACACATGCATGCACACACACACACAGGGAGATGCTGAGACAATTGCAAGAGAAAAAAATAGATATTATTTTTGATCCTGAGATATTGGCTGTCACAAGATTTTCAGCCATAATCTAGAAACAGTTGGCTTTCAATTTACTTGATGCAAGTTTCTGCTAGCTACACATTTGTCTACAGTGGTATTAGAAGGAGCAAACCAAGAACTTACATGCATATTTTATTAGTAGATAATTATGTTCCTTATAACTGGTTTCTAAATCAGGCCATTTCACACAATTATGGTGTTTTCTTTGCCTCTTCCGTCAATCGAAAAGAGACTAAGGAAGCTCTTTATTATTGAAAAGCTATGTTCTTAACCTCTATCATGGAGTGAAGGAAATAAACTAAAATAAAAATACAGCTGTTTTGCATACGTAGAATATCCCCTGTTAAAATACATCATAGATTCAAAAGAAGAAGAAAAAAGACTAACAAGACAGTTGCTTCTAAATATAACAGGAGAGACCAAATACCAAAAGGGGAATTTGATGGTGGGGGTAGATTTTAAAATCAACAATGAAGTCATGCTGTTTAAATGCCAAGATCATTTTTCACCCAAATGAAAAAAAAAAAAAAAAAAAAAAAAAACCAAACCTGGGTCATAATGAAGGCCACAAAATAACTGCTAACAAAAGAGCTCCATGAGCCCTGTACTCGGATAAATCTAAGTTTATTCCTTCATTGAGTCAACAGACATTTCCTGAGTGCTGTGTGGGTAGGAAGGACACAGGACTGAGGAAAAGAGGCTTATTGCTGCTGGAGCTTAGTGCTGACCCCTGGGTGCTGTTCTGGGATGACATGTTCTTTCTCCCTCCCCCTTCTCTCCCCCACCTCTCTCTTACCCTCTTTCTCACTCTCTCTAACTCTCTCTCTTTCTCTCACCCCCTCTCTCTCTCATTTGCCCTCTCCCCCCAACACACATACGCACACATACGCACACACACACACACACACACTTGGTGAGGCTAAATGCTGGTGGGGAGCAGTGAATGCTGCAGGGCGGGTTCTCAGACTGGGTAAGGCAGTAGCTAAAAACACAGACTCTGCAAAGCCCACCTCTACTAACTAACTTTGGGCAATTAACTCTCTAACTCTCTGTGCTTCAGTTTTCCCATCTGTAAAATGGTGATAATACAAGCACACCTACCTCATAAAGATGTTGTGAGGATTCCATAAATTAAGATATGTAGAGCAGTTAAAACAGCAGGAATGAATGAATGAACAAATAAGGCAGGAGGACACTTTTGGAGGTGATGGATATGTTTATAGCATTGATTATAATAATTGTTTGATGGATGTATAGTTTTTTTTTTAAAGATTTTTATTTATTTGACAGACAGATCACAAGTAGCAGAGAGGCAGGCAGAGAGAGAGAGGAGGAGGAGGCAGGCTCCCTGCTGAACAGAGAGCCCGATGTAAGGCTCGATCCCAGGACCCTGGGATCATGACCTGAGCCGAAGGCAGAGGCTTTAACCACTGAGCCACCCAGGCGCCCCGGATGTATACTTTTTTTTTTAAGTTCTTATTTATCTGTCAGAGAGAGAGCATGCATACAAGCAGGGGGAGAGGCAGAGGGAGAAGCAGGCTCCCTGCTGAGCAGGGAGCCCCACTGATGCAGAGCTCTATCCCAGGACCCTGGGCTCAGGACCTCAGCAGAAGGCAAACTCTTACCTGACTGAGCCACCCAGGCGCCCCGCATGGGTAGGTACCTATCTTCAAACTCATCAAGTCGTGTATGTTAATTACATACAGCTTTTTGCTCATCAATCATTATCTCAATAAAGTGATTTTTTTAAAAAGTGCTGGGCATGGTGAGGGCATTATCATAAGTGTTGGCCATTATTATCATCCTCAACCTCTTTACAGTGTTCCTCCAGGGTAAAAATGCTGTCATCCAGCTTCCTAGCAACCCCATGGCCTAGCCTTGGTCGGTAGCAGGTGCTACGTGTGATTCCTGGCATGTGATTCCCTTCCTGTCACTCCATCCCCACAGCACAGAGGGGCTCTGCTGCCGGAACCTCATAATTCCCAGGTCCTCATTTGGAGGAGGACAACCTTGTTCATGGGCAAATGTTTCTTAATTTATAATTTCCCCCGATATACTTTTCCTATACTGCTAGTATCTCTTTACTTCCTTTCCACACACTAGAGACTAGAAAGAAGTAGTGTCTGCTTCCATCTGAAATTTGGTATTTAGATTTTATAAGTTGAATAATTGAAGTGTCATCATTTTCCAGACAGGTTTGAGAACCGCCACTTCCAGGTGTGATGATGGGTATTAATGGTGTCATTCCCACGAGCATGCAGTGAGGCAGGGGGACGGAAAGGGCCAGAGGCATGAGGATTGACTCTGGGGCTCTGAAACAGGTACCTTTGAGGGTTGCTGGAGGAAGTGAGTGAAATTTTGGGAAGCAATGGGGCAAGTGTTTGGAGTGAGGTGATCACCCAGAGTAGGTTCCTTTCACCAGAGCACATCCCTGCCCTGATCTGACCAACCTGATGGGGAGGCAGAGTCAACATCTGTGGTCAGAGATGGAGAGACCAAGCGGACAAGGGGGACAAGGGAGCGGTAGAGATGCTGGGCGGGGACGGATGGGGCTAAAGGTTCTCATACTGACTTCCAAATGCCTTTTCCATCTAGGACAGCTGCCCGTGCTCAGAAAGTGCCACCAATGCTGAGCGTCCCTAACTCACATAGTGTCTGAGGGTGTGGGGCAGGGAGGCTGCAGCTTGAGAATGGGAGAGGGCAGCCTGCCAGTGTTCGGGACACCCTCAGAAGCTCCACGGGGAGTCTGACTTGGGTTTTCAGGGGCTTGCACCTGCCATCCATGGGGACCCACAGAGAAGACAGCAGGAGCCCCTAATGAAAGAATGAACAAGTGAAGAATGAAGGTGGCAACTTCATGCCATCTTTCTCGCAGAATCCAATCTTCAGATTGTTCGAAGAGAAAGTTTAAAGCGAGAGAGAGAATAAAGGAGCTCATAGGACACACACACAAACCACACATTGAAGGCTCACTTCCGAGGGTTCTCGTGCTCAGGACGCCTAAAGGACTTTCACAAGATCTGGCATTGACTCGGAGCATCCACTTCACTCTCCACCTTGGCAGAGGCACTCTCGGCCACTCCCTGCCACCAACGGTCCATTACCCCCTTAGATCCCACACAACCGGCTGCCATCCACAGCCCCACAGTTGCCACACCGTGGGTGCCTTCACTTGACCCAGCACAGCCCTCTTTACCAGTGCTTTCCTACCTCCAACCTCCTCTGGACCCACCATATGCCCACCTTTATTCATTTTGCAGCTCCTGTTCTAAACAGGAATGACATTCAGACTCTTATTTTTAAAAAAATCCACACCAAGGTTTTGTACACCCAGATGGGTCTTATCCATCACAGCCCTTTCAAGATTATGCCCTTTTTTCCAATGATGCTGCATTGGCCTAAGGCAATGTTGGCTCTCCCCTGTGGATTTACCTTCAATCATTTATTATGCACGAAAGAACACTTGTCTCCTCATGTTGCGTTAGAGACACACTCATCCCAGTTTAATGCACAAAGCACCGGGCTTGGGATCACATGGCTTGTTATCTTCCATCCACACTCCCTCTCGACTTTGTAAGTTCAGATTTAAACTCACGAGACTTCTGTGTCTTCATTTCTAAATGGGAATAGCAATACCTGCTCCAGTTGGTAGGGTTTTATGAGGATCAAATAAGGGACCCCAGAAGAAAGCACATTCAATGCCACAGAGCAGAACAGTAGGTTTTGAGAATATTTTTCTCTCCTAATCTCCCAGTTTACTCCCTGGGGGTCTTCCCAACTGTCTTCTGCTCTCCAGAGAAAACATCTGTTCACTCATTCAAAAAAGATTTGTTGCAACCCCACTATGTGCTGTGAACACAAGACAAATAACATCAACTCTCATCCACAAGGAGCCCGTGGCAGAGAGAATGAAGCAGATAAAATTGTGAATGGATGGAAGAAAAACAGAGTAAATGGATACAAGCCATAAGCAAGCCATCGCTGTGGGCTAGGAGGTGATTGGCTGTGCAAATGTGTAGATGGGGCAGCGAGTCCGTGAAGTTGTTTCAAAGAATACAGGTGATAGCTGAACTGAACTCATCTCCTCATTCAATTAGTATTTACTGAGCTCCGACTGTGTGACAGGACTGTGTGAGGCAGTGGACACATAGTAGAAAAGGCGGCAAGGAGTACCTGAGTGGCTCAGTCGTTAAGCGTCTGCCATCAGCTCAGGTCACGATCCCAGGGTCCTAGAATCAAGCCCCATATCAGGCTTCCTGCTCGGCGGGAGGCCTGCTTTTCCCCTCTCCCGCTCCCCCTGCTTGTGTTCCCTCTCTCGCTGTGTTTCTGTCAAATAAACAAATAAAATTAAAAAAAAAAAAAAAGAAGAAGAAGAAGGTGGGCCAGATGCTTGGCCTCTTGAGCACACAGTAAGCAGGTAAAGAAAAAGCTCAGAGAATTCCTGACTGTGACAAGAAGCTAAGATGGAAATTAATGAAAGATGTCACAGACAGTGACTGTGACTGGGGGGTGCAGGGCCACCTTAAACAGGTGGCCAAGAATCACCTTGGTCAAGGTTACATTTGAACTGATATACGAAGGATGGGAAAGAGCCAGGTACAGGAGAGCTGAAGCCCTGCGGGGGAGAGAGCTCCAAGAAAAGAGAATGGAGGTGAAAAGGCCTTGGGGCAGAATAAGCTTGGTTACTCTAGAACACAGATGAGTGTCTAGAACTAGGGCCCTAGGGAAGAGAGATAGAAAATAAGAGCTGAGTGGAAGGCAAGGGCCATTTCGTGCAAAGCTCTGGGGCTACAGCAGGACTTTGGATTTTATTCCAAGTACAGCGGAAGCCACTGAGGAATCAGGGTACAGATGAAAGTGACATAATCAGATTTGCATTTTTTTTAATATTAGTTTCTGTGGAAATAATTATTAGAGCAGTGAAACCTGTTAAAAGGCTATGGTGGTGCCTGCTTTGGCAGCACATGAACTAAAACAGGAACAATACAGAGATTAGCATGGCCCCTGTGCAAAAGTGATAGGTAAATTCATAAATCATTTCATGCTTTTAAACAAAAGGCTCACGTCAAAACAGGGAGGAAACTGATCCAGGAAATCTCGGAAAGCAAGTCACCAAATTTTGTAAACTCTGCAAAAATGACCGAAGTGGGCATTCTTTGAGTTAGAGAAATATTTTTGAACTCATTCTAAGATTTCAGGAAAACCAAGTCCACATAAAAGCTGACAACTAGAAAATTCTTAATGTCAAATCCCATACAAACTTATCATATGGAAAAAATAAATAAAAAGCAAAATAACATCTCTACAAGCAGAGTATGGTAGAAAGACATGCCCACAAAGCAGATCAAAACTAGAATTTACTACTTCAAAACTACAGAAGATGTTTTTAAAGTATATAACACATGGAAAAAAACATGTATCGAAATTAGAAAAACTCAGAAATGAGGCTGCAGAACTCAGGAAAGTATCTTTAAAAAAAAAAAAAAACAAAACTATCTCAGAATTAAAGACCAAACCAGAAGAAATACAAGAATGAGCATACATAAGAAATAATGCCTTAAGATACATAAAAGATAAAAAGAGGAAAATTGAAAAAAATCAACAAAAAAATGAAAAAGAGGTGAAAAGGATTTGAGAGTAAGTAACAAATACTGAAGCTTTTTTTTTTTTTTTTACGATTTTATTTATTTATTTGACAGAGAGAGAGAGAGCACATCTAATCAGGGAGAGAGGCAGGCAGAGGCAGAGGGAGAAGCAGACTTCCTTCCCACTGAGCAGGGAGCATGATGCGAGCCTCAATCCCAGGACCCTGGGATCATAACTTGAGCTGAAGGCAGACGCTTAACCAACTGAGCCACCCAGGCATCCCACACATACTGAAGATGTAAAATGAAGATAACACAAGTCTCTGAAGAAAAAAGCAAAGTCAAGAGAACAGAATGAATAGTGAACACTGTAATTCATCAACATGCCAGAAGTCAGGGAATGCTGTTTCCATGAGTCTGTCCTGGGAAACCCACTACAGAGTGAGCTTCAGGTAACCAAAACAACCAGAGAGACAGAAGATGGATGGCAAGCAAAAACCTCTCCAGCTCATGTAACCTTCCCAGCAATCTTCTAGAATGATCTGTGTCATCTCTGATACACAGAGGAGAAATGTACCAAAGGTAACCTGTAGCATTAAGACCCAATGAGGTTCAGAAACAAGATAGTATGTACAGTACAGGATGGTTATATGTGCTGACAGTACAGACATAGCACAGCTTTTTTTTTAAATGGGGATAGAATGGAGGAAGCATATGCAAAGGTTTTTTTCAGCAATCATTTTGGTGTTAATATTTTTTTGAAGATTTATTTATTTATTTGTTTGTTTGTTTGTTTTAGAGAGAGAGAGAAAGAGTATGGGGGGAGGGGCAGAAGAAGAGAGAAAGAGAGAAACTTAAGCAGACTCCCAGCTGAGCTCAGAGCCCACCTTGGGGCTCAATCTCATGACCCTGAGATCATGACCTGACCTGAAACCAAGAGTTGGACCCTTGACCGACTGCGCCATCCAGGCACCCCTGGTTTTAGCAATTTTATTCTGAGACCGTGGTGTGTGATTATGGGGTTTTAAAAAATAAGTAATTATGGTTTATACTAATTTTTTTATTCCTTGTGTGTTTGAGAGCCAGCAGAGTAAAAGCTTTATGGTCTCACTTTTTTTTTTTTTTTTTTAGATTTTATTTATTTATTTGACAGAGAGAGATCACAAGTAGGCAGAGAGGCAGGCAGAGAGAGAGATAGAGAGAGGAGGAAGCAGGCTCCCTGCAGAGCAAAGAGCCCAATGCGGGACTCGATCCAGGACCCTGAGATCATGACCTGAGCCAAAGGCAGAAGCTTAACCCACTGAGCCACCCAGGCGCCCTATGGTCTCACTTTTTAATTGGTGTTATCAACATAAAATCATGAGGTGTTTTGTTATATACGTATGCCTTTTTTCCCTTTAGTGTTGTTAAGAGGACTAGACACAAAATGCGGTCCTGAAATTCCCTTTTCTCCCTACAAGAAGCCAGGGCTTCTTGAGGAAATGACTGATTCCAGGTCTGGTAGCCAGAAAGCCATCAAAGACCATTAGGGTCATGTCAAACAAGCTGTTTACACAGGTACATGAAGGAGAGAGAAGGGAAATTAGCCAGATGGAGACCTAGATGGGAGAAGAGAGCATCTGTAAGATTCAATCCCAAAGACCTTCTATCATCATGCGTTTGGCGGTGGTGAGAGGAACGGCAGCACGGACTCCCCTGTGTAGCGGCTCCTCGTCCTTGCCAGTTGCCCTCGGGAGATGAATCTGCTCCCTGAGGAGCTGGGCCTGTGAAGAGCCACAATGTAGGCCCTTAACCCACACCTCATGCCTGCAGATCAAGAACCCGAGGCAGGCACAAAGACCCCTCAGCCTGGACCCCATGGAGCAGGCAAACATACACAGGATGGAAATTCCAGGTTTCTTCCTTTCCTCCCTTCCCTTCCTTCCAGGCAGTTATGTACTTAAACATGTTAATGACCCAGTACCCTCAAAGCCCCCAGCGTTGGTGCCCAGGCCGTGAGGAACAGGGCAAGACTGAAGGCGTGTTCCCTGCCCATACAAGTACGTGAGGGAAAAGGAGACAAGACCTAAACACCAGATTCCAGCGAAGCATTGCCACCTCGCAGGCATGGTACAAACTGCACCAGACTAGAATTATCTGAAACTCTTCTTGGCAAAGCTGAGTCTTCACTGGGTCTTAAAGGAGGAGGCAGACCTGGACTAGCAAGACGCCGATGAGGAGACCCTTGGAAGCTGGAGAGCACCGCAGGTGGAGGGAAGGACTGGGGCAGTGGGAGCAGGTTGGACCCTAAGACAAGGCTGGAGAGAACACAGGGGAAGAGACGGAAGAAGGAGCCAGGCACAAGTAGGGCCTCAGTATGCCGGGTGCTATGAAAGCCTCTCCAACTCATGCAACCTTCCCAGCAATCTTCTAGAATAATCTGTGTCATTTCTGATGATGAGAAATGTACCAAAATGTACTAAATGTCCTAAAGTCCGTGGATGTTAAGTACAACTGGTCTTCTTCCTTCAAGGATTCCTTATCGGGGCATTCACTTCCTTGCTAGCATTTATTTGTGCCCCAGAATCAAAGCCTGTAGCACTTTGCACGGTCAATTGTGGACATGTGCAAGAAATGAAAACTCTTGAGTTTCCTGGCACGCTCGTTCCAGCTGAGATCCAATAAGACAATGCTCTGCCTTATTGTTTCAGCTTTTGTAATGGTTCAGTGTCCTTTCTGCTGTCTGTTGAGGGCCACATCTTTTGCATTTTGGTGCTTTTTCTTGGCAATTTCACTGTTTAAAAAGGCTCTCAAATGTAATGCTGAGGTGTTGTCTGGTGCTCCTACGTGCCAGAAGCCTAGAATGCACTTTACAAAGAAAACAGAGCTTGTGTTAGATAAGCTCTGATTTCTAGTGCTGTTTGCCAGGATTTCGATCATAATGAATCAACAATACGTATAAAATACAGTGCTTTTAAACAGAAACACACATAAAACGGGAATATGTATTGATCCGCTGAGGAAAATGCTCAGCCAACCCTGCATTTTCAGTATTCACTGATTCAGGGCTCACCGAGATTTTATAAAACAGAATTACCATGAATAACGCTCAAAGGCACAGAGCTGACATTAGAAACCAGCCCTCTCCATCTGCTTTGGGAGATGGAGCTCCATGGGACGCCTGGTGGCCCAGTGGGTTAAGCGTCTGCCTTCAGCTGGGTTCATGATCCCAGGGTCCTAGGATGGAGCTCCCCTCCCCACCCCCCAACCACTCCCCTTCCCACCCACCTCCCCACCCTCCATGGGGCTCCCTGCTCAGCGGGGAATCTGCTTCTCCTTTTCTCAAAAGAGTAAAAAACGGCTGCTTAGGCAGAAGGTAGTTGTTTTTCCCTCTGCCTGTTCACATCATCAGCTCGACTTGCTGTGAATCCGCAGGTCCCCAAAGCGCTCTCTCTCCACTTCAGAGACGGTTTGCCCTGCTTCACAGAGAAACGCTGGCTGGCAGCACCAGATTGTCCCTTTACAAACTTCCTGACACCGTGGCCTGGCAGAGGTGGCAGGGACATGGTTGTGCGTGTGGCGCTGGGCCATGTGGCCTGGCGGGTGTCGGAGTGTGTGCTTCACACGGGACCGGGAGATAAGATAGACCTGGGTAGGGAGGTCGGAAGCCCACAGAAAATGGCTCTGCTACCACTTCGGGCAGAACACAAAGAGGTATCCCACAGCAAGGCGATCTTTAAAGCACGCTTCTCTCGTGGACCAGCCCAGACTACTCTGGGTATTTCACTTCTTTTCCTTTTTCTTTCTTCAGCAGACAGGACAGCTTTGCAATGGAATCCTCACTGGTGCAAAAGCCTGTGTGTTGTTGAGTCTGATATACATGGGAAAATCTCCAGTATGACAAGAATATTAATTCATGTACACCCTGAGATGCAATTTCATGCTTTTATAAGTTTAATGTTCCTACAATTAGGTCCAAGTTTTCCTGTAATTCTTTTCTCAGAAGGAGCATTGCAATATGCTGTCTAGGAGGCCGTTTTCTCCCTTTAGCCATTAGAAGCTCATTTAACTACATTAAGGTCCTGCTGGGAATGTATCTAGGAGTATAACAGAAAATCAAGACCAGCAGCAGAAAATGTTGTGCTCTCCAGATGTGGAAGTTACCATTAAATACATTGCCGCCTCGCTCAGTGAGCACGCACATTCACACAGACACAAATTGCAAACAACTTTTACTTTGATTCAATAAATAGATTAAATGATTCAATATATTCCATAAATGGAAAGATGAATTATAATGAAAGTGGATATGAAAAGATTGTGAGCACTAATTTCATTATGATTAATATTTTATTTAAATCTACATTAGAAAAAAATGTTTAACTTAGTATCTCACCCTCCATTTAACAAGTTATATCTACTCATACGCTGGAATGAAGCCCTCCTAACACGGCATTTTGTCACAAATGAACTGTCAAAATTTAAAAGAAAAGAGAAAAAGATCCTCTGAAAGATCTTGTCTCGTAAGATATAAATTATAAGCTAATATATCAAAACAATTTTTTGGATGATAGCAACATGTATTGATTGGCCTTGTCTACAAAACAATGATAACAAAGATTAAATAATATGAACCATGAGAGACTGTGGACTCTGAGAAACAAACTGAGGGCTTGGAGGGGAGGGGGGTAGGGGGTTGGATGAGCCTGGTGGTGGGTATTAAGGAGGGCATGTATTGCATGGAGTATTGGGTGTGGTGCATAAACAATGAATCTTGGAACACTGAAAAAATTAAATAAAGTTAAAAATTTTTAAAAATAATAATATGGAAAGCAACTTTACTAAGTTCCCTATTTTTGGTGATCAAATTTCCTATTTTACAATTTTTTTAACTTTATCAAATAAATTGATATCATTTATCCACCTCTGGAAGGAATTACTACTCATGACCATATGTCTGTTTCTTACCAGAACATAACTGGATATTGCCTATGCCAAAAATTCCTATTCAACTAGATGTGATAAGCCCATCATTTGAAAACAAGGAGTACATTTTACACATGGAAATAACATTCACAAAGTCCTCCTAGGAAAACCTGTTTGCTCTATGACTTATGACATTCCAGCTTCACAGATAGTAAAGAATTAATCTTAAAGAAAATAATGCTCATAGCAATGGTAAAAATCCTCTCACTCATAAAGGTAGTTTAGAACTCAAGAGGCTTTACAAAGCCTCCAGACATAACTTAATTCTAAAGCTTTAATATCATGTGGCTCTTTGTTACATAAAAAAGGGTTTTATGTATTATTCAACATCTCTTCTTGTATCTCTGTAAATAAACTGGTCAAATAAAACAAGGTATCAAGTAAGAGTCATGACAGTTTTATTCCTCTTACCAAGTACTTGGTGATGGCATGGGCATTGATACGTTCTGGTCAATGACATAGAAGAAAAATATGGCAGGTAGGGGGTAGGCAGTATGGAAAAGTATGGAAAACAAAAAGAGACAGGCAGAAAATCCCTCTTTTTCTGCTGCTGACGTTATCCCAGCTAGATGTGATGACTGGAATTGCTACAACCGTTTTTGCAACCAGGGACAAGGGATGCTGAGCAATGTAAAGCTGAGTCCATCCTTTACCCTGACTTGGGGTTCTTGAGCCAGAATTCTTGTTTTATGGAATACATTTCCTTTTTTGTTTAAGTCAATTGAATAGGATATTTTCTTTTTCTTGCAGCCTGACCCAGACTTACAATTAAAGAGCTCAGTTAACTCTCCTGTTCCCATCAAGATTTGGTGCTCAAAGTAGTCAAACCAGATAAACAGTACCAACAGTATAAAGTGTCCAGAGCAGTGGACTTGCTTGTGGAGATTTTATAATAGGAGATATGTATATAAACAGAAGGAGGGTTGCAGGACACATATATGGCATTTAAATAGTGGGGGCCAAGAGGTAGTTCCTGGATCCAGACAGAAAAGATCCCAACATCCCCAGGTAGCAGAGGTGAGGTGAATAAATAAATAATTCCAAGAGCTATTGTTGGAGGAAAAGTTCTTCTGGCGAGAAAATTCATGATACAGAGAGGCTTCTGCAGAAATATAAAGTCCTTTAACCTGTGCCAAGGTCATGGGTGACATGATAATGTATCTCTATAACCCACCATCATAAAGTCTAAATCCCGAGGTTCCTGCATAGTATAAAAATATTTGTACTCCTCAAGATGGCTGACCTCATATCGGCTGCCCCATGGCAGGAATGCGAATTCTAGAAGTGTATCGCAATGCTTGGAGACATTCACATACATCATTGTTCATCCATTAGATTCAAGTGCAATGTGTGATGCAGGACAAGAGTGGGCATCTTGTTAAAAGGGCTGTCCTAGGGCTTACATCTCAACACACAGTCTTGTTTTATAGGATGTGGTTTCTTCATGTACCATCAGGAACAGCAATTCTTCTGTGTTTGTATATAACAAACCCTTTCTCATTTTAGTTTCAGATAAATAATGTTTCCTATGGAAAGATACATGAAAGACTATTAGGTTTTATCAATCACTTCTCATATAAGGAAACTGAGGCTGAAAAAGGCTTGGTAACTTTTTCAGGATCACAACCAACACTAGAATCTAGATCTTTTTGCTCAGCAAAATATACTCTTGTGCCTGATAAACATAAATGTACTTATCCTCCCAACAATTCATCTTGTCGATATTATTTTGAATTTGATTTTTATATTCTAAGATGGTTACAGTTCTGCTCCCAACCCACTGGGAACTCACTTGGTTTCTTCTGGATTTTTTTTTTTTTGGCTCAGCAGTGGAGCAAGACTAAAAACCATGACACATAACCACATGACAAAGCGATCTCTAACAAAAGGTAGAACTATAATGAAATGTATATACTCCTTGCTATCCTCTCATAATGCCAGCATCATCCAAAAAGATTTAAGAAGGTTGAAAAATTTCAATATTAGAAATATTCGCAACAATTATGCTTATTAACATCAGAGTTGTTCTTATCACATATGCATTATTTATGATCAGAGCATTAGTTCTCTAGATCCACAGAGATTAGACAGCAATCAATGTTCATATAATGTAGATACAAACCTAATCACATTCTAAGTAGCCCAAAAGAACTCATGTAATTAATGAAGCCGTTGCTTTCTGCCGAAGTCTTAGGATGTCTACAGACTCCCAATGATAAAAATCTGACCTTACAAAAGCAAGGTTTATTCACCGTTCTGTAATTGTTTGAATGGTGACACAGCAATTTCAATGTTTTAATGAATTGATCTGGCACTTTCATTTCGAGTTGATCTAAGAAAAATAAACCAAAAAGCTATGTTGCCTATTGGAGAGAGTAGTGAATCCTTATAGTATAGGACAGCCCAATGGCAACAATCTCAGAAATGTTTTGAAAGCTTTGTATTTAGTCAATCACTTGACAGAAGTGACTGTTGTTGGGCTTGACAACTGTTAGCTATGCAGAGAGTTGCATTGTTGAACGAGATTGGATTGGCATAATCTGAATGGAATGATACACTTAAGTTTTTGCCATAAGAATCACTTAATATGTGCTTGTGTCTCTTGGGGTTGTGTCATCATATTATATTCTCTTTATGCGTAAATATATTTAGGAGGAAATAAAATGCCACTTCTCAATTTCCAAATAAGCTTACTCAGTTTTTAATTAAATTTCTCAGAGCAGTTTGTCAACCTTGGCATTTACATATAAAACATTGATAATTATGTAAAGATTCTTAAGAGATTTGTTTAGAGGGTTTGGAGTTTAGAAGCACAATGCCAGAGAAAGGGTACAATTAAAATACTAACATTGTCTTATTCATATCCCTGCCCTGGAAACAAAAGAGCAAAGGGCACAGAAGTGAATCATGTGGATTCTGCAGACCAAGGGGGAGTGAGGGAGCCACAGGGTACAGAGGTCATGTTCACACCAAGGCCATGCACATTTGCACTTTTCCTGAGAAACTATTTAGGAACCCCGATAAGAGCAAATAATAATAACTAGGGATCTGTGTTTAGAGCTATAGCACAAAATCGCACAATATTTCCATCAGGGTCTGAGGAGACAGAAAGGGAGGAAAGCAGAAACAGAAAGAGAGGAAGGGAGACAGAGAGAGATGACTAATGCTGATAGTATGTTCCAATAAACAAACAAAAATAGCATGTTACAAATCCCATTCTATTGAAGAGAAATACCCTCTGGGTTGTGACTACAGATGAGGTCACCAAGGCGTTTCCAAGGGTCTCTACTGTTCTTGTGGACACATGGATCTACTCTCAGACAGAATTCCCTGGGCATCGAGCCTCCACTGGCACCTGACATGTCCTAGGAGCACTACCTCCTTAAGGAGGCACGAGGGCCACCTCCAAGGATTCAGGGCTCAAACCCAGTGCTTTGCGATCATGACCAGAGCAGAAGGCAGATGCTTAACTGCCTAAGCCACCCAGGTGCCCCTGGCTTGTCTTTTTCTTACTGATAAAAAAGAGTTCTTTCTACCTTCCAGATATTAATCTTTTGCCAGTTATATGCATGCAGCTACCATATCCTAGACCGTGGTTTGACTCCTCACTTCCTTTTTGACGTCCTTTAATGAAACAGAAGTTCTTTTTTTTGTCTTTTTTAAAATAATTTTTTATTTTTTAAATTTCCTTTCAGTGTACCAGAATTCATTGTTTATGTACCACACCCAGTGCTCCATGCAATACGTGCCCTCCATAATACCCACCACCAGGCTCACCCAACTTCCCACCCCCCCACCCCTTCAAAACCCTCAGATTGTTTTTCAGAGTCCATAGTCTCTCATGGTTCATCTCCCTCTCCAATTTCCCCCAACTCCCTTCTCCTCTCCATCTCCCCTTGTCCTCCATGCTATTTATTATGCTCCACAAATAAGTGAAACCATATGATAATTGACTCTCTCTGCTTGACTTATTTCACTCAGCATAATCTCTTCCAGTACCATCCATGTTGCTACAAAAGTTGGGTATTCATCCTTTCTGATGGAGGCATAATACTCCATAGGGTATATGGACCACATCTTCCTTATCCATTCGTCTGCTGAAGGGCATCTTGGTTCTTTCCACAGTTTGGTGACTGTGGCCATTGCTGCTATAAACTTTGGGGTACAGATGGCCCTTCACTACATCTGTATCTTTGGGGTATATACCCAGTAGTGCAATTGCAGGGTCATAGGCAAGCTCTATTTTTAATTTCTTAAGGAATCTCCACACTGAAACAGAAGTTCTTAATATTAATGTAGTCAAACAACCTTTCCCTTTATGGTTAGAGAGGACCACGTCTTGATTAAGAAACTCTTATCTATCCCAAGGTCAAAAAGATATCATCCTACATTGTTTTCTAAAAGTCTATAAGCTCTTAGCATCAAGGATTTATATTATCATAACTTTGTGAGTCTTGCTATCTAAAGCAAATTTTCCCATCTTACTCTTCAAGAGTATCTATTCTTCTGCTTAAGTCTTAGAATTGATTTGTCAAGCTCCCTGAAAAAACAAATGAGATGAGGATTGTCAATGTTTTGAATTTGGTGAAAACTGACATTTTTATTATGCTGATTCTTTCTACCCATTAATATGGCATATTTCTTACATATCTTATAAATGTCTCTACAAGCTTGCTATTCTGGACATCTCATATAAGCAGAATCTTATGTGGCTTCTTTGTGCCTTTTTTTTGTTTAGCGTAATTGTTTTCAAGGTTCATCCGTGTGGTAACACATATCAGTACTTTTTTTATTTGCCAGTTAATATTCCTTTGTATGGATACAACACATACAACATACAATATCCACATTGATGGGCATTTGGCTTGTTTTTACTTTCTGGATATTATAAATAATACTGTTATGATTATTCATGTGCAAGTTTTTGTGGGACATATGTTTTTATTTCCCTTGACTACATACCTAGAAGTTGGCATTGCTGTATCATATGGTAGCTCTATGTTTAACCACTTGAGAAACTACCAGGCTGTTTTCAAAGTGGCTGTAACATTTTTACATTCCCACCAGCAATGTTTGAGGGTTCCAGTTGTTCCACATCTTTAGCAACACTTACAACTGTCTGTCTTTTTTCTTGGAGAGAGAGAGAAAGAGAGAGTTCAAGTGTCGGGATGGGGAGGGGTAGAGGGAGAGGGCAGGGAGAGAGAATCTTAAGCAGATTCCATGACCAGTGCAGAGCCCAACTCAGGGCTCGATCTCACAACCCTGAGATTATGACCCTGAGATCAGCCTGAGCTGAAATCAAGAGTCAGACACTTAACTGACCAAGCCACCTAGGCACCCCTGTATTATGGACTATTTTCATGTTATCAAATATTCTTTGAAAACATGATTTCTAATGACTGCCTGTTATTCTGTCATATGAATAAACTCTGATTTATTCAGTTCTGCTCCTTGTTCTATTTAGGCTGTTTTAAAATTTTCATTACTTTTTATTGGTTTCTAACTAGAATATAAGCCATTTAAGAGCTATTAATTTAATTTAAAATAAGCTAATGTGATAATATTTTATGTATCATAAACTTTTCCACAAACCTCAACAGACATTTTCCTTGTAACCCACGCAACCTCTGACTTATCTGCCATCTCTGAGCCCCTCTTCCCTCTCTGGCCAGCCTGCTACTACATGGGCAGTTAGATTGACCCTTCTGTCTGCTTCTTTCCTGCTTCATTATATCTTTACTAAGAGCCATGGTGGAGGGGAAAGTTGAGTACTCTGGGTACAGGCATAGAAAAATCTTCCCAAAGCTTATTAGTGGCACATTGATCTGTCATTAGTGAGGTGCATTCAAAATGCAACTTTATGTTATTGTTTTGCTTCCTACTCTACCTTATGATGTAGACAATGGGGAGAGAACAGCCCTTGCCTCTGGATGAAAATGAGGGCAAGCAATGGCATTTGTGACCATTGCTAAATACACGAAACCCCATGGTTACTTTAGGTCATACATCTCACATTCCAACCTAGAATGCTTGGTCCAATGTATCAATTACCACTTCAATCCCCTCCCACCCCCTGCCCACTAAGCAAAGGCTGGTCACAAGTAGGGGCCCAGGTTTAAGGAGGGCTTGTGCTCAGTTTTTTCTTTCCTTCCCTCTGCCTCCACTGCCTGTGGACTGTTTCTGATGACTCCATGGTAATCCTGAAGGGGAGGGTAAGGAGCACAGAGAGACATCAGGGAAAGAGGGCTCTTATGACATGTGGCAGGCATGGTCTCCAGGCTTGGTAGAGGCTTCTAGCAGATTCCTTCCTTCATGGGAACTTGAGTGTGTTTGTCAGTCTCCCCTGCTGAGCTTCCCTACCTCAGGGCACTTCTCCTTCATCCACTCATGCTGGACTCCTCTCCTCCACATTGGCTCTTGGAAACCCCCACAACTCTCACTGCTGAGCAGTCCTGACCCCAGCAGGCCACTTTCTCAGACAAGATAGCCTTTTTTATTTTTTTTGTAATGTTATGTTAGTCACCATACAGTACATCATTAGTTTTTGATGTAATGTTCCATGATTCATTGTTTGTGTATCATACCCAGTGCTCCATGCAATCCGTGCCCTCCTTGGTACCTCTCACTGGGCAAACCTACCCCCCAACCCCCTCCCCTCTGAAACCCTGTTTGTTTCCCGGAGTCCATAGTCCCTCATGGTTCATCTCCCACTCCGATTTCCCTCCTTCTTTTTCCCATCCTTCTCCTAACGTCTGCCATGCTATTCCTTATGTTCCACAAATAAGACAAACCATATGATAATTGTCTTTCTCGTCCAGACTTATTTCTCTCAGCATAATCTCCTCCAGTTCATCCATGTCGATGCAAATGGTGGGTATTCATCCTTTCTGATGGCCAAGTAATAGTCCATTGTATATATGGACCACATCTTCTTTATCCATTTGTCTGTCGAAGGGCATCTCGGTTCCTTCCACAGTTTGGCTATCATGGACATTGCTGCTATGAATATTGGGATGCATGTGGCCCTTCTTTTCACTACATCTGTATGGACAAGATCTTTTTTAAATGACCCTAAGTCATGTCGTTACCCAGGCCCCACATCTGGTAACCAAGATTGTGGGCTGTGGAACAGCGAGATCATGCGGGGAACAGCGAGATCATGCGGGGTACAGCTTCCCTCCCACTGCTTGGGTCTCCAGGCCACCGCCAGCTCTGCTGGCCTAGCACACGCAGTACCACGTGTGTGTTTGGGGGAGTGGGGATGGGTGATCATGAGACAGCTTTTCTCCCAAGAAATTCCCTTTCCCTCTCAACTTCAGCTACTTTGTATCTTCCCTTGTATATAAGGTCCCTTATAGTTTTTCTAACCCATGCTCAAACTGCACATTCCCACTCACAGGAATACTGTGTTCGGGTGGTCTTTCATTCAGTCTTCTACTGGTTGTGGCTTCACATCCCTGAGCACTAAACAGCTCTGCCCCATTCACTGGTCTCTAAACACATCAATCGGCAAAGGAAGCTCCGTATTTGAAATAATCCTCTGCCAAAAACCAAACCTCCTCAAATGCAAACCGTTTTTCATTTAAATTATTTGGTTTCTGTGTTTGAATGCTCTCAGTTTAGGTTTTTTGGCAGCAGGAAAAATTGTAAACTGGAGGAAGGGAAAGGGGAAATGCAAAGCTTTATAAGCAAAGACAGATTAATGGCCTCTGTTGTACTTGTCTTTTGGATTAGATTACTGTAATTGCAAGCACAATTTCTCCTTCATAAGGTCTGCAGACAAATTAGTCAAAGTGTCAATGACATGTGAGCTGAGGGTAGCAGTGAGGTACAAAACAGAAAGCCAAGGGGAAGAAAGCTGACACTGGCATGGGATGGAGCCCGGGGTCAGGGGTCAGAAAGGTCAACATTTCCAAAGGCTATAGGGGAGCTCACAGGAAAAATGGAGCTAGGGATCAGGGACCAGGCAAGGAAGGAGGAGCCAGAAACTAAAAGAGGCAAATACACCTGTTGCTAACTCACTCACTATGGCAGATGGAATTTTCCAGAGGGCCGCATCAATATATATCCCTTTCCCCTGCTTGCCCTAAAATTGACATGGGGGTCTATGTTGTGGGCAAATAACAATCAAGTGTGAATACAGAATAAACACATTTTCAGAAATGCAAGTACTCATAAGTTTATTTTCCATAACTGTTTCTTAAGAATTTATTGGCAGATGAGTTCTGGCAAAATAAGGAAATAATCTAAGAAGAAGACATGAGAGCTAGGAAACAGATTTTGCCCAAGAGAACGAAAAGTCATAGAATGAGCACCACACGGAAAGACACAACCTTGGAGAGAGAGTGCAGGAGAGTGGAGCTGGGTGGCATTTAAGAGAGATATTATCCTGAGAGTTTGGGACATTTTGTTGTAAGCTTTTCCATAACCGCTGATTTTTCCAATCATATCTATAAATTACCTGATAAAAATTTAAATGATCTTAATACAAAATAATATTGGTATAATCAGTGTTTCAGATGCAACCACCAAGTCAGCTGAGAGAGTTTGTGTTTGGGGACTGTGCTAATGGTACCCGCCCTACAGGTTAGGGTTGGACCAATTAGATTGACAATGTGATGATCCAACTTGGTTATTAAAATAGCAATAACCTTGTTGATTAGGATATAGGCTTTAAAATGAAAATTAAATCTATATTTTAAGCTTCATTTAGCATATATATTGAGGTCATTATTGCAAAAACAATTTTTATGGTATGGTCTGGTTATGGTACAAAGAGCTCTGAACCAGGAGGCTGCCTGGGTTCTAATCCAAGCTCTACCAACTCACTGTGTAACCTTGAAAAGTGCATAACTTCTCTGTTCTCTAGTTTCAACACTTATAAAATGGGAATCCTTTTATTCATACTATACATGTGTTTTGACTGCCAGCAAGGAGACATTGTTTTAGACCCTGGAGATGAGACAGAGTACTGAGCCACATTCGAATGGAGGAGGACGGACAACAAAATAAAAAAGGGTACTATATAATATAGTGTAACAGAAAGTAATGAGTTCTGTGGAGAACAATAAAGCATAAAAGGGTCATAAGGAATGCTAGGGTGGAAGATGCAATTGTATATAAGGAATTCAGAGAAGGCCTCATTGAGTCAGAAACATTGGACACTTGAAGGAGATGAGGACAAGACATACCAATATCTGAAAGAAGAATATTCCAGGCCGAGGAAATGCTACATACAAACAGTATAATACGGACCCTTGTCTGGCATGACAAGGACTGTGAGGAAGCCCCTGGGGCTGAAGCAGAGTGTGTGAGAACAGAGCAAGATGAAGGCAGAGAGGGAATGGGGGGCCCATCACAGGGCTCTGCACATGGGCCATGATAAGGACTTTGGCTTTTACTCCAAAGATGATGCATTAGGGATCATAAGCAAAAAGAGAAATAGGATCTCACTTCCATTTTAAAAAAGATAACTCTGGCTACTGTGTGGGGAATAGACTCCAGGGGACAAGAGAAGTAGAAAGACCAGGGAAAGAGCTTCTACAAGAATCCAGGTGTTATGTGTTGAATTGTGTCCCAATATGCTGAACTCATTATCTTCAGTACCTCAGAATGTGACTGTATTTGGACATAGGGTTCTTACAGATACTTAAATTACGGTGAGGTTTTTAGGGTGGTCCTTGATCCAATAGGATGTGCACCTTAACAAATGGGAAATTAGTGGGCATGGAGACACACATGGAGAAGATGGCCATCCACGAGTCAAAGAGTAAAGCCTGGGACACACCTTTCCTTCACAGCCCTTGGAAGGAAGCAAAGCTGCTGGGACTAGACTTGTAGCCTTCAGAAGGGTGACAGTAAATTTCTGGGGTTTAATCTGCAGTCCTAGCACACTAATACCCTGGGGTACAAGAGTAATTGTGGCAGTGGAAGTATGTATTTTACATCAACAGGATTTCCTAGCAGATTGGAAGGGATGCAAGAGAGAATCAGAGTCAAAGATGACTTTAGGGCCTGGGCCTTGAATAACTGGAAGGATAAAATTGGTACCAACAGCAGGAGAGCTGAGGCTGGAGCAGTCTTAGAGGTGGATGTGGTGGGAAGATCAGGAATTCAGTTTGGGATATGCTATCAGGGACCCAGTTAGGGACTACGAGGACACAATGATTGTGAGAATCAAATGAATTCAATACATATTTATTGTGTCTTTAGTGTGTGTAAAGCACTGAAGCATTTTTAAGCAAGGAGATATTTTAAAATTTAAAGAGTTTCTGTTTTATGGAAGCTTTACAAAAATTACATGGATAAGATGTTCAATCTTCAAAAGGTGAAAACATCAAGTATCAGAGAAGTAGCGCAGGCTATGCATGATTTGTCTATAAAGTAATCAGCGTAATTGAAATTGTTAATTTCCTCCATAGATAATTTCGTAGTTGTACTTTGCATAGTGATAATGACACATCATCACAGTTAATACTCTTGACTATTCATTTGAATTTGTATGCTCTAGTGTGTCTGGTTTTAGTCAGTCTTATTACTGTAAGGATATATGAAAGGTTTTGTGGGCTCAGAATCAGAAAGAGCTAAGTTCAAATTCTGTTTCTGACACTAGGTATTTGAACACAGTGAGTTACTCTGAGTCTTGGTTCCTTTATCTCTAAGATGGGGGTAACAAGACCTCATAGAATTGTTCTGAGGAATAAATTAGGTGGCACATAGATACACGTGCTTTCTCTAGAGATCAGTTTACAGCGAGCACCCAAGAAAGCTGTTGTTGGTTTCAGCCATGCTACAGGTGTTCAGGGTGAGGTGAACAATCACTGCAGGGTCAGGAAAGATACAGTAGGGCAGATGGCTCTGAGGCTGGGACCTAAAGCTGGAGGGAGATTTACATAGATGGCATAGACCAAAGTTTCTCAAAATTTTTAAAAAATATTTTACTTATTTATTTGACAGAGGGAGAGAGATCACAAGTAGGCAGAGAGGCAGGTAGAGAAAGAAAGGGAAGCAGGCTCCCTGCTGAGCAGAGAGCCCAATGTGGGACTCAATCCCAGGACCCTGAGATTATGACCTGAGCTGAAGGCAGAGGCTTAACCCACTGAACCAGCCAGGCGCCCAAGCTTCTCAAATTTTAATATGGCTTCCAATCACCCTGGGCTGTCAGGTTGAGTCAGGAGGTCTGGAGTGGGGCCTGGGTGATGCCCCATCTGTGCTACAGTAAGGCCTCACTTTGACTAGAAGGGGCACAGATCACAAGCAAGTAGAATGAGATGATCCAAGCACGAGAATGCTGACATGTGGGGGGTTGGGGGACAGCTGCTCCTACACAGTTTAGCTGGAGGAGTTAACATTAGAAAATGGCAGGGGGATGGGAAAGGCAGGATGAGGCCACATCCTGGCAGGCTACGAAGGGCTGACTGAGCTGGCACTTTATTGTGCAGGACAGGTCAATAACATGGTGAAGACAGCACAGAGATACTCACCCTGGTATTTACCTGTACCACATATCGGAGCAGAGAGGGGCCAGAAACAGGGAGACCCGGGAAGACTGCTCCAGTCAGGGTCCTTTCATCTGGGAGAAGCTGAAATCCCTTCAAACCAATCTGAGCAATAGGAAATGGTGAGAGGGTTCTGGTAAGACCATAGAGCTCAAAAGGTGCAAGAACCGATTCATTCTGGAGACCAGTCTCTCTCTCATCCACATCTCTCTGAGGGTTTCACTTCCTCTTGCATGTGGCCCAGAGTGGCCCAGGGGTTTTGTATTTACTATCCACAGCTCACTGAAAACTGAGTCTTTTAATTCAGATTCCTAGAGGAAAACTCAGATGGACATGGCTTAAGTTCTGAGACAGATTACACAATGCATAGGTCACTTGTGAATCACCTACCCCTTCATGGTTATGTAGAGTCAAAGAAAAAAAAATCTCATGCGACTCAGTAGGAGTTGTAGGCCAGGGCAGTGTCCTTAAAAAGGCTGTGGGCAGGAACCCCAAAATATGTATATCTAATGGAGAAAAGATGTTCAAGCTTAATCTATTTAAAACAAAACAAACAAAAAACAAAACAACACTCTCCTTTTGGCTTATCATCCAAACATCCCCAAATCAGTCTCCACTGTCACCATTTCCCATCTTCCCATCTGCTCAACCCAGTCTGGCTTCACCCTTATGGGATCCTGATACCTACCCTATGAAAAGGCACTTGTGACATTCCAAGTTACCAAACCCAAAAACACTAACCAGTGTCTCTGTGGCTCGATTCTGCCTTATGTTAATGCAGAGAATCCTGTTTCTTCACGGTATATCCAAACAAGCCCAACTGCAGCAATGAACTGCAAATTTTAATGAGGCAGTAATAAGGTGAGATCACGCGGTGAACATAATTTCATTTGATAAATTTCTCCTTCACACATTTTCTGTTTCTCAGTTTGTTCTTCTTTACACTCACCAAGGTTAGCTCTGGAAACTTCTTTTAAAGTTTGGGGCCAACTGACTCCCAGTCTGGAGGCTCAGTGGCCTCTAAACTTGCGTGGATATCTCACAAGAGGGATTTCTCACCCCACACCTTAACCACGAGAGAAAATGCCACATCTTGGTTCCTTCCAGCACCTTCCATCAGGTGTTTGTTCTCCTGAAGGAGAGGGGCTCTGGTTCGTGAACAAGGTGACACGTGTCAGCTCGGGCTCTGGAACAGGAATCTGCGAGCAGGCTCATTTCCCTAAAGCTCAGTTTGGCTTTCCAGGCACACATCACCCAGATTAATAAAACAGTCTCCTTAATTAGCCTTCCTTTCTCAGCCCTCTTCTCTCAGTCTATCCTCATTGTCTTAGCCAGAGGATTGTCTTTAAATGGAAGTCAGAGTATAAGATTCCTCTGTTCAAAACCTCAAATGGCTTCCCATCACACTCAAGAATAAAAGATATGGTCCTTACATCAGCCTACAAGACCTACATCTGTGCTCCCTACATTTCTGACTTCACCTAGCACATGGCTCTCCCTTCTTTACTCCATTCTAGCCCCACTGGTCACTTAGAAAATGGTACTAACAGCCAATACTTTTTGAGCACTTATCATGTGCCAGGTTCTTTTTCACATTCCTTTAATCCATTGAAATGGAGAACTTGAGAGGTTATACAACTCACTCAAGGTTGCACATCTAACATGCAGTACAAGTGGGAACAAACCCTATCGGGCTCTGGCTGTGAAGTTTGCATTCTCAACCATAAGATCTATGTAAATTGCCTTTGACTCGTGGTATTTTTATCAATTACTTCCTAGATATTCACCCTTGACCTGAGAGTATTTAAAAAAAAAGTCCAAGTAATTAGATATTTCTTTAGTTTTAATTAATCTTTAATTTTGGAATTTAAGATTCTTTGTGGCATGATAGCCAATTTCTGTAAATGATCCGGGGTTGTTTGAAAAAGTATGTTCTATTTCAAGGACAAAGGATCTAACGTGTATCTACTAGATCTTATTTTGATCCCTGATATACTTTTACCTGTAACTATTTGCAGGCTAGTTTTCATGTCCTCAATCTCGTCATTTCTCTGGGCTCTTTTTCTGAGTTCTTGCATTTCATTGAGAGTGTGGAAAATGTCTGACATCTGCTTTCCTGGGATAGTCTTTTAACAGATATTCTTCACTGCCTTTTGCTCATTCTGTTCCTTTTGCAGGGGGTGGCTATGGCAGTAGGAAGGGTACAGTTGGGTTGTGGGGACTATCCCATTCTGCTGGTTCCTTTCGGCCCATTAGTCATCTTCTAATGAGGGCAATTCTACCAAGGCCCTCTATTTACAATATTCAGGACATGGTAAGTAAAATTGGTTATCCAAAGCAGCTGACAGCTTTCATTTGGGTGGGCAGAGGAGGGAGCACATCCACACTCAGTTTTTGTGTCAACTCCTGCAGAGCAAGAGGTCAGAATGGCTCCACAGTAAAGCCTTTGTCATAGACTTTCTGGAGATCCAGCTGGTGTTTCTCTCGGCTGAATTCAGCCACCAACTGCAAGGGGGTTGTGCGGCTGTGCTTCCCCCCTGGCCATTTCTCACTTTCAGATCAATTCTCTCTCCATCTGGAGGCTGAAATGCAGAAAAGGTTGTGATTCCATGAAATTTCTCATTTCCAGCACTTGTCATGGGTCTAACCAAGCCCCATGATCATTTTGCCACTCCTACTAGAGGGTCTTTAAGTGGACTTTACAGAGAAGGGACTATTTTAGAGAATTCTTTCTTGAAGGCTTCTTTCATGATGCTGTTGGAATTTACCATTAGTCCAAAAATATTTGACAGATATTCTTCATAATCTGTGGTATAGATTTATGGCTGTTTCTTTATGTAAGAAATTTTCTATTTACTTCAATCCTTTTGTTTTCAGCAGTTGCCATGGCATAGAAAGAATAGAGTCTCCTGGTTTTAAAAGGTGGGATAAATAAGATTCCATGTAGGTCATACCCTAGGTATTCAGAAAAGCAATGGCATTTCTACAGTGTAATCAAGTTGGACCACTTAAAGGGTAAGCTAAAGTTTAATAGGTCATAAGCAGAAAGTAAAGCAAGAAGGGACAGGGCTTGGTGTCAGATTCAGGTTTGGATAGGATTACAGACCAAGACATAATAAATAGGAATCAAAACAAGATCAGTGGTGTGGAGAAATTGGAACCCTTGTGTACTGCTGGTGGGAATGTAAACTGGCAGAGCCACTGTGGAAAACAAAATGAAGGTTCCTCAAAAATTTTAAAATAGCATCACCCTGATCCAGCAATTCCACTCCTAGATACTCACGAGAATTGAAAGTAGAGTCTCAAATAGATATTTGCAACACCCATGTTCACAGCAGCATTATTCACAATAGTTAAAATGTAAAAGCAACCTAAGTGTCCACTGACAGATGGGCAAGCAAAATGTGGGACATATGTACATACAGACAGTGGAATATCATTCAGCCTTAAGAAAGAAAAAAAGGAAATCTGACACATGCTACAACATGGATAAATCTTGAGGACATTATGCTAAGTAAAATAAATCAGTCACAGAAAAACAAATATTGTAGGATCCCACTTCTATGTGGTACTTAGGGTAGTCAAATCATACAGAAAAGGGAGAATAGCAGTTGCCCAGGGTATGAGGAAGGGAGAACGGGGAAGTATTATTTCATGGGTATAGCTTCACTTTTGCAAGATTTATGGAGATATATGGTGGTGATAGTTGTGCACTATGAATGTATTTAATACCACTGAACTATGCACTTAAAAATGGTTAAGATGGCAAATTTCATGATGTGTCTTTTAGCACAATAAAAAAAAAAAAAAAAAAAACCCTGAAAAAAGCCACAACAGGATTGTGGGAAAGATGAACTATAATTTGGGCTATAAGCAGAAGTCAGGGATTTAGGAAACCCATCGAAGATGGATACTGTTAAGAGGATGGCAACATAGTTTGGATATTCCTTACCTCTGTCCTAAAGCAGTAAACATGGAATATATGTACCCTAACACAAACACACACACACATTAACTCTCAGTTCCCTGTGTATCTTGCTTTTTCAGTTACACATATTTTAAAAACCAACTATTATTCTCCCTTGTCCCAAAGTGGGTAATTATCCCAATAATGGAATTCTTGCTAACTAAGGGCTTTATCATTTACAGATTTTTTTCTTCACACTGCATTTATTTGAGTTGTATTTTGAGATTTTTTTTAAAAGCCACTTACTCCCACTTTACAGATGCGGGAACTGCAGCACAGTCATGTACAATGACTTGCCTAAGATCGCCCATCTAATACATCTACAGAGCCAGCAGCATGAACTCTGCTTTACACCTGGAGTTAACACAGGAATGAATGGATCTACATTTACACAGAGTTTCAATAAATGTCTTTTCCATATCTGTAGTAATGGCAGTCAAATGCATGTGGAGAACAATAATTTCTTGAGTGTGCCAGATCTAAGCTTGCCATATGAATTCAGATATAGTCAAAAGTACCATTGAACATCCCTCACATCTCCCATGGTTTTATATACTTAACACAAAGTAGTGCATACTAAAATTTGAGAATCAATGTCTTAAACCTATGAAAAATACAAAGGGATGTATTTAGATGTCAGAGTATTCAAACAACTCTGCCTTTAAGGTAACTATGAAAACACTGGTGAATGGAGAATCTTTTTGCAAGATTTACTTCATTGTTTAAATATTTGCCTTTTATATCTTATTCAATCTTATTATATCATATGTTGTTGTGGGGATTAAAGGAGATAGTGGAATCATATCTTTCAAAGGGAATAGGTTCTAAAATCAGTATAAGTTAAATATATTTATGACATGGCTCTACTTAACTGTTAGGGTCATATATGTATACATTTTCTCAATCAGTGAATACTAAGAGTACCATTTGTACTGTGCAGAAGTCAGTAAAACATTTTTGTCTTTGGAAAGAGGGAAAAATGTTGACAATTCTCACGTTAACTTATAATGCCGATTCAGGAGTGGGTGAAGGAAGAAAAACCACCAGTAAAAATGACATTCAAAAAGGTAGGAAGAAAACCCTCCTCTAACACTGTCGAAAACCAAAATGGTATGTAGAAATTATGAAAAAGAGAACTGAAAAGAAAGGTTTGGATTTGGTCATTGATGATCTCCAGTAGCCATTTCATAAAATGAGTTGCTCTGAATTGTGCTGGATAGTAGAAGCTCTGAAAAACTGAAGTGATGGCAGCTTATAGGATGCCATAGTAGCACAAACATGCTAAAGATAACTAGATTTTTTGTCCTTTTGTTTTTTAAGCAGCTCAAGAAGGCTCAAAGATGATGCATTAAGCACAAGCTTAAGAAACTTTAGTCTCCCAAACAAAAAGAAAGAAAAATGAGTAGGAAGACAACCCAAATGCCAAAGTCAAGGTATTCTCCTGGATCCAGACATTGGATTATTAACAATTATTGTATTGAGTATTAGCAATTATTTTATTAAATTATTTTATGAAAGCAAGTAATATTAGAACATAAACACACACACTGCAGATAAATCTACAGTAAGACAAGAAAAAGAAATGTAGAAATTTTGAAAGATTTGAGAAAGAAAAGACAAATCTTTAGGAAGAACCATAGCCCAAGACACATATTGGAAATACGTACTGCAAGGAAAAAGCTGAGATGTGGAAGACAACTTGAAAAGCTCTAGAAATGTAAAAAGAACTCCAGAAACAGAATAGAGAAAATGGAGGAAAATAAAGAAATAATAAAGAGAGCTATATGTTTTTTCAAAATCAGGCATAAAACAAAATGATGCAGGGAAGCTGGATAAAAGAGGTATCCGAATACTATGAAAAAGTAAAGCAAGATTAAAATCAAACAGAATTCAAGCAAAGCATTAAAGGGGGAAAACGTATTTTATACTGTTGAAATGGTACAATCCATCAAGGATATGTATCAGTCACAGACCCTCTTTCACAACTTTGATATATATAAAGTAAAAACTGATACACGAAAAATGACATATTCACATTTATGGGGGATAACAGCACTATCTTTTAAACCAACAGGTTTGCCAGACAATAAAAACAATACATAAAAATTTAAATAATCCAACAAATAAGCTCAATCTAAAACACACATTCATTTATAGAATTTGGTACCTAACATACTGTGGTCAAACCTTCTTTTCAGACACGTATGGAAACACACAAGCAAAAATCTCTCAATACAGAGTAAGAATCAAAATCACGCAAGTGTCATTCTTGGCCCATATTTAAATTGAATATTAATCACGAAAAGATAACAAAATAAAAACACTCCCCCACCTTCAAGCCTATCTGTTCAGAATTTTTTAAAAGTCCTCTGGAAGAAAATAAAAAACCACCTACCTTAAGCATCAAAACTAAAATTATAAGCTATTTAGAAAGGAGTAATAAGGAGAACACTACAAAAAAAAAAAAAATCCCTTGAAATGTAATCAAGCAGTACTTAACAAAAGAGACTAAAGGTACATGAACCAAAAATACAACTCAAGAGACGAAAAGAAGAACTAAAATAAATTCAAGTACAGTTGAAAGAAGAAATGAAGATTGTCGTAGAAATTACAAAAATAACAAGCAACAACAAAAAACAATCAATAAAACCAAAAGCTGGAACACTGAAAAGAAATAAAATAAAATGAAAAAAAATAGTATAATGATAGAAAAAAAAATAAAAAAATAAAACCAAAAGCTGGTTCTTAGAAAACTTCAGCGAAATCCAGTGACAGAGGAAAAACAAGAGATGCCAAAGACTTTTGAGTCAAGAAAAAAAAAAAATACATAGAGCTGAAGAGATTTATAAAATAAAATAACCTATTAAAAACTTTTACCAACAAATTTTAAAATCCACTCACAATTACCAAAGAAAATATGGGTTACCACAACTTCACTTTAAGAAAAATGGAAAAACTCGTATTAAACAACCATAAAAGAGGCTAAAAAGATAGTAAGAGCTTCAGCTTCTAAAAAAAGTTTGGCTTAGGCCTCAAAGGACTCATGGTAAAGGAGTAAAAAGGTAGATTAAACCAGTGTTTTATCCACCAGCAACAAACAAGTAGAAAGAGCAATTTTAAGGAAAGACACAATTTGCATGACTGTTACGTACCACTTTACTGATATAGAAGACAGACAACCACCACCTGACTCTATTCATGGGTGGGAAGATTCAGTATCAACAGGATGGTCATTCTCTCCAAAATAAACTTAAAAAAAAACATTTCAATGCAATTTGAATAAAAATCCTAAGGACTTTTCCCAGAATTTACCAAACTGATTTTAAAATTCATGAGGACATGTGAAAAGACAAAAGTTAAGACAATTTTGAAGAGTATTAATAGGGGAGATGCCTTTCTACAAAACTATAATATGAAAATACACTGGTTGTTGGAGTATATCCATACACTAATGGAACACAAAAGGGAGCCTAGAAACATTATAAACACAGTTTTTAATACATTGTCACTTGGTATATGACAGATATGGCATTTCAATAAAAGTAGAAAGAATCAACTACTAAGTAATAGTGTTGAGGTAAATGGCTATGCATTTGTAAAAAATAAGATCCCTAACTCACAGCATACACAAAGTTAATTTCAAATGGATACAAGTCTAAAAATGAAAAGCAAACAAAATCTCTTATGCATCCTTGGTGGGAATATAAAGTAATACAACTACTTTGGAATGCAGTTTGGCAATATATAAAAGTAGCATATCCATATTCATTAAATTCAGCATTTCCATTCAGAATGGTTGTTTTTACGAAGGAAGGAGGCTTGTGCACTTTGGTAATAGTTTGTAATAGTGAAAGTGCAAAATATCTGATTACCAACAAGATAAATGATTAACTGTGTTTTATAATGATTAACTGTGCTCTATTCAAACAATAGAATGCTTTACAAAAGCAATTAAGAGGAATTAACTACAGGATTTAATCAAATCTTAGATGACATCAATTTTAAGGTACACCATTATTTTGTCATTAAGAAACAAATGCTGCTAATTTTAAGACATTACTGATTTAAGCAGCATACCAATTTCAGGGACTATATTGTGAAAAAATGGAAAGATCAACTGTATCTCAAAGAGACAGTACTGGGTGAAAAATAGCAGGTTTCAAAATTATAGATACAATGGGCTTTTTTCCATAATATTTAAAAACATAAAATAATCCCATGTAGTTTTTTTAAAATACATGTATAAAATGAGGATGAAAAAAACACTTAGGGAAAGACCCACATTATCATCAGCATAGTTATCTGTTAGTAAAAAAGGACAAAAGAGGTTATAAGCCTTAGCCACACCTTTTAATATCTTATTTCTTATTAAAAACAAAGGAAGGATGCAGCTTTTGCACAGCACATATAGTAAAAATGAGCGTATCTTCCCCATTAAGGGGGCAAATGTAAATTTAAACACTCCATAGCATCTGGCACATAATTATGGAATGTTTATTCTTAAAACACAATAAAGAAACATTGCAACATTGATTGGTAAACATTCCTGAGAGATTTTGCTGCTCACTCACAGGGAGAGGAGAAAACATGTGTATATATTGGAGGTGTGGGGAGGGTTAGAAGTGAGAAAAATATAGTAAAGAGGTAACATCTTTTAAACTTGGAGAATGAGATCATGATGGTCTACTGTATTATTTCCTGGATGTCTGGAATATTTTTAACTTGGAATTTTTAAAAATAAAATTTAAAAAGGCACCATGTACAATTTAAAATGTAAGATCTATCAAGATTTCAGGAAGTAAATGACTTCTATGTTATATAAATCGTTTCATAGAAAAATACAATTTGCTTTTCAACTAATTCTAGAAGGCTGGCAAAACCCCTTATCCAATACTCAAATAAGGATAACATAACAAAGGCAATTATAAACCAACCTTGCTGCTCAACATGAATATAAGAATATTAAGTAACATGTTAGCAGACTTGGCAGCAAGACCAAGCCAAGCTGGGTTAATCCTACCAAAGCAAGGATGATTGTATACATAATTCATTACATTAGTAATTATATTTTTTTAAAAACCATAAACTGTTATGTAAACACAGAATATACACTCCAAATTTTATTTTTTAACAGCCCTAATTAAACAGAAATATAAACTTTCTTAAACTGGAAAAAAGCAAGAAGCTTTCTATTTAACAGCACCCTAGAGGTGCCAATAAACACAGTAAGACCAGAAAAACATGATATATAAGTATCAGAACGATTTGAAATAATACTGACAAAACTACTTGGAGAGCATTTATCTATTTAAGAAATCCAAGAGAATTAAATGAAAAACTATTAAAACCAATACAAATTCAGGAAAGTAGCTGAAAAACTACATAGTGGGCATAACCAATTAGAAAATAAAAGAATGATAATAATAATATTTGAATGACACTAAACTGCACAAAATATTTTTCTGAAAGATGCAAAGCCTAGTCTTATGAAGAAAATAATAAAGTTGTATTGAACGGAAGCCTGTTTAAAAAAAACCTATCTCAGTGAGCAGACTCAGTATTATTATAAAGATGTTGGTATTTTAAGGAAGAGAAACCAAGAATAGCCAGGAATAATAAGACATGTTAAAATTAAAACTTAAGAAAATTTTTCAAACCAAATATAAAAACATGTTACATAGGTATAGTATTTACATTACATGTTGTGACAGGAACGTACAGAGATCCAGGTAGATAAAGAGATTAAGTTCATTACACCTGTGGCATCTCAAACCAGGACAGAAGAGAAACTATACAATAAACTGTGTTAAGAAAAGTAACTATAAGCTTACGAGAAAATTAAGTTACACCACAATCATACACAATATACAAAAATAGTCCCCGGGTGGATTCAATGATGTAAAAACAAAAACAAAAACAAAAAACAAACCCTAAGTATTAGAAGAAAACAGGTAAGTATTTTTAAAATCTTATAGTTAGCACAAAACCCATAATGAAAAATACAGATTTGAGCTTACAAAGGGGAAAAGCTTCTGTATTATAGGACATAAAATACCATTTTAAAACACTTAAGGATAAGTGACTCACTAGAAGGTATCTTCTACATATTTAATAAGCAAGAGAATATTGTGAGAACAAGTAAAGAAAGATGGTAAGCCCACTTTGAGCACACACAGCAGCCCCCCATATCCACAGCAGGGTACATTCTAAGACCCACAGAGGATGCCTGATGTGGATAGACCGAACCCTAGATATACATTATGTTTTTCCCATATACATACATACATACCTATGGTATAGTTTAATTTATAAATTAGGCATTGTAAGAGATTAGCAATAACTACTGATAAACAACAGTGTATTGAAATAAAAATTATGTGAATGTGGTCTCTCTCAAAATATCTTATTGATATTTCCAGTGGACTCACTCTTCTTGTTAGGATGATGTGAGATGATAAAATGTTTATGTGATGAGATGAAGTGAGCTGAATGACGCAGGCACCATGACAGCGCAAGGCTACTACTAAGTGTCTGACAATACTTCAGGAGGATCACCTGCTTCCGGACCACAGGTGACTGCAGGCCGCTGAAATTGCAGAAAGTGAAACCCCAGACTACTCTATGCTAGCTCAAAACAGCAGTACCTTTTTATAAGGAAATGTAAAACAGTGTGGCTAGAGTCCATAACCCATCCCTACCTCCTCCCTTTTTACCCAAAGATAGCAATGATTTAAAAAACAAACAAAAAAACCCATACTAAATAGAAAAATTGGCAAAGAGTATGAACAAGTAATTCATGGAACAGAAATAACCCAAATGAAAACCTATGCAACAATACGGTTTCATTTGTAATTGGAGAAATGAAAATGAAAACAAATTAATTCTGTAACCATTGGACTGACAAAAAATTAAAAAGCATTAATTGGTACACTTTTCAGAAAGCAACTGGGCAAAATTTGTAATTTAAAGGAACATCACAATTCTCTGCATAGGAATCTATTTCTTATAGGAAACCTGGCACCTTAGCACAGAGATACACAGAGATGATAATTTACTGCATTGTTTCTAACAGTGAAAAATGTAAATAACCTAAATGCCCAACAGAATAGTGAAGTAAATCATGGCAGTTGTTAAAGGGGTGAGATAAACCCCTATGTTCTGATAGCCTTATAAGAATTATTAAGTAGAGGAGAAAGTTGTAGAAAGGTATAATATGATCCCTTACATAAAAATAAAAGATAATATGTATATAGGCATGAGAAAGTACGACAGACTGAAATCCTGATCTAGTGAACATATTTTGCTCTGAATGTCTGTGTTGTTTTGACTTCCTTTTATAGGAAAGTATTTAGGAAACCCCTGTGTTAATTTTTAAATAAAAACAAAAATGTTTACCTGTTAATGTGAATGCTATCTGAATAATGGTAGAACTCAGTTCTAACAATTTCCCATTATGAACGGTTTGAATCTTGAAGACAGGTAATTGCTTCTACAGAGGAAACTAGTAAGCTAATCTTCTTATATTACAGTTAACTAACTGGACCCTCTGTTTAAAGCCCCTTAATGGTATTACACACTCTTTTTTAAAGCCGTCATCTTAAATGTCTTTTGTTTGTATTTTTATTCTCTTGCTCTGAAAGTCATCAGTAGCTCCCTTAGCTGGCTTTAGAATTCGAAGCCCTACCCAATGTTCCCTCAAACTACATGTGCAAAGTATCACCCCACTACCCAACCACAACTCAAAAGTTCTCCATCTCAGCCAAACGGGTCTCTTGGTTCCCAAACGAACAGATCTGGTATGCACCAACCCCCAAACATTGACACATCATCTATAAGGTGTTAACTATATTACCTTCTCTCTGATAATTTTTCACCCAAGATTTTTATACAAAACTATAAGCACCCAAGGGCCATAATGCAGATTATATTGTGAACCCAGTTAAACATATTAGCTCAAGAATGTAAACTATGGGGGCACCTGGGTGGCTCAGTTGGTTAAGCCTCTTGATTTTGGCTCAGATCATGATCTCAGGGTCGTGAGATTGAGCCCTATGTTGGGCTCTGCGCCGGGCATGAAGCCTGCTTAAGATTCTCTCTCTGCCCCTCCCCTCACCCTGGCTCATGCTCTCTTAAAATAAAAAAGAATATAAATTATGTACAATAAACGAGATTTGTATTTTTATCCATCACTTTCTAAGATCTCAGCCTGAAGCATTTTATATGCTTTCAATAATGCTAGTTCTATTTTCAGATATAGAAAGATGACCAGATATGGGAAGGAAAGGTTATGTATTCCATACTGTGGACATGTTGAGTTTCAGGAACAGCTGACCCCCGAGTGACACAGGTTTCAATTGTGCAGGTCTACTTTATACATAGATTTTTTTTCCCTATATATTCAGTACTATAAATGTATTTTCTCTTCTTTATAATTTTCTTAACATTTTTTTCTTACTCTATTGTAAGAATACACTATATAATACATATAACATACAAAATATGTGTTAATCAGCTATAACCAGTGAGGCTTTCACTTAACAATAGGCTATTAGTAGTTAAATGTGGGGGGACTAAAAAGTTATACACAAGTTTTCACTTTCTGGAGTGGGGCAGGGAGGTGTCAGTTTCCCTAACCTTGCTTTGTTCATGGGTCAATGGTATTTTTAAAATTTTTTAATTTCTATTTTAAAAGATTTTATTTACTTGAGAGAGAGCATTAGCAGTGGAGAGGGAGGAAGAGGCTCCCCAAGGAGCAGGGAGCCTGATGTGGGGTTCAACCCCAGGACCCTGGGATCATGACCTGAGCCACCCAGGTGCCTCTCAATGGTATTTTTTCCAAATTAACAACAGCAGCAACAAAAAGTCCAGTTCTTGCCACTCTCCCACTCCAAGTCCTACAATAGATTACCATCAAATTCTAAACACAACTCCTGACAGACATACAAATATGATCTGGGTTTTCAAAATCTCCTGACTTTCCCTCCTACCCATTTATCCTGTGGTCACTTTCACATCAAAAACACATGCCTCCTTGAAATTACTGATACAGTCAAGTTCATTCTTCCCTAAGGACTTTTGCACTTACTCTTCCTTCGACATGTAATACTTTTTCCCCAGGTATTCATAGTGCTTGATCCCTCACATAATGGAAGTCCATGCTCAGATGTCACCTTTTCAAAGAATCTTCTTTGACTATCCTATATAAAATAGTCTTCCTGCTGAGAGTGGAAAGGCAGAATGAAATCTCCTATAGTCTTGGTGTGCCAAAGGAAAAGGCTGGTCATACATAATACAAGTCTTACCCTTAAGATTTTTGAAACAAGTGGACTAAGTCTAACTAAAGCTATATCCCAAGACCAACTCCATGGAATGAGGTAAGCGATCTCTAAGGTAAATCTTCTCTTGGGGGGAAAAAAAAAAATCACATCAACATCAATCCTTCAGTTCTTTTATTCAAACCATCCTGCATAAAAGAAAAAAAAAAATACAAGCCCTAGATACAGGGAGAAAGAAATATGATCAGGAAAAATGTGACTAATAAGAAAGAAAAATCAGGTAATAGATTAAGATCCACAGATGATTCAGATGTTGGAGTTGGTTATATAATTCAAATCTCTGCCAGCACTGTTAAGAAGAGGGAAAAGGAAGGAAAAGAGTAAAGGGACTTTCAACAAAGAAATGAAATCTATCAAATATAATCAACTGGACATTCTAAAACTAAAAATTCAATATTTGAAATTAACTAATTGGATGGGCTAAATGGAAGCCTGCACAAGGCAGAACACAAGATTGGCAAATCTAAAGATGCATCAGTTGAAAATATCCAAACTGAAGCACATAGAACAAGAGCAGAAAGAAAGGGAAGAAAATGAAGAGTACACAGGGTACAAACAGTACAACATATTTATAATTTGAGTGTCAGAAAGAAAGAAGTGATAATAGAGTAGAAGTAATATGTGAAGGAATAATGATCAAGAATTTTTAAAAACTGATAGAATATATCAACATGTAGATTCCAGAGCTCAGTAAATCCCAAGCAAGATAAATAAAATGAAAACCATAAGTAGGCCCACCACAGCAAACTGCTAAAAACAAAGAGGAAATCCTAAAAGCCAGGAAAAAGATACCGGACCTACAAGGAGCAAAGATTTTCAGCTGCTTTGCAACAGAAAATATGAAAACTAGAAGAAAATGGAATGCAAAGTTTCAAACTGCCAAATAAATAAAAATGCCAATCTAGAATTCTGTATCCAAAGAAAATACTCTTCAAAAATGAAGGTGTGATAAAGACCTTTCAAACAAATGCTGCATTAACTGCCACAAGCCCTGCACTATAAGCAATACTAAAAGAAATTCCTCAGGCTGACAGAAAAGGAATTAAGGTGACAGCACAAAACTATAAAAAAAAAATAGCAAAGAGAAAATGTATATGTAAATAAGAAAGAACACTATTTAAAGTAATGATATTGTGGGATTTATAACCACAAAACAAACATGAAAACTATAGCACAAAGAATAGGGAGGCAACAAACAGAGTTGAACCATTTTAAAGTTCTTGAACAGTTCAGAAGGTAGTAAAAGCATTAATATAACACAGACTATAATAAGCCAAGCACAGATACTGTAATCTGTAGGGTACCACAGAAGAATAATACAACCAAGCATAACTAAAAAGCAAAGACGAGAGAGAGTAATAAGTACAGATGATCCTTGAACAACAGGAGTTTGAGCTAGGTTCTTTTTTCATAGAGCACAGTGGTATAAATAATTTTCTTTATGATTTTCTTAATAACAATTTCTTTTCTCTAGCTTACTTTAAGAATACAGTATCTAATACGTACAACATACAAGATATGTGTTAATCAACTATGTTATTAGTGAGGTTCTTCGTCAACAGTAGGCTATCAGTATTTAAGTTTTGGGGGACTCAAAAGTTCTATGTGGATTTTCAACTGTGTGGGGACTGGCACCCTTAATCACCACATTGCTCAAAGTCAATAGTACCTGAGTCAAAAGAAGGTCGGAAAAGGAGCAGATAAAGGAATAAAGAAAAGATGGCAAAAAAGACAGCAAGATTTAAAACCTACTGCATCAGTAATTATACCAAAACAGTCTAAACACTCTAAAGAACAAAGATTCTAAGACTAGATAAAAGAAAAAAATGAAAGTATAAAATGTTAACATAACACATACTTTAAACATAAAGATATATATAAATAGGTCAAAAATAAAAGGACGGAAAAAGGCTTGTCATGCAAACAAAACAAAACTGGTATGGCTATATTAATAACAGACCAAGTAGACATGAAGTATTTGTACAGATATCAAGTGACATTTTATAATTATAAAAGTATAACTTCATCATAAAGGCATAATAACCCTATAGTTTATGTACTACGTAACACAGCTCCCGTATACAAAATAGCTTCTCCTCCCAATCGTTTCTACTATCTTGCCTTTCCTTTTTACATTCACCACACTTTTCACAATCTGACATTATATTACATATTTAATTATTGTTTCCTTATTCCCCCACCCCCTTGTGGAGAATGTAAGCTCTGCAAGGGCAGGGACTTACTCCATCTAGATCACACTTGATCATCTGTAACTAGCCTAACACATAGTAAATACTCCATAAATATTTGCTGAACAAATAAGTAAAAGTGCCAGTAGGAACTTACATTCTCAGTGCTTACTTTTAAAGTTTCTATGATACATATATTTTCTTCAGTTATGAAATTCTTTCACTTAACTAGCACTTAGGAATCTTTGTTACCCAAAATTTTATATGAGAAGCTTCAACAAAAAGCTTGGAAAAAATGTTACTGGGATACATTTCCTTTCCATGCAACAAAGTCTTCAAAATAAAAAACCATCAAAATGTGCCTTTCTTCATTTAGTAAACATATTTAAATATATATACAGAATCACATAAATAAAATAATACAATTACATATTAGGTTTCATGTTTATTCAACTTCACAGAAAATCCAAAAATGTGTCTGAAATTGGTTATCTATCTAAATACCAATTGTTCATTATGGTGACATAATACTATGTGGTAGGGGAGATAGACCTAAGTTAAACAAATTCTTAAATTCCTGACATTCTTCCAAGTGGGCAAAAGGAAATCTGAAAAATCAAACTTACAAGTTGTAAGAAGATACAGAAAGTAATTTAACCTTTAATACCTGGAACAAGTTTTACAGCCACATTTGTAATTTACATATACAGTGGAGATCACTAAAAAAGCTTCCTGTTGCACTGCAGCAAGAAATCTTATTATAATGTAGGTTAAGTGAACTTGCTACAGAGGGCAGCAAGATAACCTCACTGAAGAATTTTAAGATTTTCATAATGGAATTTGTTATAGTGAGTTAAAATATTTTCTTAATTTTATACAGTACACATTTTTCAAAATGAACATTATCACTGAAGTTTGCTAACCACTGTTAGCAATTATTATTGTATACATACTTAATTTTACTTTAGTTATAGTATGTGGCTCTCCAAATATTAGCACATGAAGTGTTAAGTTTAAACATAATAATAAAATAATACCCTAAGATGAAAACTCAGGACATCAAAACTTTGATCATTATTGCACCTATTTTTCTACAGAAAAATGGAAAATTTACATCATAATCCTCCCAAAAAGTGAACAGACAAGTTGTAAAATCACAGACTTATTGGCATTAAACAAAATCTACAATGAACATTTTTTGTGAACTAATGTACAGAATTAATGTGCAATGAAATTTGGTTAACTGTGATCATGCAAATAAAAAATCCTCCACAATCATTTTTTCATTATGTTTTATAAAATGGTCTTAAAGATATACTTCCATAAACATTTCCGGTGCAATTTAGTCAATGACAAAAATACAAAGCTATCCCTTATTCTTTATTTTATAGATTTAAAAACATGCCTTTGTACTGCTGAGATACAAATAGCGTGTTTGGGAGAACTGAGCTCATGAAACGGTAAAAAACCAATGCATCTTGGTCCAACATTAGCTGCCTTGTATACAGCAGCCTCCCATAATCACTGGTGTCAGCACTGTTGGAAATGAAAAACAGTTAAATATTGAGAGATTAAGACACAATTCAAAACATTTTTTTAAAAAATAAAAGGCCGTTTCATAAACATGAAGAAATCTTTAAAAGGAAAATAATCACATCAATTGTGATATACATTGGAAAATAGTAAAGTGTCATTTTCCAAAATAGTAGCTTCTTTATTATATCCCCCCATCTATTATAACCAATCTTGGAAATATACCTTAAACATAATGGTGTATTATATGAGAATGCTCCATTATTCAATGTGATAAATTTAATAAGTTAGGATATGATTTTTTTTTCTGATGTTAACTGTGGAAAAACACAAAAGAACAGCACCTGAAATACTATAATGAATTTAGGCAAGCATTAAATAGTAAGTTTTATATTTTGGTTCAAAATACAGTTTATAAAACTGTATAAAGGATACTGACTGAAGTAATTTGTTTCTATATTTTGCAGATTATGATGGAGAAAAAAAAAAAAAAGAACTGCCCTAAATCCAAATAAATTTCCACTTCTCCCAATCTAGATGAAGTGGAATTTCATTCAAAATTTATAAGATTGTGATACCTACAGTAGCTCAGATAGTTGGATACATCACTCCCACCCTGTCCCTCCCCTCTCCCAAAAACAAGTTTTTGGCTCCAAAATAAAGTACAATAATAAACTCTTGATGAAAAACTATGTTATGGGGAAATCTATCATATACTATGGCTAAATATGAATTTACAGAAAAGAGCACATCCCATTTTCAGCACTTTTTCATAAACATGCAACTCACTATATAAAATACAAAACACTTGCTTTCAAGAACAGCTTTATAAAGACACACTGCATCAATAAAATTTTTTCTTTCTGATTAACTTTACACTGTTATGGAGAACTGGAACTTTTCTATGTGTATATATCAGGTTTTATATTATAGTGTAATAATTTGCATTTTCTGAACATAATGTTCAAGAGGAAATATCTATACACAATAACATTCTAGACTATTAAAAACTAATTCAAATTACAGAATTTTATTGATACAGTAGATTAATAAAAACTGAAAAGGGATGATGATAAAATGGGATAAAGAATTCAGTACATTATTTTATAACACACTCTTTAAAATTAAAATATTTTAAATCTCTCTTTTCTTAAAATTTTCATTGCCACGAAAGGCCAGAAAATTCTGAGACCAATACTGAGGTGTAAAATAATCAAACTTCAGGACTATTTCACAATTTGTGTGGTGTCCTCCCATTGGAGGCATCATTCAGGTGTAATGGCAGACAATTTAGCACCTCTGAAGATTAAGGGTGCCTAGGAGTAAACACTAGGTAAGATACACAAGGGAAAGAGACCATTTTACTCTCCAACAAACAATGACATCAAGAAAATGACACCATTTGTTGAAAAAATTTTTTTCACAGTAAAATTGAAGAGAATACAAATACAAACACTGACAGATTACTGCTTAAGATCTATCCTAACAAACTCTTTCCAAATCAATAGATCCAATAAACAGTTGGGTACTGTCAGTTTAAAGCCGCCGATAAAAGCTATACAAGCACTTTAGAAGTCAGAAACATTAAGAAAGAGAAGGGAAAGAAGGAATGGAGGAAGGGAGGGTGCAAGGGAGGGAGAGAGGAAGGGAGGAAGGAAAAAATATATTTACAAGTTTTTTCTTTAGTTTATGTCTACATAGCCATCGCACATCACACTTCCACAAGACTCCATAGTCAATGTTATCACCAAGCGTATGGCTAAAGCGCTGTGACCACAAACACATGAGGTCATCAAAGAAAGTTCCAACTGTCCACTTTCTGGCAGTCCCACTTTGTGCATCAAAGGCTTTACTTAGCCTCAAGCTTGACAAAAGAATGCTTCTTCTCAAAGCTTTCACACAGAAAGTTATTAATTACATTTGTTCATCGCCTTTCTCTTTTAGAACTTCGCCGCCGTACCTTAAAAGGAAAATTATCAGATGCTTAATTAAAATATTAGACATAGCAGTAATTAATTATTTTTTAATCAATCATTATTCTTAGCTGTTCCTGATTTTCTTTTTCTTCACTGGAAACCCTTCTCCTATTTTAAGTTCCTACCTTATCATCACATATTTAGACTTTATATAATATTTGAATGCCCACAAATAGTTTTTCCCACGACAGAGAAGAAAAAACTATTTTACTTTTCTATTTAATAATTTCAAAGAGAAATGAACAGAAATCAATGTAAACAGTAAGAAAAACAATTGCAAATATTTTCTCACTTATGTTTCTGTGGTAAAAGAAAACATTTGGTCCTTATGAACTTAGGCTTACAGTTGTTTTTCTGGGAAAATCATTATTGAATGTGGATTGTAACAATCATCAAATACATAGAAATAATCTGAATTTCAGATATATTACAATTTACTGGCAAATACTAATGAAAGCATAAAACTTTAGTTCAAAAATGACTGGTAATAAGAGGAATATAAACAGAACAGGATTTTAAATAAAATTAATTTATGGTGTAGTTTAAAAAAAATTTTTTTGGATGAAGACATTAATCACTGAGAATTTATCAGCAGTATTTTTACACTCAAAACAATAAAAAAAATACTTTTAGAAACAAGCCCAACAAGTTTGAGACCACTGAGTTCAGATATTTTTCTGTGGTCTTATTAACCCCTTCATATAAATGAACCCTGATGCAGAGAGAAGTGCTGATGTTAAATAGCACAGAGGGGCGGAGGTCAGCTCTGGGACTACATCTCAGAACACAGGTTTCTCAAATAAAGATGGCTGGCTGTGCTGATCCAAAGACTCAGCATTAGTGTATCATCAAGAGAATAGTCCTGACTTAAATGTGTTAACAGTATTTCTTCCAAAGAGAAATACTCAAATGTGTTAACTGACAAAGCCATTCTTTAAAAAAAAAATATATCTCAGGAAGAATCATATTTCCACTTTTGTAAAAGAAATGTTTGTTACCAATTTTATAAATTTCAAAGATGTGATTTTATCCTATATGGTTAACTTCCAGTTTCCACTGTGAAACTCCCAAGAAAAAAGAAACATAAACCACAGTCTATTTAACATATAAGAGTGCTCTAAAATCAAGGTACAACTTAAATGCCTGAAGTAACATCAGACAGTTACTTGTTCTTCTATATGTTCAGCTTTCAACCTGATATTTACACTTTCACAAGGCTAAATCTATTATTTGCACTTAGAGTCTCAGTATTCCTTAAAGGATACTCTGTAATTATCCAAGCTGGTAGATGAAACAACTATACAAACTATGAAGAAAAGCAAATAAATACTTAGACTTATAAGAGCAAGTGCTATATGTATCTTATAAAATATTTACCAACTCTATTCTATATTCTATACTATCATACACGGTACTCTAATAAACACATACATTTACTGTAGAAACTTCTTCTTCCTCTGTTTCTTCCTGTGGAATATCATCATTGACAGGAGAGCTACCCTGAAACACATCTACTTCTTCACTTGAATCATTTTCTTTAGTAGATGCTTGTTTGGAGCGTCCTACACGGCTAGAGTAAAACAGATGTAAAATAAAATGAACATTCTGATCTTTGAGTAGTAGAAATGCTTTATTTCATAAATTCTCAATTATTCATTTCATAAATTCTCAATTATTATCATTTTTATCCTTCATTACCTTACAAAACAAGAAATATTTTCTAAACCCTAAACCAGTTTAATCACAGAATCTCACCTACAAACATTGACCAAGTAACAAAAACGTGTGACTGAAACCAATACCATAAAGGATTTTAAAACATAAACCAAAGTCTACTCTTCCTGTTATCTTTTCTCCACTCAGTAAAAGGCATCTGTATCTACTGAGCTGCTCAAAACAGAAAATTTGGAGTCCTTCTTACTAGTGTACCACTCTTCATTTGGCCCCATAATTCTTACAAAGAAATCTCAAATCCTACTCACTTCTCTCCACCTCTATTGCTATTACACATTTCCAAACCATTCTCATCTCTTTACCTCTTCTCTAAAAATGTAAAAGCAGCTGATGTCATTCACTCCCCCTCAATAACTACCTACTTTATTGACAGAAATTCCAAAAACCTCCTTAACATAGTATATAAGGCCCTGCAGACAGTCCTTGGCTACCTGTCCATTCCCATCTCTTTCTACTCCCCAATTCCTCACAACTACAATCTGGCAAATTCTTGCCTTCCTTCAACTCTCTGAATTGGCCAAGATTTTTCCTACTTTGGAACCTTCAGATCCAATGTTCCTTCCAATTGTGTTCTTCTTGCTATCCATCAGCCTAACTCCTACTATTTTCAAGAAATCAACTGTCACTTTACAAAGAGAAAACTTCCCAATTCCAAAGCTCTTTCATTACGTTCTCTTACAGTACCCTAAATTTTCATCAGGGCACATATCATAATTTAGAATTCCATATTTAAGAGTGATTATGTAATGAGCACATGCCTATTTAGATGGTAAATCCCATAAGAACAAGAATCGTGTCTGTTCTGTGCCACTATATCCCCCAGCACCTAGTAATGTCTGAAGTACTAGTACTCTTTGAGGCAATCAAATATATGTAATAGATATCACCATTTAATCAAATGTATCCTTCTCAATATCTTTTTTCTATCTGCATGTATATTCTTTAATTAAAAACTTTTTTTTATTTGAGTACAGCTGATGCACGTTACGTTAGTTTCTTTCAGGTACACAACACAGTGATTCAACTTGTTTAAACATTATGCTATGCTCATTACAAGTATACCTACCATCTATCACCATGCAATGCTACTACAGTATTACTGACCATATTCCCTATGCCGTGTCCCTTTATTCCTGTGATTTATTCATTCCCAAACTCAAAGCCCGTATCTCCCACTCCCCTTCACCCATTTTGCCCAAGTGCCCTACACCTACTTCCTTCTGGCAATAATCATCACCTTATTATTCTTTGTATGGCAACTTTTTAAAAAAAAATTAATAGAGTTTATCACTTCTCTTAGGTAATCCAAAGTATTTTTTAATCCACACTCAAACCAAGTATATTTTTTTATATGATTCAGTTTTTCAGAATTAACAAAAGAAAAAACAGGAATTACATGGAAAATACAATCTTTCTCAATTCTACTGAGGTCAGAACAAGAAAAACAGGCAGATCATAACATATGTTATTCTACTAGTTCTTAAAAAAGAGGTTCCCTGTGAAGGGAAGATACACTGTTAAGACAGAATACAGAGTCTTTTTTTCAATATGATTTTTAAAAGAAACACTTGGTTGGTTTAGAATATTCCTATGAGGAAATGCCATGATAATTATTTAAGTCCTTAATTTTTTGGTGTCCAAATATAAACAAATTACAGTTATGAGCCTCAAAGATAATTCTGTTATTTCCTCATTATAAAATTGTGGAAATTTAATATTCCTTAAGAATTTATTTAAAAACAGTTATTTTCTGTAATTGAATCCAAACACATTTACAAAGCTATCACAAAAACATACTTACCTTTACTTTTTACCCAAGGAAAAAATTAAATGGAAGAGGACATGAAGTAGCTAGACACTCAGGCAACTTTTCCTCTTCCTGTGGAATACACAGGAATAGGAAACACTTCTAAGGTAAGTTAAGTATTAAGCCAAGGAGTGCTGGCAAGTCTGAAAAGCCATGGCACTGATGTAATTATGTAATGAGATTATTCTAAGAAAACTGCAGAATTTCTGACATATGGAAGACATGCTATTCTAGTTCTATTTAAATAACTGAGAAAAGTACAAAATATATAAATTACAGTACTGATACTCCTACTACTTTAATAATCTTAGGTACAGAATTGTTACTGTAACTTCTTATAAATGTGTTCGTGTGCTTCCAAAACTATTTATATGTAGATATGGATGTGTTAATTTGATTAGAAAAGAAACAAAATCAAAACACCAAAAACTTCAAATCTACATGTGATAATTTCTATAGATATAATTTAAAGAAAAATAATGCCTGTTACTTTCCTACACAATTCAAAGAATAAAAGCAAAAATGTAAAAACTATTCTACAAAATAGTTACAAAAACTATTTTACAAAAATGTAAAAACTATTTTCCTCCTGCTGAGGAGAGACATTAAGAAAAACTCTAGTGTGGAATGATAAGGCAACATGGTCAGTATGATGTGATTATTTAAAAATACCTTCTCATCTCCAGGTACTATAAAGTCTGTATTGGAAATAATCTACTTGCTATTCATTTATAAAGATTTGCCTAAGACCTGTAAAAATGTACAAATCAGAGAGTTAATTGGGATATCAATCACCTAGGTAAGTTTATAAAAACTTCATCTTACCTAGTGTAATGAGAATAAATATATGGGATTTTAAATATAGCCCTATGTATATTTGAAAACTTATGATGAACTTTTTTGCAAAATAATTTGAAACTGGTTTGAAACTTAATATTATTTACAACTTACACATTTTTTTTTGGTTGTGATGGTGATGGCGTTTTTGATGGTCTTCCTCGTCCTTTTTGTGGTGTGGATTGTGTGGATTCAACTGCACTACCTTCAGGAGATTCTGCTCTGCTTTGGAGAAGACCCAAATGTGCATAGCATCAAATTATGATTTATAACATAGTCACTAAATACATGCAGTTCAGAGTTGCATGTACTTACCTCTGTTGTGCTCTCCTTGATGTTCGGTGCTGTTTGCTCTTTGACTTCTGTTCTGTATTTCCACTTTGTCTTTCTTCTTCTTCCTCTTCTTCTGGTGCTGAAGGTCCAGATTTTTTTTTGGTTCCTTTTTTTGAAGTTTTCATTGTTGGCTCTTCTTTCGGTGTACCTCCACCAAGAGGTTTAGGTGGTCGACCTCTTTTACCTTTCTTTGGTGGACTATTCTGTTCATCCTCATTTTCTAATATATCTTCTTTGAGCCTCTTTTCCTCAGGCCACTGTTGTTCATCTGATTCTGAAGCCGTGTGGCCTCTCTTCCGTCCACGCTGACTACCTTTAGGTTTCTGTTCCTGTACCAACTTAGTGAGGTCATCCATACCTAATTTCTCTTCTGAATCTGTGACAGGTGTTTTTTTCCGGCTTCTAGGTTTGTCCAATTCAGACTAGGAATAAAAATCACAATTTCAAACATAAAATTGTTAAGTATGCCCAATTTGAAAAATAAAACAAAAAACATGCTATTTTGTCATAAAAATGTGCTTAAATAAAATGTAGAGTTCTTAAGCACACATCAGAACCATAACTACTTGTATTTTAACTAAAAAAATTATCTAGGTAAGAGGATACATTTTTATTTTTACTATGGTAGAGAGCCTCAAATGGAAACCTTTCAAGATCAGTTTTTTATTAAATTATAAATTTTAACAAAAAGCTATTTATTTCATTAAAAAAATTCTAAATTTCTTGCATGAACAATGGATAACTAAAGTACAAAAGATCTGCTTTGATAGTTTAAATAATTCCAATTTCATTACACAGTGTATAAGACATAAACTACCAACTATGCTATCTATATCGTGCTTAGACACCATAAAAGAACTACTTTTATTTTATAAATGGAGGTTCCAAGATAGAAAAGTTAAATATATTAATCACTTATTAAAAATTTTAGTAAGTTCTGAATCACTTCTGAAAGATACTGCTTCTTTCCATGTACAACTAATTAAAAATAAAACAATTTAAATCATTTAATTTGTAACTCAGAGTTAAAATAAAAGCCTAGTCTATAATCAGAGAATTTATACACTGACCAGAAGATGGAAACTGAGGAAATTCTCCAAAGAAATCAAGAATAATATGACCCTTATACCTCTCCATACATATATATGTATAATACCCATAAATTAATGTAAATTTTCTTTCCAAAAAGTTTGTGCCAACTTACATTCTTAAAAATCAGTGAAAAGAAAAAAAAAAATCACCTGATTAGTTTAATAGTCATTTTGTTTCCTGAGAACTCCCAAATACATCATTGGTATTATGTTCTTTGCTCATTTGTACACTGGAGTCTTAGTATTTTAATCCACATTCTATTTTTTTGTGTATATTTAAATTTTAGTTCCTATTTGTTATGGACTGAATTGTGCCCACATAAAATTCACATGTTGAACCTATAAACCCTAATATTATGGTGTCTGAAGAAGAGGTCTTTGGGAGATACTTGAGATGAGATCATCACTGTGAGTGGGGCCCTCAGAGAGACCTCTCTGTCTCTCTCCACCATGTGAGGACAGGGTGAGAAGGTGGCCATCTGCAAACCAGGAAGAAAGCTCTCACCAGGAAGCAAATCGGCCAGCACTTTGATCTTGAATTCCCAACCTTCAAAATGGTAAGAAAATTAATTGTTTAAGCCACCCAGTCTATGGTATTTTGTTATGGCTGCCTGAGCAAAAAGACATTATTGTATCTTAATAGGATTTGAGATAAAGTTCTAAACTATTTTTCCTATCGACCCCCCAAAGAATATTACAATCATTTAAAAAACCACTGACTTGTAATGCCTCCTTTATTTTGTATTATGTTTTAAAAATTAATGTTTCTGAGCTATTGTAATAGCAGCATAATATTTTACTAACTATAAATAAATACATTTGTGTCTGGCTGTGCTTATCATATTATTACTCTTCTTTTTTGTATTTATTTATTCTTCCACATGTGCTTAAAACCATACTGGAATTTTATAATTACATATAGATTCATTTAGAAAGAACGGTCATCTTTTCTTATTCATTTTTCCCATTAAAGAACATGGTATGCCTTCTTTCTCTTCAAGTCTTGTATGTTTCTCAATTTGGATATCTCCACATAGTTTCCCCCTACTTTTTTTAAGGAAGTTTAGATCAATGAATCTATCTATCTTTGTTGTTGTAGTGGTTATTGTGGTGTAGCAAATCTCCTTCCCCACAAGTGTATATAAAGAATATATATATACACGTAATATATAACATACATAATATATATAAAAAATTTTGATATAAAGAAAAATTACCATGCTAAATTCTTAATTTTTCAATTGCTTCTCTTATTTTTCTAAGAATACAAAAATAAAAATGAATGTTTCTTCTTTTTCATTGTCATATCTTTGACTCCTAGTTGATGTCTTCCTGAATTTGTCAAATATTCTAGAACAATCTTAAATAATAGTGATGACAACAGTAGCTTGTTTTGCTGATTTTTAATAAAAATGCTTCAAGCATTTTGCCTTTTTGAATAACTTAAGAGTAACTGAATCAATGACTAATGATTTAAACAGATAAAACTTTCAGCATGTTAAGGAAATACCCTGCTTGTATTAGTTTATTAAGAGTTCATATGTATCAAGAATGGATTTTTAATTGTATTTATGTCTTCTTGATATGACCTGAGATTATCTTGTTAGTATTCTTATATGGTATCCTTATTTGCTATATTATATTAAAAGATTTTTTAGCATTAAATTATCCTTACACTCAGGAAAAATAGACCTTTAAATGACTGGTTTAATTTGTTAATGTTTATTTAGAGTTTTGTATATAAATTAAGAATTGATTATTGTTTTTCAGAGATGCATAGAGGAGGGAAATACTGAATTAAAACTAAATTTAAAATTATCACCTCCAATTTTAAATGTTGCAATTCATTTTGATGTCCAAAAATGTGATAAGGTGGTTGAACTCTGGAAAAGGTTGGTGGTAAACAGGGTATTCAATGTCTGCTTTCTTGAGAATACTATAAAACAATCTAGTTTGCTAAAGCACTACCTTCTCAGTTTCCTCTTCATTTTGCACTGTACTGTCTTAAGAACAGAGGGATTATAAAACTGAGGTTTGAAGCAGAAAACAGAGAAAATTTTTCTTTGTAAAACTAAATATTTGAATATAAATGTATATGGAGAATAATTCCTTTGTGGTGAAATTTTAATGTCAAGGTAGTAAAGACAGTACTCTTCCACTATAATCTACTGGTCTTTAAACTGAACTTCTGTCTCATGATTCTAAATTCAGTTGATATTTCAGTTGATATTTATTATTAAGGTTCTTGTAATATTTCTGAAAATGGATGCAATGTTACACAAAAGGCAGCCAAAGGCCTCCATTATAATCATACAAATCAATCTCAAAAGCACAGAATTTCAAAACTTTTCCATGAAATATAGAAACTTTGTTCTTCAGTGCTCCAGAAGGTAGAGCTAGATATAGAATTTATAATATAACAAAATCCATCACAACCATGTTTCCCAAATTTTGGGGGGACGTGGGAATAAGGGAACAGGACAGTATCTGGGTATGGGTGGCCTAGCTGATGATTCCAATAAATGAGAGAAATTATAAGCTCTCCACCTAAGGCATTTTCAAGCATGTGCTAACCAACTCTCATAAATGCTAATGAAGGAATTTGTGCATTAAGTGAGAAGTATGACTAGAAGACATAAATACCTTTTTCAATTCAAGGTTCTCTTCTATAAATCCAGATAACAGGATTCCTTTCTGGCTAAGCGATCAATTTTTAATTCTGCTTGGGCAAAATTTTTAAACAGCCAATAAAAATCAGAATTTACAGTATGAATAGTAAGGATTTAGAAAAAATTTCATAATTATAATTTTTCAAGTGGAAAGAAAAACAATCTGGCAAAACAAATTACTGGAGAAACTTGAAAACAACTGAAAATAACTTAAACGTTTTGGGATATGTAATGTTGGGCCAGTGGTAGACATGGAGGGCATAGTATTTCAGTGAAAGCAAAAGTATTTTATTAATAACCTTCCACCTCTCCTAACAGAGTAGATTCAAATGCATTAACTTTTACTTTATAATAATCATTAATCAAAAATATTGATCTTTATAATAATAAAACAACAGCAACACCGATTAACTTAGGCTAATTCATTTATTCTGATAAATCTTACCAGCTAAGTAGCCACACTTTACAGGTAAAGTAACTGATTCAGAGAGCCTCACTGATTATTCAAGAAATGTTTAAAGCTAAACTAGAAGGTCAAAATGTGTCCAATTATTAAAGCTATCAGGTTGTATTGAATACATAACTGTATTTTATATCTGCACTAAATCTGTCTTTAAATGACATTTATAAATTGTTTCTGTCATATAAGTTATCATTATTATTAAAATTTAAAACCTAAAGGAGGCCTTTATGAAGACTGTAGCATTTCACCACTAGAAGCTTGTCTAGTAATGAAAGGCTCAAGAAATCATCGAAAATGGAAGAACCTTTAAGGACCCTCATTCTACATCCCTTCTGATGCTAAGTCTAAACTTACTGTGTTTTAAAAACACCAACAAAACAACCAAAAAACCCCCAAGCAGTTCTGAGTATGGGACTGGCATGTTTGATTTCAAAGATCTACAGATAAAGATCACTTATTAAAATGGCAAGAAATACAAGAGATTCAATATCCTTAAATTATATGATAGAGGGTAACTGTAAACTCAAATTTGTGATTAAAACCATTAAAAGAAAATCAAGTGACAAATTTGAGAACAGTGTTAACTGGTTTCATTGTAAAAATTATTTATACAGTAAAATTGTTTTTATCATTATTATTATAATTATCATAAAAACAAACCAAATATCTCACCCTTACAAGATCAGAGTCGTCTCTCTTGTCACTTTTTTTTCCTGGCAAAGGTGAGGACATTGTGTAATCTTCATTTTCACTGTGATCCATTTCAGAGCTATCAAGCCTTTTAATACAGACATTTATAATTATTGCAATGAAATAACCTTAAAAATTTTTTCTGTTCCCTAGTATAGCTTTACAGCTTTATGAGGAAGTTTCATTCTTTTCAAAAAAGTATCCATTTTATTCTATCATATTTAGCAACAAACCAACAAGCAACAAATCACATTTAATTTAACATAATAGGGAAACTTAAAAAAATCACAAATTTAGTTTTTTTCCTAAGTCTTTTTAAAACCTAAATTCCGGGGCGCCTGGGTGGCTCAGTGGGTTAAGCCTCTGCCTTCAGCTCAGGTCATGATCTCAGGGTTCTGGGATCGAGCCCCGCATTGGGCTCTCTGCTCAACGGGGAGCCTGCTTCCCCCTCTCTCTAGGCCTGCCCCTCTGCCTACTTGTGATCTCTCTGTCAAATAAATAGAAAATCTTAAAAAAAAAAAAACAAAAACCTAAATTCCATTTTGGAGTGGGCATATAAATTAAAACTTTTCTTGTTAGCAAGTTGAATTGGCCTGTATTACTACAATCTGCACCGTTCCTTATCTCTCCCATAGCCCCATTCCACTTTTCCTTCTCTGTACTTTTACTACCCTCTAATACAGTAAAGTTATTGTGTTTATTCTCTACTATCTTCCCCTGCTAGAGTGCAAGCATGTATCATTTTGTCAACTGTACTTAGCAATTTATACTAAGCACTTGTACCAGTGCCAGCCATCAAGCAGGCATTCAATAAATACGAAGTGAATTAATAGCACATGCTCTCATTTATTGGTATAAAGGCTGTCTTCTGTCCTAGGTGATCACAACCTTAAACTGGCTTTAAAAACCATTTAAACATTGTTAAATCCTAAATCTCAATCTCTGGTCCAGAAGTTACCCTGAGCTCTAGACTCACATAGCTAATTGTCCACTCACTTGAATTTCTAATAGGCACCTCAACTTTAACCAAAACAGTCATTTGGACACTCCTCTTTTCTCCATCTCCCCAGAACACACACACACACACACACACACACACACACACACACACAGTCTGTTCCCCCTCAAATTTGGCTTCTACATCTCAGTAAATGGCACCACCACTAAATACAGAGGCAAAACACCTAGGGTACATCCTTAAATATTCCATTTCCATAATTATTCACATCTGACCCATCAGCAAAACTATTTGGCTCTACCATCAAAATAAATCCTAAATTTGACTATTTACCATCTTCCTCCCTCTATCCCTTCCCTGAATTACTATTAGCTGACTCCTAACTGGCTTTTCTACCTCAAGTCTAGTTCCTCTATTCTCCACAACCAAGGCAATCTAATAAAAGTACAAATCAGATCACTGGGCTCCACAGCAATATCTTAGCATAGAGGGAAGAGTCAAAGACAATTCTGAGGCTCTTAGTCTAAATGACTGTGTGAATTAGATCATCTTTGATTATAACCAGGAATTCAAAAAGAAAAACCAGTAATTTAGGAAATGAGTTGGGGAAATGTTTTGGTAATGTCAAGTATGGGGCCATCCACTAGAAAACGTCCAAATGATACAGATGAAGGGTCAGGTAGGTATCAGCCACTGATATGTATTAATACAGGAATCTAAAGCAAGAGCTATTTAAGTAATTTTTGTTAAATTTCTACTATTTTATATATCACTTAAAAATTTATTCATTACAAGGAAATTGATAAGACATTTTAGAATGTGTCCTTTCTTGGGGCGCCTGGGTGGCTCAGTGGGTTAAGCCTCTGCCTTCAGCTCAGGTCATGATCCCAGGGTGCTGGGATCGAGCCCCGCATCAGGATCTCTGCTTAGTGGGGAGCCTGCTTCCTCCTCTCTCTCTGCCTGCCTCTCTGCCTACTTGTGATCTCTCTGTCCAATTAAAAAAAAAAAAAAAAAGAATGCGTCCTTTCTTTATTGATTGGTTAAAAACAATACAAAAGATAGCACAGTCTTTCCTAAAAACTAAGCAAAATCAATAAACAGTGATAGTTAAGCCCTGTACAAGGTTCTGCGGCTAACAAACCGTGTACGAAGCATTATACTGAAACTAGTGAAAGTGTGAATTTTCCCTTTTCCTTTTTAAAAAGAAAAATTTGTAGAGCATGATTTGAAAGTACAATTTTAAAACAATTTTTTGAACAAAAAAGTTTATACATGTAACAGGAAAAAGAAATTCAAATCAAAGAATATATAAAATAATCTCCCTCCTACACTAGATTACCATAGGACATTGTGTAGTCTTCCAAAAACTTTCTATACAATAAAAGCCAGTGTGAATACAAATCCTTTCTAAAAACTTGAAAATACTATAACATTGTTCTATTCTTTGCCTTTTTTACTCAATAATGTATTGTGGAAATAATTCATATTAGCTCATACTTCATCATTTTTAATGATTATGTATTCCATTGCACGGATGTACCATAATATAACAGTTTCATGACTGCTAGACATTTAGCTTATGTCTACGAACACAGGTTCTACCAGCAAGGTAAAATATGAAAGGGTAATAAGATGGAATGCCTATCTAAAATAAGAGAGCAAATAAGTAAGAACTTGTAAATGGCTACCAATGTTAAATGGGAATGTTCAGATATGCAATGATTTCCATGCACTGACATTAAATGTTTTGGGTTACATCATTTTAGATCTTGGTGCCTTGTTGGAATCCTTAAATGTAAAGTATGATATTTCTTAGGTACTTACCTCCCTTTTATTCTTCCAGGAGAGCTTGGATTTGAGCTGCTGCTTGCATTGCTTACAGTTTCCATTCGAGATGACTTTGTCTGAGATTGCTTGCCTGCTGATGAAAGTGGCTTATTAACAGCTCCTAGAACATTGGTTGTTTTAGGCTGAAATGAAAAATGCATATCTCTTTCTATTTGATTAAAGCCAAAAGAAATTTACATGTAAAGAACCATAAAAAAATCTGTCAAAGTGTTTACATACAAATCACACACACAAATATGCCTATCCTTAAGCAATATAAAGATTATGAATTATCACTTGAATGAGTGAAAAACTATATAGATGGCATAATAGCTAATGCCATCTTAGCTATCTAGAGGAAAAGGCTTACATAGAAACTGAGGACAAATAAAATATGCAGTCAACAAAAAAAGATAATCAGACTATTCCTTTGGAAGGACCTAAGAAGATGTTTTTAACTCTTAAGACTTTTATCATGTTATTATAGGGTAAAATATTTAAGGATCAAGGTCTCCAGGGCTTTCTTATAAGCTACAAAATAAATTCATGTATCTGAGCTTGCATCTATACAGTAAATATAATTATTTCTAATTAGTAAATGGAAGATATCTAATAATTATATTTACTATCATAAGATATATCAATTTTCAATGAAATATAAAATAACATAGTTATGCCAATAATACTAAAATAAACTGCCACATAAAAATTAGAATGATTCCCAGCACATACTTTTCCAGGAGTGAAAAACGATTTCATTTCTGGAGGCAGGTAATTTTTGGTGTTACTGAAATTCTACAAGCAAGGGAAAAAGTTGCAATTAGTGAATATTCAAACACTACACAAAAGGTGTTTTGAAGCCAACAATGCATACAACAGCTTTTGTTTCACAGTGCATAATACATATTTAAATAATCAGTTCAAACACAAAATTTCAGTCACTAATTTTAAACGCTGTAATAAGGGGCACCTAGGTGACTCAGTTGGTTAAGCACCTGCCTCTTCATTTCAGCTCAGATCATGATCTCAGGGTCACGAGATCGAGCCCCGTGTCGGACTCTGCTCTGGACATGGAGTCTGCTTAAGATTCTCTCTCTCCCTCTGTCCCTCCCCTCCCCTAAAAATAAATAAATAAATACTGTAATAAATTTAAACTAATCTCATACCAACTCCAATATTAACAAAAACACATTTAACATCTAACATGTTAGAGCTCTGTTAGCGCATCAGAAAACGCATGCTTCTGTAACAATACTCTCCAGAGAAGAGACCACATATACTCCTGTTGTTAATCACAACAAGGGGAATGCTTAAAAGCAGACAGTCCCTTTTAGCTACTGGGTGAGCATACATACAAGGCTGTTGTTAATCTCTATACACTGGTTAGACTTTAATTAGTATTGTACGAAAAGCCAAAATCAGTAGTGGTAGTTTCCAGACTCTCAGTCAACAGGCTTAGGTGCCTTATGAATCTTTAAGAACAATTCTGGAAAACACTTATTATATCACATGCAATACCTGAGGTTTGTAAAAGTGGTTTGGGAACATTTTTGTAAACATTCCTTGGGTCTTGAACCTGTTCCAGTACTGTTCTCTGCTTGTTTCTTCATACCAGTTATGAATCTCAATCAAGGCTTATAACTTCAGACTGTGACCCTGTCAGCATTCTCCTTCCCATTTTGGATCAATGGCCAATAACAAGAGATCTACATGCTTTGATCACATTTTTGCCTGAATTCTCACACCAGCATAAAACTCTGAACACAAACTCTAGATCATCTTAACTAATCTCTGAACCTTATTTGTGTCCTCTAGTTTGACCCATATTCTTGTCTTGAACCACATTAGGAAGATTCATAGTGACTTTTCCAAGACATTAGTAGAACGCCAGCTCTTGGTACCGATCCTTCCTAATCCTCCCACAACCTAATGCTGAGAATACATTTTATTTCAATCTATACAAACAAAATCTACAACAACTACCTTGTCAGGTTGGGTGAAAAAACGAGCTGGTAGTACTGGGTCTTTAGGAGATTCCAAACTGTATGTGGTGCTTTTTGACATGATGATATTCATGGCAACATCACACACAGTGTACAGTTTCTGCAATGGTATTAAAAAAAAATTAGATACTTAAGGTAGCATCCTCGACTCTGTGAATTAGGAGTAATTCTAGTACAGGCATACCTCAGAGATACTGCAGATTCAGCTCTAAAGCACAATAAAGTAAATGTTGTAATTAAGTCAAATGAATTTTTTGGCTTCCCAGTGCATGTAAAAGTTATGTTTACACTACACTATAGTCTACTGAGTGTGTAACAACATTATATCTAAATACAATATACAATTATAGTATAAGTAATCAAAAAATATTTTATTGCAGGGGTGCCTGGGTGACTCAGATCAACTCTTGATCTAAGCTCAGGTCTTGCTCTTAGGGTCATGAGTACAAACAAGCACCGCACAGGGCTCCGTGCTGGGCATGGAGCCTGCCCAGATAGATAGATAGATGGAGGTTTTTAGAAAACTTTATTGCTGAAAATGCTAACCATCATCTGAGCTTTCAGTGACTTGCGATCTTTTTGCTAGTACAGAGTCCTGCCTCAGTGCTGATGGCTGCTGTTGATCAGAGCGGTGGTTGCTGAACTGTGGCAATTTCTTGAAACAAGACAATAATGAAGTTTGCTGCACTGACTGACTCTTCCTTTTGTGAATAATTTCTCAGTAGCATGTGCTGCTGTTTGATAGGATTTTACCCACAGAAGAACTTTCAAAATTAGAGTCAATCCTCTCAAACCTTACTGTGTTTTATCAACTAAATTTGTGTAACACACTAAATCTTTTGTTGTCCTTTCAACAATCTTCACAGCATCTTCACCTTCATCTCAGGAAACCACTTTCTTTGCTCATCCATCACAAGCAACTCCTAATTCATTAACGTTCTATCGGGAAATTGCAACAATTCAGGCATATCTCTAGGTTCCACTTCTAAGTTCTCTTGCTATTTCTACCACATCTGCAGTTACTGCAGCCATGGAAGTCTTGAACCCCTCAAGGACATTTAGGAGGGTTGGAATCAACTTCTTTCAAACTCCATTCCATGCTGATAATTTAAATCCTTCCCATTAATCACAAATGTTCTTAATGGATGTAGAATGAAGAATCTTTTCCAGGTTTTCAATTGACTTTTCCCAGACCTATCAGAAGAACCACAATCTATGGCAGCTATACCCTTCTAAAATGAAGACCTGAAAGTAGAAATTATTCCTTGATCCATGGGTTGCAGAATGGATGCTGTGTTAGCAGGCATGAAAACGGCATTCGTCTCATTATATGTCTCTGTCAGAGCTTTTTGGATGAACTGGTGCATTATCAACAATGAGTAACATTTTGAAAGGAATCTTTCTTAGCAGATCTTAACTATGGGCTTAACATATTGAGTAAACCATGTTGTAAACAGATGTGCTGTTATTCAGTCTTTGTTGTTCTATGTATAGAGCACTCAGAGTGAATCTAGCATAATTCATAAGAGCCCTAGGATTGTCAGAATGGTACAAGAGCACTGGCTTCAGCTTCAAGTCACCAGCTGCATTAGCCCCTAACAAGAGAGTCAGCTTGTCCTTTGAAACCATGCACGGACTTCTCCTCTCTAGCTATGAAAGTCCCTGATGACATCTTCCAGCAGAAGGCTGTTTTATCTACATTGAAAAACCGTTGTTTAGTGTAATCACCTTCATTAACCACCTTAGCTAGATCTACTGGGTAACTTGCTGCAGCTTTTCCACCAGCACTTTCTGCTTCAGCTTTTCCACCAGCACTTGCTGCTTCAGCTTGTACTTTCTGTTATGGAGCTGGCTTCTTTCCCTCAAACTTATGTTAGCTTCTGCTTTCTTCTGCGGCTTCCTCACTTCTCTGAGCCCTCACAGAATTACAGAGAGTTAGGGCTTCGCTCTGGATTAGGCTGTGGTTTAAGGGAATGTTGTCACCAGTCTGATCTGCTATTCAGGCCAAACTTTCTCTGTGTCAGCAATAAGGCTGTTTTGCTTTCTTAACATTTGTGTTTTCACTGGAGTAGCACATTTAATTTCCTTCAAAAACTTTTCCTTTGCATGCATAACTTGGCTAACTATCTGGCAAGAGACCTAACTTTCAGTCTTTCTCAGTTTCTACATGACTTCCTCACCAAATTTCATCATTTCTAGCTTTTGATTTAAAGTAAGAGACACCTGACTCTTCCTTTCACTTAAACACTTAGAGGCCACTGTAGGGTTATTAATTGGCCTAATTTCCATATTACTGTGTCTCAGGGAACAGGGGCGTCTGAGAAGAGGAAGAGAGATGAGGGAACAGCTGCTGGATAGAGCAGTCAGAACACACATAACATCTGTCATTTCAGTTTGCCATCTTAGGTGGGTGCAGGTGTGGCACCCCAAAGCATTTACAATAGTTGACATCCAAGATCACTGATCTCAGTTTACATAACATAGACGGTAACAATGATAAAGTTTGAAGTACTGCAGGAATTACCAAAATATGACACAGAGACATGAAATAAGCAAATGCTGTTGGAAAATGGTACCACGAGACTTGCTCAGTGCAGGATTGCCACAAACCTTCAACTTGTAAAAACAACACAATTATCTGCAAAGCACATTAATTTTTCAGTGTAATAATATACCTTAACCTATTATTTTCATTATTTCCTAGTAACAGCATTACTACTAATTCCACATTAGTGATTCTAGATCAGTAATTCAAATTACTAATAGAAATACTAATTATTAAATACTAATAAAAAGACTGATAATGTCTATACATACTACAGAAGTAGCATATCCACACTCGAATGCTTAAATCAACAGGGAATCACAATTATTTAAAAAGAATTACATACTTCATTCATTTTTGCATCATCTGGTCCTTGGGCATCCTTTGTTTGTTTAATATTTTCTACCATCTTTCTGATAAATGCATGACTGTTATTTTCGTTTTTAGCCATTAGTATTTCTAGAACGAACCAAAGACATCTAAAAAAAAAAAAAAAAAGGAGGGGGGAGAAAAAGAAATGAAGTGGAAAAAACTGGCTGTTTAATATGATACAATAATTCTAAATAAAAATGTAATAAACTCCATAAACAGAAAAAAATAAAAAGGAAAAACTAGCTATAAATCAACAGAGAAAAAAAGGTGTCACGCATACATACCATAACTTACCAGCAATGTAGGTGTGAATTCATAAGACCCCCTTCCCAAAATTTCACTAATGTTCCCAAGGAGGCAGGTTAAAAAAGAACTTAAATGGTGGAGAGAATAAAGTGATCCTAACTCCTAGCAAGATAGGGAGGGAAGACTGCCTAAAGTAATAATTGGGTGAGGGATAAAGTAAAGCCTCAATACTCAAGACTGACTGCAATCCTGATTGAAGTTTTCAAGAAAATATAACTACTCAACTTAGTAGTTAAAAGTCTTGCTAATAAGTTAGAGAAGAAAATGTCATGGCTGACAACTACATATACTGTCTTTGCTTAGAAAGGGAAAAATTACAAGGAAGTTTCACTAGCTTACATTAATTACATACAACCCTATTCCAGAACAAACTGAAGGTGATTTATCACTTTATAGACAGAATGGGACAGGGTTTTGGCACAGAGGAGAAAAGTAAAGGGGGAAGAGAGAAATATGAAACAAGGTATCATTCTAGAAGGGGAAAAATAACCTTAGAGATCTCAGGTATAGGATAAGTTCTCCTGGAGTGGCTCTCTGACAGAATGGGGTGATTACTCATGACTATACTGGGGCAATTTAAAAATAAACCAAATGTCTAGTAAATTCTGAAGAATATTAAATGTATTTCAAAAACCAAAGTTCTCTGAGAAAGCAGGGTGCTTAGAAGATTTCATTAGTCACAATCACTCTAACGCAGAACTCATTTTGGGAGAATTGCTTGTTTTTAAAAAAACAAACTGTAGCTAGAAGGAGGTAATGGCTTTTCCTTTGCCATGAGAAAGTTATCTATAATCTGATTTTATCCTCTTGAGGCACCTCAAATATTTAACTATAAAATATTTCTATGAACTAAAAAACCACCAGTTATTTTAATATGAAGCTAAAGGCATAATAAGTTCATTTATTCAAAATCACAAAGATCATCCTTTATTATAGCAGAAAGAGGATTGGGGCCTCAAACTTAAAGAACTCTACTAGTATTATAAAGACTTCTCTAATACCAATATATTTCCCTGTTCCACACACCCAGGCATAGATGGTTTTTTGGCCTCTCAACAATAACTGAAATAATTACAAGTGTCATAAACTTGAACTAGAGAATCACCAATGGAGTAATAAGTGGGGTAGTTCCCTCGTTACCAGCTTAGCCCATTATTAAAGGTAGATAGTTACTGCAAAGAAAAAGTGCTATGTGAATAAAGCCCACATGAAAATCTAGAGTTGCAGAAGAAAGTAGGAAAAGACAAGAACTGTAACAGAAGTTTTTAATGGACTGCATCAACAGAAAAGACATGCCAGAATGGTAGAGAAATAGAACAGTAATACAGTAATTATGCTAACTTAAGTTTTGGGAAATCACATAGGAAATGAATATGAAGGGATGGTATGAAAAAAAAACAAGAGAACAAATAAGGGAAAGAACCTAAATTTCTAAGAAACTAAATAAATCTAATAAACTAATTATAACGGGGATTCCATTATTAGCAGCAAAGAGAAAAACCTTTCAGAAAACATGAAAATGGGATGAAAAAAGTCTTACTCTTTAACATCTTTAAGTTGCTCAATATCCTGTACTTTAACATAATCTGGGTCATGTGCCAAAAGGTGAATTGTATATGGAACAACATATTCTGGTAGAAGAGACAGTAATTTTTCTGAAAAAGAAAAAAATAAATAAATAAAAACATTCAGGTTGTTAGAAAACCAAATCTTACTCTTTCTGTCTCTGACTCTGATACCATTATTTCCTGCATCCCAAGAGTTTACCACGTGGAAAACTATACTGTAGAAAAATATACTGAAATGTCCAGTGTTGAGGAACATCATAAACAGTTTATTTATTCATCTACCACGTCCAATACTGAAAGGCCTACTAAATGCACCATTTGCTAAGGCTATTAAGACAAGTATTTTCGGTTTCAAATGAACATGGTAAAAACTGATCAGAAAAAACTATCCATGACTAAGAAATTAAGAAACTTAAGATCCACTTTTCTTGTTATTATGAGCAACCGTATGTTTAACACTCCCTTGTTAAGCTGCTAAGCAAAAATATGACACATCTTTCAATGGCACAAAAAACAGAGGATGAGTGATACCATTTGATAATAACATGGATGAGATGCTATTTGATAATAACACAGATAGGATAAAGTGAGCAGGTTAAAAACAGGCACACAAGCACCTGATATTAACATCAGCTCTGGGTGAGAATGATGAAAAACGAAAGACTGTACTTTTTTAATCTCAAAGATAGTACTTAGACAATCTTTATACATATATCTGTATATTACTGTTTTACTTAAAGTATCTCCAGTGTCAGTGCTTATTTTCCTTAGCCATTTAGTCAGTTATATAGATAATGAGTTGATATTTAAATATCTATGCATTTATATTTTAAAAATGACCTTTTTAAAAGGAAAGCAGTTACTGAAAAATAGTAATACCTTATATTGAACGACTACTGATTAGACAAGAATAAATAACAGTAACATCAGTTTGTGTTCTATAAAACTGGAACTGGCTAGAAAAGTATACTTTTCATTTTCATATATGCTTACCACTAACAGCTGCATGTTGCTTCAGATACTCGCGTCTCACATTTATATTTTTTACCAGACATTGCCTAGCATGAGCTCTTCTCTCTTTTACAGGATCTTTTGCACAAAGTGCACAGATTGCCATATACTCAAGTGGAAGCCTTAATCGGGAAAGGCCTTTGTGAAGTTTCTGAGCAAACACTTGTCTTACTTGATAGCATTCATCCTGTAAAGACATAATTATTCCACAGATTATTCACATGGCAGCAAAGAGTAAGTAAAACCCCAAATACAAAATTTGAAGGGGAAAGGAGACTAAGTGTATTCACAACATTGCTTCTGCTCACAAGACTGAGATGTTGTGATATGATAATTTCAAGGCTAGAATGTTCACCTGGACCCTAATTAATAACCACCAGCTACATGTGTTAGAAAATAATGAATGTTCTTAAAGAAAGATTTCATTTATTTATCTGAGAGAGAGAGAGAAGTGAGCCCAAGCATGAGCAGGGGGAGGGGGAGAGGAAGAGGGAGAAGCAGGCTCCCCACTGAACAGGGAGGCCTCACGCAGGGCTCGATCCCAGGACCCTGGGATCATGATCTGAGCCAAAGGCAGATGCTAACTGACTGAGCCACCCAGGCACCCTGGATGGACTTTTAAAATAGATAAAACTAGTACATATAGATCCATCCTAACTTAAGGTATTAAAAATAGTTTAAATAGTATCTCATATTAGACTACTTCACTTACTGAGCAAGAGAAAACTCTGTCCAACTCATATATTTTAGTTTTAACACTGAAAAAACTATTCAGATTAAAATACACAACTCTAGGGGCACCTGGGTGGCTCAGTGGGTTAAAGCTTCTGCCTTTGGCTCAGGTCATGATCCCAGGGTCCTGGGATCGAGCCCCACATCAGGTTCTCTGCTCAGCAGGGAACCTGCTTCCTCCTCTCTCTCTGCCTGCCTCTCTGCCTACTTGTGATCTGTCTGTCAAATAAATAAATAAAATCTTAAAAAAAAATGCACAACTCTAAAGGCAAGTGTTGCTAATCAATTTCAGAAACACCAAATTACTTTCAGTTCTATAAATGAACCAACTGTTCATTATCGCTGTGCCTGCTTTCCTCATACTCCCTCTCCTAAATCACCCACCTCCACTCTCCTGACAACTCCTCCTCATCTCTAACAATGGTTCCTAAATCTACAGAAATCACTGTGTAGTCTTTATCAAGCATCCAGCTCTCTGCCCTCCTGGCATTCTATGTATATCTCCAGCATTGCATTTACTATACAGTATTAAAATAATTGTTTTATAGGTCTTACCTATCACTGCTCATTCCTTAAAGACAAGAATTGTATCTTTATTCACCTTTGTGCCTCCAAACCTAGCACAATATCTGATATACCAATTATCTGTGGAATAAACTATAGGACAAAGTGCAATATGACATTTGAGTCATGTATGAGACATACAAAGACCTTCTACAGACATACAAAGACCTTCATAATTATACCTTACCCTCCACCAATTAACACAAAGTGTGGTATGTTTCATATTATTGCAATGTTATGTATACTCTTTCTACTATCTATAATGTTCATTTTGTTTTTCTTCAAAATCTAGGTCATCATTGCTTCTCGGCCTTTTGGCTAAGATCAAGTGCAAAATCTAAGTCATAACATCTTACTCTTACCTTTAAATCCTTATTTTGTGTATCTCCTTTCAGTTAATTTAAACTTCAGTTTATTCTCTCTCAAATAAATAAAACCTTTTCAAAAATTATATACATATAAAAAATAAATAAATAAGGGGCACCTGGGTGGCTCAGTCGGTTAAGCATCTGCCTTCAGTTTAGGTCATGATCTTGGGGTCCTGGAATCAAGTCCCTTATCTATCAGACTTTCTGCTCAGCAGGGAGTCTGCTTCTACCCTCTCCTTCTCCCCCATACTGGTGTGCGTGCTCTCTCTCAAATAAATAAATAAAATCTTTTAAAAAAATAAATAAGCATACAAATTTCAATTTATTATACCAAATACCTTTTAGAAAACATTCTAGCTTTCATAGAAATATTATCTATTATCTACCCTCACACTCAACAAAATAAAGTTAATGTTAACTCATCTTTTTGTCAGTATTAAAATTTCCATGCAGGAAAGGAATCTTCATTATCTGATTATTTACCATGAAAATGCTCAATTACTAACTGTGTATCTCAAATATATTCACGAATGAGCACATCATTCATTTAAAAAATTAATCTCCACTAACACATCCTTCCCTCCTACTCAAATACATTTCCAACCAAGACCATGTTTTTGTCACTTTCTCACAAATCATTCAGGATCTAACAATGCAAATTAATTACTGAATCATGGCAAAAGTAGCAGGATTCCAAAAAGTCATTAAAAAGAAGTAAGAGAAGAACTGTTAAATCATTTGCAAGCAACTGACACAGTAATAAAAGATGAGAAAATTGACAAGAATTATGACAAACAGGTACATCAAATAGAATCATCTGAATTAAGATTTAAAAGATGAGTTCCTATGAACTGAGGAAGTCTTCAAATGTTTGTTTTTTGCAAAGATGATTACCATTTTAACTGTTATAAAAGTTAAATGTGAAGTACAGAATAGAGTAGTACAATTTTTATAAGAAAAAATACACTCAGAAAAGTAAACACTTGATACTTTCATGGTTATGGTTATAACCAATATTTGGTTCAATATAAGGAAAAAAGGAGATGGTGTCTACTACTACACATTTTCCTCCAAGAAAAAGTTCCAATTAAAAGCTTTTATTCATTACTAACTGTGAAATTAATTTTAGTCTGCACCTTACATAAATTCACTTTTAGTGGCCTTTTCTAGTAAAAATTAACCATAAAACTACTGATGGTATCTTGCAAATAATTCAGTTATTTTGGTATTGCATTGCATTATCAATAATTATATTTTCTGTTCTCCTAAGAGGTTATGTTCTTGAGGGCAGTAGCCATGACTCACTCATCTCTGTATTTACAGAACCTAGAACATAAAGCACGTAGTTCATGAATTGCATTCAAATTCTAAAATACTCAGCTAAATATTAAATAATATTAAGATTCATATTATTTTTATTTCTCCAGGTTTACTTTCTATTCAAATATATGACAAAGGCCTCTGAGAAACAACACTACCTCTAAAAAGTTCAACTCAAGTAAGAGAAATAAAGCACAGGTACATAAATAAAGAAAACACAAGGCATGCATGTATCAAAGGACTGCAGATAAAAATCTGTGAGGAACAAAAATGAGACCAGTTCTAAGAATCCGAGCAAGTTTTATGGAGAAGGTTGTGTTTAAGCCTTGAGTCACAAAAAGGGTCAGATTGGATGTGTAGAAATGGGAGGGCGAGAAGAAAGTCAAAGACAGCAAAATACAGGCACAAAAAAGTACGAAATTATTCAGCTTCACTGACATGAGAGTAGGTCAAGGTAGTGAGTTAAAAAGATTTTTACCCTAAAGATACAAATGTAGTGATCCAAAGGGGCACTTGCACCCAAATGTTCATAGCAGCAATGTCCACAACAGCCAAACTATGTAAAGAGCCTAGATGTCCACCAACAGATGAATGGATAAAGAAGATGTGGTCCATATATACACACAATGGAATATTATGCAGCCATCAAAAAACCCCGAAACCTTGCCATTTGTAATGATGTGGATGGAACTAGAGGGTATTATGCTAAGTGAAGTCAGTCAATCAGAGAAAGACAATTATCATATAATCTCACTGATATGTGGAATTTGAGAAACAAGAAAGAAGATCATAGGAGAAGGGAGGAAAAAATGAAACAAGATAAAACCAGAGAGGGAGATAAACCGTTAAGAGACTCTTAATCTCAGGAAACAAACTTAGGGTTGCTGGAGAGCGGTGGGGGCGGTTAGGGATTGGGTGGCTGGGTGATGGACACTGGGGAGGGTATGTGTTGTGGTGCTGTGAATTGTGTAAGACTGATGAATCACAGACCTATACCCCTGAAAAATAATACCCTATATATTAATAAAAAAATTTTAATGTATATTTGGGTCTACAAATTAAAAGGGCTTGAATGGCCAAGTTGTAAAATATATGCAATTTTTTCTTTTTTACAAGTATAAGGTCCTACATATTTTTGAGTGGGGGAATAATATGATTGGAACTATGATAGAAAAATTTTACTCACAGTGGAAAAGAAAAGTCTCACAATAGTCTAGGTCAGAGCTAATGATGATTATGGTGGTTAAGAATAGTTAAGAAGGGCGCCCGGGTGGCTCAGTGTGGTTAAAGCCTCTGCCTTCGGCTCAGGTCATGAGGCTCTCTGCTCGGCGGGGAGCCTGCTTCCTCCTCTCTGCCTACTTGTGATCTCTGTCAAATAAATTAATAAAATCTTAAAAAAAAAAGAATAGTTAAGAACATATGAATGAAAAGATATAGTAAATATAGGACAGATTATCCACACTTTTGCAACAAGGTGCAAGGACAAGCAAATAGTCAAACATAACTCATGCTTTTCAATCTATGAATGCCATTTGTATTTATTTAATGCTTAACGAGGCTCTACATCTCACTAAAGAATAGATTTGGGAAAGATTATGAATTTAGTCTTCACATTGACAGAACATAAAAGTTTGAAATTTCTGTTTAACCTCAGATGTGGGACCAGACTCTGACTTGAAAAAAGTTAATGTTGCTAATATGGGAGTCACCTACATAGAAAATGAGATGGCCAAAAAAGAATGTGTAAGTGGAAAATTTAGTCATGGGCAGATCCACATAGAAAACATACATTGATAGGGGCTCCTGGATGGCTCAGTTGATTGGGTGTTTGCCTTTGGCTCAGGCTCAGGTCATGCTCTTGGGGTCCTGGGATCAAGCCCCATGCCAGGATGTTCCCTGCTCAGTGGGGTGCCTACTCTTCCCTCTGCCCCTCCCCTCTAATCATGCTCTCAGGCTCACTCTCACTAAAATAAATAAAATCTTTTTAAAAAGAAAGAAAACATACACTTAAAGGAAAGGAAAACAACCCAAAATGAAGTCAGAGAATTATGACAAAAATCAGGAAATAGAAACCAAGAAGAATTTCAAGAATAAAGGAGCAATGAACTCTGTCAAATAGTGCAAGAAGAACATGTATAATGAAGACAAAGACCACGGGATTTGAGGCTTCTTAACAAAGCATTTTTGAAAAACAAGAAAGGCAAAAGCCAAAAGAATAATTATTGAGGAGTGAGAGATAAGAGGATAAGAGAGACAAAGATATGGATTACTCTCTGAGGTCTGAAGGTTTAAAAAGAAGAGATAAGGGCACCTGGATGACTCAGCTGTTAAACAGCTGCCTTCGGCTGGGGTCATGATCCCAGGGTTCTGGGATTTAGCCCCGCTTCGGGCTCCCTGCTTAGTGGGCAGTCTGCTTCTACCTCTCCCACCCACCCCTGCTTGTGTTCCCCCTCTTGCTGTGTCTTTCTCTGTCAAATAAATAAATTAAATATTTTTAAAACTAGTATAAAATAGTAAGAAAAAGAAGAGATAGGCAAGTGGTTTATAAGAACAACAGAATTAGGGGAAGGTTTTGTTCAGAAGAGGGTAACTGCATGTCTGAAAGTTGTAAGAATATACTAATAACTAACTTTTAACCATTAGCATATGTTCCACAGTCAACAGAATTCAAAAAAAATCTTAAAACTTAGGGAATTTGAACTTCCTCCTTGGGAATTTGGTGACTGAGATAGTAATATATAACATGTATTATGTTAGAAAATCTCTAGAAGTTCCTAAGTGTGGATGCTTTTCACAGAGGACATTTTATAATTTGTACATACTTCTTATACACAGTAAGTTTCAAACAAAGCCCATTTCTTTCACATACTTCCACACTTCTGTAAATATTTCCACTTCAATACTGGTAGCACCAATACCCTTAGAAATACCAGACCAAGAACATGATAAATCAACGGACTGAATGAATCATCAATTAAAAAAACAATAATTACAAAGGTTGTTTACTTCTAAGAAATCTAATACAAACTTTTTAAACAATTTTCACTCTCTCGCAAAATAAGATTATCTCTAAAATTAAAAATGAGGAAATTAAACCAGGAAATTATGGACTCACCAAAATCTCATTTTCAAATGGCTTAGTTTAATACCTGAATTACAACACTAATACTAAAATAAATTATAAACAAGATTTGGAAGAGCTATTTTGAAGATTAAAGCACCAAAAACTGACAAAATGATTAAAAAAACAAATGATCGTTTATGTCTAGGGGTTACACATAAGCACTAATTTTTAAATAAACAGAAGGAAGGGTGGAGAGAAAAATTATAATTATCCCTGAAGTAACTGCCAAATTCTTATTAAGACTACTTGGAAAAGAACAGGAAAATTCAGTGTAAGATGACCAAATAATGAATTAAAAACTCACACTGAAATATATTTATTATTAAGGAATTCCTTTTTAATTTTCTCAATGATGCTAAAAACTTCCAAAGGGATACAATTCAAATATTATATTACTCTAATAAGAAATCTGTAAGACAGGAATATGAATCCATGCATATCACTGTTAATAATCTGAAAATTTAACTGGCTTGAATTACAAGAAATGCTTCTGACCTAAAATTAATCTATACTGTATCTTTATAAAACTGTAAATTTCTGTGTATTTTTTCTTCCATTTAAGAACTATATACATTCAAAGTCTCATTATTAACAAATATTCTAAATCTGTGAATTTGCCTACTCACTAAAATTTATTTTCAGAGTTACTGGTGAGTAAATGAGTACAGCAACAAACATATTGAATCGTCTGACCAATATCCCAGCTGAAGCTGAACGAAGCAAAGTTTTGCCTGTTATGTCAGCGCTCGTATTAGAAACAAGTGTCCTTTTGACAGTCTATCTAGTGCCACATTTTTTTGTGTTTTTGTGCATTTGTTCGTGATTTTGTTGTTTAAAAGAGCTCCCAAGCATAGCGTTGTTCAGTGTTCCTAAAAGCAAGAAGGTTGTAATATGCCTTAGGAAGAAAATATGTTAGCAAAGCTTCATTCAGGCATGAAATACAGCTCTGTTGGTCATGAGTTCAATGTTAATGACATGACTATAATATTAAATAATTTTTCTTTAAATTATATACTGATAGACTGACAAAAATGTTGTGACCAGAGGCTAGGAGAAACCACCCCTGTATTTTCCTTACAAGCAATGGTTCAGTATTTGCTTAATCAACGATTGGGGTGACTCTGTAGAAGAGAACTACTACAAACAACAAGAATCAAATGTACTATGTTAGTAACCCAAAACTTAAACCACAGTTTTAGAACTCTGAAACATTACACATGAATATACTTTCCAAAAGGGGACAATTCAAAACTTTTATCTCTACCATCATAGTGGACTTTTTTCTTCCTAAAAGTCAAAGATATAAAGTCACATTCTATATGGCCATCCTCCTTACATTGATAGCTAATGCGCAGAGCTGATACTGTTCTAATGTGATGATTTCATGATAACAAGGTTCTTGTGCCAGTTTCACAATAGCACTCCCAGCAGCAAGTCTCAGACGTGACATATCTGGTTTACTAAAAAATAAGCAAGAAAGAAAGAAAGTTAGATTTCTAAATGTCTGCACAAAAACATTCCCATTTGCCAAAAAAAAAAAGGATCAAAGACAATTTAGTGATAATGAATATCCTATTATGTTTACTTAAGTTTGACAGATGGTGTCTAATACTACAAAACTCTTCTCTTGAACAAAATCTATATTAAAGTCATTTTATTCCTTCATCCTACACAAAACAGCTTTTAGCCAAGCTTAGAACAAATCTATTTGTTTGTTTAGTTATTGGGTCTAAAATCTTTCAGTATGGATTTTTTTTGGATATGTGTTTACTTACAGATGAGGTACAAAAATGTCCTAACGTGTTAATCAAGTCAACTAAAACTAATGTTCTAAGTACAAAAGAAGAATGAAAGAAGGCATAGTGGAAAACATCACAAGTTTTAGTTCAAATTCAACTTTCCAAATATTACCAAGAAGCTTCTTTTAAATTTAAGAAAACTTCTGCTTAATGGGACATACCTCAAAGATTAGTAAACTCCTAACTAATAAAAATATCTAAACAATCCTTCCTTATATAGTGATATATTAGACAAATCCTGAAAAGGATGGAAAGTTGTAACTTCTTAACTAGGATCCCCTATGTTCTTCCACAGTTTTCTACGATCTAATGATCTAATTGGTTTAAGAATGCCCCCTTATCTTCCTAAGGATTATGTAAAAATACTGACTGAATGCATGTCAACATTTATAAGGTTCTGAAGTTACATGTGCCAGAGGTGCTATTTGGTACATCAATAGCAGTATTCCAAGTAGCTATTATAAGGTAATTCACTTAACCATTATTAAAGGAAAGTCTGTTTTTCTTACTGTAGTTTATTTTCTATAAAGATAAGTAATTTAATTAATACTTAAAACTAACTTTTTGAAGACCAAGTTTTTATATAAAGACATGTTTTATTTAAAAGTGAACTGCGGGGAGGAGCAACACAACAGAGGAGCAGGAGACCTGCATTTCATCTGGTCCCAGGAATTAAGCTAGTTAGTTATCAAACCATTCTGAATACCTACAAACTCAACAGGTGATCAAAAAAAAAAAAAAAAAAAAAAAAAGAATAGCAGCAATTCTATGAACAGAAAAGAAACAACTTTCTGGAAAGTAGGACATGTGGAGAAGTGAATCTGAGGTGATATTTGGGAAAACAGACCAAAGAGGAGGGAGCCTCCCTCAGCCAGCTACGAGCAAGTGGTAGAGCAACAGAGCACAAAATCAGAACTTTTAGAAGTCCCCTCTGCTGAGGGACATCACTCCAGCGGTAAACTAGGGTTTGGAACCCTCGCTGGGACAGTGTGATCTCAGGATGCTCAGGGTTACAGAAGACTGGGGGTGCCCGAGTGTGACAGAGCTCCAAAGTATCAGAGCAGGGAAGCCAGCTGCAAAGACAGAGCCGAGGAGTGGGCTCTCAGCTTGAGGATGCCATAAACCATGATCCACATCACAGCTGGGCCACTACTCTTTGAGCAGGGGCCCAAAAAGCCACAGATATGGGGATGCTCCCCTTCCTCCCTGCTGGAGAAGTGGCATGGGAGCACACCACAGGAATCTGCTAGGTTCAGAAACTCCAAATGGGGTCATATGCCAGAGACAGAAATGCTAGGTAACAGGCCAGGTGAGTACGGAGTATGGCCAGAGACCAGGGAGACAGGAGTGAGTGACTGCTTTTTTCTAAGGGTGTACTGAGTTCCTGACTCCTCCTGGGCCGGAGACTGGCAGGCCACCATTTTCATTCTCCTCCTCCAAAGCTGTAGAGAAAGCTTTCAGAGAAAAGCTACCAAGAGCAAACCAGAGCAGATTACTTAGCCTCGCCCCTGACAAGGGCAGTGCAGTTCCGCCTCAGGCAAAGACATCTGAGAATCACTACAATAGCTCCCTCCCTTAGAAGACCAGTAAGAACTCCAGCCAAGACCAAGTATACCAACTTCAATGCAGGGGAACACAGCACATAGAATTCATGACTTCTCCCCATGATTCCTTAGTTTTTCAAAGGTAATTTTTTAAATTTTTTTTTGTTTCTTTTTAATTTTTCTTCTTTCTTTTTCAACCAACATCTTATCTTACCAATTCCCTTTTTTAAAAACTTTTCTAATTTTCATTTTTACACTCATATTCTATCCCTTCATTGTATTTAACCCTATTTTTTGTATACATATAAGTTTCTCTTTCTTTAGAATTTTGGTATACAGTTTCTTCTCTAGTGTATGGCTTGGTTCTATTGTCTTACCTGATCACATTCTCTAATTTTTTTTATTTCTTTTTTAATTTTTCTTTCTTCTTTCAACCAACTTATCTTATCAATTCCTTTTCTAAAATCTTTTTTAACTTTCATTTTTACAATCATATTCCATCCCTTTATCGTATTTACCCATAATTTTGTACATATATAAGTTTCTCTTTAAAATTTTGGGAGACAGTTTCTTCTAACAGACCAAATACACCCAAAATCTAGTGTGTGGCTCTGTTCTATTCACCAGCCTAATAATATTCTTTTTTTTTTTTTCTTTTCTCCCCAGTTTCAGGTCTCTTCTGATTTATTTAATATATATTTTTTCTGGGGTCGTTGTTACCCTTTGAACATTTTGTTCTCTCATTCATCTATTCTTCTCCGGACAAAACAAAACAGAAAAACTCACTTAAAAAAAAAAAAAAGGAACAAGAGACACTACTGAGTGCCAGGGATGTAATCAACATGAACATTAGTAAGATGTTGGAACTAGAGTTCAGAATGACGATTATAAAGATAAGCCCAAGCTGGGCATGAGAAAAGCATAGAAAATACTAGAGATTTCTTCTTTCTGGAGAAATAAAATCTAACCAAGTCGAAATTTAAAAGGCTATTAATGAGGCGCAATCAAAAATGGAGGCTGTACCTGCTAGGATAAATTCTCTTCTGAGAGAATTAGTGATATAGAAGAACAAATGATGGAGAATAAAGAAGCTGAGAAAAAGAGATAAAAAACTACTGGATCATGAGGGAAGAATTTGAGAGACAAGTGATACCATAAGATGAAACAGTATTAGAATAATTGGGATCCCAAAAGAAGAAGAAAGAGAGAGGGGAAGAAGGTATATTGGAACAAATTACAGTGGAAAACTTCCCTAACTTGGGGAAGGAAACAGGCATCAAAATCCAGAAGGCACAGAAAACCCCTCCTCAAAATCAATAAAAATAGGTCAACACCCTGATATCTAATAGTAAAACTTACAAATCTCAGAGACAAAGAGAAAATCCTGAAAGCAGCTTAAGACAAGAGGTCTGTAACCTACAACGGTAGAAACATTAGATTGGCAGCAGACCTATCCACAGAGAGCTGGCAGGCCAGAAAGAACTGGGATGATATATTCAGGGTACTAAACGAGAAACACATGCAGCCAAGAATACTACATCCAGCTGGGCTGTCACTGAAAATAGAAAGAGAGAAAGAAAGCTTCCAGGACAAACAAAAACTAAAAGAATCAACAATCACCAAACCAGCCTACAACAAATACTGAAAGGGGTCCTCTAAGCAAAGAGAGAGCCAAAAAGTAACATAGACCAGGAAGGAACAGAGACAGTATACAATAACAGTCTCTACATAGTGCATACATACATAGTACAACACAATGGCACTAAAATCATATCTTTCAATAGTTACTCTGAATGTAGATGGGCTAAATGTCCCAATTAAAAGACAGAGGGTATCAGATTGGATAAAAAACAAGACCCATTGTTATGCTATTTCAAGAGATTCATTTGAGACTCAAAGATATCTCCAGACTTAAAGTGAGGGGGTGGAAAACCATTTACCATGCTAATGACATCAAAGAAAGCTGGGGTGGCATTCCTTTTATCAGACAAATTAGATTTTAAGCCAAAGACTAAATAAGAGATGAGGAAGGACACTATATATTTTAAAAGGGTCTATCCAACAGAAGATCTAACAACTGTAAATATTTATGCCCATAACATGGGAGCAGCCAACTATATAAACCAATTAATAACATAATCAAAGAAACACACTGACAATAATGCAATAACAGTAGGGAACATTAACACCCCCCTCATTGAAATGGACAGATCATCTAAGCAAAAGATCAACAAGGAAATAAGGGCTTTAAATGACACACTGGACCAGACGAGTATCACAGATATTCAGAACACTCCATCCCAAAGCAACAGAATACACATTCTTCTCTAGTGCACATGGAACATTCTCCAGAATAGATCATATCCTAAGTCACGAATCAGGTCTCAACATGTACCAAAAGACTGCGATCATTCCCTGCATATTTTCAGACCACAATGCTTTGAAACTAGAACTCAATCACAAGAAGCTGGAGGGGCGCCTGGGTGGCTCAGTGGGTTGAGCCTCCACCTTCGGCTCAGGTCATGATTTCAGGGTCCTGGGATCAAGTCCTGCATCGGGCTCTCTGCTCAGTGGGGAGCCTGCTTCCCTCTCCCCGCCCCCCACCTCTCTGCCTACTTGTGATCTCTCTCTGTAAAATAAATAAATTCTTAAAAAGAAGAAGAAGAAGAAGAAGAAGAAGAAGAAGAAGCTGGGAAGAACTCAAATACATGGAGGCTAAAGAGCAACCAGGTTGACCTGGTTGAATGGGTAAACCAGGAAATTAAATAAAAATTTAAAAAATTCATGGAAACAAATAAAATTAAAAACACATCTGTTCGAAATCTTTGGGATGCAGCAAAGGTGGTCCTGAGAGGAAAGTATATAGCAATACAAGCAAGCCTTTCTCAAGAAACAAGAAAGATGTCAAATACACAACCTAACCCTACACCTAAAGGACCTGGAGAAAGAACAGCAAAGAAAGCCTAAATCCAGCAGGAGAAGAGAAATAGTAAAGATCAGAGCAGAAATCAATGAAACAGAAACCAAAAGAACAGTAAAACAGATCAATGAAAGCAGGAGCTGGTTCTTTGAAAGAATTAATAAGATTGATAAACCCCTGGCCAGACTTAACAAAATATTAAGAGAAAGGACCCAAATTAATAAAATCATGAATGAAAGAGGAGAGATCACAACCACCACCAAAGAAAATACAATTATAAGAACATATTATGAGCAACTATATGCCAACAAATTAGACAATCTGGAAGAAATGGAAGCATTCCTAGATACATACAAACTACCAAAAGTGAACCAGGAAGTGAAAGAAAACCTGAACAGACCCATAACCATCAAGGACAATGAAGCAGGAATCAAAAGTCTCCCAACAAACAAGAGCCCAGGGCCAGATGGCTTCCCAGGGGAATTCTACTAACATTTAAAGAATTAATATAGATTCTTCTGAAACTGTTACCAAAAATAGAAATAGAAGGAAACCTTCCAAACTCATTTTATGAGGCCAACATTACCTTGATCCCAAAACCAGACAAAGGCCCCAACAAAAAGGAAAATTACAGACCAATATCCCTACCCTAATGAACATGGATGCAAAAATTCTCACCAAAATACTAGCCAAAAGGTTCCAACAGTACGTTAAAAGGATTATTCACCATAACCAATGGAGATTTATTGCTGAGCTGCAAGGTTGGTTCAACATCAACAAATCAATCAATGTGATACAATACATTAATAAAAGAAAGAACAAGAACCATATTATACGCTCAACAGATGCAGAAAAAGCATTTGACAAAATACAGCATCCTTTCTTGATTAAAACTCTTCACACTATAGGGATAGTACGTATATACCTTAATATCATCAAAGCCATTCATGAAAAATCCCCAGTGAATAGCATTCTCAATAGGGAAAAACTGAGAGCTCTTCCCCTAAGGTCAGGAACATGGGAGGGCTGTCCACTATCACCACTGATATTCAACATAGTACTAGAAGTCCTAGCCTTAGCAATCAGACAACAGTGAATTATTGGGACTTTATCAAGATCAAAAGCTTTTGCATAGCAAAGGAAACAGTCAACAAATCCAAAAGACAGCCAACAGAATGGGAGAAGATATCTGCAAATGACATACCAGATAAAGAGCTAGTATTCAGATCTATAAGAACTTATCAAACTCAACACCCAAAGAACAAATAATCCAATCAAGAAATAGGAAGACATGAACAGACATTTCTGCAAAGAAGACATCCAAATGGCCAACAGACACATGAAAAACTGCTCAACATTACTCGGCATCAGGGAAATATAAATCAAAACCTCAATGAGATAATGCCTCACACCAGCCAGAATGGCTAAAATTAACAAGTCAGGAAATGACAGATGTTGGCAAGGATGTGGAGAAAGGGGAACCCTCCTACACTATTGGTGGGAATGCAAGCTGGTATTGTCACTTTGGAAAACAGCATCGAGGTTCCTCAAAAAGTTGAAAATCGAGCTACCCTATGACCCAGCAATCAAACTACTGGGTATTTACCCTAAAGATACAAAGGTAGCGATCCAAAGGGGCACATGCCCCCAACTGTTTAGAGCAGCAATATCCACATAGCTAAACTATGGAAAGAGCCCTGATGTCCATCGACAGATGAATGCAAAAAGAAGATGTGATACACACACACACACACACGAATATTATGCAGCCGTCAAAAAATGAAATCTTGCCATTTGCAACAAGAAGGACAGAAATAGAGGGTATTATGCTAAAGCAAAATAAATCAATCAGAGAAAGACAATTATCACACGATCTCACTTTTATGAGGAATATGAGAAATAAGGCAGAAGATCACAAAGGAAGAGAGGAAAAAAATGAAACAAGACAAAACCAGAGAGGGAGACAAACCATAAGAGACTCAATTTCAGGAAAAAAAGAGAGGGTTGCTGGAGTGGAGGAGGTTAGGGAGGTGGGTGGCTGGATGATGGACACTAGAGCGTATGAGCTAGTGAATTGTGTAAGACTGATGAATCACAGACCTGCACCCCTAAAACAAGTAATATAATACATTATATGTTAATAAAAAAATTAATTAAAAATAAAAAATAAAAGTGAAGTAATATAATTCACATGTATTTGTAGAATTCAAATACACATTTGATTTCATTAAAGAGTAACATGAATAAAAACAGGTGAGATTAGATCTAAATATGCACATAAATAATGACTAATTCAATTATCATAACAGCTAGACAAGAAAAGTATAATCATTATCTCTATTTTATAAACAAAGAAACTGAGACATAAGGAGGTTAAAGTGATTTGCTGGTATATGGTAGTGTCAGGATTTGAATCCAGGCTCCAGGGTCCATTTTTTCAATCACCATACTAAACTACCTTTTTCAAACAAAACAAAGTACATGTGTTTATATAATTTACATCTAGTACACATTTACATCTAGTACAAATTTTACATCTAGTACATCTAGTACATTTGCATGTATTTATACTTCTGGAAATAGATTCAGTAAGTTGCCTTCTACCTAGTGTGTTCTTTTTCCTTCAGCCATTAAGAAGAATGCAAAATATCAGTTACTGATAAATTACTATTTTCCTATTAGATATTTAAAAAAGTAAATATCTATTGTTTAAAATATTTACAATATATAGCAATACTCTGCCTCTGATATATGACTGCCATTCTGAAATAACCACTGTGCAAAAGCATATTATAATAAAAATATATGCACACATACATAGGAATACTACTTTTTTTGTATTTTACATTTTATACATTTTTAATTATGTAAATTAGCCAACATACAGCACATCATTAGTCTTTGATGTAGTGTTCAACTAATTACTTTCTTAAAAAGAAACCGCACCATTAGAAATTACACCAGATACTAAAATATTATGCAAGAACTTTGGAATAATAATTACATACCTAATTTTTCCCTGTTCTGTCAAGTCTCCATCACTATGCAATATTGTAGTTAGCAATCTTAAGGTAGATGTTCCTGATTTACTGTGATTATTTTTCATTCCAAGAAGCCATCGAACCATCATTTTAATAGCCTGAATCTATTTAAAAAACAAATTGACAAATACAACATTACTACATTTTAAAGAAATTCTGTATCTACCTTGAATAAAATGAAATGGTTTTAACGGATGCTTTTTAAGAAAAGTAAAGGAAAAAAGAGTCATTCTCTTCTTTATATATCAAGATAACGGAATGTCTTTAAGATGTTTTACCCTCCCACCCAGGCAATTGACAAATGAATGATTTAACTAAAGACTGGTTCTTTTTGATTTTTTAATGTTTCCCCACCATAATTTCTGTTCTTTAGAACCCACAGTAAAATGTTAACGTCCCTAGTCAGAAAACTTAACTTCCCAACTGCAAATTATATTCCATTTTTGTGCTACATTTTATAATAATGAAGTACTTAAAATTAAGTACTTTAAACTCTGTTATTGCCTCTAATGTTTCTAACAACTCTTTTTGATGGGGTGCATATCACCTCTTTTTCACATATTATCTTAGCTTTCAACAGATCTATGTCTTAGCAGCTAAGTGGGTCTTGAACAGTGGCATGTGGCAGACACTCTTCAGATCCCTTTTCTGGGCCATTTATTAAGCATAAGCTTAACTGCAGGAAGCCTGCCTTCTAGTCCAGAGTTGCCTGACCTACACAAAACTGCTGCTTGACACCAATGCTGAGAAAACAGGTTTATACTGGAACTCAGAAGTATCAAGCATCATTCCATCAGCTACTCTATAAGGTCTGCTGAAACAGTATTAGCATCTGAAACCGGAATAACACAACAAAGTAGTTCCTAATATAAAATATAAACCAGTACACGCATATATACATGACTGGATTTATAAGAAACTACAATGAGAAAAACAGTATTTAATATATTTGTTCCCGGCCTACACACCTTGGACAGTGGACTGAGATGAGGTCTACATGACAGACTATAGATCATTTTAGTAAATCAATACTCTCTACACTAGTGATAAGTAGTTTTTACCTATTACTTCGAATTCAAGGACTAACAGGTTGAACTTTTTTAAAAATCAAAATAAAAGTTTTATCAAATCCCACGGAAAAGATAGTCTTAAAACCTGGATGATCATTTTTACTTAACAGGAGAATGTACACAAGAGAACAGGCAACGTCTTTCACCCTTAAAAGGTTAATAACTAAGAAGCAGCAACTGGGGGCAGTTTCAAGCACTTTTTTTTTTTCCCCAAATCAGATTATGTGCAGCTGCCCATAGGGCCTCAGGTTTCTCATTATTGCCTTACACTCTCAGAGCACTTGGGATGATGTCATACAATAAATATAAAAACTTGGGTGATTTTAATAGCCATATCTTTACAACAGGAATAAAAATTTTAACACTTTAATGATAATACAATCTGGTGGATATATTGATGTATTAAATAGAACTATGCATATCACTCACTTTGACCATTGTCTCAGGAGAAACTTCTTCATCTGGAACCCAAAGTTTAGTTGTCTTTTTTCCTGGGAGCTAAACAAAAATGAAGGACTTTAAAAAATATATTAGAATTTTCATGTTTAATTAATATTTAGTGAATGAATGAAATCTTTGCCTTCTACAGTCATTACAGATCACTAAAATACCTCATCTACTTTACAAAAAGGTTGAAAGACTTATCTTCACTAGTACCCACATAAAGCACTTACACATCCATCTGTAATTGGTTCTTTCCAGGTGTGAGGTAGGACTGACTGTATCTTACATATACTTCCTAACTTAGCCTTTGAGACTAATGATTCAATTATTTAAGGTGGCTGGCAAGGAGCAACAAAAAAATCAATACAGCAAAAAAGCGTAGTTCTTAAACAAGGGAAAGGGTATATGCAAAAAATCCTGAGCAGAAGAAAAATTAGAAAGGTTTGCAGTTGACTGTAAGAAAATAAGATGCATTAGTATCTTTGTACCTAAATCCCACCAAAATGGCAACACACACACACACAAACACACACACACAGCAGGGCTGGAAAACAAAAAGTGTCAAAAAGAAGGCCAGAACCTTTAGAATAATTTTAATAATGCAAAATATACAGTAAAAATATTAACAAGGCTAGATTCACATCTCCATAAAAAGCAGAGAATGGAAACATTTTCCAAAAAAGTTAGATTTTTTTTTTCCCACAATCACAGCATAATCCTGAGATGATAGAACGCAGGTATTTCAAGATGTGCATTTGCAGTGACAGCCAGGAAATTAAAGCAAGGTGACAAAAGAGCCGAGCTCAATCTTGGAACACTGGAGATCTAGTGTACCGCCAGCTGACAGGAGTGACTTCCAAAAGCAGCCTGGGAAACAAATCAAATAGCAGCTCAGGTAACCCTCTGGCAACAGGATAGGTAGCCCCAACATCCGGAAGGCAAACTCATCAAACACATAGAGTTTAGGATGCATTTCCACTGAAAAGCGCCTTTGAAGTAAAAAGTAGAAATAATGAAAAAACAATCACATTAGAAATGTTCTGATAAAATTTCTGAACTAAGAATATTAAAAAGATCCTCAAAGATTCTATAGGGGAACCTTCCAAATAAGAAGCAAGAATCAGATCAACTTCAGATATCTCAGCTAACTAGACATGATGCCAAAAAACGATAATCTGGATTTTCTGCAGCCAAGTACCCTGAAATACAGGATTCTAGTACTCAAGAATAAGGGAAAAAAATATTTTTAGCAAGCTAGGACAGAGAGAAAGTTTCCAAATTATAAGCCATTTTGAAAGAATTACTCAAAGATATACTCCACTAAAATATTTAATTCATAAGAAAAAATTCAAATAGCATATATTATTACAAAATAGAAAGTTATTATAAATAAAACCAACAGACTATCAGATGGTTCAAAGATAATAATATAAACCAAAACAGATGCAACAAAACCAACGACAGAGAAAATCTAAAAATAATAGGATGAAACAATATACTAGTCAAGATAATAAAAAACATGAAATGGGCTATGGATTTAATTGGGATACTGGTATAAACAGGATATTGAAGTTTTTTTTTAAATCTTATTCCACAGTAAGTTATAAAATTAATGAACATTTGGACAACCAGCAGAATAGTACCAAAATAAATCAAAACAAAAGTGACTTAAAAAAAAAAAAGAGTAGAGACAGAAAACTTTGCCACCACAGAAGATTTAAATATACCACTTTAAAAAAAAACTGGTAGATGAAGTTGAAATGAAAAATGATAAGCAGAGGAAGCACATATAGAAATATAAGGAAATTAATATATAGATAAAACATTCAAGGATTAGAAAATAATCAAAACCTGAATTCTTTAAAAAAAAGAAAAGATTTATTTTGGAGTGAGAGAGAGAGCACACATGCATGCAGGTGTGGGAGGCACGGGGAGAGGGAGATGGAGAGAGAATCTCAAGCAGACTGACACCCTGAGCACAGCTTGATGTGGGGCTCAATCCCACAACCTTGAGATCATGACCTGAGCAGAAACCAAGAGTTGGAAACTCAACCAACTGCATCACCCTGTTTTGAAAGAAGATGAAAACTATAAAACAATTCTCCAAATCAATCACAAACATAAAATGCAATTAAAAAAATCAAAGTACCTAACAAAGTTGTACAAGAAAAATTTTTCGAATTTTCTTTACAAAGAAAATTGCAAAACTTTCATGAAAGACATCTTGTAGATGAGCAAACAAAGCAATGGTAAAGAATAGATGCTATACACCCTATGACAGGTAACAATAAGAGGATTGAAAGAAAGGTTACTCAAGAACTTCTGATGGGAAATTTGGTTGTCCTATGGAAGTAAAAAGAAATGAAATCCTTAAGACACAGCACACAAACAAACAAATCAATTCCAGATGGATTAAATTTTTTAAGTGTGAAAAGAAAATCTCAAGACTTTCAGACCATATTGGAGACTATTTTTATGACACTAGAGTAGGGAAGGATTTCTTAAGGATGTAAAAAGCACTAACTACAGAAGAATGATAAATTTAGCTATATTAAAATTAATAATTTTTGTTCAAAGGACACCATAAATGAAAAGGACACACCATAAATCAGAGTTTATACATTTTTATGAAGATATTGCAACATATACCTGAAAAAGTATTAATGTGTATAAAGATTACCTATGAGAAAAAGACAAAAAGCCTGGGGAAAAAAGGCAAAAGGCCTCAAAAGAAATTTGAGAAAGAGGCAACATGAATGGTGATGAGACATAAAAACTTAATTAGTAACCAGGGAGATGCAAATTAAGACCATAATGAGACACTATTTTCCAACTTTTAGATGGGCAAAAATTAAAAGATCTGACACTAATGGGTACAATATACTGTTAATAAAAAATAAGTTTTAACAATGATTTTGAAAAGTAATTTGGGAATAAAATGAAAAGTTAAATGTGTGTACACACTGTTACTCATCATTTTCACTTGTATAAATATAACCTAGAGAAATTCTTGCTCATATGCATCATGCAGCCTCTCTAAGAACCTTCACAGGAACACTGCTCCGAAGAGTAAAGAAATGGAAATATTTCAAATGTGCACTAAGAGAATAAATATAAGAAATTTCACACAGTGTTAATATAAGACACAGTAACGAATCACATACAGCTAGATGCAGTAACAAGGGAAGGTTATTCAAAGAAACAAACGTGTAATGATAAAGGCAAGTCAGCCAAGAATATATATGGTATAACTCATAAACCTCAAGAATAAGCAAAACTAAACCAAGTATGTTATTCAGAGACATACACGTGCCAAAGTGTTGTTTTGTTCTTGTTAGGGAATAGTAAGCCCCAATTCAATACAGCAGTTACCTGGGGCAGAGAAGAAACAAAAAGAAAAGTCTAGAGAGTAATAAACCAGGAACTAACAGTACACAAATGTTCACTGTATTATTATAAAACAATTACACAAATGTTAAATATATATTCCTTTGTACATATCAAATATAACATTAAAATAAGACAAATTAATGGGTTAATATTGGTGAAAGTTCTGTTCTTACAAGAGCTGATTAGGTTTTTTTTTAACCTACCTTCCATGGAATAAATGGAAATGCTGGATAAAAGATCTTTTTAAAAATCAGTCTGAAGGTGATAAAAGAGCTACCAAAGCAGTGAGAATTTGCCGGGCAAAGTCTCAAAAGGGGAATGAAGTCAAGATTTGAGTCTGGCCCTAGGACTGCTTTTCTCATACAAATGATAACTGATTCTGAAAGTGAAAGAGACTTAACAGGTTGAACAACATCTGCATCACTGTCACAGAGCAGGAAGGAAAAAAATTGGAAATCTGGGTCCAATAAAGAACAGAGTCCCTGTTAAATACCTCAGAGTTCTGGGTGGCTCCCAAATAGATATACTCTACACATAAAGGTAACCAGAAAAAGAATTAGCCTGTCAAAAACTGAAGCCCAGTTTCCAGTTAGTGCACTCTTGCCTGGACCAAACTGATCTGACAATAGCTCAATTACCTGTCAGAAGGAAAGTTAAGTCACCTCCAGAAGAATTACAAAATCATTCACGGCCTCAAATTATCTGAACATTTTTCACAGGCAAAGTCTACCATGCAATCAGAGTAACATGCATGTAAGAAAAGATGTGACCAAAAAATAAGAGAAAAAAAACAAGACAAAGCCACAGGAGGTCTAGAAAGTAAGGCTGATATAAACTTCAACATAATTAAAGAAGTTCAACAATTCAATGGCAAGACAGAGAATTCTGGCAGGGAATTAAAAGCTATATTAAAAACTACAAAGGAATTATAACATTGAAATATAAAATAAGTGCAATTAAGAATTCAGTGCATGGGTTTAACATAGGATTAGACAAATCCGTAGAGTGTATTAGTAAACTCAAATGCAGGTCAGAAGAAAACAAAATGATACATGAACAGGGGGAAAGTACATAAAGGTGTCAAACAGCTGGATCACAGCAAAAGAAATTGTATGTTTTTAAGTGTATAGTTAGAATTGCAGTAAGAGAGGAAAGAGAATATGATACAAAAATTATTCAGAACTTTTACAAGACTTCAAAGCTATACATTCAAGAAGAGCTACAAGCCCCAAGTAGGATAAATACAAAGAAAAGCACACCCAGACACATCATCGTGAAACTGGGACCAATGCAAAACAGAAAAGATTAAAAGCATTCAAAGCAAAAGGAAAACCTTCAAAGGAACTCAGACTGTCAGACAATTTCAAGAGAAAAGGTAAGGAAATGGAAGATAATGGTACAATATTTTTAAATTACTGAGGGAGGAAATATACCAGGCTAGAATTCTAAACCTGAAGAAAATATCCTTTAAAAAATGAAGGCAAAAACAAGACATTTTTCAGGCAAATAAAAACCGAGAGACTGCATCAGCATTAATCCACACTAGAAGAAATACTTCTTTTAATTCTTCAAGTATAAAGAAAATCATCACATAGACAAAAAGGAATGAAAAAATAAGAGAAATGGAAAAGATGTTGGTAAGTCTAAATAAACATTAACTGTAGAAAATATAATAGTGATGGTCCTGTGTGAACAAAAGCACAAAAAGCATCAGGAAATAAAGGGAATTAAAGTATGCTCAGGTTCCTAAAATACTGAACCTGCTGTCCTGAAAGTTTAAAACAGACTAATCGATACTGGCCTTCAGAACTCAAGGGAGAATGCTGTATCCTCTAGGACAACTACTAAAAGAATAGGAAAATGTAAAAACCAAGTCACTAAAGGGGGAAATGGAATAAAAGTATTTAATCAAAAACAAGGAAAGAGGGGCGCCTGGGTGGTTCAGTGGGTTAAGCCTCTGCCTTTGGCTCAGGTCATGATCTTGGGGTCCTGGGATCAAGCCCTGCATCGGGCTCTCTGCTCAGCCTCTGCCTGCCTCTCTGCCTACTTGTGATCTTTCTCTGTCAAATAAATAAATAAAATCTTAAAAAAAAAAAAAAAAGGAAAGAAAGAAGAATAAAATGCATACAGAACTGACAGAACAAACTGAAAATAAAAACCAGATAGTGAATTAACTCAAATGATTATTTACATTACATGTAAACAGACTATTATAAATAAAAGACAAAGTTGAAAGAATGTATGCCAGAACTACGTTGAGTGCAGTGTCATATATATGCCATTTAGATGAAGTTTTCAAGTCCTCTGTTGGGTACTATTAGTCCATCCACCCATCTAAGACTGAGAAGAAGACAAAAATGTCCACTATCACCACTTCTATTGTTTTGAAGGCCCTGGCCAAAGCATGAGGAAGAAAAAAAATAAATAAAAGGCATTAAGAATGGAAAAAAAAAAAAAAGCTGTCTTTATGAACAAATGACATAACTGTGAAAGAGAGAAAATCCCCCAAATGCAGAAACTAACTAGTAGAATTAGAAACTGCCTTTAACAAAATTCTAGGATAAAAGTCAATATAAAAATGAAATGACTTCATATCTACATGCCAACAAAATGCAGTTAGAGAAAATAAGTATTAAAAGTCTTATTATTTATAATAGCATTGAGCAACATAATATACCTAGGAACATATTTAAGAAAGCTAAGACATCTATACAGAAACTTAGAAACATTACCCAGGGAAATCAAAGACTAAGACATACATAATCTTCAAGAAACAGAAAGCTCAGGATTGTAATACCCTGTTCACAGAGTGAAAGGCAGTATTATAATGATGATTTATAATTCATTATAAATATGAATAAATATATATATTTATAAATATATATATAATTTATAATTATGATTTGTAATTCATTATAATTATATAATGATTTATAATTCATTACCAGCCCTATCAAAATTCCAGCCAGGTATGTATAGTATGCTGGGTTAGAGTGGTATAGGGAGAAGTGACAAGCTGATTCTAAAATGCAGACAGGGGATGCCTGGGTGGCTCAGTCTATTAAGCAGCTGCCTTTGGCTCAGGTCATGATCCCAGCATCCTGGGATCGAGTCCCAAATCGGGCTCCTTGCTCAGCGGGGAGCCTGCTTCTCCCTCTGCCTCTGCTTGCCACTCTGCTTGCCTGTACTCCCTCTCTCTGACAAATAAATAAATAAAAATCTAAAATGCAGACAGAAACGAAACAAAATAAAACAATTTAGATAGAAATGCAAAAAGCTAACAATAGCCAAAATAATCCTGAAAAAGATGATGATGACGAAGCAGCAGTGATAGCAGCAACAGCAGCAGTTGTCACTGAAGGCATCTATAACGCTTAAGCTACTAGATATCAAAATCTGTCAAAGAACTCGTGAGAAAGAACAACAAAGCCGGACATATCAGATTCCCAGATTTTAAACTATACTACAAAACCACAGTTATCAAAACAGTATGGTACTGGCATGAAAACAGATACAGAGATCAACAGAATGGAACAGGGAGCTCATACATAAACCCATGTACATGTGGCCAATTCATCTATGACACAGGAGGCAAGAATATACAATGGGGAAAGGACAGTCTCTTCAATAAAGAGTATTGGGAAAACTGGACAGCTACATGCAAAAGAATGAAACTGGACCACAATCTTACACCACACACAAAAACAAATTCAAAAGGGAAAAAGATTTGGATATACGACCTGAAATCATAAAACTTCTAGAAAACACAAGTCTTTGACATCAGTCTTAGCAATGTTTTTGGAAAGGTCTCCCTAGGCAAGGGCAACCAACATTAAAATAAACAAATGGACTATTATCAAACAAAAAATCTTTTCCACAGCAAAGGAATCAACAAAAAGAAAAGGCAACATACTCAATGGGAGAAGATATTTGCAAATCATACATCAGATAAGGGGTTAATATCCAAAATATATAAAGAATTTACACAACTTGATAGCAAAAAACACAACTCAATTAAATAATGGGCAGAGGGGGTGGCCTGGGTGGCTCAGTCAGTTAAGTGTCTACCGTGGCTTCAGGTCATGATCCCAGAGTCCCAGGACAGAATCCCACATTGGGCTCTCTGCTCAATGGGGAGTCTGTTTCTTCCTCTGACCCTTCCCCCTCTTTCACTTTCTTTCTCACTCTCTCTCAAATAAATAAAATCTGTTTTAAAAAATGTTTAAAAAAATAAATAATGGGCAGAGGGCTTGAATAAACAATTTTTCCAAAGAAGACATAGAGATGGCCTACAGGCACATGAGAAGACGCTCAACATCACTAATCGTCAATGAAATGCAAATCAAAACCACAATGAGCTATAACCTCACACCTATCAGACTGACCAGTATCAAAGATACATGGAATAGACTGGTAGGTGCCAGAGGCAGGGGTAGGTGGGCAAGATGGCTGAATAGGGACAAAGGTACAAAATTCCAGTCATAAAATAAAAAGTCATGGAATGTAATGTATAGCATGGTGACTACAGTCATTGCGTATTGGTAAGTTGCCAAGACAGTAAATCCTTAAATTAGATTTTCCACAGGAAAAAAAAAATTTATAACTGTGTGGGGATGGATAGTTATTGTGATCGCTTCACAATATATAAAATAATGAATCATTATATTATACACATCAAACTAATATAACGTTATGGCTCAGTCAGTCAGGCATCTGCCTTCAGCTTGGGTGGTGATCCCAGGATCCTAGGATTGAGTCCCACATGGGGCTCCTTGCTCTGTGGGGAGCCTGCTTCCCCCTCTGCCTGCTGTTTCCCCTGCTTGTGCACTCTCTCTCTCTCTGCGACAAGTAAATGAATAAAATATTTTTTAAAATGTTATATGTCAATTATATCTCAATAAAAAAGATTAAAAGACAACTTAAAAAACAACCTACAGAATGGAAGAAAATATATGCAAACCATGTATCTGACAAGAGACTTGTATCCAGAATACATAAAGAACTATTACCACTCAACAAAAATACAACCGTAAAAAATGAGCAAAGGACTTGTATAGTCTTTGCTCCAAAAAGATATAAAAATTGCTAATAAGTACTTCAAAGAATGCTCAGCATCATTAGAGAAATGCAAATCAAAACCACAATGAGATATCATTTCATGCTCGCTAGAACAGCTATAATCAAATTAACAGAAAATAAATTGGCGAGGATGAGGAGAAATTAGAACTTTCATACACTGCTGGTAGGAAGGTAAAATGGTATAGCCTCTGTGGAACAATCTGTCAGTTCCTCAAAAAGTTAAACATAAAATTACCATATAATCCAGCAAAGATTTATACCGAGGATTATACCTAAAGAACTAAACACAGGTATTCAAACAAAAACTCAAACACAAAATTCATAGCAGCACTTTTCACAATATTCATAAGGTGGAAACAACCCAAATGTTGATCGGTGAATGAATGGATAAACAAATTGTGATAAATATGTACAATAGAATATTATTCAGCCATAAAATGGAATGAAATACTGATACATGGTACAATGTGGATGAACCTCAAAAATATTACGTAAGTGACAGAAGAGTGACACAGAAAGTCATAATGGAATTGCATGATTCCATTTATAAGAAATATTCAGAATAGTTAAATCCATTAAGACAGACAGGAGACTAGTGGTTGCCCAGCCTGGCGGAAATGAGGTATAACTGCTTAATGAAAATGATCTGGAACTAGATAGAGGTGGTGGTCACAAAAACTGTGAATGTACTAAAATGTGACTAAATTGTATACTTTAAAATGATTAATTTTATGTTATGTGAATTTCACCTCAATTTTTTAAAAAATTGCAGCAGGGAAGACAGTCTTTTCAATAAATGGTGGGGTAAGATGGAAATAAAATAATGAATCCTGACATTTACCATATACCACATACAAAAATAAATCCTAAATAGATTATACAGCTAAATGTGAAAGTAAATAAACAAAGCTTCTAGAGCAACACTGTCTAACAGAACTTCAAGATGGTGGGAATGTTCTGAGCTGTCCAACACTAGCAATATGTGGCTAGTGAGCACTTGAAATGTGTGAATACATTTCCAGTTATATTTAGTTCAAATTTAAATAGCTACATGTGGTTAGAGGCTTGTGTATTACCATACTTCTAGAAAATAATATAGGGATTATCACAACCTCGGGGTAGGTAAAAAAGAGAAGGTTCGTACTAACTAAAAAGAAAATAATGGGCTTTGTTAAAACTAAGAATTTCCTTTTGTAAATTTTTTTAAAAGATTTTATTTATTTGAGAGAGAGCACATAGCAGGGAATGGAAGGGGCAGAGGGAGAGGGAAAAGCAGGCTCCCTGTTGAGGAGGGAGCCCAATACAGAACTCGATCCCAGGACCCTGAGATCATGACCTGAGCTGAAGGCAGATCATTTAACCGACTGAGCCACCCAGGAGCCCAAATTAAGAACTTCTGTTCATCAAAAAACGCCACTAAAAGAGTGAGAGAGCAAATTACAAAGTGGGAAAAGGTATCTGCTAAACATACTGCCAACAGGATACATAAGGGACTCTTATGAGGAATAAAAGAGAGACTGATAATTTAAAAGAAAAATGTGGAAGAGGCTTGAGCAGACAGTTAACAAAAGAGGATAGCCAAAATATCAATACATATATGAGAAAGTGCCTAAGGGCATACTATTCATTACACATCCACATAATAGCTAAAAAGTTAAAGACTGGCATATCTAGTACACTCAAGGGAATGGTACAACTAGAACTCTCATTCAGCACATATAAGAATGTTAACTGGTATAATCACTTTGAAAAATAATTTGGCAGGAAAAGAAAAGAAAAGAGAAGAAAAGAAAAGAGAAGAGAAGAGAAGAGAAGAGAAGAAAAGAAAAGAAAAGAGAAAAGAAAAGAAAAAGGGAGGGAGGGAGGGAGAAGAAAAGAAAGAAAAGCAATTTGGCAAAATTTACTAAAACAACTCATACAGGAGTGCCTGGGTAGCTTAATTGGTTGAGTGTCTGACTCTCGGTATTGACTCAGGTCATGATCTCATGGTTGTGAGATCAAGCCCTGTATTGGGCTTCTCAATCAGCAGGGAGTCTGCTTGAGATTCTCATCATCTCCTTCCCCTCCTCCCCCTTCCCTAACTCATGCCTGGGCGTACACCCTCTCTCTCTAAAATAAATAAATAAATCTTTAAAAGAAAAATAAAACAACTTAACAGACTCTAAGATACAACAATTACACTACAACAGAAATGTATATATTAACGCACAAAATGACATATAAGAGAGTATTTGTTAACAACAGCAGGCATTTAACATTGGAAATAACCTAAATGTCTAGCAACAGAACAGATTCATGGTATATATATGAACAATGGAATACTATACAGCAACAAAAGTATAGCAGCCACTACTGCTATAAACAACAGGATGGATTTACCTCACAATGGAGAATAAACTGGGAATAAATAAATAAATAAATAAAATATAAGTAATATTATATATATTATATATTTATCATATATTAAGTATATATTTATATTATAAATATATATTTATATTTATCATAAATATAATAAATATATATTCATCGTATATTTATCATAAATAAATTTATAATATATATGATATATTTATAAATTTATTTATAAATATATTTATCATATATAAAATATATAAATAAATATACATTTATATAAATATACATATTTTGTATACATGACCATGTATATTTATATATAAATATAATATATAATTAAATATAAATAAATAAACAAAATATTAAAAAATAAATAAAAATGGGAGAATGGAAGGGATAATAACAAGAAAAAGACACAGGGGCTTTGGGGGCTGGTAATCTGACCAACTGTCAGTTGGTCAAAAATCTTAACTTTGTGGTAAGTCAATGAACCATAGCCTTAAAAAGTGTATATTTTTCTGATACATTTTATCTCAACAAAATTTTTTCATTAAAGAAAACAAAACACAGTAAAGATCTAGAAAATTTTAAATACATGATTAGCATACATGACCTAAAGAACATGAAATACTGTACTTAGGGGAAGAAAAGTGAGAGACACAGCTAAAGAACATAGCCACAGCCACAGACGAAGGTAATTAACACAGGAGCTACGTGTCTTAAATTACAGGGCCCTAGTCAACTAATGTTAAACAGCCACAAATCATTAGAGATCTAATACATACAATTATCTCGACTATTATCCCCATAACCTATGTTCCATAACAAATTTGTTTAAAAGTATTAATAGTATTAAAATAAATTAATATAAGAACAGATATGAAACATGTAGTAATACAGATATATACTGCAAGAATTATAACTGTATTTTAGAAGGAGAAACTTTATCTTATACTTCTTTTAATTCTCCAAAGAACTCAGTACAGTGCTAGCACACTATAGACACAAAACTGATAGTTATATATGTGTCTGCACATGCACATTTATGTGTGTGGGTTTGTGTGAATACACATAAATATGCACACACATACATACCACCCCACGTGACTGTAAGGCGTCAGTTCTCCCACATCCAAACAAGCAGTGCCCCAAAGACAAACGGAAGACAGACAAAATCACTATTTCTTTCCTAATGTTTTCTCCCAATCCCTTCTAATTCTCTACTATATGAAGGGAAAGAAACAACTATTGTCATGACAACCATACTGTGAACTAGTTTGTCAGTCTTCACGTTTTTTAAAATAGATGTCATTATAAAAGTTAACCTACTGTAAAGATGAAAAAGAACCAAATGATACTTTGTATTTATCAAGGAATGCACTGCAGGTTACATGCCTATGCTCAACTATAGAGATGTTTCAATGTTGTTTTAGTTCTAATGGAGGTAACAGCATGTTAAAAAAAGACAGGAAAACCTAAAAGAAGGCAGGTAAATGGAAGTGTTATTTCCATCATTTCACTTCTCTCTTTGTTGAATAAAAAATTTTAGAAGATAACACTGTGAAGAACACAAGTCTAAATAATATCAATTACCCGATCATTCATGAGAAGATCTTTCACAATGAAAGTAGCTACCAAGGACTTCAAAGGAGCAGCAAATTGATCAGGTGCAAGGAGAGCAATATGCCCAATAGTAACCAACGGTGTTATGAGATGTTCCAGGTTGCTTGGATCTAGGCTCTTATGCAGAGGCTGAAAATGAGAAAAGGAAAACACATTCAACTCTGTGAATATGCAAATAAACTATTCACGTATTTCATGTTCAAATACTAAAAAAAAATTACAAAAGTTTCAAGACGTATACATGGTGGAAGTAGTAGCTTAAGCTTACATTTAAACTCCTATAGGTTACTTATGTTTAAAAGGCATCACATTCAAATACTGTCAGTTTTTGCCCAAGTCGTATCTTAGCAGTAGATAAAAAAAAAAAACTTCAGCATGGAGAACCATGTATATTTTATGACTACATACATGAACATGGGAAATTGCTAAGGCTCACCAATAACCACTTTTGTTCCACTTCCTGGGCAAAAGGACGCCTATACATACACACAGCGTCCTCTGCAGCTAGATGAGAATATGTGAATAAGCTCTGGTTAACAGACTGTCAGTACAAGTGAGGTCCGCATGCCTACACTGAGGCAAGTATGAGAAGTGTATCTTCTCTGTGTTCTCTTTACTCACTGGCAGGCTTAATACCAAAGGATCCAGTGGGACTTAAAGAGAAGCCAATTGTCAAAAAAGAGTCTATGTGCCTAAACCACTGATTAGAATGCAATCCAAACTATACCGCTGGGGATAAAAATATATGTTTATAAAAAATAAAGAATGCAATCCAAACACCCAAGGGACTTTTCTCGGGAGCCAGAAATAAGCTTTTTTTATACAGAGTCACATGCATTCTTGTGGATTTTTGTAGCATCAAATATTACGTACCATAACTAACGCAATTTTTATTTTTCTGATAGAAAACCCTATCATTAATACACATTTTGCCATGACAAAAGAATGAGACTCTTCATATACCCATATAGAATAATATCTAAAATGAAATATTAAATTTTTAAAATAGAGAAGTCAGAAGAGTGACTATAGTATATTATCACTGGCATAAGCAAAGAGGGAAGGGGACAAAATGTAAGTGTGTGAGTGTGTGTGTGTGTGTGTCTGTGTACACACATACATATGTGTATTATATTACTTATATGTGAATAAATACTGTCCAGAAAAGTATATTAGAAACTGGTTAACAGATTACCTCTGGGAATGAGAACAGGGTGGCTAGGGATACAGGGCTGAGGTGGAGGAGAAAACTTACTATTTTACTATTTGGATTTATTTTGTACATTTTCATTTGGGAGCAAGTAAATATATTATCAAAAATTTTAGTGACACTTTTAATAGAGTTTATGCTGTCCTCCCATACCAAACACCAAGAATTCTAGGCTTGAAAAACAATACTAAATTGTTCTTCCCCAACATCTTAGGGTAATGTGAGGCTTCATTTAGTCAAAAGCATATTTAAATGAGTTTGCTTCTTGCTATTCTTGATGACTTCCCTCAATATTCCATGGTACACCTAAATGCCAGCTTGTTTAGATTATGAATAAAAATATGACCATGTAGTTTTTTTCAATAGTGAGCGTGATAATTTTACACAATAAGGTAATAAAGTCATTTCTGGAAAAGCAGTATTAATAGTCAGACCCTGGATTAATAGTAATCTCATGAAGGCCAGACAGATCTATAAAATCTTTTCTCAGAAAGCTAGCAAACCTATATATTATAGCAAAGAGTTACAGATTAGTTTATGGTAAAGATAAAATATCAGATATGTAATATCAAAATGAAAATAAAAGTACCCTACAAATTCAAGTTACTATCAGCATTATCCTACTCCTTATCACCACTGAAAGGAACTGAAAGAAGATTAATCAAGAAAAACAAAAGCTTTCTAAATCAACATGAATTCATTAAAGTCATTCTGATATACAAAAACAGACCACAAAAAATATCTCCATCCCACAATGCACAAAATTTAAAATAAATTATTTGCTACATACAGCAAGATGATCTATGATAAAGACAACTACTTTTCTTCCTTGTTCAGGTCTTTAGCATAATACATGAAAATATGGAAAAGTTAGCATAAATGTTCTAAAACAGTAGCTTCAGCATAATTTCCAAACTGTTTTCAATTCACTCAAGGCTACTGAACTAAAAATTTAAGCTTGGATTTTATGTAACAATGCTAAATATCTAATAAGAATACTAAAGATAGCTCCAGATTACAATAGATTAAAAAATGCAATGCTTAAAAAGCATAATAGTAATTTAAAGGGTAGAAAACATAATATGAAATATGTATTTAAATATCATCCATCTGATATAAAATCAGGTCAGTGGTTATGTAAGTATAAATTTATTTGCGTTTTACATACCAATTATTTGTCCTATACTATACCAATTAGTATTGACAAAGTTCCACATACTTCAGCAGTATCTTATAAACAGAACTTTAATTTTCAAACCTGTAAACTGACAGAATCATCTTTTAACTTACAGAATCATCTACTATCAATACATACAATTTTTATGTAATTAGTTATTACCAAAAAATAGTTTCCTAATCCTAAATGTATAATGTCAAAAAATATTATATAATTGTTTGATTTCTGTACTTGTTAGTACTAAATGTCTGAAAAATCAGATATTGTTATATTTTAACCACTCATCAAAATTGATTATATTGATTCAAATTCTGAAAACATATTGTAAAATGATCCATCTCCAAATGTGAACATTCTATAAATCATTAATATGTGTTTTTTAACCACAAATTATGAAACAATTTTTTTTTCTTTTTACCTCAAATATCTGTGCAAACTGGGTCTCTTTACTAGAAAATATCGCATGGATACAATGAATGGCGTATTTGGCTTGGCGGGGGGGTCCTTTTTTAGATTTGTGATGTAAAACAGGAAGCAAAGCTCTAAAAAAAATATAGAGAAAAACAATAAACCAGAAAAATCAGCAAGACTCTATTAGATACTTTACCATTCGTATTTTTTTAGGTAATGTCTTTTAAGAACAAAAACATCTACCTGAACTCATTTTCAATTGTCTCTAATTTTGCTTCATAAATGGCTACATTAAAAATATCATCCAAATACAAGGTTCCCCCCCCTTCTTTTTACTTAACAATTCTAAAAGAAAACATGCAGGGAAACCCATTTCTTCTTAATGTCAATCCTATTAGCCTTTTTCATTCTCACTGCTATCACTCCAGCTAAGCTACTGCCACCTTACACTAAGACCACTATAATGGGACCTAAACTGTTTCTCAAGTCTCTTCCTTCTCTGATTCACCTTTCACTTCATACCAGCACAACCTACATAAAGGGAAATCTGATTATAAAACCTATACAAATTAAGTGTTTATTATGTTATCAGGCACTATTAAAAGTCCCAAATGCTTGCCTTCATGCTACCAGCATATTAGGGACAAAACAAATTATAATATATAAATTAGCAAAATATGTGTTATGTCAAATTATGGTAACTGCTGTGGAATTTAAAAAAAAAAATAAGAGGACAGAACAGGGAGTAGGGAGTGGTGTGTTTTACAATTTGAAAGAAGGTGATTACAGAAGACCTTTCAGATAAAGTAACACTTGAGCAGAGTTCTGAGGGAAGTAAGGAGTAAGTCATGTAACTACCTGGAAGAACATGTAGGTATGGTATCATTATACTACACAAAAACTTAGAATGAATACTGAATACAGCAGGATCTCTTGGCTCAACTATTTATTCAAACATCTTACAGTGTAAGCAACTTCTGAATCCACTTCTTGCCCAATAACCAACCCAGTGTTTCAGTACTAAGAATTCAGATATATAATTAATTCATTAGAGTAAGACACCAGCAGCAAAGAATAATAAAAAGACAAGTGACAAACTGAGGGGAAATTCTGCATTTCATTTCACAAAGAAAGGGTTAATATCCCTAACATAAATTCTTTCTACAAATACAGAATGACCAGCAATATCAGGGACAAATGGGTTGGTCATAAAAAAATAGAAAGCTCTTCAAAAAGTAGATACGCAAATTACCCTATGATGTGTGAAAAGATGTTTACTTTCACTCATTTATAAAAAAAATATATATGAATTGAAACTATACTAAGACTTCTGCTTCACATGATGACAGTTTATCTGAGATGGGACATCCTCTCCTAACTTAAGCAAGCAGGAAACAGACAAATATATGAAAGGTTTTAGACACTGGGCAACAGGTAGCACATGACTATAATCCCTAAAAGATGGGAAACACACGAGAAGAGCCTTACATCTATTCCCACTTACTGCATGCAAAGCTCCAGACTGCCATGTAAGGCAAAGTAACCCAATTAGAGCCTGGTGGTTGCACAGAGTTGAGAGAGACCGAGATGGAAATTGAGGGAGCTGTAATTTCTAGGGCAGAGTTCCACAGAGGAGGGAGCTACAAAGACAGCAAGAGAGCCTGAATTCTGCATATCCACAGAGGGGTGTCCCAAGTCACTGGCTGAATAATGATCAGTGCCATGCATGAGAAAAAAACTACCTGTGACCAGGAAAAGAACACTGGAAAGTAAGCCAAAAAATTCCCTGACACATGCAAGGCTGCTAGTGATTCACATTTCCATCAGCCACAGTAGAAAGACCTTGTAATACATAACCAGGAAAAAAAATTCATCAACAGAAATAGGCCCAGAAGTGTTACAGGTGACAAAATTAACAAGGACATTAAAACCGCCCTTATGAATATGCTCCACATGCCCAAGAAGAAAACATGAATATGATGAGAACAGAAATGAAATACATTAAAAAGACCTAAATGGTACTAAATATGAAAAATACAAAGCCTGCAATGAAATACATACTAATAGAATCAAAAGTAGATTATATGTTACAGAAGAAAAAATCAGTGAACTTGAATACACAGCAATAGAAACTATGTAAAATAAAACAGAACAAAACAAGAGACAAGGGGAAAAATAAGAACAGGGCATTAGTGACCTGTAAAGCATTATTAAGTAGTCAAAAATACATGCAACCAGAGTCCCAGAAAACAAAGAGGTAAGGAAGGGAGAACAGAAAACAAATTTGAAGAAATTATAGCCACAATTTTTCCAAATCTGATGGAAATAGACCCACAGTCCCCAAAATCTCAACAAGCCTCAAGCAGAAGAAACATAAAGTAAACCATTCCAAGATATACCATTATCAATTTGGTAAAAACAGTGGTAAAGAAAAAAAAATCTTAAACACTGTCTGAAAAAAAAAATACACATTACATACAGAGAAATACTACATACAGAGGAACACTTCATCAAAATCTATCCAGTCCAGAAAATAATGGAGTGACATCTTTTAGGTAAGAAATGAGAATAACTATCAACCTACAATTCTATTCTGAGGAAAAAATGTCTCTCAAGAATGAAGGCAAAAATAAAGATTTTTTTTTCAGACAAAGAAAAACTAAGTTAAGTACTTAAAAGCAGAACTATACAATAAGAAATATTAAAGTTATCAAGAAGAAAATGATACCAGATGAAAATATGGATATCTAAAAAAATAAAGACTAGGTGCCTCCTTAGCGCAGTAGGCAGCGCGTCAGTCTCATAAAAAAAATGAAGACCAACAGAAATGGTAAGTGTATGTATTCAAATAAATCTGAGCATGATATTTTAAAAAGACAATAAGTTATTTGGACACATTGGAGGATGCTAGTAAACTCACTATTTTAAACACTGTTCTATAACACACAAAAAACAACAGCATTTAATCTGACTTTCCTAAACAGATGCAACACTGGGGAACCAGAAAATAGATAAGAAGTTCCTCTTTCTAAAAGTATTTGGCTAGTAGTGAAGAAATGACAGAATATCACCATTAATTACTAAGTCTCATCAGTTACTAACATCATAAAAAGAGAAGTAACCAGATATCATGTGCCTCCTGACAGAAAAACACACCACCATAAAGTGGTTCTATAACAACAAAAAAGTTGAACTGGAATCCAACCAGGCCTCTGCATTGAACTATCACTTTACAGAAAATATAAGGAACCCATTAAAATATGCCAAAGGCATACAATTAGCAAAAACCAGTCTATATGAAACTCTGCAAGAGAAACCCAGCTTCTTTATCGAATACAAAGAGAAAAAGAGAATTGAAGGGGGAGTCTACAGGAAACAAAGCACTTTAAGAGATTTATCAACAAATAACAATGTGGATCCTGATTTTAAAAAAAACTTTAAAAATTACATTTTTGAGAAAATTAGATATTATTAACATTAAACAACTGATGTTAACTATGTGATAAAGGCATTAAGCTTTTTTTTAAGGAGTTCTTATCTTTAGAGATACTTAGATGTTACAGATGAAACGATATATATAGTCCGTCATTTGCTTTCAAACATAAGGAGAATGGGGAGTACATAAATTAGAAATTAATCAAAAGCAGCTGTTTAAGTTATTCATACATAAGCTAGTTATTGGATGCATGGGAGTTCATTATAATATTCTAGCTACTTCTATGTTTGAAAATTTCAGTAATAAAATGTATAAGAAGTAGAGTCTCATCAAACAACCCTTTTAGTCTACGGTTTGTGGCTTTGTGAAATGAAAAATTATTAACTTCTAGTGACTTCAGTAACTAAACTCCCTAGATAAGATGTGTCTTCTCATAGATCAGACTTGCCAATTCAAACATCCATAATCCCTTTTCTCCATAATCAAGAGAAAATTACAGGTCACACACATGTAAAAAGCAATTTGGGTTGGAATTTTTAAAGACAGAATGAGAAATTTTAAGCTCATCCAATGTTTTGCATACTCATTTAAACAGAAAAACAGAAATAAACCAGAACAATAAACAAAGAAGAAAAAACACTTTCAAGAATTCTAAAATACGAGGCAGAGTCTGAGAGGTTAGTGAAATGTAAATAAAACAACTATTTTCTGATTGCTTTTCTACTACTAAGTTCCTATTAAAAGAAATACTTTATTCCCTTGCTAAATTGATTTTCCAATTCAAGGTTTTCTTCCCCTGATGATAATCATACACATGCAGAAAACGCAAACAGTATTGAAAAACATGTTTAAAAACTACTGAAGAAAACACTCAAAATTCCACTACCCTAAAATAATTACTGTTAATATTTTAGTAAATATATGTCTAAAATTTCCCTTACATGCATACATATATTAAGTAAATGAGGACACAAAATACAAAGTATTTGGAAACATTTTTTTCACCAACAGTGCTGGAGAGAACCTCCTGTGTCAATTTTAATGGCCATATGGCTCTTTAGTGAATAGCTATACCACAACTACTCTAACCAGTCTAACCTGATGAGCATTTAAATGTTTTGGATTTTTTTTTTTCATCTTAACAACAAAGCCATGAACATCCTTATGCTAGTTATTTACATACTGTTTCTGAGCTTTAAGGTTTAAGCCTCCCATAATCTGCTCTGAGATCCTGGAGATATAAATCTGAAATTACATTTCCTAGACTCCCTCAAGAGCTGGCTTCGTGTTAGGTTCTTCCAATAAGAGACCCCAGAGCTTCTTCAGGCATTCTGTGCAGTAGTTTCACCACTCCCCCATCAACAGTTAGGATACTCCTACAGTGTCAGCTGGTTAGGTGATATTGACAGGGCTCTTCCATCCAATGGACGGTTCTTAACACCACTTCTCTCAATTGTTCCTCCAGCCCTAAGGGTGGTTGCAGCTTCCAGCAATTCATAATCTCTGGGTTACCAAAGCAACCTGTTGCTCTTTCATCCTTCAAACATCTATATTAATTAATTTATGTTTAAAATACCTGATATGCGGGCGCCTGGGTGGCTCAGTGGGTTAAAGCCTCTGCCTTCGGCTCAGGTCATGATCCCAGGGTCCTGGGATCGAGTCCCACATCGGGCTCTCTGCTCTGCAGGGAGCCTGCTTCCTCCTCTCTCTCTGCCTGCCTCTCTGCCTACTTGTGATCTTTGTCTGTCAAATGAATAAATAAAATCTTTAAAAAAAAAAAAAATACCTGATATGCGGGGCACCTGGGTGGCTCAGTGGATTAAAGCCTCTGCTTTCAGTTCAGGTCATGATCCCAGGGTGCTGGGATCGAGCCACACGTCAGGCTCTCTGCTCAGCAGAGAGCCTGCTTCCCCGGCTTCTCTCTCTGCCTGCCTCTCTGCCTACTACTTGTGATCTCTGTCTGTCAAATAAATAAAGAAAGAAAAAAATCTTGAAAAAGAAATACCTGATATGGTTTCTGTTTCTCTGACTGGGCCCTGACTCACATAACCATTAGGTAGATATCTTTTCTAATTATCTCTGGGGTAAGTTCCTGAAAATGAAACTGCAGTGCTGAAGACTGCACGCATTTTAAGTTTGTATGTATTACCACACTACCAACTCAGAAAAGCTGAATCAATGTATAATCCAATCAAGAGAGCATTGTTAAAATGCTAGCTAACACTGGTTACAGCACATACATATTTTTATTTGTATTTGCCTCAATTAGTATTAGTAGGCATAAATGTCTTTTCTTGATTGATTTGAGGAGCTGGAAGGATTTCCAGTTTATGAATTTCCTGTTCATTTCCTTTGCTAGTATTCTACTCTGAAACCTGTTATATTTCTGTTAAGAGTCTTTATACATTAAGATACTTTTTCTAAGTTATGCATATTGAAACTAGTTTCCCAGCATACCATTTGCATTTCTAACTTATTTCATGATTTTTGCTTTTATCTAAATGGTGTTCTCCCTCACTAAAATATAAGGGCAGAGTTTATTCATTTCAACAGAACCTTATATACTCCAGTACCTTATATACAGTAGGGCTCTATAAATATATTTTAACAAGTGAATATTTAATTATACAATCCATCAGTATTTCATGACTTGGCTTTAGCATCCCTTCAATCACAAAAAAAAGGAGTTATAGAAATGTGCTGGTTATTATTAATACTTTTATTAATTCATTTTATATATTTAAAATCTTTGAAAATCTTGGACTCATCTCAAATTTATGAAAAACCAAGATAAGCAGTCTATATTGATTTTTCCTTTCAAAACAGCTTGCCAGTTATTTAGTGGGTAATATAACTTTTCCTAACTAATTCTTTCATTAAATATTATATTCCTCCACTATTATAAGGTTGCAAGTTTCTTGTATAGTTTACTCCTAGGCTTTTTCGTTTTTACTCCTACAATATTTTCAAAACAGTTGTTGGTGGTATATAAGGAAAGCTCTGGATTTTTACATACTTATTTTGGCTACCGTGGTTTTGGTTTTGGTAGTTTTTCAGTTGGATTCCCTTGGATTTTCCATGAAATACCATGATAACTTTGCTTTCTCCTTTCCAGCAATGTACCTATTACTTTATTTTATTTAATTATATTGGCTAATGCTTCTAAAGCAATGTTAAATCATGGCAGAGATAGTGTATTTTTCTCATTTTGTTCCTAATTTTACTGGGAATGCTTTTAGTGTTTACTATAGGACAATGCTTATTGGTTTGAGACAAATTTATTACGTTACAAAAACTCTTAATCTTATTTTATTGGGTTTAATTAAAAATAAGACACATATTTTTATCAAAAGCCCTTTTAGCATCTATTGGAATGGCCTACTATGTGCCCTTTTCCCTTTTACTCAATTTTATAATAAATTATAACATGAATATTAGGCTTACTAATACCAAACTTCACATTTGACCATAATATATATATTTTAAATTTTTTTAAAAAGATTTTATTTATCTGTGAGAGAGATCACTGGTGGGGGTGGGGCAGGGGTGGCAGGGAAGAGGGAGAAACAGACTCCCCGCTGAGCCAGAAGCTAGGAGCCCAGAGCCCTACAGGGGCTAGACACGGGGCTCAATCCCAGGACCCTGAGATCATGACCTGAGCCAAAGTGACCGAGGCACCCAGGTACCCCAGCTATAGCTTATCTTTGTTTTACTGTAGTAAACTCTCTTTTTACTAAAATTTTACTTACAATTTTTGCAGCAATATTAGTAAGATCTGTCTTAAGTTTTCTTTTGAAGGAATATCTGTTATCCAGTTTAAGCCTCCTGCTTGTTATCTTGGCTTTATGAAAGAAGTAATCTGATTTTTTTCCTATGCTTCAAACAATTAAAAAGAATTAGAATGCTTGGTTTCTCGTAGACGTGAAATACTTCCAATAACACACACTTCCACTGGCACTTTTCTCAAATTTTTTTAAATAATTATAGCCTAATTGGTTTTCTCCCATTCTTCTTGAGCCAGTTTTATTTATTTACAGCATCCTTAGGAGTAAAATCCAAGTTTTCAAATATTTAAACCATAGATATAAACACAACTAAAATTTAAGTAGAAAGAAAAGTGATGAGAAAAGACAATCCAATATGCAAACAAAAGGAAAAACAAAAGTTGGATTTAGATGTGTAAGTAAAAGTGAATGCAAAGGGGAAAAGTATATACCTTGGTAGACAAGATTCACAATATAAAATGGTTAATTAATTCATTTCCTGAGTCTTTATGTTTTAAAGAGTATCCTCCTTTGTCCTTAAGCCCACTTGGCTGCTCGGGAAATTCTTCAATTAATATTATTTTTTTTTGTCCCTGAAAACGCTCTAGCTGTTGAATCATTAATTTCAGAAATCTTATTGGTTGAGAGAAGTGAACATCTTTCTTTTTCCACTGTACATAATATACTTCCTTTCCTTTGCTACTGATGTTTGTGAAATCACTTCTGTAATCCCTGAAAATTCAGTAAATTCCACCAAGATGCTCCTAGAACATGAGTCCTCTTGATCTCCAGAGTGACATTTTCATTCATTCTAAACAAGTTTATTGTTTTCTGGTTTTTGTTTTTGTTTTTGTTTTTTTACTATCCTCCATTTTCCATTATTCTCTTGTTTCCTCCACAGAAACCAATTAGGACTTTTCAGTATCTGCAAATTATTTTCTTTAACTGCCTTCATTTCTATGCCCACTCTTTCCACGTTCTATGTAATTTCCTCATGCTCTATCTCTAGCTTACTAATTATATTTTTGATATTGTTTATTCTGCTCCTTGCTGTTCATAATAAATTATACTTTATAATACAAGTATGTTCCTGTGATCTTTATCCTTAGTTCTGCTACTCCTTTTATATATATTATTTTTGTTCTCTTATTTTTCCAGTTATCATTTGCTACTTAACTTTCTTGGCAGTTTAGAATGGTTTAAAATTTTCTTTTTTCTTAGAAAAACTCAATTCTCCCAAAGAGTGATTATCTGCTTTCTTTGGAATATTAAAATATCTGCTCAGGTTTCATATTTGTTAATTTATGTGTACTCTGTTAACTTATCTTTGAACAGAAGAAATTCTCTGGCTCTGCCATTTAAACACAAAGGCAAATATTATCTCCCTGATAACTGAACATCGGGTGCCTCTCTTTAAAAATTAACATCTAATAACTGATCTTTGGGTACCTCTCTTAAAAAATTAACATCAAAGCTCCCAACTCATTAATCAGTTGGCCAAGTGAGTAGCATGGAGGAAGGACCTGGAACTAAATGTAGTAAGTCCTTTATCTCTGTGTAATTTCTGAGTCTACTGAAACTCTGCCAATGATGAGAACTAGCGAGCACATGGACTATGGCTATATCCTATAAGAGGACTATTAATTTTGGCATATCTGCCTATTCTGGGAGTGAGCCAGACTCAAGAGAGACAGGAGGAGTCAGAACAGAAACCACAGTACATCACCATTTTTGTTTAGTGGGGAAGCACACAATTTTTTCTGTGCCTATAAAGTTGGTAGTAAGACATCTGCTTCACAATTCTACTCTAAGCCTCACCTCTAAGCTTTGCTCCTCCTGCTAAGGAAAACAGGTCAGCCCATAGAAAAATGGTGTAACCATCAAGTCTCTCCTTTAGTTCTAAGACAGCAGAAATGAGACTTTCCTTATTTCTCTCAAAGCCTGCCTATACCTCAACCTCCTCCTCTAAATTAGCAAACTCAATTCACTCTGGATAACTTACTTAGCAAAAATTCTATCCAGTTTGTGGTAGCTTCCACTTAAGATACATTTTTCTTTTGGTTCTTCAGAATTATTTTGGTGAATTCAACAGAAGATGATTTAATAAACACACAACTTTATCATTTTTCCTCAATATCCACTCACTCAATTTAATCATTTAAAACATAAAATATGCATACATATTTTATCTCCTGAAGACATATACTATGAACTACTTCATCAAGAACAGTGCATGCACACACCGCAGGTATTCAATATTTGTTGATTTTCCTCATAAGAAACATTTGTAATATACTCAGAGTATAAATCAAATAATTGTAAGTACTTCAGTTTCATATTAAAGCAGCAGATTTTTAAAATGTTTTAAAATGCCCTTTGCATTTAAATGTCCATCTTTCAATCTTGCTCTTGTAGTTCTACAAATATATCAAACGAAGCCTCTTTAAGATATAAAGTGTACTAGGAAAGAGTCTAGAATAAAAATAAAATCCTCCCAGTGAATATATCAAACTAAAACTTGCCAAAACCCTAATTAAGAAAGGAACTATGCCATTATGGATATGGTACCACAGGCATTCAGACAAATAGGCCTAAATTCAAATCTTCATTCTTCTACTTGCTAGCTATATGACCCAAAACCATTTACCTCAACTGAATATCAGATTTCTCATTTGGAAGATTAGGATAATTTCTATACTTTATTAAACTGTTAACAGGTTTAAATGAGATAGTACAGTAAGTGGGCATTCAGTAACAGAGAGTTATGTATTGTTTGTGTATATCTCCAAACTGATCTCTGATCTGGAGAATCATAGCATCATTCAAAGGAAAATTCATGCTCTGCATTCCCTTAAAAATAAAGAAGTCAGTTTTATTTTTTCTTTGAAAGATTTTATTTATTTATTTGACAGAGAGAGAGAGCATGAGCATGGGAGAAGGGCAGAGCAAGAGGGAGAAGTAGGCTCCCTACAGGGAGCTGGACTCAGAAATCGATTCCAGGATTCAGGGATCATGACCAGGGGATCATGACCAGAGCCAAAGGCAGACGCTTATCAACTGAGCCATCAGGGAGCCCCAAGGAGTTCATTCTAAGCAATAAAGTTTCCTACTCTTGTCAAAGAAAATATGATTACAAAATTCTGGTATGTTTCAAAGATCATTTAAATAATGCCTTTGTCCTAGTAATAGTCTCTAAAATTAAGTTCATATGAACAAAAAGGAATAACAAAAAGTATAACTGAGATTTTAAGAGCTACCTTTGTCCAGTCTCCTTCTGAGGTTTTTCATCCACATGAAGAAGCATGTTACCCCAACCACAACTAACTGGACTAGTGGCTAAGCCAAAAGAATGAGGTACACGTAAAACTAACCACCAAGGACAATGGCAAGATCAGAACCAACTATCAGATATACCCTCCAGGAACAGGGTGGAGAGATGAATATAGAGAAGTAAGCAGGGATCCATAGAAAATGAAGATTTATTGTTTTGAGGTATCACAGAATCTTGAATAATGAACCAGCATTAGAAATCCCAAGGATAACAGCACAATTTCCAATTTTTGGAAATACTGAAACACATACAAAAATACACTGCTGTTTGGATGTTTATTCCATGCTTCCTTGAGTCAAATAAAGCACTGCTTCTGAAAATGTTCAATTCAATACCTTTAATCACAGAGTACAGTGAAGAGTCCTATGCACAGACCTGCTGAAACTCCCTTGAAATTTACCATTAGACCTTAAATTCACATTAATTATTGATTCTATGCCACACTGTATCAAGAGAATGTTTTACTATAAAATTGTTTTCATTAAAATATTTAAGCAAAATCAATGCTTCAGAAAGAAATGCCATGTTTGCTCCACATTTTCATGAATACCTCTAAAATACCAATCAGTGCTATTCCCCCAGAAAATGAGAATCTAAACTGAATGGTATAAACTTAAGATAACTGAGACACAATTTCCTCAAAACTTAAAAGATTCCAACTATTACATAAATCAAGAAACAGTAAATTATTTGTTCGTTTTCTAAATTATTTATCAGAATAAACTTACGATCTGATATGTGGGAAATCTTCTTCAATTTTGCTTCCTGTGTTTTTAAAAATTTGGAGTGCAGCTTCTGCTACTTTTTCATCATCCATTTTCAGACAAGCCAGGAGAGATTCAAATGTTTCAGCAGAATGAAACGAGATGGGATGTGTAAATGAAAGTACCTTAAAAAATGAGTCACAAAAATGATCTGTAAGCCTTTTCCATTTTTACAATATAAATCCAAAATATTACATACTGGAAATACTCAAATCAAAGTAAATATAAAAAGAATTATGCTAATAAGTACATGAAAGCACTACAAATAAAGTTTAAAACTTAAACATGTACCAGATATGTTCCAGTGTAGGAAGACTGCATGATCTAACAAAGTCCTTTCTTTCAAAATTAAATTACTCAATATAATTCTACTCAAAATAATTTAGATTTTGGTTAATGTTTGGGTTTTTTGGAGGAGGATGAGAATAGAATTTAACAAAGGAGAATTTAACAAAGGAGGAGAGAGAATTTAACAAAATAGCTCTAGTCTTCTAAATAAAGGTCGTTAGAAGAGACTAATAACATTTTTGGAAAAAAGTTATCTAGAAAAGAAGGTAAAACAACAGATCATAAAAGATATGGTAACATTTACACCTGTTAATATTATCAAATCAACATGGTACTAACATTAGAAGAAACAAAACAGAAAAAGTAAACTTTTTAGTCCAAGCATATATAAGAACTTGGATTATATAGAGTAATATAAATTATAAAGAAGGAACAGAAAATGAAAATGGATGGGATTTTCATTAAATAGTCTCTGATAAAAATACACAGCTATTTGGAGACAATCCAATTAGACCCTCCCCCACAAAACATACTTTCAAAATAAATTTCAGATGGGTTATATTTTAGATTGAAAAACAAAAACAATAAAAATCTTCTGAACAAGACAGCATTTCTAAGCTTAAAATAAACAACTGGGATCAAAATACAGAATGTAAAAACAAGCAAGCAGGAGAAAAATACATTGAGTATAATACTGTATTTGTAAGATTCAGAAACAAGAAAAATAAGTGATGTTACTTAGAGATACACAGATAGACACAGATGATAAAACTAAACGGACAATAAGAGAATGAATAATAAACCCCAAATAACAGAACAATTCAGAACAATTATACCTGGGAGAAGTGAATCACAGAAAAAAACTACTCAGGGAACTTCAACAGTATCGTTAGTACTCTATTCGAGTCAGTATCTTATTTACTTTTCACTGTATTTACCTTATAACTTACATAAAAAACAAAATGTATTCTATAATATATATCAAATATGTCCCATAAAAAAGGAGAATAAAAAATTCAAATCAGTTAAAAAAAACAAAAAGCTGAGATGTCAGTAGAAAATGAACATAAGATTAAAATAGAGAGAAAACAAACACAGGATAAAAATAATGAATTCACCATAGGAAAAACACTAATGACTATACCTCACTGCAATAACTACACAAATAAAAACATCATTTTTATTTATCAGATTAGAAAATCTCTTTAAGATTTACAATATTCTATGTTTGTGAAGACATACTGCTAACTGAATTATATATGGGTATAATTTTTCTGTAAAGGAATTTTATTAAGTATATACATCTAAACTTTTTGAAAAGTATTCTCTTTGTGTTCTAGTATTTAAAAAAAGAAGACATCAGCAAGGGATCTTTGATATATTTATCCTTGCATCATTATAAGAAGAATAAAATTAGAAAAATCTAAATATCAAGGGAAATAGTTGGGAACTCTATGGCACTGCAAAAGTGGACTAATCACCATTTGAAAAAATGTTTTTTATATTTTTACTATGAGCCAGATACTGTGCTCGGAAACATATGAGCATGACTTAATTAAGTCCTCCCTCTGTGAGATAAGGGCTATTATTATCTCCAATACAGATAAGGAAGTAGAGGCAATGAACTTACCCAAAAGTATCCACCTACTAAATGACAGCCATAAATCAGATCTGTTTTTTGACACTCTTAAAAACACTTCCTCAAAAAACAGTGGTAAAAGTGTTTATAATTTAATAAGGGAAAATAGTCAAGATACAAAATTGTATATATTCGGTCTGATCTCAACTATAGAAGTGTGCGTTTTCTTCTAGATTAAAAGGAAAATAAAAGGAACGTTTATGTGTGATAGGCTTATGAATGTTTTCTTTGTTATAATTTTATATTTTCTAAGTTGTCAATAATTAGCTGATATTTTTATAATAAGTAAAAGGCAGCAGTATATTTTAGCTAACAAAAGATAAAATGAAGTTTTAGGAAGAATTTGGCTCCATGTTTGGTAGGACTAGCACTTTCTTTGCTCACTAATGAAAACTTCAAATTATAGTCCACTAATTTATTTTTTGGTAAAGATTTTATTTATTTATTTGACAGAGAGAGACACAGCAAAAGAGGGAAAACAAGCAGGAGAGCAGCAGAGGGAGAGAGAGAAGCAGGCTTCCCGCCGAGCAGGGAGCCCAATGTGGGGCTCAATTCCAGGACCCTGGGATCATGACCTGAACCAAAGGCAGACACTTAACGACTGAACCACCCAGGCACCCCTATGGTCCACTATTTTAATGTAATGCTAATGTAATACTACTAGTAATGTAATACATTACTAATGTAATGTAATACTAATATAGGTAGGCTACAGTATATAGTTTAAACCTGAAAATATTTAGCTTACATGTTAGAGAAAATGTGCAATTTCTAAATTACCTAAAAGATTTGAGAAAATTTTACTTGTTTCTATAAAAACTTAAGAAGCAAATCTCAAGAATAAAAAATATATACTGCATGTATGTTAAACAGTTATCTAATTGGCACTTAATTTCACCATAGCATATTTACCTTAAGCAGTTCAAGACCTGCCCTGATGGCTTGATCAGTTGGAACACCTTCATCTTCATCATCTGCTGTTCCATCTATTGATTTATTCACTTGCTTAATAAGAGCACTGAAGTATGACAAAAAAAATTGTCATATTTTCAACTGTTCTTTATTACTGATGTCTAAGAAAAATAATCATGAATATTTTCTATATATACCACATCCAAACACATAAAAATTTGACAAAGCTGTTTCCCAAACATCACAGCAAAACAAAAAATTATAATAGGCATTTTAAGATACTTCTTTTCAAAAATACCATTTTTCCCGTCCATTCAAATGAAGTCCACATATTATGTGATTTGCTATTTTTTTTTAAGATTTTATTCATTTATTTGGCAGAGAGAGACCCAGCAAGAGAGGAAATGCAAGCAGGGGGTCTGGGAGAGGGAGAAGCAGGCTTCCTGCCAAGCAGGGAGCCCAATGCAGGGCTTGATCCCAGGACCCTGGGATCATGACCTGAGCCGAATGCTTAACAACTGAGTCACGCCTGTTTATTAATGCTACCTATATTTTTATTCTTGTATTTTCCATGGAAGAATTATGCCCAAACACAAGAATAGGTGTTTTCTAATTATCTGAAATTCATTACTGCTTGAGTAAATAGAACAAGCATACTGAAATAAGGAATAAATGGCAACATTAAGCAATTTCAAAATATTTACCAAGTAATACTATGTGTCAGGCACTGTTGAGAGAGCCAAAAACACACAGGTCTGTTCCTGAAAAGTGTCAAAATACCTAGATAACAGATATATAATAAAACTTCACTAGAAATTAGAATAAAAAGGAAACAATATGCTTTGAAATTTTCTTCTAAAAACATACCTAGCTTCTTTTAAAATAAACGCTTATAATTTGATACCAATTATCTAAACCAGTCATTCACACTTTTAAGTATTTGTTCTTTTTATAAAAAATAAATAACATACACCATCGTTAGAGACATAGTATATGTATTAAATGCAGGAAAATTCAACTATTCAATGTTCTTCAAAATGTTTAGTTGTTCTATGTTTCTACAAAAATATCATGAACTCAAACTGAAGATCAAGCTAGGAGTCAAACATATCTGTCTCTCTTGCAGGGTCCTCTTAAATTTATCAGACACCTTAGCAGCAGATATCTTTGAGAATGTTTTATTCTTTTCTGCCCATTTTTCTTGATTAATCAACTGTCATAGCTCCAACTATCCCAAATAATATTTAAATATTTAGAAAATATTTTCATCCATGACAAAAAGCATGAATGAAGCTCTCAAATCTGGTGAGGGAAGGCCAAAAATTAGTAAGCAAATACACAGAAAATATAATCAGGGAACAATAATGACCACAAAGTAGGCAAAAACAAGAAGTGAAATTCTTTAGCCAGAAAAGGAATGTCTGAAGAGATACAACTGAGCTAATGACCAAAGAACAGGAGCCAGTCATATAAAAATCTGCGAGAAAAAGCATTAACCTGTAAAACCAAAATTAATCAACTGAAAAACTATTAAAAAAACCACTAGTTCAGTGAAGTGATACCAACAAAACACAAAAAGATCAGTAGTGCTTTTCTATATCAGCCAAAACCACCCAAAGAATACAGAGAGGGGAAAAATCTATTCACAATGACAAATTAAAATTATAAAATAAGTTTTACATGCACAGAATCTATGTGTAAACTCTACAGTTACATGAAGGGGAACACAAGATTTGAGTAAGTCCAGATAAGTCATGACATTTTTTCACTAAATCTCCAAATGTTATTAGGGGAACACAACTTGGTATGGGACAAGATTCAACAGATGCATTCTATGGTTCAACTGGAAAAATCAATTAACGTTTGGGAGCAGCCAATTAATTTTAGCAGAAGGGAGAAGGATGAAATTAACCAACAATTAACCAAAGAACTTTCTCAACAAAATAAAAATGTTTCATTAACACCTCAAAAGAAAAATGAACCAAAGCAAAAATTCAGTAAGCATCCAAACCACACAAGAATTTATATTATAGTAAGGAAATAATTACAAATTAATTGGGAAGAATTTTTCAATAAATGGAGTTGATATAACTAGCTTCGATATGCCTTTTTAAAAACGAATGGATATCTACTTCCGTCTTACCCTAAAATGAATTCCAAACTAATTAAAGATTTAAGTGGAAAAAAAATAACCACCTAGTATGAAAGGAAAGGCAGAAAAATCATAAAGGAAATAACTGATAGATTTAATAGTATTTATTATATATTTATACAAATTTAAAAGGCAACTGAACTAGATTAATAGCCTTATTTAATAAAGGATTTTTTTAAAGATATATTAATTTATTTATTTGTCAGAGACAGAGAGAGAGAAAGAGAGATAGAGCAAGCACACACAAGCAGGGGGAGTCGCAGGCAGAGGGAGAATCTGGCTCCCCACTGAGAAAGGAGCATGATGTGGGACTCAATCCAAGGACCCCGGGATCATGATCTGAGCTGAAGGCAGATGCTTAACACTGACTGAGCCACCCCAGCGTCCCTTTATTTTATAAAGCATTCTTACATTCAATAAGAAAAAGACAAGTCCAAGCCCCTCATAGGAAAATTTTTTAAAAAACAATTAACCAAGAAATATATGGGGAAGAAAAATGTTCAACTTTATTAGTGACACACTGTTATTTTTTAAAAAAGAGTATCACCATTTACCTGTGAAATGGCAAGGACTGAAAAGGTTAATAACCACTATCAGGGAGAGTTAGGTGACCTGAACACTGACTACTGGTACAAGGGACTAAGAGTGGAATCTTTCTGGAGACCTAGTTTAATACTGTGGTGGTTAAACAAGAGGGCTCTGGAGCCAGACTTCCTAGGTTTCAATGCCATTCACCACTTTTTAGCAGTGGAAAAGTTATTCAACATTTGTGTAACTCACTGTTCCTTATCTGTAAATTGGGAATAATAACATTTCTTGTCTCACACGGTTAAGAGAAAAATGAGCAAACGTGTAAAACATTTGGAATCATTCCAAGTACTTTATAAGGACTAATTGCTACTACCTGTTACTATTATTTATGTTTTGACATACTTTCTACATCACTACAAACTATTGATGATAAAGCCAAAGATTTCAGTCTGACTGTTCATAGTACACATTACTTGTTAAAACTTTCTCCATCTTAAACTTTCAAAACACTACAATAACCTGGTGTTCTTATACTCCTGTGATTTTTCTGTTGTTGAAAAACAAAATTCCAACATTCTGTCCATGATCTTTTAATCTTTTTACTACTTTCTACACGATCTCATGCCCAGGGAACAAATCCCATTCTCACAGTTTCACATTAAGCTCAATTTGCCTTGATTTTTTAATTGTTTGTCATGTCCAAATAAGAAGCAGATCAGTTCCCTTAATTCTTTTCCAAGTATTACTATGTGCTTCATCATTTGGACTTCAGCTCTTATACTTCTGACTCCTCATCAACATTATTCCCCATTTCCAGTAAGATAACCCACCTACTAAAGCATTCCTCAAATATAATCTTCCCTTTCCATCCCACTACCAGCATCCAGAGACAATTTGTAACACCTTAACAGTCTATCCATTCTACTTCCCTCCTCCTATCCATCATTAAGCATCCAGGGTTCTCAATAGATTGAAGAATACAGTAAAAGCCCTAACGTTAGACCTTAAAAGCTTTCCACAATCTCACCTCAACTACTTTTTTTGCTTTATCTCATAACACTTTTATATCTTCCCATGGTCACCATTTTCTAAATATCCTTGTCTTTTCCAGTCCAGTTAGCCTGGTTTACATTAATCTCAGTACCTAGAATATTCATTCTCCCAACTCTGTAAAAACAAATTCTTATCCATCCTTCCTCTTAAGTCGGATACTATTCCTTTAGAGAAAGCCTCTTTCAGTCTTCTGAACACTATTTGCATTAATTTTATGAAACTATAAAATAAACTCCTGATTAAAATTCTTTATTCCATTGCCAGACAATGGGTTAATGAAAAGTAAAAAAAATGTGCTTTGCCAATACCAACTAGCATTGCCCTGAATAGAGAAAGCATGGGATTATTTATTGAATGAGTTTCAGTCTGATTCAGTGTCTTCCTTATACTAATAAGGGGTTCTGATTTTTTGTTTTATATTGTTTTTCAATCCATAGAACCCCTTCTTCAAATGAAAACTGAATGCAGGGCGCCTGGGTGGCTCAGTGGGTTAAAGCCTCTGCCTTCGGCTCAGGTCATGATCTCAGGGTCCTGGGATCGAGGCCCGCATCGGGCTCTCTGCTCAGCGGGGAGCCTGCTTTCTCCTCTCTCTCTCTATGCCTGCCTCTCTGCATACTTGTGATCTCTCTCTCTCTCTGTTTCAAATAAATAAATAAAATCTTTAAAAAAAAAAAAGAAAAAAGAAAACTGAATGCAACAGGAGTCCAAAGTGACTACTGGGTATCCAAAGCAGGGTCTCCCTACTCTGCAGGGGATCACAGCCCAAAAGCTACACCCTCTACCCTCCTAAGCAAAACAAATCCCGAAAAAGGGTTTATTGGGTACAGGATATTATTATCTAGATTCTAATATATCTCTAAAAGATACTACTGATGACCAGTAAACGAGGATGTTATTTTTATATATATACATACACACATTCTGTAAGCACTTTATTTTTTCAACTAGTCGAAACATTTTAGGAAAATGTTTAAAAAAAAGAACATTTTATATAGGGGAATACAGCCATAAAAAGAAAGCATTTTCCAAGATGTCAAAGTTATCTATGTCAAAGCTGACATGAGGGTTGTTTTAAAAATAACACTTTCAGGTCTGAAATACCTGTGAAAATGCATCATATGCTGCTTTACAACATATTCACCTAATTTTCTTTTCCTGAGGGTATAATTATAAATTGTATTACCTATACTATGCAAGTTAACTAAAAAGAGGAATTCCTGATATACTTGGTTAACAGATAGAAACCAGGCTTAAACTCGTATTTTCTCATCCAAATGAAATAATACTTAAAATAAGAAAAATTAAATATATACAGATATATGCAAACAAGCATGTACATATACATACACATACGTATGTATGAACATATATACATACAGATATATAAATGAGTATTATAGCCATTTCACATACACAAAAATCTGTACAGGTAAGTGCCTGTGTATAGCAGGTACTCAAAAGCAACTGACTAAAGCATGAATGAACAGTGATGAAAATTTAATATTTTTAGATAAAAATACCTGATAGATTCAGTATCTATGTGTACAGGTGCTATCCTCTCCAAAAGAAACTTGATCATCTCCAGGAAAGGATTTGTAGGCTGTTTGGGGTTGCCCAACTTCTTAGTTATTTCACGCTGTGAAGCAGATTTTTTAAAATATTACAAAAAGATGTTTAAAAAATTACATCACATTAAAATACTAAGAATCTAAAGTAATTAAAACAATGTAATACTGGTGTTGGAATAAATAAATCAATAGGAATTGAAGGAGTCCAGAAAACCAAACTAACATTTTGCATATGAGAAAGGCAACATTTCAACTAACAGGAAAAAAGATGGATTATTCAATATATTGTGTTGAAATAACTGAACAGATATTTTGAATAAAAACATGATTGACCTGATAAATCATTTTATCATTCCAAAATGATAAAAACAAATACAAAAGAATAAAATCAGGTTCAGTGGAGACACAAACTTCAGAGTGTAGAGTTATCAGGAAAGCTTGCTAAAAACAACAGATTCCAGGACCTCAGTGTAAAGATTAGTCAATCTGGGGTGGAGCCAAGAATCACGTTTTTTCTTTTTTGTAAGCCTCTTGGAAGATGCATGGGCAACAGATTGAGAAATACTGATATTAGTAAATATTTTCATTGACTTGCAATAGAATGGAATTTTGTAAGCAGGACATAAAATGTAAAAGCCTTAAAGAGTCTGCTGATAGACTCAGCTACATAAAAATAAAACTATGGTATGTAAAGGACATCATAAATAAAATGAAAGGGCAAACTACAAATGAAAGAAAATTATTTGCAGCTTAATTAACATACATGATTAACAAATCAACAGATAAAGACAAATGTCATTCCAGAAAAATAGGCAAAGATTAAAAACATACAATTTACAAATATATATATATAAATGGCTAATATGCCCAAGAAGAAAAAATGGTCAGATGACTAGCAACCAAGAATACAAATCCTACCAAAATAATTATGTTTTCCTTGGAGTTCTGCTTCTTTCCAATAATGACAGAAGCCAATATTGAATCTATCCTAAAGAAATAACCAAGAATGCAAAAAATTATCTGGCTATAAAGATACTAAAATGGTCCTTAAATAAAAACAGAGGAAAAAAATCTAAATGTGTAACACAAGTGACTGTTCAACAATTATGATACTTAGAATCAGTGGTATGTTCCACTGCTAGTAATATGGTAAAAGACTAATAAAAATAAGTAAAATGTACAATGCTGTATGCATATGATCTTACTTTGAAAGATATATACCATAATATTAAACAGTAATTGTCTCTATAAAGGGGTTTTAGTTTATTGCCATTTTTGTGGTATTTTACATAATGAATATAAATTTCACATAATGAATACAAAATCCACATAAATGAATAGAAGTTATTTTGTTTTGAAAGGGGGTCAAAATTTTACATAATGAATATTATGTAAAATAATGCATATTTTACATAATGAATATAAATTATTTCCTAAAAGGAGTCAAAAAAAGTTTGGGGGCTCTTCAAACATTAGTTTTTTTGTGTTTTGGGCTTTTTTTTTTTTTTTTTTTTGGTGGGAGAGAGAGAGAGCAGAGCACACACAAGTCAGGGAGAGGGACAGAAGGAAAACAGGGAAAGAGAATCTTAAGCAGGCTCCACACCCAGTATGGAGTCCAACATAGAACTGGATCTCACAACCCTGAGGTCATGACCTGAGCCAAAATCAAGAGTCTGACACTTAACCAACTGAGCCACCCAGACGCCCCAAACATCAGCTCTTTTTCAATGTCTCTCCTTACCACACAGCCTTCAGCCTGCTTGCAGGAGCATGTTGGACTAACGAGTACTTCTAACTGTTTTCTTATTTTCTCATCATCTTCCAACACCTGTGTGAACTTCTTCATGAAATCCTGAGCCTTACCAGGATCTGGCAAATTTCCTTAAATAAATTAAAATTCAGTAAAAATACCATTTTAGAAATTTCTCAAAATAATAAAGGATCTACATTTTTCATTCTTTTATTACTTTGATTAATAATCCTAATTTACAAATTCAGTTTAGTTTAATTAGAAGTTGTGGAAGCATTTCAATAGTTAACTTTCATAAAATTCTGCTTTCTAGAAATATGAAACAAGAATACTGTGAAGGAACACCTTTGTAGAGAGAGACTGAACTATTTCTAAATAACCCCTTATAATATGTAAGGGGACTAACTATTTAAACCTGATGATACCAATTTATTATTGTCTCCTTAAGCTGCTTGTGTACATTGTTCTCTTGTAACTCACAAGAACAGATCAGCAAGATTTACCTTTAAGAAACTATTTGTTAACCCATCCAGAGATAATTCACATACACAAGCTATCAGTCAATAACACATGCTAAGCAAAATGTTTCGGGTGTTACTACTAGATATGTCATTAATGCATGAGAGAGGATAAACCCCTGTGGAATCAAAGATTTTTATACCACCCTCCTAATAAATGATGTATCAAAACATGAAAGCTAGTAAAATGTTGATCCTACTGTCTTTTGGGGGTGGGAGCGGGGGGGGGGGGGGCTACTCACAACTGTTACAGAGGACCAGATTAGGCTACTTCTAATAACAGAAATTATAATATAGAACTATGGACTATAATAAAAATTGTAGAAATTCAACTAAATCTTAAAATACAAATGCAGTAAGTGCAGTCTTCAAGTTCACATGTAACTTTGAAATTACATTTTAAAAGTCTTATCTAGATCACTGAGGATAATAAGAACAAAGTGTCCTTATTATAAATACTTGACAATATGATCTTTTCATAGTTCTAGAATACAAAAAATCTACTGTACTGTCTTCAAATAATTTTGGAAGATGTCACTTTACAGCCCCTCCATAATGTATGGGCATCATACTAAAGGCTACAATAAGGTCTACCATTCAAGAAACAAACAGAATTGGGAGTGGGGGGAGTGGGAGGAAGACAGAGAGAGGGAGAAGGGAGGGAAGAAGCAAAAAAAAAAAAAAAAAACCTTTAATTCAGCATTCTACAAAATACTTGACCATGAAACCCTTTTTTCTAACCATACTATTAACACCTACAGGATACCAGGATTCCTCAGAACAGAATTTGGGAAAACAGACAGGGTTAAAAAATAGAAAAAATACAGATGATCTCCTTTACAAGATAGTATCCAGAGCCAAACAACAAGGAAATAGGTATTAAAAAGCAACAACAGAAAATCACTTGCTTTAAGTTACCTAAAGAAACTGAAAACTAATTTATGTTTATCTGCCCAAGACTAAAAGATATTTTGGTCTTAAAACACTACTCATGCTAAAACGCCTATCAGTTAGTCTAAAACACAGTTAATTAGGTTACTGTTCTCTTCAGTATCTGAGCATTACTTCCATACACATCTTGGAACATTTGTTAACATCTCAGAAATCCATCTAAGATAGATCTCTTCCCTATTCCCAAGTGGAAGCTCCGTAGAAATGTTCCTCCAGGTGTTCCTGATACTCGCTTTGCCCATGTGCTATACTATAGACAGTGATCTCTAAAGCAGGAGGAAAAGCAAATGCTCTACAAAAACAGCTACTTTACCCAATCCTTGCACCAAACAAAAGAGATGTGCTATACAATCTTTTTGTATTTACTGTTAAATGCAATTAAATAACATTTTCACTGAAAGCAAAAAAGCAAATTAGTATTTTTTTTTTCAAAGAAGTTCTTCTGTAATTATTAGGTATACACTTTAAATTTTGGCTTAGAAGAAAATTGGCTTCAAATAGATTCACATTAGAGCAAGCAACACTAAAGCACAAATTCAGTTTTCACAGTAAGCTTATGCAATAATTTGAATGAATTCCCAAAAATAAATTTATGTAATAAATCCTTTCTCCAGTTCTTTCTCATACCAACAGAAAAGAAAAAGAAAAGAAAAAGAAAACTTCAGTGTAGCAAAGTAAATGAAAATTAAAAAAAAAAAGTTGAAGCTGAGTTGTCTGTTGAAAAAAAAAAATCAAAAACACGTTACACTCTTTTCCTATATTATCATAGCCTAAAATGAAACTCCACGAAACACTTCAAATTATTAAATAGAAGTATTTCAATTAAACCTTAAATTTACATGTAATATTTGAAATAACTTACTTGTAATAACCATCACTTTTGAAAATATTGCCTTGACACTGGCATCTGTCTGTAAAACACACACACAAAAAGCAAAATTAATATTTCCTAACAATAATCTTCATTATACCCTTCAGAAAATTAGATAAGCATAACCTACTAATGCTTCAGGCCCATGCCTCAACCACCACAACTCTGAGCTCCTTTTTTAGCTACATTTAAACTCCACGAAGTGAATGAAAGGTGAATGCTCCACTATCATCTCTTCCCCTTTGCCCTGTTTTGTCATCCTCTAAACAAAAGAGAAGACTACTACACTAACCTTTTGAAACAGGGAGATATTTTGTTTTCTTTAGCAATGAAAGAACAGGCAACTAAGTATAAAAAAGGAAAAAAATTACCTGGTTTTCAAGTTTTAAGCTTATCTCAAACAAAAAGTTCACAAGTATGTAATTCTCAATGACTTAAGATGTTCCTAAAATTTTTAAGCCTGAGGATTATAAGGTATAGTCATGAAGCATACGGGGAAGACACTGGATAAAGAAAATTCAAAAGGATGCCAGTGACATGTACAAAAGATTTTTCTAAGAGTGCTACTTACTTGTCATATCAACCTAGTATTATTTCAGTGAATGAGTATGTTCACCACATTGTACCCCATGTAATAGTCTGTGAAGTCACACGTACAAAAGATATTTCTAAGAGCACTAGTTATTCACTGCATCAAGTTTGTGTTATTTCTTTAAAAAAAACATGTCTTTGTGCAACTCTGTATAATATACTGAACTAGAAAAACATTGGCGTGAAGGCAACAAATCAAATAAATACACAAATAAACCATCCCTATTCAGAAGGAGCTTGCTAAGAGGAAGCAAAAGACAAAACATAAAATAGAAGAGTTAATTCCCAAATAATTGGAATTTAAAGTATTTGAATAGATCTGTCTAGAGTCATATAAGATCTGTTGTTTAATTTGGGGAGAAAATAGGTATTGCTAAGATGAAACAGCATCAACAAAAGTATAATACTGGAAATAATGTCACTTTGAGTGACACTGAGCAAATGAATTTAGTTAAATAAAGTAGAAGGGCTATAGTGCTGAACTAAATAAGAATAAAACTATTTATCAGACTGAATAATGAAGAAGGCAAAGAAATACTGATTAATAAGTATGTAAGAATCTTCCTAGTAAAATAGGGAGAAAAATAAACATCCAAAAGATAAACACAGCTTTGTATTTTTTTCTACCTTTAACTCCATAACGTCTACTGTAATTCTTGGTATAAAGTGAATATTAAGTAATAAGAGACTATTAATTCTCCTCTCACTAGAATTAATTGCACTTTGGACTACCATCTTCTTCCATTTGGTTTCTTCTTCAACCCCATGTCACATTAATGAGAATTCCTTCCCTCTTTAACTTGTACAACTCAGTAATTATTCTGAATTCTCTCTTCATTTTGGACAACTCAGTAATTATTTTAAGACAATTTAAAGAAAAATTCCACTACGTAGAAGACATTAAAACATTTTAATTGAATTTGAGACTGTAGTTTGTTATTTCTTATGAGAATGAAGTCACGAGACCCTCCCAAGTTGTTATCAACAGACAAGGGGAAGAAGTTCCCACTAAATAAATTTTAAAGGGACAGTGAGAATCAAAAACAAATTATTTTTTTTAGTCTCACACATAATGCTATTCAACATATGATGGGCACACTTAACATACTACCTAACTGCTATTGTATGACTTCAGTAATGCCTATTTTTGGAGACATACATATAAAAACATCTGGCATTTTTAATTAATACCTTTGCAACTTTGACCAAAAGGAAGTAAATTAATACAGCTCTAGGTAGCAAACAGGAGCACTTTATCCAGAGCTTATTAACTGAAACACACTAACTTACTGCAATAGAACAATGACTAAAATACATGTTTACAGGCTGAAGCACACTAAATTAATTGGAGGTTTCCAATTTTGTTCCTTGGCAGAGAAAGTACTGAAACAGCAGAATCACTAAAATTAGTTTTAAGTCATCTATTACAAGAAAAAACTTATTCTAGCAGGTTCAATATACTCAATAATCACAGATTTCAATAAACCATAAACAAAGAGGTTACTGTTAGCCTCCCCTTACATGAAACAACTCCTCTCTCTTGACCTCTGTTCTATAAGCATGCAGTATTTGTTTTGTTTTAGAGTGGGGGGTTGGGAGAATGTGGGGGGTTTCACTAAGGAGTGAAAAGAAATTAAAAATAATAGTATATTATTATTTTTGTGTGTTATAGATTTCCTTGGATGCAATTTAAAATGGCATTTTATATTTTTTTTGATGAACTGATACTACTTTTTTGATGAATTATAATTTTTACTGGCCTACATAGAACATTCTCAAACAACATTCTAGGGAAAAAGAACACCCAGAATCATTCTAAAAGTCTAAAAAATAAAATATGATACATCAACTGGATGAATACCAAGATTAACTTATAATTATGAAAACTAAGTAGTACATTAATATTACTATAACATTAATTCTAAGTAAAAATATAAAGATACATAATTAAAATTACATAACATGAAAATTTTCTAAAACAACAAGACTACACGATGGGAATATTTTAGGGCAGCAAGACAGAGTGCAAATTTACTCTACTTTCTTTGCTTTCAATAGATACAGTCATTTTCTGTTTTTTTTTTTAAAGCTACAAAAAAACTTTAATTCTGAGTACAAAGACATATATTCTCTTTCCTGTTGTGTATCACCTTTTACAGATATAGTAAATTTAAACTTTGAATTTTTCTATAGTTTCTTAAAAAGTTCATTGTTCTAAATTAGAGATCATAGCTTCTCCAGTAGAACAGTTCCACACAGAAACAACTGTCCAACAACACTGTAGCAATGATAAAGAGTAACTAAAATACAGGCATTTTACAAAGCTTATCATCAAAGGAAAATTTTTCATTACATTTAACTTACTTTGGGTTGCTTAATTAAGTCAAGCAAATCCTTTACTTGGTGTCGGAGCAGATTTTGACATTTCCACATTTCATTCAATGCCCTGCAAAACACAAACACATAAATTTAAATAACAAAACAATAACAATCCTTCCAGAATATTCCAAATATATTTCTTTTTTTTCTTTAAGTTGAAATTAACAAAAGAGATGACAGAGATGAGGTAAACTTTACAGAACTAAGCAACTGATGATGTATGGAGCAAAAGAGCAAGGAAAATATAAGAGGTATGAACATGTGAAGGGATATCTATATCATTAACTACAATATGTGTATAAATTAGGGTATAGGAATAATCTATAGAGATTATAAACTTGAGAAATAAAGGAATATTTGATGGAGTAAGGTCCTGTAATAGGCAGGATGAAAAGGAATCAAAGCCACAAACAGAAAAGAGTTTGTGCTGAGAGAATGCGGGATACTTTTTTCTAAAACAGAAATGCTCATAATGTAACTTTATATAATATGTATTACATGTTTATGTATATTATTATAAAAGTGTATATTATGTACTTACAGTTAAGTATACAGTTAATCATTATAATAAAATTAAAATGTATAAATCAATGTAAATAAAAATGATAAGCTCTCACTTGTTTTATTTATCCTCAAGTTCTCACTGTTTAGAGGTAGAATTTATGTTTAGATTTTTTTTTAAGATTAATTTATTTGAGAGAGAAAGAGAGAAAATGTGAGGCGGGGAAGGAGAGAGAGAATCTCAAGGAGACTCCCCACTGAGCAGACCTTGACAGGGGGCTTGATCTCACAACCTGAGATCATGACCTGAGCCAAAACCAAGAGGCGGAATCCCAGCCCAGTCACCCAGGCACGCCTATGTGTTTAGATTTCTAAGGACTAATTGAGGTCTACAGTCTGAAATATAGCTGTTACATAGTTAACTAAGTAACATATTATGTTCCTTATACAAATTATATAAAACATTATTACCTATATATTCTATATAGTTTATATATAGATTATATATTACATATAATCTATATATAATTTTATATATAATTATATATTATATATAATCTATATATAATCTATATATAATTATATATTATATAATATATAATATATATTACCTATATATTCTACACATCCTATATAGAATACATATAAGCATATTTATACTATATAAATTTGACATGTACAAGTATTTATATCCTATATATTCATTAGTTTATATAAATATATGTGTTTACATATTATTACATGTAAGTGAATATTATTTTTGTACGGCAAAATTTTTGATGTCCTCTTAATACTTTTGTTTTCAGACAGAAATTTAAATCTAAAAAGAAATTACACACATACTCAAGAAAATACACATAAATCATGAGAGCAGTTAATGTTACTAAATATTGAGTTACAGAATTCAGAACCACACAGTTTAATATTTGAAAGGAAATTTTCCAAAACCAAATACTTTTTATTATTTTGTTTTGAATTACTTACACTTCGATTAACCTCCCCTATCACACATATTAAGCACTGCCATAAAACTGTAATATAGTACAAAAGCATAAAAAAAACACCTTTTTTTTCATAGACAAGAACTAATTGCTAAAAAAGTCTCATTCTCCTTCTTAACATTCTGTTTTAAGAATACCTTTGGATACTTTTATGGAAATAAAATAGTTTAAATTTGGACACAAATTCCTTTACAGTAGTCATCTCAAAATGGTACTGGCAAAGCAGCAGCATTTTATATTAAAAGCTAAATTAAAATAACTATACATGTAGACATTAAAGAAAAATGACCAGTATACAGAGGACTGTAAAAATCTCATAACTAAGTAGAGTTACATAATTAAAATAATTTTCAAAAAACAGAGTAGTCATCTGTGAAATTACTCCTGAACTCCAAAGTCAATGAATTGTCCCTTGCTTCTTAACACTTCATGATTACTTACAACTTCTGACAGGCCTGGACTTTTGAAACTTGCCTTCACTTAAAGCAGGAATTATTACACCTCTAATAGCTATTTATTAAAGATGAAATATCAAGCAATTCCAAAGCTCCATATAAAATATTATGGCTGTTAATCAAAAAGTGACCATCACTAAGTCTTTGTATTATATTTTTAGGGAAACCATCCTCTCAAGCATTTTAATAAAATTATCTTAAGCAGCAAAGACAATTTATCTTTGTGTTTGCCTTCCTAAATAATCCTTTAAAAAAAGAAAAAAAAAGAGTAGACATAATATTACTACAACTGGAAGACAAATATAACTTAATATGAGCCTGAATTCCAGCACTGTCACTAAATAAACACAAAAAACTTGATTAGAGAATGGATACTCTTACAGTTGTTACTGGTCTAGTCTTCTCACTAGAGCTTTGCACTAACTCAAAGAAAAAGACAGCCACCATTGGGTGGCTATCAGAAACCTGTACGAGTGCTGAAGAGAAACTCTCCTCCAGCATTCCGCTCCCAGTTGGCAAAACTACCCACCAGACTCAGCAGTACAAAATTGGGTCTAGATGAGAGCCTGCCTAATGAAAGATATCACAACCACAACACCTGAAACTACCACTAACTCTTGCCATTAACAAGCTGTTCTAGGAAGCGTGGGGGAGGTGGCAACACACACCATGATTAGAGAGTACTCAAGCCTGCCTCTGTTCTCTTTTTCATTAATCAAGATATTTAGGGGGACACCTGGGTGGCTCAGTCAGTTAAGCATCCAAATTTTGGTTTGGCCTTGTGTCATGACCTCAGGGCTGTGGGATCAAGCCCCACTGTGAGTCTCCCCATTCTGTGGAGCATCTGCTTGAAGGTTTTCTCCCTCATCCCCGCCTTGGGCAGGCATGTATGCATGTGCACACTTTCTCTCAAATGAATAAATCTTTAAAAAAAAAAAAAAGATATTAGTTAACTTGGGGACTTGCTTAAAACTGATACATACCAACTTTTAAATACAGAAAGTACTGTCTTCCCCAAAAGAACATGATCACAATAAAATATATGGTTCTTTCAACAAATAAGAAAGATCAAATAAGTTCTCACCACGAACCTGCCTCCCAAGCAGCTATTTTTAAGTGCTTTTCAAACTAATTAGAGTTATAAATTCAAATGACTTCTGGGCTAGAACAGTAATGTATAATGAATAAAGACAGATATTACAATACAGAGTGGTGAGGACTCTGATAAGATTAGAAACATTATTGAAAACATCAAGATTATTACTATTCAGGAAAATGAAACAAAGATGTGACAAAATTTAAGACCCAAGAGTCACAAAAAATAAGATGTCTGATAATGTTTAGGAAGACACAGAAAATGAATGACCAACAAGCTATAAATATTATGCATGAATCTTAGGAACCTAAAAAAAAAGGGGGAAAAGTCACAGAAGACTATATCCACACTTACTCTACTTTCATAAAGTTCAAAAACAAGTAAAAATACGGTATTGAGGGATACATACATATATGTAAAACTTTATTTTTGATAAAACTATTTTTTAAAGATTTATTTGTATGTTTATTTGAGAGAAAGAAACAGAGAGCGGGTGAGGGCAGAGGGAGAGGGAGAGATGCAGACTCCATGCTGAGCGTGGTGCCCAACAAGGGGCTTGATCCCAGGACCCTGAGATCATGACCTGAGCTGAAATCAAGAGTTAACCACTTATCTGACTGAGCCACCCAGGCACCCCATGATAAACCCACTTTTTAAAAGGAAATGAAAAATAAATAATTTAAGCTAGCGGTTTCCTCTGGGTGGAAGACAGGAGGATAAAAGGGAGAAGAGTTCACAAGTTGAGTGTAGATTCAAAGATATATTTACTTTATCACTATGCTTCGAAACTCCTATGTGATCTGTGTGCATTAAATTTTTCATAAAAATAAATGTAAAGACTTTTGGAAAAATAAATCATGAATGTAAAGTATTAAGGTAATAAAATGTTAAGTATTAGATTTACAGTTGGTTAATTCCAAAACGCTGGTTAAATTTTTTAAAAAATCATTCAAAAAATATAAATACCTTAAGTGTTTTAACTTAAAACAGATAAAAATCTATTCACTTACCAACCATTTTTATAGAATCTATTAGTCCATAGATTGGAATTTACTTTCAACTTTTCCATGGCATTATTTTTCAGTGTATCTCATGATTAGCATTTTTACTTTCTAATTCAAACATACTTGTTATTTAAGTGATGAATAATATCTGATATATATATATATATATATATATAGGCTTTGTTTTAAAGATTTGAGAGACAGAAAGAGGAAGAGAGAGCACATAAGCAAGCAGGAGTATGGGGTGGAGGGGTAGCACCATTGCAGGGATTGATCTCAGGACCCTGGGCTGAAATCTAAAGTGGGATGCCTAAGTGACTGAACCACCCAGGTACCCCTTATATATGTATATGTAGTTTTATAACTGCTTTTCAGTATTTTCCTTTACAATTACGATTCTTTTCCATTCCTCATATTAAAGTTTTCATTAATTATTTTTTGCTCCTATGGGTTTAGAAGTCAACATTTTAATTCTGTTCCTTTAAAGAAACTCAAATTTTTAATTTGTACACTTAATTTACAGCCTAATTAATCAACAAACCTGTCCTCACTCACTCTTTTAAGATAAAAGAACCACAGAACATTTTAGCTGCCATCTTACATGCTGTTATCCTATAGGATCTACCTAGTATTCAAACTTTTTCACAAAGGCGCAGCACCAATCAATCAGAACAGGTGGCAGTAGAACAGCCTGAAGGTCCTTCTGCTATGCCCAGGCACAGGGGAAAATGGGTGGGAAGAGGATCCTAGGGACTCTCAATAGATCTTACATACTGTTCCAAGACGTGTGTGCTGGCTAAATACCAGCCCAGATGCTAACCTACTTTTTACTCTACACCTCCTTCCCTTGGTGAAGAAAACTTTGTTGTTATTATTATTGTTGGTGGTGTTGGCATTGTTGTTTTTATAAGCACTGATTATTTAGATCTGCAGAAGTGTTTGGAAATTTTGTTACTTCTTACAGCCTATTCCTTTCTTCTGAATTTTGTTTTTTTGCCAAAAGAAACTTTTACTCTAGTAATTTTCTCAAATAGGATATATGAGTGGTTGACTCTCATTTTTTGCTTAAGAGGGTCTTTCATTTTTGTTCATGAAAGATGGGTGAGCTGAGTCAAGAAGCCTAGACTATGATTTCACTTAGGTTGTCTCAAGTAAGTATATATATATATGCTATTCTCATTCATTCTAATCAGCCATCAATTGCACCATGAAGATAAGGATGCACTCTAATTCTTGAGGTGTTGGCATATGACAATTTTGTTTTAAAATCAATTAAATATGGTAGTAACATAATTCACTGTATGCAGTAGAAAAAGAATGAACTTTGGAACCAGGTAGAGTTCAAATCCTGACTTTGTCTCCTACTACTTGTGTGATTTTGTGCAAGTTAACTGACGTCTGGAATTCAGTTCCCCATGTGAAAAACAGGACAAATATCAATTACATGAAGGGTTGGCAAGTATTTCTATAAAAGGCCAGATAATAAATGTTATGGACCATACAATACAGTCTCTGTTGAAACTATGCAATTCTGCTGTTAAAGCACAAAAGCAGCCATTGATAATATATACTCCTCTGCCTTAAGTACAACAAATAATAAGAAATTTACATTTCTCCTTTTCTTCAATGTTTCTATGAAAGTTATAATTGGCACATATAATAATTCCCATGGAAGAAGTCAAAGTCCCATTAAGGAGACATAGGAATGAAAATTATACGCAGCTCCTTAGATTTCAATTTCCGAACATTTAATCCCCCACTTGTAATGACATTTGCTGGAATGCAGAGCACCTACATTTTCTAAAACCTAGGGCAAATCAATCTCTAGGTTTCAATTTCCTAACCATCAGTATGATTCAATTAGTAATGTCTCTTCCATATCCAAAATGCCAATTCCATATAATGGTGCTCAAAAGTATTTTCTGAATGAAAAATTGTCATTAAAATGTATTTGTGCATACCCATATGCCAAACTATAACAGATGCTGAGGTTATACAGCACAAAATATGTACTCTACCGCTCTACAGCAAAATTCAAATGACCATGAGGTTAAAATAAGGCAGTAGGATTTTCTCAGTATAGATCTTCTTAATGCCTTAAGGAAGAAAACAAACAAAAAGGTACATCAATACTTTTTGAAACGACAATATGTATGTCTGGGGAAAGAAATCAAATCCTGAAAGATTCCATGTCAATCAGCTCTATGTTTTAATTGCTTATAAAAATCCTTGTTAATCCCTTGTTGATAGCAGTACCTTTGAAAAAACAGCCAAGTATTTTATTGTGTCTGATCATTTAAACAATGTTAGCATTACATAAATTGTTAACATTTAAAAATACATTTGTGGGGGTTTTCCCCATAAAATCCAATACACTGAAAAAGATGAAAAAAAACAAAATTTGACATTTGAAACATACTTCACAGCATTTAAATCCAGTGTGGCATACAAGTAATATAGACACTTCATCCGTTCTGTAGTTTCCAAATTGTGTGGAACCATGTATTGGGCAAAGATGCGTTCAACAAGCAATCTGCAAAAACACAGAGAAGGTACTGTAATGATTTTTTTTTTAATGTATTGAATTTGTATATAAAATTCCAAAACACACAAAGGATACATATAAAACAAGTTTCTACTTTCTGTATGGAGATGAGATTTCAAATTGATGATTTCCTTCTATAAGAAGAGGGACTGAAAAAAGATTTAGCTGAATGTACTGGCAATAACTCTATACCCAGCTAAGATAACTACCTCTGCATAACCTTAAGTATATACGAGGGATTCAATTTCCTTATCTGAATAATAAAGTGTCAAAAAACCAGGTCCTTCCAAATGACAAATTCTAAGCATCTCTAAGTTAAAATTTCTAAAGACATAATAAGACTCTTCTGAGTTTTTATTCTTCTGAGTAAACATCATGAAAAGACCTGGTTAACAGTTTAAAAAAAAAAAAAGTACTAGCAAATAATGCAAATCTCCCATGCAATGATGTTGCACACTCAAAAAGTCTAAAAATGTTAATTTTATAAAAATAATACCTATAAAGTTTCTTAAATAAAGTTAATCTAAGATACCCAGTTTCTAGTTACTGTAACTCTTAAAATTGTAAGGTGGCCTACTGGTTCTTAATTTTCTCATTCTCATCTATTATGAGTAAGACCATTTGGATCTAAGAATTTAAAATAAATTCAAGCAAGTGAAATGAATTCTGCAAGCAGGATTCACAGATCTATTTACTACTAAATGGTTAGGATCCATACAAGATCTAACCTTATACTACAAAAGAAAAATATGATTATATTCAGATAATGTGTTTCAAATAAAACTATAAACTGTCTTTTTATCCCTCAGTAAAAACTGTTTATTTAAAATGTCTGAAATCCAAAAGCTGTACTTTCATTTACTTGAAAACATTTTATTTGAAAAATAACCTGTGAAATAAAATTTAAATGATTATACACATTTCTACTCTTAAGTACCGCTGTTTAAAAATAGTATACAAAAATGAACTTAAAAACTGTATCCCTCCTTAAAGGTATATGCACATTATTGCTTCATTTATGGCTTTGGTAGGAAGAAAACTAGTCACTCACTAGCTTTAACTTGCTGTAAAAACTGAGAGACTATAAAGTTATAAAGAAAACAGTTTACCTAAAACAAAAGATCAACAGCTAAATACATCAAAAGCACCATATATTTTACATATGGTATCCTTAACTTACCGATCATCAATACTATTTTGATAATATATATGTAGCAATTTGTCTTTGATCCATGAAATCTGTTTTGCAGCATCTTTTCCAGCTGCTGATTGTAAAGCATACTTCTTATAAATTTGGGCAAGTCCCATCATGGCTTCTTTGCGCACTCTCCACTTAAAGTAAAAACAAAAATGCTTTCTTAAAATTAAAAATGTTCACATTATATTTCAGGAAAGTCTGTTTTCTTGTTTTTAAGCTACTTTACACAATATTTCTTCATCACTCCTCAGTTACTAGATATCAATTTATAATGACTATGAAAAAAACACAACTATCATTTTAATATATCTACTATGTACGGTACAGAGATATCAACATGCAAAAACTTTTAATGCTTTAATATCCTAAGCCCATCATTTACCCCTAAAAAACAAACATTAATCACCATCACATGAAGTCACTGAAAATTGGTAAGAGAAAGTATGCTACAAAATTTTAACAGGCAAAGAATGAGTTAATTGTGACTTATCCCTTATACAGTTTTTCCATTTATGGTGTATATTAAATATACTTCAATTAAAGGTACTGACATTGGTTTTATCAAATGCTAAGTAAAGACACTCAGTTCATTTTGTATATCTGAGAATCAAGTTCAAGTGTAAGAGGAATGCATTCAACTATTTTCTTAAAATACGTATTTGCTAGTATATCTAATACTGCTTAATTATCTTGGGATGAGTTTATTCTTTAATTTTACAGAAACAGCACTATAATCAGTAAGATGTTAGTAATGTTTAGAACTTCATGAAGCTGCACAGATTTTTTTTTTTTCCTTTGCAGTCTGTCATTCATTGTATATTATTCCCTTGGTTTTTCTTTCAATTACTTACAGCAGATTAAGAACAGTCCTTATCTCATCCATCCACTGATACATATTGAAATAAAAGACTTCAAAAAGCCTTACTCATAAAATAAGACTTCAATATGTTTGTAGGAACTTTCTATTCTCTGTCTTATCTCTAATTCCCCAAACTGCTGCTTTAAGGAGAATTTAAAGATAGAGCATATTCTAATTCTGCCAAGAACATAAACATATTCCATTATTTTTTGATATTCAATATTTATATGAATCAACCAAGGAGGCCTATTATGAATACAACATTATCAAAAATTATATGAATTTATGTGAACCCAACAATACACAGATACTTAGCTCAAATTCCAAGTCTAACAAAGAAAAAGACTACTTGAACACTTAAAAGGCTGTTATCCTACCACAAGGCAAATCTCCTTTTCCTTCTTTATGCCTTTGGGACCTTTCATTAATACTCTATGAAATATTCAAAAAAGACAAGTCTAAATTTATTAGTTAAGATAATTTATTCCTAATACCTATAGATTTGGAGGGAAAACTATGCAATTCCTGCCCATCTGTCCTCTACCCACAAACAGCATTACCAAAGAGAGCATTAAATGATGACGACGGCACACCCAAACTTATAAGCAACTATTAAAATGATGTATTTGCTAGTCAAAACTATTCACAACTACCAACAGGCTTCCCGCTTTCTTTGTTAATTAACCCCCAAATACTTCAATGATTTTCATCCTTCACCAAAATTATTCAAGCCTAAATCCAGTAAAACCCACACCAGAAAGGAAAGGTAATGGGGATGAGGAGAGAATGAACATTCACTCACATACTTTACTGAGTGTCTAATATTGCCAGGCAATAAGAATACAAGAATAAGAAGACACTATACCTCTCTTAAGAAGCCACTGATTACTGAGTGCAGCTAGTGGGTGCTCACTCAAGGGGAAAGGTTTAGGGTCACAGAAGATAGGCTGGAAGCATGCTGCTCTGCCAGGTTTAGCTTTGCAAAGTTGAAAACATGTTATTTTCTACTCCACAGAAATTATAATACAACCAGCTAAAGGACTATCAACTGATACTCATGTGAAAAGAAACAGAAGAGAGTCAACAACAACATAAGAAGTTGTGCCAGAGGCCTTTACAAGTCATTTATTAAAACTAGTGTCCAGGCTAAACATCTGACTACCATTTAGAGCCCTCTCATTTTTAAGATGAGAACAAATAATCTCAATTTATAAACCTAACAAAACTTAATATAACAAAAAAATAAAATGTTCTCATAAATACTAATATTAAAATGCCTCCTAAAAAGGGCAAGTTACATTTAAATCTCAATATTTCCAAATGAAATACTACTAAACTTAAAGTATGCAAAGTAAAAGCTGCCTACTACTAATTATTATTCCTACTTACCCGTTTGTCTAATGTTCTCTCTCTCACAAAATTAAGTAAGTGATCGTTGACCAGAAGAATATCCTTTTTAGCAGCTGTAACTATGGACACAATAACATCATGTCTAATAGCTTCTTCAGGGTCATGTGACCTCACTTTAAGATATTCTGAAAGACAAAATTTTATTTTATTAAAATTGAACTTTAAGAATTAATATGTTTTAAAAGATTGCGTAAGTCCTTGGTAAGTAAACCACAACAAAACAAAACCTAAGTAGAAGGTTCAAAGTTTCAAAATTAAGAGCAGAGGAGAAAAGGGCATAGACATGAAGGTTAGTCCTTTAGTCAAAATATACTAGTTTACACGCAACTGAGTATTAAAACCCCTCCCCATCTGGGGGTCAGGGTAGTGTATTAAGGAGTTCTTAACCTCATTAATTAAACCATACAAATGAACTAAGAAGTATATGACTTCAAATATTTCATTTCTATTTTTATTTTTTTAAAAGATTTTATTTATTTGACAGAGATCACAAGTAGGCAGAGAGGCAGGCAGAGAGAGAGGGGGAAGCAGGCTCCCTGCTGAGCAGAGAGCCCAGCCCATGCAGGGCTGGATCCCAAAACCCCCGGGATCATGACCTGAGCTGAAGACAGAGGCTTTAACCCACTGAGCCACCCAGGTGCCCCTCTATTTTTGTTTAAATAGTTAAAATATTCAAGTCAAGTAGTTCTACTGGGAAAAAGCTAGAATATTTAAGCTTCTATCCCTTATCTGAGTAAGGTTTCAGAAAGAACAAAATTAAAATACCATCCACCAAGCAGTAAGATTACAGGAAACACCAAAAGGAAAGTCTATGTAATTAAACTAGAAAGGCAAAGGAAACATAGAAGAAATTAAACATTTAACAATTAGGAGTGACTGGAGGAAGACCTGAAATTCGGTCAAAAACATGGCAGTTCTGATCTGACACTGAGCTGAAAGAAAAAATTAACACTCTTCAGTAATGATATATTAGAGGCGTAAGGAAGAGGTACCACAACTGAACATGAACATAACAAATAAAATATCATTTCACTTTCTATTATAAGACCAGTAAGCTAAATTTTCATTGTTTGGATTTGAAGCAGTATGTCTAGCTATGCCTATATACAGCAAATAGTGCTTATGATTGTAAATGGATTTACTTCCCTATAAATTGACAGTTTAACAAATAATTACAACACAAACACCCATAAAACCACTGCCTAGGTTTAAGCATTTTCACCATGAGCATTCTATAACAGAAACTATCTCCAAAAATGAGAAAGACCATCTGTCATATGTCACCCCTCCACAAAAAAAAAACTTCTGAAGTGTAATTTTACCTAACTCAGTAAAGAAAGTTACTTTAAGTACTGATTTCAAATGAAGCCTGCTAAATACATCTCAAGTTCATTTCTCCACCAAGATAAACATGGGAGTTTTATCTTGCACTTTACTTGTTTCAAGTGCAATTGATATTATTCTTAGAGGCCACTAAGACGAAACCAATGAGAACACCATCAATTTTAAGATGCATCCCAATCTCCCTAAGTCATTCATATTAAACAGATATATACCAGAACTATTAACTTACAGATCCCTACTGTGCAGAGGAAAACAAAAGAGAAAGAGGAAATTCTTGGTAGTTAGCATGACAAAGCAGCTAATACTACTCTTCACAATATAGCCATGTCCCTCAAAATGTGGCTGAAGGCACAAGGATGAAGCTCACAAAAACACTGTCAAGAAAGGCAAGACAAACATGTGTGTCTAACATATATTAATCTTAGCTCACTCCTGAAATCCTAAGAAAATGTCTTTTAAAAGGGACAAGTATAAGAGAAAAGATCACAGCAAAACAGAGTTTTCAACAAAATTGTGGCAGATGTAGCACTTGTAAACAAAATGAAAAGATGAAATCCAAAAAGGAAGAAAATAATAAATAAGCTCATTTCCAGGGTAGAAGAACCATGAAAACATTTAGAAATTCAAGACACCAGCTGGAAATAGAAGGAATGCTTGAAATAGTGCACGTAAACTAGTTAGAACCTTAGATTTTTCAGGGCTATCTTTCAGCCAACTACAAAAAACATGCAGTTTATAGCAATACAGGCCTACCTCAAGAAGCAAGGAAAAATTCAAATAAACAATCTAACCTTAAAGCTAAAAGAGTTAGAAAAAACAAACAAACAAACCAAAAAGAGAAAGCCCAAACCCAGCAAGAAGAAGGAATAATAAAGATCAGAGTAGAAATAAATGATATAGAAACATAAAAAATAGAACAGATCAATGAAACCAGGAGTTGGTTTCAATAAATCTATAGCTATCAAAAAAACAAAAGGACTCAAATAAACAAAATCATTAATAAAAGAGGAGAAATAACAACCAACACCACAGAAATACAATTATAACAGATTTTTATGGAAACCCATATGCCAACAAATTGGACAACTTAGAAGAAATGGATAAATTCCTGGAAACATACAACCTACCAAAACTAAAGCATGGAGAAATAGAAAATAAATAAATAAAATAGAACAGACCAATTACCAGCAATGAAATTGAATCAGTAATCAAAAAAATCCCAAAAAACAAAAGTCCAGGACCAGATGGCTTCATAGGCAAATTCTACCAAAGAATTAAAGAAGAGTTAATACCTATTCTTCTCAAACTATCTCAAGAAAAATAGAAAAGGAAAAAAAAATAGAAGAGGAAGGAAAACTTCCAAATTCATTCTGTGAGGCCAGTATCACCCTGATACCAAAACCAGATAAAGACACCACCAAAAAAAAGAATTCTACAGGTCAATATCTCTCATGAGCATAAATGCAAAAATCCTCAACAAAATATTAGCAAACTGAATTAAACAGTATTTCTAAAAAAATCATATGTCTCAATGAAGTGGGATTTATTCCTGGGATAAGAGGGCAGTTTAATATTCACAAAATAATTAACTTGATAAATCACATTAATAAAAGAAAGGATAAAAATCAGATGATCAAGGGCTCCTGGGTGACTCAGTCAGTTAAGTGGCTGCCTTCGGCTCAGGTCATAATCTCAGTGTACTGGGATCCAGCCCCTGCGATGGGCTCCCTGCTCAGCAGGGATTCTGCTTCTCTCTCTCCCTCTGACCTTTCCTCCTCCTCACACTCACTCTCTCTCAAAAATAAATAAATAAAATCTTTTTTAAAAATCGTATCCTCGGGGCACCTGGGTGGCTCAGTGGGTTAAACCTCTGCCTTTGGCTCAGGTCATGATCCCAGGGTACTGGGATCGAGCCCCGCATCCAGCACTCTGATCAGCAGGGACTCTGCTTTCCCCTTAGCCCCACCTGCCTCTCTGCCTACTTGTGATCTCCGTCTGTCAAATAAATAAATTTTTTTTAAAAATCGTATCATCATTTCAACAGATGCAGGAAAAGAATCTGACAAAGTATAAGATCCATTCATGATAGAAATCCTCTGCAAAGTAGGTCTAGAGGGAACATACCTCAACATGATAAAGGCCTTATATGAAAAACCCACAGCCAACATCATACTCAGTGGTGAAAAACAGAGCTTTTCCTTTAAGGTCAGAAAAAACACAAGGATGTCCACTTCCACTGCTTTTATTCAAAATAGTACTCGAAAGTCATAGCCACAGCAATCAGACAACATAAAGAAATAAAAGGCATCCAAATGGATAAAGAATAAAAAGGCATCTATCCAATGGATAAGATAATCATTATCTCTTTAGAGAAAACTCTAAAGACTCCACCAAAAAATCACTAGAACTGACAAATGAATTCAGTAAAGTCACAGGATACAAAATCAATGTACAGAAATCTGTTGCACTCCTATACAATGAAGCAGCAGAAAGTGAAATTAAGAAAAAATCCCATTTAAAATTGCATCAAAAATAATAAAATATCTAGGAATAAACTTAACCAAAATAGTAAAAGCCTGTACTCTGAAAATTATAAAAATACTGATGAGATCAATTCAAGATACATGATACATGCATACATGATAAAAAGAAACAGAAAGACATTCCATGCTCACAGGTTGGAAAAACAAATACTGTTAAAACGTCCACACCACCCCAACGCAATCTACAGATTTAATACAATTCATATCAAAATACCAACATTTTTCACAAAACTAAAACAAACAATCCTAAAGTTTGTATGGGATTAAAAGATCTTAACTAGCCAAAGCAATCTTGAAAAAGAAAAACAAAACTGGAGGTATCACAATTCCAGACTTCGAGTTATATTACAAAATGGTAGAATTAAAATAGTATGGTACTGGCATAAAAATAAACACACAGATCAATGGAACAGAATAGAAAACCCAGAAGTAAACCCACATTTTATGACCAATTAATCTTCAACAAAGGAGAAATGAATATCCAATGGAAGAAAATCTCTCCAACAAATGGAGTTGGGACAGCTACACTGCAAATAAATGAAACTAGAACACCTTCTTTCACCAAACACAAAAATAAACTCAAAATGGATTAAAGACCTAAATGTGAGACCTTAAACTGTAAAAACCCTTGAAGAAAGCACAGGTAGTAATTTCTCGGACATTGGCTGTAACAACATTTTTATAGATAGTGTCTCTCAAGGTAAGGCAAACAAAAGCAATAATAAACTATTGGGACTATTTCAAAATTAAGTTTCTACACAGCAAAGAAAACAACCAACAAAACTAAAAAACAACCTAGAGAAGGGAAGAAGATAGAAGATAATGGCAAATAACATATCTGATAAAGGGTTAGTACCCAAAACATATAAATAACTGATACAACTCAACATCAAAACCCCCAAATGATCCAATTAAGTAATAGACAAGATATGAACAGACATTTTTCCAAAGACAAACAGATGGCCAAAAGATACATGAAAAGATGCTCAAATCACTCATCATCAAGGAAATCCAAGTTAAAACTATAGTGAGGTATCATCTCACACCTGTCAGAATGGCTAATATCAACAACCAAGAAACAAGAGGTCTTGGTGAGGATATAGAAAAAGGTAAACTCTCTTGCACTGTCAGTGGGAATGCAAACTGGCTCAGCCACTCTAGAAAACAGTATGGAATTTCCTCAAAAAGTGAAAAATGGAACTACTCTCCAAGCCAGTAATTCCACTATTGGGTATTCACCCAAAGAATAAAAAAACACTAATTCAAAGGGATACATTCACCCCTATTTATTGCAACATTATTTACATACAATAACCAAGCTAAGGAAAAAGCCCAAGTGTCTATGCATGGATGGATATGAAGAAGAGGTGGTATCTCATGAGATATTGACCTATAGAATTATTTTTTTTGGTGGTGTCTTTATCTGGTTTTGGTATCAGGGTGATACTGACCTCACATAAGAATTTGGAAGTTTTCCTTCCTCTTCTATTTTTTTTTTCCTCTTCTATTTTTTTGAGATAATTTGAGAAGAATAGGTATACACACACATACACACAGCAGAATATTATTCAGCTTTAAAAAGGAATGAAATCTTGCCATTTGCAAAACATGGATAAAGCTAGAGAATATAATGTTAAGCAAAATCAAAGAAAGACAAATACCATATGATCTCAGTCACATGTGGAATTTAAGAAAACTGATGAGCAAAGGAAAAAAATAGAGAGTGAAAGACAAACCAAGAGACTCAACTATAGAGAACAAACTGATGGTTACCTGAGGAAGGCAGGTAGGGGGATAGGTGAAGTAAGTGATGGGAATTAAAGGAAAAGACAAAACAAAACTAAAATGTGCCCAGAGGCTGAAAAGTAGGAAATCATAACACAACATAAATGTTTCATAAAAAAAGGAAACTACACACTATCTTTTGGTAAACATTCAAACATTCCAAACAATGGAAGGATTTAAAAGGTTATCGGTGAAATTATTCACATTTAAAATATATTTTAGATAGCTATAAAAAAATCAAAACATGGGGTGCCTGGGTGGCTCAGTGGGTTAAAGCCTCTGCCTTCGGCTCCGGTCATGATCCCAGGGTCCTGGGATCGAGCCCCGCATCCATCTCTCTGCTCAGCGGGGAGCCTGCTTCTTCCTCTCTCTCTCTCTCTCTCTCTGCCTGCCTTTCTGCCTATTTGTGATCTCTGTCTGTCAAATAAATAAATAAAACCGTTAAAAAAAAAAATCAAAACATGTATTATTTAGGTAACAGCGAACTTTGTATTAAAGTTCTGACTATGGAAAAATTACTTAATTTTTTTATACTTTAAAAAAGATCCAGAACATACACAGACCACTAAAAATCAACAAGAAAAACAAGCCAATTTTAAAAAGATGGATTTAAAATTTAAACACACACTTCACAAAAGAAAATTTCAATACACACATAAAAAGATACTCAATCTCATTAGTCATCAGGAGAATGCAAATTAAAACCACAATAAAACAGCAAGAACTATGAGAATGACTACAATCAAAAAGATTTATACAAAATGGTGACAAGAACACTGAAGAACTGAAGTCTAAATCATTTCTAGTCCAAGTGGAAAACTAGCTAATATGGAGAACTTAGTCATTTCTTATAAAATTAAACATGTATATTACCCTATAACCAGCAATTTCACTCTAAGTAATCAGAGAGAAATAAAAGCATAAATCCATAGAAACACTTGTAACAATACTCAGAGTAATCGTAATCTTAATAGCTCAAAATCAAAAACAACCCAGAAACCCATCAAACAAAAAAGTGAATACACAAATCGCTGTGTATTTATACAACAGAATATCACTCAATAATAAAAAAAGGAATGAAGTAATAATACAGGAGTCCCAAAGATACCAGCAACTAGACTTTTAAACTCCTGATAGGATCCTCTTCAGTGGGGAATCTGACCAGTTAAAGACAAGTATTTCAACTAAAGGTTTTCTAACAGAGAACCCGCCCAGGTCACCCTATATCGAAGTTCAGAATCAGCAATCCCATCTATACATTCAGGGCTTTCTAAACAGCTCTTTATTTAGTCCCCCACTCTTAATTATAGCAGAGAGCTACCGACTAACAAGCATTTGAGGAAAGCCTCTAACAGAAAATACAGACAAAGCAGGTGGGAAAAATAAGTTGACTAAAACAAACATTTTGTAGGAAAAAAATTCTCCAAAACACTATCATTAATTTTTTCAGAGAATAGTGCATCAGTAACACAAGAATAGAATGTTACAGTAAAAGGAATGTCCAGGGGAAAAGAGAAGGAGGAAGACAAAAGAGAAAGACACACACACACACACGCAGGAGAGAGAGAGAGAGAAGGAAAGGAAACAGAGGGAAGATGAAAGAGGGAGGAAGAACAGATCCTCTGAAGATCAATGCTATAAAGTAGAAGCTCAAAGAGCAAGCAGTCCAAATTCAGATATGAGTGGGCAGGTGGAGGGTTTCAGACATGGTATCACCCACAAAAAAAAGGATGAAAGTGAGAAATTCCTGCTGTTTAAACAGAATTGGTAGAAATTTAACAAAACCTGAAAGTATTACTATGACAAACTATTGTTAAAAATATTAAAGAGGGGCATGTGGATGGCTCAGTCAGTTAAGCATCTGTCTTCAGCTCAGGTCATGATCCTGGGGTCCCGGGATTGAGCCCCACATTTGGCTCCCTGCTCAGGTGGAAGCCTGCTTCTCCCTCTCCCTCTGCCTGCCACCTCCCCTGCTTTTGCTCCCTGTCAAGTAAATAAATCAAAAATCTTAAAAAAAAAAATTATGAAAGAATACACTTCATCATTTTATCAAAAGAAACTCAGAAGTGGGGCGCCTGGGTGGCTCAGTGGGTTAAAGCCTCTGCCTTCGGCTCAGGTCATGATCTCAGGGTCTTGGGATCGAGCCCCGCATCGGACTCTCTGCTCGGCGGGGAGCCTGCTTCCCTCTCTCTCTCTCTGCTTGTCTCTGTGCCTTCTTATAATCTCTGTCACATAAATAAATAAAATCTTTAAAAAAAAAAAAAAAAGAAACTCAGAAGGAAGTAGTAAGATTTAAGAAGCAACCGTAAGCAAGGACCATAAAAAAAATTTTTTTAATATACTACAAGTTGATAAAGTTTTAAAAAGAGTAAATAACTAATAACAAACAATAATGTAAACAATGGAAAGAGAACATGCAGAGTTAAAACTTTGAAGTTAAACCTTGAAGTTCCTTGATTGCTCAGAAAGAAGCTAAAGAGCTCTGATTAACTTTAGACTTCATTGATCAATTATGCAGTAAAAGCACAAAAGTGAAAATGTTAACTTCTAAGCCCCAAGGGAAAAAATAAAAAATGAAAACAAAGAAAAGTAAGCAATTAAGCAGAAAAGAGGAAAATAGGAGGGAAAAGAAAAAAAGCAAGAAGCATGAAAATAAAATACATAAGACAGTAGGAATAAGTTCAACTCCATCAAATTCAAATGATACCATTTCAATAAAATTTTTAAAAACACATAACAAAGGGATGCCTGGGTGGCTCAGTTGGTTAAGCAGCTGCCTTCAGCTCGGGTCATGATCCCAGTGCCCTGGGATTGAGTCCCACATCGGGCTCCTTGCTTGGCAGGGAGCCTGCTTCTCCCTCTGCCTCTGCCTGCCACTCTGTCTGCCTGTGCTCACTCTCACTCCTCTCTCTCTGACAAATAAATAAATAAAATCTTAAAAAAAAAAAAACCACACATAACAGTACCATATATCATTTATGGACAAATATACATGTGACATAGATAGAAAAAGAAACAGGATGCAGACCAAATTTAGTGGAGTAGCTACCCTCTGCGGAAACAGGAATAATAGTTTATGAGTGGCATTTCAACTACAATTTCTTTTCTTTATTAAATCTCTTAAGCAAATATAGCAAAATGAGGTAACATTTCTGAAGAAGACATAGCAGCTACTATAGTCATCTGTATTTCCCAAACAATTTCCTAATTTAAAAAAATTAAGGGTGCTTGGGTGGCTCAGTCAGTTAAACCTCTGCCTTCAGCTCAGGTCATGATCCTGGAGTTCAGGGATAGAGCCCCACCCATGGGGCTTCCTGCTCAATAGGGAGTCTGCTTCTCCCTCCCATTCTACCCACCCCCTCAACACTTGTGCTCTCACTTGCTCTCTTTCTCAAATTAATAAAATCTTTTTTTTTTTTAAAGATTTTATTTATTTATTTGACAGACAAAGATCACAAGTAGGCAGAGAGGCAGGCAGAGAGAGAGAGGAGAAGCAGGCTCCCCACTGAGCAGAGAGCCCGATGCAGGGCTCGATCCCAGGACCCTGGGATCATGACCTGAGCCGAAAGCAGAGGCTTTAACCCACTGAGCCACCCAGGCGTCCCTCAAATTAATAAAATCTTAATAAATAAATAAAATCTTTTCCTTAAGATTTTATTTATTTGTCAGAGAGAGAGAGCGCAAGCACAAGCAGTGGCAGGCAGAGGGAAAACCAGGTTCCCTGCTGAGCAAGAAGCCCAATATGGAGCTCCATTCCAGGACTCTGGGATCATGACCTGAGCCAAAGACAGACACTTAACTGAGCTAAGCAGGCACCCCTAAATAAGTGAAATCTTAAAAAAGAAAAGAAAAATTAATAGACAAGCAATATTCAGATACATGATATCTTTATTAGTATAAAAATGCAAAATTCTGAAATGCCTTGTAATTTATACAGATTTCAGAAAAGGGACCCCTATTTAACATAGTTAGTTCACAAATTAATGACATTTACCTAAGTTCTCAACACATTAAAGAAGAGTAAAGAATACCAAAGTGAAGTTCAAATCCAAACACCTAAAATATCTTTAGAATTGTTCTGAAATGAAAAAATTCGTATTGTTTCTGGTAAACTGACTTTTTATAGTGTGTTTCTAGACTAAAAGATATAAGGAATAAAAATTCTAGCTTCAGAGAGTAACTTCCATGATAATGAATTAAAAGATGACTTTACCCATCACAGTAACCAAAAAACGGGATTTTTTTCCCCATATACATAAAAGTGATTTTTTTCACCAAAGAACATCTAGGCATCTTTGCTATTATGGGTATATAATACCTGTTAAGTCCTTTGCTAAATCAGGATGGTTCATGAGACAATGACTAGCAAACTTCACACATTCCAAGCGGATTGGTACATGGATGTCATTAAACCTGATAAAATATAAAGGCACAGAACGTTCTTTAAAATAAGAGCAACAATTATGTGTTTAAAATATACACAATTTATATTTACTTCTCTAATTAAAAGAAAAAACAAGTTATGTAGAATAATTCAAAGCAAAGCTAGACTATTTCAACAAAGTTCTGATAAGCTATATATTTATGAATGCTTCAGAATGTCTACATTAAACCAGGACAATCTCCTATGAGAACTATGTACTTTTAAGGAGCTTGTGAAAACAACATGTTTGGCTCAAGCACAAAAAATGAGAATGACAAGATTTTTCCTATAAATATTTTTCTTTTAAATATATATGTTTATATAAGCTTATTTGTGTGCACAGGTCATAGATACATTATATAAATCCCATTCTTTCTTAAGTGTAGGGCATTCACAAAGTGTGGCAGATCTTGCACTAAAGCCCGTATTATTTTACAGGACTCTAAAACTGAGCCCAAATTAACTCCTATCCAGTTAAACATCACATTTCCACTAATACCAAAGTCAATTTTAAATGAAGAAGTAAATATCTTAGTATTTATCTCCAAAATATTAAAACTCTTTGAAAGATATGCAATTTAGGTATCTTTTAATTTTGTATTTCTCTTCCATCTTTTTTTTCCCTTATAATTTATTTGGTGAAGAAATTGTTCTCTTTGTGTGTGTAGTGTTTTCCCACAGTTGAGATTTCACTAATCTGTATTATCCTGGTTTCATTTAATAGGCTCCCCTTCTCTCCTAAATCTTACAAATTGATAGTTAGATCTAGACACTTAATTATATCCAGATTCACTGTTTCAGCAAGACTATTTCATAGATGGACTCCTGTTCCTCCATCATAAAGCCCATGATGTCCAGCTGTCCTAAACCATAATGTTGAAAGCCTGTATACACTAGTTCAGCCTGGACTACAAAAGAGTGATGTCTTTGAAAAATCTTGTTAAGTAACAAGAACATCAAAGTAAAGTGAGAATTTTCCATTGCATATTTTCATATATCTAATTCTGTAATATCAAAAGGTTTCCAAATCATCTATCACCCAATACCATAACAAATTCATAACATATAACAAATGTCATAACAAATATTATAAAGGAGAAAAAAAGAGATCTTCTAAACGAGCACCAAATTATTCATAAAAGCTTATTATAAGAGGGGCGCCTGGGTGGCTCAGTGGCTTAAAGCCTCTGCCTTTGGCTCAGGTCATGTTCCCAGGGTCCTAAGATAGAGCCCCGCATGGGGCTCTCTGCTCAGCAGGGAGCCTGCTTCCTTCCTCCTCTCTCTCTCTGCCTGCCTCTCTGCCTACTTGTGATCTCTGTCTGTCAAATAAATAAATAAAATTTTTAAAAAAAGAAGAGAAAAAAGAAAAGCTTATTATAAGAAAAAAAATGCTCCATGAAGTACACTCAAAAATAAGTTATAACACCTAGACTATGGTATCATATAGTTTCCAGACTGTTTTGAATCCAAGTACTTCAACCCTATGAACTTTACCATTTTCAACTAAACATATACCATTTCACCATTATAAATAAATATTATAAGACCTCTTTAAAAAATACTCTAGCTTCTTAAAAGTGGTAATAATCTGTGAGTTTCAGTTTGAAGACAATAATTTTAAAAGTAAAGGAAAAATTACAATGTAATGGAAATGTGACAAATTTTAACCTCCCAAATCAAGTCTGGATAATCCAAGTCCTGATTTAAAGATACAGTAAATGTCTATGAGTAAAACCTGTATTTTTGTTTTACCACATTAAGTGGACTCTAAATTAACTGGTATAATTTAATTAAACATATAAGCTATTCTGCTCTACTGCCCAAGAACTTTCCACTGTATTTAAAGGAAAAGAGTCTAGAAAGCAAACTCAAAATGACAATAGACTAAAATTTATTCATTTAACGCACTCTGTCAAATACTATTGAGCTATATAAGCGATAAGAAATCAGATTAAGAATTTAGCACTTAGCAAGCTTATAGTTCATTTAACAAATTAGAAAAATAAGGCCAAGAGAGATTAAATTTATTATAATCATGACAGTTCTAATATTAAGATGGAAAGAAAAGTGGTTATAACATGCAAATATTTCAATATAAAAAGAAACAGAGTATGAGTTTTTAAATCCTATTTATTTGTGACTTAACTGCATTATTTGTTATGAAAAAAATTTAAGCAGAGGAAAAAAAATTCTCCTTTATCTTCTGGGTCAAAGTAGGTTTCAGCCAGGGCACTTTAAGTGGTTTTAATATATTCAAGGTCAAGGATACCTTTAAAAACATAATTGAACCCTTCTCAAAGAAAAAAGAAACAAACAAATACACTCAAAATTTTGCAATTTCACGATTGTGAACATTAAAAGCATATATATTATCCCAGGCTATCACTTCCTTTAAAAGAGAAATGTACAAAGGAGGTTAGGAGGAAGACATACATATCATTTATTTATTCATTCTGTGGATACCCATGCATTTTACAATGATTTATTTTCACTGGAATGAATCACTGCTAATGTACTAACACATTTTAATTTCATGACTATAATACTTTCTGAGATAGCTTTTTAAGCAAATCATCTTTCAGAAATTATTAAGGGCAAAATAAGATGAAAACAGAAAGGGAAATTGTAAATATGGCTAATCAGTACTAACACTCAAAAATTTCAAAATATAAAACCTTCATTTTTATAATTTCAGGAAAATATTAAAATATGGATGACATTTTTAGATAATATAAATAGATTAAAAACATTTATTACTTTTAAACAGGACACCAAAATCATATACCTGCCCAAGTAACACTGCCAAAGTGGTTTGTTTTGAGAAGCCAATTCTGAATCCTTCGCACCAAACATTTTTGCCAATAGTTTAACAACTTGTAGACGTTCCTCATTATCATTGCTCTAAACAAAAACACAAACAGCTTTAAAGCCATCAGGTAGATATAGTCACAATAATTTTCCCATGATCTTCCTCATCTCCAATTCCACAGAAAAACTTTCATGAGCTCCAGACGAAAAAGTATACATAAAAATGTTCAATATGCGTTACAAGAAATAAACCATTAAATGTTCTAATCAGCTTGTTAAAGTATACTTCCTATATGAAAATACATCCCAAAGTTTGATTAAATGTTAGAGACCCCTCTTGATTTTGAGGCTTATTTCCATTCACAGTCAAATTCAAAAATTAACTACATCAAAGTTATGCAGGCCCTTGAAAAACTGTTTTTTAAAAAATAGCCATGAAGAGGCCAGGCCTACAGTAAACAGAAAGTTCTGTATGATTGTACTGGTTAAGCTCTTTGTAGAAATAAATATGTGAAATCTCCCAAAAGAAGAATCAGTTCACCTACACATACCAGATCCATAATGAAGTTCACCAATATGATGAAGCCTTGCATGCGCAAAAACTAATTTCTGCTTTATTTATTCTATTATGGGTAGGTAGCAGGAGACAGGAACTCAATTTTATTATTGATTTTGGTACCTCCAACAAATGACAAAATGGTAAAATGACTGAACTAGCCACAATACTACACTTGAACATAAAATGTGACCATATCAAAAAACAATGATATTCAAAGTGCTATGAAGACACTGTACACTGTTGGGTTTTTTTTTTTTTTAAACCAATGCCTCAGCCTAGTATTAAGAGCTCCCATAATATGACCTAAGTCATCTCTGTTATTTCTCTCCCTAGTCCTCTAAATAAGTATTTTTCAACCCCAGAGGCACATCAAAATGCTCGCTAAATGTGGCTATGTGTGTACACACACACAGGAATATTACTCAGCCCTCAACAAGAATGAAACATTGCCATTTGCAATGACATGAATGGAGCTAGAATGTATTATGCTAAGTGAAGTCAGTCAGTCAGAGAAAAACAAGTATCATATGGTTTCACTCATATTTGGAAATTATGAAATAAAACAGATGGACATATGGGAAGGAGAAAGAAAAAGAGAAATGGAAGCAAACTATAAGAGACTCTTAATGACAGAGAACAAACTGAGGGTTAATGGAGAGAGGTGGATGGGGCGTGGGCTATATGGGTGATGGGTAGTAAGGAGGGCACTTGTAACGATGAGCACTGAGTGTTCTATGTTAAGTGATGAAACACTATATTCTACTCCTGAAACCAAAAATACACTATGTTACCCGAAATTTAAATAAAAATTTGGAGGAAAAAAATTAAAATAATAGTAAAACACATTTGTTTCCTATGATTAAGAGTATCTTGTGGTTTGTCTCCCTCTCTGGTTTCATCTGGTTTTATTTTTTCCTCCCTTCCTCTATGATCCTGCCTTATTTCTTAAATTCCTGAGATCATATAATACTTGTCTTTCTCTGACTTACTTCGCTTACCATAATACCCTCTAGTTCCAACCACGTCATTGCAAATGTAAGATTCCATTTTGACAGCTGAAGAGTATTCCATTGTGTATATATACCATGTCATCTTTATCCATTTATCTTTTAATGGACATCTGGAATCTTTCCATAATTTAGCTATTGTGGGCATTGCTGCTATAAAAAACATTGGGGTGCAGGTGCCCCTTCAGATCACTACATTTGTATCTTTGGGGTAATTATCCAGTAGTGCAATTGCTGGGTTATAGGGTAGCTCTATTTTCAACTTTTTGAGGAACCTCCATACTGTTTTCTTTAGATGTTGCACCAGCTTGCATTCCCACCAACAGTCTAGGAGGGTTCCCCTTTCTCCACATCCTTGCCAACATCTTGTTCCCTGACTTGTTAATTTTAGCTATTTTGACTGTTGTAAGGTTATATCTCATTGTGGTTTTGATTTGTTATTTCCCTGATGTCGAGTGATGTTGAGCATTTTTTCATGTGTCTGTTGGCCATCTGGATGTGTTCTTTAGAGAAATGTCTGTTCACGTCTTCTGCCCATTTCTTGACTGGATTATTTGTTCTTTGGGTATTGAGTTTGGTAAGTTCTTTATAGATTTTAGACACTAGCCCTTTATCTGATATGTCATTTGTAAATATCTTCTCCCAAAAGAAGAAAAAATAAAACAAGATGAAACCAGAAAGGGAGACAAACCATAAGAGACTTTTAATCTTAGGGAACAAACTGAGGGTTGCTAAGGGGAGGGAGGTGGAAGGATGGGGTAAGTGGGTGATGGACATTAAGGAGAGCATGTGATGTAATGAGCACTGGATATTATATAAGACTGATGAATCACTGACCTTTACCTCTGAAACTGATAATACATTATATGTTAATTAATTAAATTTAAATTGTAAAAAATATGTCCATGTCTGTTCATACTAGCACTATTCATAATACATAGCAGCATTATTTATAATAGCAAAGGGTGGAAACATAAATGTCCATCAACTGATAAAATATTTTATTACCCATACAATGAAATATGATTTAGCAATTAAAAAACAAAGATGTGGTCTATATATACTATGGAGTATTATGCCTCCATCAGAAAGGATGAATACCCAACTTTTGTATCAACATAGACGGGACTAGAAGACATTATGTTGAGTGAAATAAGTCAAGCAGAGAGAGTCAATTATCCTATGGTTTTGCTTATTTGTGGAGCATAAGAAATAACAAAGAGGACATGTGGAGATGGAGAGGAGAAGGGAGTTGGGGGAAATTGGAGGGGAAGATGAACCATGAGAGACTGTGGACCCTGAAAAACAATCTGAGGGTTCTGGAGGGGCAGGAGGTGGGAGGTTGGGTGAGCCTGGTGGTGGGTATTATGGAGAGCATGTATTACATGGAGCACTGGGTGTGGTGCATAAACGATAAATTCTGGAACACTGAAATTTTAAAAATAAATAAAAATTAAAAAATAAATAAATAAATGAAGTCCTGGCACAAACTACAACATGGAAGAACCTTGAAAACTTTACGCTAGGTTAAAGATTCCAGTCACAAAAGATTATATATGCTATGATCCCATTTATAGAAATGTCTAGAAGAGGCAATCTATAGGGACAGAAAGTAAATTAGTGATTGTCTTGAGCTGGGTTCCTGGAGGAACAGAAGGTCACCACTAAAGGGTGTAAGATTTCTTTCAGTGGGTGATAAAAATGTTCTAAAAATAATTGTCATGATAGTTGCATGACTGTGAATATGTCAAAAAATACTGAATTGTACACTTTAAATGGGTGATTTTTATGGTATTTGAATTATATTTGAATAAAGCTATTACAAAAAGAAAAGTAAATAATAATAAAACAATCTTAAAAAATGACCTCTAAAGCTCTAAAAAAATTAAAAATTAAAAAAAATAAAAATAAAAAAAACTGAACGCCTGGACTCTACTGCCAAGAATTCTGATCAAAACAACTTATCTGGTTTAATGCCCGGACATCTGTTTGCTTACTAACGCTCCACAGGTGAAGATTCTAATGTGCAGTCAGGGATGATTTAAGCTTACTTTATGCCACCATCCAACTGTAACTCTTTGTGTTCCACAAATTCACCCAGCATCTTCCTACCTCTATATGCTTCTATATCTGTTTCCTTTGTTTCAGTTGCATGCTGTTTATCTTTTAGCATACTTAGGATATCTGGCTAATTAAATCTGAATTTTTCTCCTCTTCCTCACTAGCTGTTAGACTTGCTGAAAACAAGGATGATAATTCCTTACTTTCTATATTTCTTACAGTATTCAGTATTTTTGAAGAAAATTAGACCAGGGGCACCTGGATGCTTCAGTCAGTTAAGCGTCTGCCTTCGGCTCAGGCCATGATCTCAGGGTCCTGGGATCTAGCCCTGCATCAGGCTCCTCGCTCAGCAGGAAGCTGCTTCCCCCTGTCCCTCTGTCTGCTGCACTGCCTACCTGTGCTATCTCTCTGCCAAATAAATAAATAAAATCTTAAAAAAAAAAAAAAATCAGACCAAGAAAAAAGAAGTATGACTGCCTTCTGCCTCATCAAAATTGCTAACTACATGGGAAAATATGGTGCAGTTGGGACAGTGAATCAAGTGGGTCACTTGAAAAATACACCAAAAATACACCCCAGAATAAAATGAGAACAATCACTTGCTAGTTTTGTGTGTTATTCACGCTACAAATACAGATTGTTTATTTTCTTGTTTTAAAAGAGACAAATCAAAATTTTTACAAACAAGAAATATAACATGGAAATCATTTAAGAATTTCTCTGGGTGGTACATCAGGTTTCATCAAAGATGATTAATTATAACCAACTTTTTAAAATCTTCCTGTAATAATTTGAAAGAGGAAACTCTATTCCCCAAATCTACAAATGAAACTCAATTTTATGGCATAATTTAATGTCAAGGCAACAGGAACATGCCACCAAAAAAGAGAACTACGTGAAAAGTAACAGAGTTTCAACATAGGCATAAGATAATATCCACAAGGGGAAAATATTTCACAATATGAGGACAATAGACCCTAAACTATTTTTATGGTGTAATCAAGGGATCTTGGAAACCACTATAAACTGTGCCTTGAAAAGAAGCTTGATGTATAGCTAGACCTCAAAAATTGGTCACAATCTAGAATTTATCTGGAAATTATCTGAAGGAAAATACCATCATTAATTAAGTGGCTACTATCTGCTAAGCACCAAGCCAGGCATTGCAGATAAGCAAAGAAGTAAGGTACAAACATGTAAATAAATGTAACATGTAAATAAATAACATAATACACCATCACATCTGCAGCATTCAGGTAAAAGTTCCAAAAGAATTAAAGAGCCACAAATAATGCTCTTTGCTAATCTGGTTGACAGAACCATAACATTTTTAAAATAGTTACCTTTAGTTTAAATTCAAGTTGGGGTAAAACAGAGAGCAGCAAATGACTATCAATATTATAGAGCTCCAAAATTAAGTCAAACACATGCTCTGACAAATCGCTGATAGACGTTTTTCCAAGCATCAGAACCTGATTAAAAAACTTTTAAGAAAGAAAATTTATTATTAATAGCAATGCCATAGATAAAATTAATTTTCTAAAATCTTAATTATCATTCAATTAAATTCATTATTATTCTATACAAACTCAAACAAGGGTTAGCAAAACATTTTCTAATAGTAAGTAGAAAACAACTACAGGCTAGTGCACCTTGCACATGAAACTCACCTCATATACAATAAAAGGTAATTTGTACTAATTTATCAATTAGCTTATCAATCAACACTCTACCTATCAAATGCACTATTTTCCCCATTATGGTACTTACTGTATTTTATCCTGTAAGACGGTTCTATTTGTGTATATGTCTTAATTTCCCTACTAGATAAATTTCTTAAAGTCAAGGGATCACACCTTGTTCACCTTAGCATGTATGGGAGACAACAGCATTAAAGACAAAACTTTGCACCTTCCATAGACAGAGCCAATTCCATTTTTAAAATATGTAATTTTATAAAGCAAAACAACCTTTTTCTAATCCTCTGTCTTCTTTTAAATTCTGATAAACAGTATATATATATATATATGTACAAAGTTTACAGCACTAATTAAAATCCAATTAAAAGCACACATACACGGAAAATCCAAATTTGAACAATTTTGTTTCCATTAGAAACCAGCTATAACTAGTTTCCACATTCAGATCATTCATCATATTACTACTAAAACTGGTAAAGATACATGGCATAATAATCCAGTTCCTTTCTATTTAAAGTCTTCAAATTCATAAAAAAATTAACCCAGAGAATATACAACATATTCTCAACAGTATCTTATGTCTCTTCAAAAAAGTAGTTTAAGGATTTTTTACACCATATAAGCCCTGAGCACTACTCTCAGTATCAGTTAATAAAACCTGACTTAATATGGAAAGTACAAAGTCAAATATTTCACATTTCTATGTCTTTTCTGCTTGCTTTAACTCTTAGGCTATTCTTACATGAAGTTTATGTCTATGAACCTATACAGACTACCCAGCTATGAAGGGGAGAAAAGAACAAATTCCATGTTACTATTCCTTTTTTTTTTTAACCAGTTTTAAAAGTAATTTGTTTGTTGTCCTGGTTTATCAACATTGTAGGAAAAGAATTTCATGACATCAAAGGTTAAATTCTCATTCAGGCTGAAAATCAAATGACTTTGTTTCCACTCACAAAATATCTCCTGCTTAAAAATAGTAAATCTAACCTTTCCTTAACAAGACCAAATAATCCTTTCCAATCTGGCCACCTTGTGACATGATGTATCTTTATCAGTCTGGGGAAACCAAATTTGAAAATTTAAAAAAAAAAAAAATGCTGTAGTCTATTAAGTATGCCAAAGCATTGTCTTTAAAAGAAAAAAAAAGCCATATATATATATATATATATATATATATATATATATATATATATACATACATACATACATACAGCGATTTAAAAATACTTTATTGCTGGGACACCTACATGGTTTGGTCGGTTCAGTGTCTGACTCCTGATTTTGGCTCAGGTCATGATCTGAGGGTCGTGAGACTGAGTCCCACGCTTGAAGCCTACTTACGATTCTCTCTCTGCCCCTCCCCACCTGCTCGCTCACTCACTCTCTCAAAAAAAAAAAAAAAAAAAAAGAAAGAAAAAGTTCTGATGAAAAATAAAATTACCAAGAAGTGATCCAGGCAGAAAATTTTTGGTCCCTATGCACTTTTTGTGTCTGATAGTTTGACCTTTTCAAAAAATACATACTTTTTAGTTTCTTAAGTTGTCAAGTAATGACAAATTTTACTTTTTAAAAAATAATCTTTTTTTTTTAAGATTTTATTTATTTATTTGACAGACAGAGATCACAAGTAGGCAGAGAAGCAGGCAGAGAGAGAGGAGGAAGCAGGCTCCCTGCTAAGCAGAGAGCCCGATGCGGGGCTCGATCCCACGACCCTGAGATCATGATCTGAGCCCAAGGCAGAGGCTTTAACCCACTGAGCCACCCAGGCACCCCTTAAAAAAATAATCTATAATAACAACATAAAATAATAATCTAAAGTAATAATCACAGTGATTTAAGTCCTAAATATGTAAGAATCACTATAAAGAACTTGAAATGTGTCTCTATCATATCCCTAATAGTGGAAAAAAAAAAAAAGTAAGTAAAAAAGAGATAGAAATGTGGTTATTATTACCTCAGTATCCTACCTGTACTTTTGCTTGTTAATTCTCTACTACAAAGATAAATGAATAATGGCTACTACATGTACAAGTTCAAAAAACCTAAGAATTATTTTAATACTGTAATTCATTTCATCTTACAAGACAAGATCACTAGGTCAAAGTTTGAAGTAGAAAAAAAGATGTATAAGGGAACTAAAGAGGGTGAAAGAAAGCAATTCTTAATGATGTCTTAGCTAACCATCAAATAAAGCAAGGAACAAGAAGAGATTAAACAATGGACAAAGTATGGGTAATAAAATACAGCTGGAAGTGTGCTCGGACCTTCTACTAATTTTGTGCCTCTCGCCCCTCAGCTTCTGATAAAGATAGTATGGAGAGGGCAGTTCTACCTCTGCAGGCAAGAACTAAGAACAAGCAATTAACATAAGATATTAGTGATAGGGAACTGTAAACACCTGAGATTCCTAAAAGTATTTCTCCGGTCCTTTTTCTTTTAGCTCTAATAATAAATATTTTCAAATATAAACATATGCTGAGAGGATAGTATAATGAACCTAATCACCTAGCTCCAACAAACACCATCATTCCATCTTGGACCTTACTTTTTTTATTACCAATAAAATATTTATTTCCCCAATTCTAGAAAAGATATTAACATGGTATAGTGTTATTTGTTTTTGTTCCGTTTTGTTTTGTTTTGCCAGAAAAAAAGTCAAAAAAATTTAACTGTTCCCCTAAAAAACCATCTGGCAATACCAATGTAAATAAGTGACCACCAGGAGGAGCTCACCTAGTGTATCTAATAGGCCATGGAGATAGTCATTCAGATGCTCTTGAAGCAAAGGAAAGGGGAAGGTTAATTAATCACACACAAAAGCTTAAGTCTGAGTCTACACAATTCAAAAGCCATCAAGTCAATAATGAAAAAAACTCAACCCACTCAGTCCAACCAATTTATTCTGGCTGATACCCAAGATTCACAAAACTAGCAGAAATCATTATTTAGACTTCCCTGCCAATTTGGAGTATTAAGATAGATTACACAATTTGTCCAGGTTCTCAAAGTTCACCCTCCGAAACAATTTTCTTACAAATCAAACACATTTTTCCAAATCATCATGTGTTTCGAATTATTTAAGGCCATAAGCCAGAAACAAAAACTAAGATTTACCAAGATGCTGTTCTATAAAGTTTGTTACTTTTCCAAAGCACATCTTTTCACGATGTATTTTATATATGAATTTCATTTTTTATATACTACAGGAAATATGCTCTTTCAATAAACTTCAGGCAAATACATAAGTGATTATAAATGACTTTGTTTCTCACTTTTTTCTAAGAGACAGACTTACATCCTTTACATAACTGAAGGTGGGTGAAAGTGGAAAGTAAGTAGAGAGAAGTGTTACATAAGGCACCATTCATGTGAATACTTTCCATATGAATGGTGCCCTCTAGAGTTGTGCAACTCAATAGAACTATGGAGAGAAAATAAAACTTAAGCTTTTATCATTGAACCTATCAACTAAAATATATTTCTTCCGAAAATAGCTAAAAGATGGTCAATTGTAAATAAGCAGATTGGGATGATATTGGAAGGGCTCTTTTCATCTCAATTCTTTCCCTTTTTCAGAAAAGGTTGAGGTACATGATAGCAAGACAGACAACTGTCACCAAATTGCTGCCATTCATACTTGCCTTCAACTTTAAAGTCTTGATATTAGTTCATATCTATTTCTTGCATAAACCAATTTAATCTCCAAAAAGCTGTAACTTCCCTGAATAATGAGAAGTTCCATATGTTTTACCTAATTACATTTAGCTCTATTTGGAACATTAGAAACAAACAGTGTATCTTGCGAATCAAAATAAAAGTTATTTTAATTTTTAGGCAATTTCAAAGAAGCAAATGAATGAACAAACAAGATGCTAGCTAACCTTCCATATAATAATAAACAAGAATAATTTTAAATAAGGAGAAAGAAAATATATCATTTAATGATTAAAACAACACAAAATTTCAAAGTATGTACTACCTGCCAAAATTTTGCTTCTAGCTATCTTTAAAACGTTGGCTAATCCTTCTGACAGTCAACTACAAGAAAGACTTACATTGGTAATATATGGTTCAATAGCTTGAGCTGTCCTCTTCAGTAAAGCCTTTGCCAAATCATACGCTTGCTTGTTTAAATTCTGAAAAACATAAACAATATCTATTAGACATCTCTAACCATGAAAAACAAAATATTACCTGTATTCCAAAAGGTACTCCTGAGTAAATGAATGGGAAAACTAAAACTCAGAATAAAAGAGAAAGGAAAGCCACCTTTCTTCTTTTAAGACTATGAAGTGCGTTAGGCTGACGATTCACAGACCTACACCCCTGGGGCAAATAATACATTATATGTTAATAAAAATAATTAATTTAAAAAAAAAGACTAACTGGTCTACCTAGATGATAAGATCCCTTCCAAGAAAGGATAATTACATTGTCTTCCTATCTCATTCACAACATAAGGTAAACCACACAGAAAAGACCAATAAATGTTTATTAGATAGAAGAGGAGACAGTGATTCTAAACATAGTCCCGAAGTCAAATCAGTTCAGCTGAGTACAAATACAGGTTGTTTTACCCAGGTCCAGAAGAACCAAAATATCCTAAAAGAATGAACTGGATTCTAATGTGAACAAGAATGGGGGGCTGACAGGTGGGGAAAGACAAGAGTTTGGGGCAACTATGCGACAGGAGATTTACTCAAGCACATCTCAGAGCATAGATAAGGTCAATGATACATCAAGAAACATAAGAAACAGTAAAATATGAAAAGAAAAAAGGTACAAGAAAAAATATCTTAAGAAAACATGTTTCTAAGAGATTCTGATAATGACAAAAACAATCAAGACCAAAGATCTAAAGGAGAATTGCCATTACGATTTAAGAACATTACAGAAAACAGGTACACTGTAAATACCCTAAAACTCACATTTAGCATATTTTTAGATTTACCTGCATTGATGCTTCCATTGAATTATTTCATTTCTAATTGCTGTTCAGTATTTTATAATATACTATACCTTATTTATGCATTCTCCTGTTCACAGACATTAAATCATATGTCTTATACATGTTCCCTTTGCATATAAGAAATAATTTTCTGTAAATTCCACCTCTGCCATTTTTCACATGGGCTTTTTTGTCCTTATTTATTTGTAGAGTTTCTCTATAAATTCTACACACTAAACCTTTGTCAATTTTGTGTAAAACATATCTTAGTCTACATTTGTTTTTTCCACATTGTTCATGGCATTTTATTTATTTTTTTTTTAAAGATTTTATTTATTTATTTGACAGACAGAGATCACAAGTAGGCAGAGAGGCAGGCAGAGAGCGAGGAAGGGAAGCAGGCTCCCCGCTGAACAGAGAGCCCAATGCGGGGCTCGATCCCAGGACCCTGGGATCATGACCTGAGCCGAAGGCAGAGGTTTTAACCCACTGAGCCACCCAGGCGCCCCATTCATGGCATTTTAGAGACAGAGAAGTTTCTTAACTTAATGTCACCGAATATTTCAATATTTTCCTATTTGGCTTGTGCTCACTGTATCTTTCTTAAGAAATTCTCCTCCACAATGAAATTTAGATGTTGCTTTATATTTTCAAATAAAAATTTAAAGATTTGTTTTTCAGATTTAGATCTTTATTCTCCCTGTAATTTATTTTTATGTATGGTATAAAATAATATTATTTTCCATATGGATTTTTGTCCTAAAACCAGTAATTAAATAGTCCATTATTCCCTCCAGTGACCTATAATATACACACTCTCAAGTTTCTATATAACTATGGAGCCACCTGTAAATTCTCCATTACTTCCATTATGTCCCTTTGTCTATTACTGCCTGATTATAGTCAAAGGGATATATGGAAACAGTGTCTTAATACCAGGAGGTAGATTAAGTCTCCACTTTCTATTCCTCTTCAAGAATGGTTAGCTATTATTGGCCATTTGCTCTTCAATGTGAATTTAAAATCAGTTTGTCAAATCACCCACACACCTTCAAACTTTCTCTTTGACTGGATTATCTATTCCTATGCAGAAATCTGGCATCATTATGATACTGAGCTTCCTATCCCATAAATATAACAAATCATGAAGCTAAGTTAAGTCCTTATACTTTTTAGTCAACTATAATGATTTAACATAAAGTTGCACATTTTTGTGAAATTTCTAAGCAGCTCAAGTCATTGTTAAAGCTACAAATTTATTAAATTATACCAACGGCTTTTCATATATTGAACTTATATCTAGCATCCTTGTAGAATTTTCTTTGTTCTAGAAACTTATCTGTATATGGTTTTGTGTTTTCTACAGTCATATTATCAGCAAATAATTTCAGTTTATTTCTTCTTTCTGATCCTTTTATTCTTTTTATTTATCTCATTTTATTTCACTAACTTAAGACTCTAATTAATGCTGATTAGAAATGGCAGTGTTGCCTTTTTCCTGAGAAGTGTTACTAAACTTCAAAAAAATATGCTTCAGCATTTCACCATTAAGTACAGTATCATACTTGTCCTTATCACTCTATGGAAGTGTCTTTTTATTTCAAATCTGCCAAGAGGTTTTATCATAAATCATACTGAATTTTATCACATGCCCTTCTTCTACATCTATTGATACTTTTTTCTTTGATCCATTAATTTACACAAATATCTTAGTCTATTGTTAACATTTTCTAATGTTAACCTACCCTATATTCCTAAAATAAAGCTAATTTGCTCATTAGCAATACTAATTTATGCCATTCCAAATGCTACTATTTTATGTTGAATTTATGTGATTGTAACTTTAAATTAAATTAGCCTATGATTCTTCTTACTTGCTTGGTTTTGTCTAGTTTCCCTATGAAGATTATATTCCACTCATAAGGCGAATTGTGGAATATTTCTTCCTCTTCTATAATTTGGAAAAGTTTGCTTGATATTAAGATTGTAATACTACTCAAATGATTAGAAGGTATCTCCTGATTCAGTTTAAGTTCTTCTGTGTTAAGTCTGTGTTCTGCTGCTATTGCTTTCACTATGGTTGCTACTGTTGTTTAGGAGGAAGGGATTTTGTTCATTTTATGGATACAGTATTTAAAACCAATTAGATTCCTTTTGCTGGTTAAAGGTTATTCAAGATCTTCTCTTGAGACAAGTTTGGCAGGTTATATTTTCTAGGAATTTCTTTTACCTAATTCCAAGTATGTTACCATAAAATATTCTTCATGGAATTATCTTTTTATTTTTTTAACGTCTGCTGTTCCCATTTCATTCTAAAACTGTATATTGATCCCATCTCCTTTTTTCTGATTCAACTTGCCAAGGATTTGCTTAATAGATTTTTCAAATTGCCAACTTTGAGATTTTGTGAAATGTCACTGTATTTTTTTTTCTTTTAAAAATTTTATTTATTTGAGAGAGTGTGAGAGAGAAAGAGAGAGAGAGAAAGAGAGCATGAACCAGGAGAGGGGCCAAGGAGCAGACTCCCTGCTGAGCAGGGACCCCCCCCCCCCACCCCCAATGTAGGACTCAATCCCAGTACTTCAGGATCAAGACCTGAGCCAAAGCCCAGACTGAACCACCCAAGCACCCATCACTATATTTTCTATTTCATTGACTTCTGTATTTCATTCTTTTCTTCCTTACATACTCTGTATATTCTGATATTTTTATAACTTCTTGAATTGGACACTTAACTGATAAAATTAGACTTAAAAAACATTTTAAGTTATATCCCACAAGTTTTAATATGTATCATTTTAATTATCATTTCTAAATATTTTATAATTCCCATTATGATTCTTTTGATAAATTATGGTTGCTATAAATTTGCTTTTGCTTCAAATCCTTAATATTCTTATAATCTACTGATCTACTTAATTTATAATCACTGAGAGAAGTGTTAAAATGGCCCACCAAATAGTGAGTTTGTTTCGTTCTCCTTATAACTCTTTCAATTTATGCTTTATCTATTTTCAGCCTATGTACGTACAAGTTTTAATATCTTCCTGAGAACTAAACCTTTTATCCTACAAATTCCTTCTTTACCCAGTAAAGACTATTACATCTAACAACAGTACAAGCTGCTTCAGTTTTAAGTTAATAAATTCCTGGCAAGTCTTTTTTCCATCCTTTTATTTTATTTTTTTTAAGATTTTACTTGTTCATTTGAGACTGAAAAGATATAGAGGGAGAGCATGAGCAGGGGAAGAGGCAGAGGCAGGGGGGAGAAGCAGGGAGCCCACACAGGTTTGAGTCCCAGGACCCAGAGATCAGGACCCAACCCCAAAGCAGACGTTTAGCCATCTGAGCCACCCAGGCACCCCTTTCAATCCTTTTAAAAGCTTTCAACCTTTTTGTGACTGTATTTTGTTCTTATTTCTTATTGAACAGCTGGATTATTTTCAATCAAATCTGACAATCTGTTTTAAATTGTAAATTTAGACCATGTACATTTATTGTAATTCTTCCTTTTACTGTAATCCTGAACATTTTAATATAAATACTTCAAGTCAGAAGTTAATCAATAGCTCTATACTCCTGATCACCACCCAAATTAAATCACTCATTAACTCCATTAAGCCACTCAATCTTCTATGTTATTTGTATCCAGTAGTTCTGGGTCATTTTGTTAATCTCTTTAATTAATCATTATAATTATTATTGCTACTATTTTTTTATAAGTAAGTTCTTATTTAAAGCATTTCTTCGTTCACCATTATTTCTTCCTTCTTGCTTCTATTAATTCAATTTCCATCATTCTACAGTACTCACATACTAGTTCTTTCAGGAAGAATCTTGACAAGTGAATATTTAATGTCTTAATTTCACTCAAATTGGATACACAATTGCACACAGATATACACACACCAAATGCACAAATATTTTTTCTCAGCACTTTGGAAGTACAGTTCCATTATCTTCTGGCATATCTATCCTTGCTACTGAAAAGTGAGCAGTTTAATAATTATTCCTTGGTGAGAGCTATGCCTTTTCTATGTGCTTTACAGATTATCTCTGGTTTGGCATTCTATGGTTTCTCCAGGATGTTCCTGGACTGGAATTTTTTTTATTTATTTCTCTCATGACACTCTTTCTACTTAACCCATAAATTCATGCTGTTTCAACAGTTCTGTAACATATTAAGCAAATTCCTATTTAAACATTTCTTCTCCACTTTCTACTTTGTGTTCTGCAATCACTACTAAATATATTGGTTCTTCTCATTCTATTTTTCATGTCTCAATATCTTTTATGTTTCCTTTATCTTACTTTATCTATGCAATGTCCTCTGATCTATCTCCCAGTTCTCTAAGTATCTTTTATAATCCTATAGAGATCTTAACTTCAATGACCATTTCTCATTTCTACCTTTTTCCTAAACTTCTCCTTTCATATATCTAGCTATCATGTTTTTAATTTATTTATGTCTTTGATCCCTTTAAGCATTTGTTATCTTAAATCCTTTTAAGGGTATTCATTATCTTTATATATATATTATCTGAATTTTTAAGTCTATTTGCAATGTCTGATTTTCAGCATTGATGGACTATTTTCTTTAAGATTTTGGAAATATAAATTATGAGGTCATTTACATTGAAGCACTATTTGTATGAATGTCATTTACCTAAAAAATTTAGATTATACTTTGCCAAAAAGGTCTTCAGTCTGCAGATCTTTATACTGGTGACTATTTATTCCCTCTCTTTAACCTCTCTCTTTTCTCTATTTCACAGAATCATTATTTCCAGCTGTATACTGAAGAATTAATCATGTTCAAAGAACATGACACACAAACATACATTTTGATTAACATCACCCAGGGAAGAAACACTGTCATCAACATATTCTTTCTACAAATTAGTAGAGACTTCCCTTTTAATTTCATCCCTCCTCTCCATCTACACTACTGCTGTCTTTCACTTAAGGCTCTAACTGGTTTCAGCACCTCCTGACATACAAAGTTACGCGATAGCATCTAAGTAACTATCACTCCTGAAACATTTCCTATGCAAAACTGAGTTATTACAGATATTTTATCACATAAACTGTATCTATTTAATTTCATTTGTAACTATAAGTGTACCATGTTTTATTAAACATGACTAATCTTAATATTAATCAATTAAAATAGAGTCTCCGAAACTAAGGCTAAAGCAGGAAAAATTACATTTAGAACATAAACACAAACTCTTGACCTTAAATTAATGGGTTTTAGACATATTTCAGTATATACTCTACTTACCTTATGGGCAGGTACCAGATTTACCAAAACTGTATCCAAAAGCTCCTGAGATACTGTATCACCTTCACAAATAATAGAACTCATGAGGTCTACCATGTGCATATGAACTTTCTGATTGTGACCATTGCTGAAATTCAAAATAGATTATTTTATTTAAAGGGTATAGGATTTACTCATAACATGGTGTTGACAAATACTACACTTTATAAAACATGATATTAAAATATTAATTAAATCAAATTCCATATATTCATTTAAAGTTTCCCTCTCCCATATCTTACAGTGGTATCAAAAATATATTTTAAAACTCATTTCCCGGATTACTTTTCCCTAATTTTAACCAGTCTCACAATCAAAAATAATTAAATCAAATGCTATCTTTAGTTTTACCTTAAATTCAGAAACTCAAACTGCTCTGAAATTAATTCTAATAGATAATATTAAAGAATACACAAAAAACTCAAGTTTTATATGAATCAAGATCAGTAATATTTAATTAAAAGATAAAAATATAATCCAAAAAATATTTTATATTGACTATAGATTGCCTTATGCCACTCTTGTATATACCCTACAATACAAAATTGATTAGTTCTATCCATTTTTAAAACATCTATAAAAATGTTAAGAGTTCCTACGTTACAACTCTCAGCCTGCCAAATATTCATCATAACACACAGTTGATGCATATTCACCTGTAAGTTCTAAATGCTTTATACTTTAAAAAAAAAGTTACATGCCTAGTAAAATAAACTTACTTTATAACTGAAAATAATGTTCTGTATAATTGGGTAAAAATTTCATTGCTATCTTCCAACTCAAAGCATATGTTATATGACTTGACCCAAGCAATGTTCTAAAATAAGAAGTAAAAAAAAAAAAAGAAAGAAAGAAGGTAAACACTTCAATTAGTAAAAATATACAAGCACATAAACCAATTTAAAATGTCATCTCAAGATACATTGCTTACCTCAAGTAAGTAAAAATACCTATTGAACTGTGGGCTCTTTGTATCTTCCAGCCCCTTTAACTGCCTTGTTATAAACATAAATATATCCTTCAAAAAAAGAGAGACAAAGGATTATTTAGATTATGGATCCTAAATGAAAATATCCACTAACTCCTAAAGCTAAATCAGCACTCATGTGTATCTACCAAGATAAATTGTAAAGAACCGAAGAGGGCTGGACAGGACTATATATGGCTGGAACTTTTTAAAAGAACCTTATCATATGAAAACACTAAACATCTTATTAACCTTCACAGGAAAATAGTAAATAATTTACCATCACCTTAGAGAGTGAAAAACTTCATCTTAAAGCAAGTCCAAAAAAACTAGACCAAAAAACTAGTAAACCAAAATTTATCCTATTATCAGTATAACGAAGGTTATATTTTATAATGTTATTAGTATTAGTATTACATACTGATAACAAAGATAATACTAATAATGTGACAGACAGCTAATGAGGTTTGCTAGAACAGCACTATATAGGTAATTATACAGCAAAAACACAGTTTAAGAAACTTAAAATTCCAAAATAAATCACCAAATGAAAAGATAATAGATCACAGAAACAGAAATTTTAAAAAGACCCATAGAACTTAACTTTCAAGCTTCCTACCTAATCATTATAATTACTTGCTTTTTCCCACCATTTCTCAATCTATCTCCATCTGTCGGCTTTTGATTTTTTTTTTACTACATCCTCCTTTTGTACCTGGATAGAGATAGGTTCAATGTCCCTTTAAGGCAAGTTTTATGGAAAGGATGTTCTTAAAATTTTGGAAAAGGGTAAAATTGTAAAAGCTGATTCTGTAAAGCAATCATGCTAATCAATAAATATAAATAATATTAAATAAATAAAAAGAGAAAAATGTTTCCCTTGTAAGTAAAATGATAAAGAATATTTTTAAAGGAAAAAATACACAGTTAATGACTAGCTTTTCAAAAAAAAAATTATGAAAAGTACGTCCTTCAAAAATGGTCACTTTGATAGTAGTACTGTACAAAATACATCTTTTGTGAATAAATCCTCCTACTGTGACTAAAAGAAAACCAAGTGCCACAATGTCTACCTGGAGATAGAAAGACAACAGTCACCCATTCATAACCTCTCCAACAATCACTGACCTACACATGAAGCCAGGTGTATAAAAAGGGTTTTCTGGTAACAGTACTTACAGTAGAAATATAAGCATCAAAGTGTCACAATTTTCTATTACTGCTACTGCAGACAAAGAAAAATAAAAACTTTATGCTTATCAATAGTGAAAAAGAAAAAAGAGGCATTTAAAGAAGACCAAAAAATCGGACCAGAGAAAGGAAGATACTGTAAATTTTTCAGCTTTGGAATAATTCCAAAGACTCTAATTTAATTGCAGCTACTCAATATTCTTCTTATAAACTGTCCTGTTACAAATAGAACAGATGTGTAGGTATTCTTTTGGGAGGACTTTTTATTACCCCAAGGCCCTGAGATAGATCACTGATTATGCAAACTGAGAAATTCACAAGGGGTAAAAGAAACCTGTAGCAGCACTCTTAAATTAGACCTTCCTCTTCCTAAGAATGCCGACAAGACACTAGTAAGGAAGAGCCCACAGGCCATCCCCAAATTAGAGATTTATAATTAGAAAGGAAAATACATACCTGGGTATACAACTTGACAGACCAGCTCATGTTATCTACTTAAACCTCTGACCATTCTCAAATTTTACATTTCAACTCTACCTTCAAGTGACAAATACTTTCACTGTCCTGAAATTTTTACCAATTAAAATATTAAACAACCATGCCCAAACCAGTTTGGTAATTCCACACTGGAATTCTGTCAGACTTGATCAAATGAGCAGGCTCCTCACTCCCAATTATCAGGGATCATATCAGGACTCTTTTTCACCACTGTAAACCCAGTTCCTAACACATAATTAACAACAATACTTGTTAAAATAAAATAAACCTAAATTGCCATCATTTTCTCCACAATGGCAGTAATAATCTTCCTATACACTCATTCCCTAACCTACAATTTCCACAATTATCTTTTTTTTCTTTTTAAAGATTTTATTTATTTATTTATTTATTTATTTGAGCTAGCGAGCGAGAGAGAGAGAGAAAGGGGGAGAGAGCACAAGCTAGGGGGAGGGGCAAAGGAGGGAGAGAGAGAGGCTGGACTCCGGTCTTGATCCTAGGACCCAGGGATCAAGAACTGAGCTAAAGGCAGCCACTTAACCAATTGAGCCACCCAGGCGCCCCCACAATTATCTTTTATTACTACTGGTTTTTCTAGTTTTCTCACCTATTTTATTCAGTATCTTTTTGCACAGCTCTAGTTATTTCACACTTTCTAGCAGCTGGATTAATCATGCTATTCCCCTTTTTTCATCTTTGAAAGATTTTCCAATCATATGGCTTTACTTACAACTACTTTAACCAAGTACTAGGTGTCTTTTCTACCTTTTCATTAAAATTTTGTTCACTGTATTTTCTTCCAAACAATTCACATCACACACACACACATTAGGATTCATAGTATAAATTCAGGCTTATACTACATACTATGTTTTAAATAATGAATATAGGCTTCATCATAGATGTTCAAAAGGGAAAAGGAAGTATCCCCCCACCAAGTGCTATTGAAATAGAATTAATGATAATATAAAAAGTATACTATATAAAGTATATGCACTAATCTACTTCTTATCCTAAAGATCAAAAACTGTTTTAGCAAAGTAAGTACTAAATGAAGGGTGGGGGAGTTCTTTGGAGAAGAAGAAGAAGAGGAGGAAGAAGTTGTTGTTTAACAAAAGATTGCTACAGTCAGTGTCAAAGAATCTGAAGAAATTATCTAAATACTTTAAGTCCCATTTTAGTTAGATAAATGAAAGTATCAGTCAATCTTGAAAATTCTTTAAATCAGTACTTGCCTTTAGTTTATCAGGGGACGTGTAAGGAGCTTCAGGAGCATAAATCCTGAAAATATCAGCAAGGCAGCAGGCTACCAGTAAGCGAACATCTTTGTCAGGATGCTTGAGGAAAAAATCTGAAGCAAGATGTAAAGCTAGGTTTAAATATAGCTCCTTTTCTTCTTCAGAGTCCTGGTCCATATCCATGAAAGTTTTCACAACCATCTATTCAAAAACAGAATAATGAAATCATGAAATCCTTCATGCAAAACTAGTCATTTGAAATAACAACCATATGAATTACAAAGATTAACTTCCAAATAAATAATATACAGTAGTTTTCATTTTTCCTCTGTTAAGTGTCGAGAGAACAAGATCCTTCAAAAACTACAGGAAAAATAACTTCTTTAAAAGACTTTAAAAGACTAAGATACTTTTCATGTACCCATCCTATCTGCTAACCGATAAAAAGTTTAAAACTAGCCTTGCATGGCATTTCTGGTCTCACTTTTACAAATGGACTAAAAGGAATATGTCCTTCTTAAAAAGAACAACCCCTTTTTATAACATACCTACTGCTTTTACTACACTTAAGAAAAAACCCAGGAAAAGAAAAAAACAATTTATTTTTCCATCTGACCCATAAACCACTCCAGATACATGGACTTATACAGTCAGCTAAAAAAGAATAAACAGATTTAAGAAAGGATGATGAAGATGTATTCCAAAACATTAAAAAGCTACCACAAAGTGACTTCCATAGCATCCAACAAAATATTTCTTGTGCAACGGTAAAAGAGAACATGACATGGACAGTTTCTTAGTAGGACTCAATGGCATGAATGAAGCAAGCAGAAAGAACCTATAAAAAATGTTTCCTTTTTCAAAAACATTTACATAAAAGAAGTAGGACAGAAATAAATATGGTGAGGAATGGTACCAGTTGAATTCTATAAAGAGCTTTTTCTAATTTCCGTATTAGTTGTCACAATGAACCCTCAGTCCATACTATGCTTACCTCAGATGAGACTTTAAATTGACAACTTGACAGGAACATACATTTAAATAAAACTCTAATGGAAAGGTGACCATCCGGCATCCACTAGGTGGTGCTGCAAATACTAATCAACAAGTAGGACTGGCCACCAACTATCAATATCTATGACTTAGTCCTTGAAAAATACACGGATTTCTACTCTGCGTTAGAGCTAGATTCCATTGCCTTGCTGGGAAACAGCATTCCTCACAGGGAAGAAGACCTCAGTTCTACTATGCCAGATGCCAGAACCAACTGTAGGTTAATTCTTCCAGTCTGGCACTATAGTTAGTTTAAGGGTACAAGGTCCAGGACTACTCTCCTACCTTCTTAAGTTTATTCTTTTAAGATATATGTTTGACGGTATAGGCATATCATGAAAAGAGGCAAAGAAAAAAAAAAAAAAAAGACCTACATGCAGGAAACCATTTCTTTTTCTAGAATCTGTTCACAAAGAGAGATTCAGTATATTTTGAATAGAATATTATAGGAAACTCTAGAAATAATATAAATAATAAATAATGACCCTACATGTTAACGGTTTTAATTTATAAAACTCACTCCTGTAATTGTACATATCAAAAATTACTGTCAGCCCACCATTAAATCCTTTTTATATTTCTCTAAAAAGGTTGCTAAAAATAATGGGTAAGTGTAAATTAGGAAAATAAATGAAGAAAAAGTATATTAGCCAGATTACTGCTGGGCATAAATGTCTAAAAAATAATGAAAACATATTGCAAACACTAAATGTGAACACTGTGGAAATCATTCCACAAAAACTAACAACAAAGTTTACACAAGGGCTAGATAATAAGAATTCCTCAAAACCATCTACAACTCAAATGGTGTTATTAAACTCAATTGCTCATGTATAAGTCATCTATTAAAAAAGATGTCTGAGGAAATATCATCTCTAAAAGTCAGGAAATGTTAATCAACTTAGAAGTACACCTTCTGCATTTAATAGTTTCTTCGTAAACAACAGAGATGTTTATCATTGTTAAAATAAAAACTAATCTGAGGAAATCAAGTATTCACTTCTCTAAAAATTCAACAGGTCAAGAGAACATACATACAGAGAAAATGAAAAGTGTCACATACAAAGGATATGTAGCTTCACTATTTTTAACAAAATATACACAAGTTCCTAACTAGCACATATCGGTAATTTTAATCTGCTCAAAGGTGTCTTTCCCTTGGAATAAAAAAATCTAGTATCTGACAGTCTAATATCTTACGCACAAAACTAAGACTTTATGGGAAATTTATGACTATTGGAGTCCTTTTCTTCTAATAAAAATAAACCATGAAGCAACAACTTTAAGACAGTACTTTGCTTTAAAGAGGCTCCAGGTTCTTCAATGATTAATTAATGCAGGTTTTCCAGTCTTGAAATAGGGACAAATAATAATGTATCAAGCAAAATTAACGTCTAGGTAGATATAATTTAGAAGGGAAAAAAATGCTCAAAAATAAAGAACAGCTCAACTAACTGATAAATCAGCTTAGCACTCTGGTTAGCCACTCTGCTCCTTTAAGCATTTTATAATCACAGGGACCAACCATCACTGCCCTGAAGAAAAGGTAAAATATTGTTCAAACACATATAAAGAGACTGAGCCAGAGACCACTTCATCTATGGAAGGTCACCATCAATCTTGATTCACTGCTGCATGTCAGAAGCAGAGACAGAAGCTGAAAGTAAAGCTCTTTAACCTACTCCAAAGTAACTTAAAAGTAAGTAATGCTCAGTACAAAGACTTAAAACTTCCCTTCTCAGATTAAAATGATTGTTGTTTTAAAATAAATGAGATACAGGACAAAGAACTTTTATACAGACAACAATGAATGTAAAGTACTACAGATTTATTCTTTATACCCAAGTATAGGTGGCCCTAGAAAAGCTTCACCCTTCCAGCTGCTCTCCCATTAACAATAGCCAAGGAAACCCTACAGTTCTTTACCTATTTCCACTCTCCTCAATCCTTTCCCTGCCATTTTTAGCTTTCATTTGCTTTTTTAAGGTGCCCTAACAAAATATAGCCCTATGTGATTTCCAAAGGTAACCCCCCACCCTGAACAGATACCCCAAAACATAACATAATTTTACTCACCTTTAACCGTCTCACCATCTCCTCTTTAGATATTTTATCTGAGATTTCCTTGACACCAGGAGGATAAGTAATTTTTCCATCATTGGTTCTTGTCTTTGAATGAGCCATGATGGAAATATTTTTACCCCTAAAACAAGAAAACAATTAGAAGCAAACAAAAAAATTGGCATAAACTAAATAATAAACATGAAAGGTAACCTGTCCTCACAACCAAATAATTTATAACTACTTCCTAATTTACAGTATCTCACTTATCTAATTAATGAAAAACATTTTATTAAGCACTTCCCCAATTTTTTTCAATTATATTTTCACTTCCATTTCTACTAATTTTAAGTTGGGTGATTTGCACTAACCATCCAACTACATAAACTATAAATAATAGGGGAAAAAAGCCATCCAAAACAAGCTTATTTTTTAAAGCACCACAAATTACTTGTCCCAAACAAAAGAGAATACAGGAATCCAAAGAGGTAAAAGGGGTACTGGAGCATTATATCCACTGACACCCTGAGGGCATTTGCCAACCCTGACAAATCTAGAATTCAGTTTGGTCATCTTATGAGGCAACAGGGACAGAGGTAAATCTTAACCTGTCAAGATAGAACATCAGAGACCCTCCTGACATCAATGCACAATACTACCCCAACTCCAGAAAGATAACACCCTCAAAGATAAGCCAGAAATCAATATGTGCCCATGCCCCCATCAATAGCCACTGGGAAGAGCAGAGCAAGCTGCCTTGGTACTAAGCAGAGCAACGTAGTAACAAATACAGCTAAATGATTTTCGACATGGGCCTGCACATTTGCTATGGTTCACATTACCTAAGTTCTCTGGGAACCTCAACACATTAACGCAGTGACCCCTGACTGGTAGTACTACCAAGAACCAAATGTAAGTAAAATTCTACACCTCAAAGAATGCCCACCATGAGGTTTCTAGGACAATGAGCATTATCAAGTCAAAAATAATCAAGCACCTAAGGAAACATGACACTATGTGCAAGAATCAGCAGAAATACCAGGCACCAAGACAGAACACACAAAGACTTCATATATTACAATTCTCATACAGATTACAAAACTACTGTATTTATTGTTTTAAAGAAATAAAAGTCTAAAATAACTCAAGGAATAATTATAGAGAGCAAACCAGAACAGAAAGTCAAACTTCTAAAAATAAAAATGCAAAAACTAAAATTAAAAACTCAATGGACAAGTTTATTAGCAGATTAGAAAAAGCTATTAAAATTAGTAAACTGGAAGAGAAATCAAAAGAATATAAAGAACAAGAAAGGACAGAAAAGATTAACTTACGATTCATGGAAGTACCAAAAGATAAATGAAGGTAGAGGCCCTATCTGAGTAGAACAGCATAAAATATCAATCCATAAATTCAAGAAGCCAAACAAAATTAAACTCAAAATAATAAGAATTGTAGAAAACAAACAAAACCTTAAAGCAATCATATAACTTTGAAAGGAACAGTTTAAACTTGTATGTCAGCACAATGTAAGCCAGAAGACAACAAAATGTCATCCTCAATGTGGGAAAAGAATATAATTGCAAAGCTCAAGTTTACATCCAAAGAATATAATTTTCAAGAATAGGATGAAAATACAGACAAATTAGCCTAACAAAAATTGGAAGCTATAAGTAAATACAATAACACTTACAACACTGCTTAGCACTTACAACACTGCTTAGCACATACTATGTACTTTACACTATACATATTTGATATATATAGTCAGGTTAAAAAACGATTTTAAAATTTCAATATGAAGAGTTTACATAAAACATTTAAAAATATATGGATACAAGATGCTGAAAGTAAAAGGAGGAGATGATATACCATGCAGACACTAAACACCAATTACAAAGTGGGTAAAAGACATGAACAGACATTTGAAGAGGGAATTCAAATGGCAAATAAGCATATGAAAAAGATGTTCAACACCATTAATCATTGGAAAATGCAAATTAAAACCACAATGAGATACCATTATACACTATTAGAATGGCTAAAATAGGAAATAGCAGTAACATCAGATATAGCAAGCAAGATGTGAAGAAACTGAATCTAGACACTGCTGGTGGAAATGTAAAATAGTACAACCAATAGCTGAAAATAATCTGGCAGTTTCTCATAAAACTGAACATGCACTTACCAAACAAACCAGCAACTGCACTCTTGGGAATTTTTCCCAAGAAATGAAAGCCAGTGTTTATGCAAATCTGTATAGGAATATTTGTAAAAGCCTTATTCATGCACCTCAAAACCGGAAGCAATCCAAAGCCCTTCAATGAATAAATGGTTAAACAAATTCTGATAGATCCATACAATGAAATACTACACAGCAATAATAAGAACTTACTAAAACATGCAATAACTTAACTGTCCTTATGCTTACTGGAAAAGCCAATCTCAAAAGGATACACGCTACATGGTTTCATTACTATAATATTCTCAAAATGACAAAACTACAGACATGGAGAACAGATTAGTGGCTGCTGGGGTACACAGATGAGACTAAGAGGTAAGCATTATGGAATTCCTATATAATTCCGTATCTTGACTGCTATAGTAATGACATGAATCTATATACAGGATCAAACTATACAGAACTACACAGAGACAGAAAGAGAGAGAGAAAAAATATAATGCAAAAACTTAAGAAAACTGAATAAAATCACTTATCTAATTAACAATATTATATCAGTGTCAATTTCCTTATTTGATATTGTACACTTCAGTTACATAATATGTCACCACTGGCAGAAGATGAGGAAGGATTACAGAATTCTGTGTACTATTTTTTGACTTTACACCTATAGCAAAATAAAAAGGTTTAAAAGCAAAGCAATCAACTGTATTCATATGGATAGCAAATAAAAAGTTTAGAAATGCAATTTACATAGAAAAACATAAACTATCTACAAGTTAATCTAACAAAAGATGTACTTTTACAGAGAAAAATCATTGACAGAAATTAAAGAAAACCTAAATAAATGAAGAGATATTATAGACTGGACTGGAAGTTTCAAATACCATAAAGACAGCAAATCTTCCCAGTGTTTACATAGTCAATATAATCCCAACAAGCCCAAGTTTTGATTTTGAAAGAAACATGGCAAATTTTTTAAAAATTTATATGTAAATGCAAAAGGCCAAAAATAGCAAGCTACTTAAAGAAAAACACTATAAATGAATTTGTTCTCAAATATTAAAACCCACTATAAAGCTACAGTAATCTATTTAGATGATGTAGTACTTACTGGTGCATGGGGGAAAAAAAGGATCAATGGGAAATATTAGCCTAAAAACAGACCCTTCATGTTTTATACATTAAATTTAATATATGAAAAACAGCAGCAGGGCATATCAGTAAGAAAAAATCAGAGAGAACAAAACGAAAAATTCCAAATATTCCCTAACATTTCAATAGTATTAAGTCTTCCAATCCATGAACACTGGATTATCTTTCCATTTATGTCTCATTTCTTTCACCAACATATTACAGTTTTCAGTATACAACTTTGACTTCCTTGGTAAAATTTACTGTAAAGTAACTTTTTTCTTTTTGATACTATTGTGAAGGAATTCTTTTGTTAATCTCCTTTTCAGAGAGTTCACTGGTAGTATCTCAAAACGTTACTGATTTTTGCATGTTGATTTTGTATCCTGCAACTTAACAGAATTTATTAGTTCTAAAAGTTTTTTTGTAGAGTCTTTAAGAGTTTTCTACATATAAGATCACGTCATCTGTGAACAGGGAAGTTTATTTCTTTTCCAATTTGGATTCCTTTTATTTCTTGCCTTTAATGCCTAAATGCTGGGTAGGACTTCCAGTACCATGCTGAATAGAAGTAAGTGGCAAGAGTGGGCATCCTTGTCTTGTTCTTGACTTTAGAAGAAAACTTCCTATTTTCATCACTGAGAAATGCAAATCAAGAACAAGTTATCACTTCACTCCTGTTGGATGGCCATTATCAAAAAAAAACAAAAGCTAACAAGTGTTGACAAAGAGGTGAAGAACAAAGAATTCTTGTACACTGTTGGTGCGAATGTAAAATAATACACCCACTATGGAAAGCAGTATGAAGTTTCCTCAAAAAATTAAATATAGAACTACCAGACGATCCAGCAACCCCGATCCTGGGTATATATACCCCCCAAAAAAAGGAAATCAGTAAGTCCAAGAAGTATCTGCACACCCATCTGCACTGCAGTATTACTCGCAAAAGCCAAAATATAGAAAGAACCCAAATGCTCATCAATAGATGAATGGATGAAGAAAAAGAGGTTTATACATACAACAGAACATTACTCAGGCTTAAAAAGAAGAAAATCCTACCATTTGCAACATGAATGGAACTGAAAGACATGCTGAGTGAAATAAGTCAATCACATAAGGGCAAATACTGCATGATCCCATTTATAGGAGATAACTAAAATAGTCAAACTTAGAAGATACAGAAAACAGAATAGTGGTTGCCAGGAGATGAGAGGAGAAAATGGGGAGTTATTATTCAATGGGTGTAAAGTTAGAGTTTTACAATATGATTAAATTCTGAGATGTTCTATACAACATAGCATCTATAGTTAATACAGTGTTGTACACTTAAGAATTTGTTAAGAGGGTCGATTTCACATTGTGTGTTCTTACAAAGACAAAAAAGCAAAAACACAAGGAAACTTCTGGAAGTGACTGTGTTTACAGCAAGTGACAGCTATGTGGTAATGGTATCATAGGTGTTGCATACAGTATGTATGCAGTTTTTCTCTCTGTATCAGTTACAGTTCAATAAACCAATTTTTTAAAGATTTTATTTATTTCACACAGAGAGAGAGAGCATGTGGGAGGGGCAGAAGGAGAGAGAGAAGCAGGCTCCCTGCCAAGCAGGGAACCCGATGTGGGGCTCCATCCCAGGACTCTGGGATCATGACCTGAGCCAAAGGCAGAAGCTTAACCAACTGAGCCACCCAGACACCCCAAAACTCAGGAAATTTGCCTAAAAATCACTGAATTGTACACATGAAATAGGTAAAGTGTATTAATTTTATGCTATGTAAATCATAGCTCAATAAAGTTTTTAAAAGTTTACATTTTTTCAAGTTCTGAGACGCTTTAATACTCCCCCTCCAAAAAATGACATCATACCTATATCTCACAGCTTACACAAAAGGAATTCCAGGTAGATTCATGGCCTAAATATAAAAGCAAAATATAAGCTGGAGATGGCAGCAGGACTGGTACAGATGATTTCCACCCACAACAGCCCCTCTAAATTCACCCATCTTGGTGTCACAGCACTCGGACTAACGTTACGAAAGGAAAGATATTTTGCTTCTGCCACTGTGATCTGTAATAGAGCCAGACTGGCTTCCTATTTCCCAGGATTTTGCTCTTTAGTTAAAAGGGTTGTCAATCCCAAAGCACTTTCAACTGCAGGATCTTCAGGTTCTGATGACTCTCATCTGGCCCTTGCACCTCCAGATATATGCTCTCAAACAGTATGGCCTGATGAAGCTCTGGGACCATTTCAACCTCAGAATCAGAGATTCCAGCTTCCTGAGAACATAGGTTTTGATTGTCATCTCCATGGGAGCACATCACAGAAGAAAAGCCAGGTTCGCAAAACTTTACCTAATGTTCTAGCAGAATCTTTATCAAGTGAGACACGAGTTTGTGATGGCACAGTATGTGATTGAATTTCACAGTAATAATGCACCTGCTGAACAAGAAATCAGCAGTGCAGAAACTTACTTTGAAAACGCCAGAGTGTGCAATCCAGACATGTCCAGAATTGCTGCAAAGATATTTTGAGTCACTGTTTCCAGAAGGAGCTACCAACAAACTAATGATTCTGACTATAACACAGAAAACTAAGAATGATAAGACTGTTTGGAGCAAAGAGGCAGAAAATGAAAGAGAAATGCTTTTAGAAAAGTTCATTAATGGTGCTAAGAAAATTTGCTATGCTCTTCGAGCTGAAAGGTATTGGACTGACTTAACTGACCCATCGTCTGGTTTAGTATACTTTGGAACACAAACAACATTCTTTTTGAGACAGATGAACACTATTGACATTTAGGATTCTCTGTGGGTGATCTTGGCTGCTGTAAAGTGATTCATCATAGGCTCTGGGGTACCCATGGGTTGTAGGAAGTATCTTCACTAATGCAACACTAGACAGCCATTTTATGAAGAAATTAGGTAGAAACTAACAGTAATATTAATTTGTTGGCTATACTATTTGTATGTACCATTTGGGTTGATCTATAAACACTGTGAAAAGCTTCAGTTTCTAAAATTTACTTATTTCTAGGTATTTATTTAGACATTTATGGGTTTACAGCATTGGTAAGCGGCATGTGATTTTTACAACTCAAATGTTTATTCATACTATCACTGAATACATGTTGATCACATCCACATTGTATAGAATGTGATAATTAACATGTAACCAGGACATGATCTCATACTGCTATATCTTCCCTTTACTGGAAAAAACCTCAGTTTTATTTCTCTCTAAAAATAAAACACACATTTGGGGGGGGAGCAAAATATAAAACTTTTAGATTATGATATGGGAGAACAATTACATGACCTCAGGTTAGGAAAAGCAAGAACCAAGGCCATAGCTATGTTCCTTCAGCCAAAGAAGATATTTAGCAAAGGTCCAGAACAAATCATTTCAGGGGAAGGTAAATAAATGTGATAGGATTCCCAGTTTTCCACAGAACCTGGAAGTCAAGAAAGTCTCTGCCTTGCCTTGACAGAAATAAAAGCTGATGCTGACCATTCCTAACAAGAGACAGACAATTATGACCACAGATTGCAACTAAAAAATGTAGACATGGTGCTCTGTAGAATAAACTCATCCACATAGTCAAAAAATTTGTCACAGTCAAAAATTTGTCAAGTCCTTGTTACGTGCATGACTCTTTAGCAGTGACTATAAGGCAAAATGAATAAGACAGGTCTCAAAAATCTATTCCAAAAAATCCCCCTAAATAATTAAATCACAGTAAATTCTAAAATAATCCTAACAGAAATAACAATCTTAGAAAATACAAGATTGAAAGAAAGCCCACTTCTCTAAGTGAATGGAAATGAAGCTGGTGATAATATACAGAACAAAAAAAGGACTGAGAAGAAACAGTTCAAATGTGTTACTAATCTAGAGAAGAAAGTTCAGAATTTTTACTTAGGATCTAGAAGTGTGACTGAAGGAAAAGGTGGAAGGAAGTAAAGGGAGCTAAGGAGGAAAAGATAGAGCCAACAAAGGGGCAGGTCTACTCAGTATGCACTTCAATTTTATAAATAACAGTATTAGAAGCACATCTGAAATACTTCTGTGAATATATATAAGATGTTTCTTCAGAATAAGACATATTTACTGGTTCTTGGCTACCAAGCAAACTCTACGTACCTTAAAGTCTCAAGTCTATAAGTCTATGTTTAAGCTTTCCCTGACATCTCCAAGCAGAGCAAGGTTCCACCCCCTACAGCTAAAAAACTGAATACATCATAATTAGAATTTATCATATTTAGTGAACTTAGTCTATGTCTATTTCTCTGACTAAGCTATCAGCTCTGTAAGCCAAGGACTGTATTATTATTTTTATGCTAGTATCTATTACACAGCCACACACAAAGTAGGCACTCTGGAAATCCTTCCTGAGCGAATGACCAGAACTCTTCTAAGAAATGCTGGCTACGACAGGGAATACAACCCAGAGAGAGGCAAAATCAAATACAGTAAAACCAGTTAGGAAACCACTACAAAATTCCAGGAAAGGAGGAGGAGCTGACTATAGGCAGTCATGGGAAAACAAGAAAATAGATTTAAAGACTTATGAATGATTTTTAAAAAGAAGTAGAAAAAAAATAATAGAGAAGTAGAAGATGATTACAAGATTCAAAGCCTTTGTTCCTTGAAAGTCAATTACTTAAATATTTACTGAGAATTTACTTGGGCAATATACCATGCTAGACACTAGAAATGTAATAACAAGCAAAATATATAAAATCTCTGCCCTCATCATAATGGAGATAGGGAAAAAACAGAGAGAGATCAAGTCTCAGGGAAAAAAATTAGTCTAGAAGGCAACTAAAAATGTAGATCTGAAATTTTAGAGAACGTCAAGGGCAGAAAATATATTAGGACCATGTACAGCTCATGTTTTATGAATTTACAAGCTCAATTAAGAAAATGTATAGATTAGCTAAGACATCAAGACTGAACCTTGAGGAAGTATCTATATTGATATGGGGAGGGGACAGAAGAAAAAGAGAATGTTGTCAGAAAAGGTAAAAAAGCAAAAAATAATTTTTTAAGCCTAGGAAAAAAAAGTTTGAAGATGAAGGGGTGGCATACAGTGCTCATTATTTCAAAATACATACGACTAAAACATATAAAATGACCTCACCAAATACGGCCTTGGACCTGACAAGGTGATCTTTAAGAAAGAAGTTTCCAGAGAATAATAAGAATAAACACCAAACTGCAACGAAAGAGAAAAAAAGGTGTAAAGAAGAAAGAGGGAGAGGGACCAATGCTGAGGAAGAAGGGAAGGGTACAGGAAATAAACAGGATCTTCAATTGTTATCAGAAATAAAAAATAAGAAATAGTGATATATAGCTGCTCCTCTTAGGTTTAACAGACTGTCAAAGAAGTTATCTGACAACTTATTTCATCTCTGTGGGATTACAATTATTTACACTGAAAATGAGAAAATAGTAACTGTACTTAAAAAATAATTTATATAAAATGACCACTGTCAGAATACATTTCATATACTATATACACTACAGAACTAAGAAAGGACTAATTCCTTTCTCCACTTAAAATGTACACACTTTTTTTTTTTAAGATCTTATTTATTTATTTGAGAGAGAATGAGCATAAGAGCGGGGAGGGCACAAGGGAGGAGCGACTCCCTGCTGAGCAGGGAGCCTGTGGAAGGACTCATCCCAGGACCCCAAGATCACGACCTGAGCAAAAGGCAGTCACTTAACCAAACTGAGCCACCAGGCACCCAAAATGTACACACTTTTAATTCTACCAATTTATAGCAAAACCATGATAATCCAGAATTTCCCTCCTTTCAAAGGGTAATGTGAAACAAATACTTTCAGAAAACAGTTTTTACTTTTATTATATGCAACATTTGTTATATTTACATTTTATGTCCAGTATGAACAATAAGTAAAATACAAGAAAATATTCTAATAATAAACAGCTTGTATACTCTTGGAATAAGTTCAAATAAAATGATCATTAATTAAAGGAAACATATCAGTATTTTTAAAAATCATACTGACAGTTCTAGGAACAACAACAAAAAAGTCAATGGTATCATCATTCTTCATTCTGATATTATCAGATGTAAATAAATGTTAAGATGAAATCAGACTGAAGCAAAAATATCTAAAGTTCCTTTCAGTGAATGCAAAAGAAGAGTAAGGGTAAGAGTAATAGGAATAATCATTTTTAATTGAACTGAAAAGAGATAAAGATAGGCATCTGCCATTTTCATGATGAATGTGCTTAAAAATCCAGTATGTGACAAGTTCAGGGTCACAAATAAAATCAAACCACTACTCAAATCCCTACATGGCCATGTTTATTAAGAACTAATTTTCCTCCTGGGACTTTACCAGGTAAAGGTGGAATTAGAAAGAAAATAAGATTTGTAAAGAGTCTGGTAACTGAAGAAGGCAGTCTTCCCACAATCGGTACCTCTTACAACCAGCAGATGGTGCCCTCCATAAAGACAACTCTTCCAGTCCATAGTCCTTACAGAGTATAAGAAGTTAGGCTTATTCTTAGGTCAGGAACAATTAAAAAAGCTATTGTGAGTATTTTCTAAGAAAATAAAAGACAAATAAATTTTGTCAATTTTCCCTAAGTATATAACCTTAAGGCCACGTTCACATATTTTCCAACTATTCAAACAAAAAGCTGCTTTTTTCCATATACAATGTTACCACTAAGCCACCATGCAACTTGAATTAATCTTTTTTAAAATTCAAATTAAGTCTATTTAATAATTATCCCTATGAGTTCTGGTAAAACAAATAATTTTAAATGGTTTAGGAAGTCCTTTCAGAAAGTAACTCCTTCCATTCATATATTTGGCAATGTTTATTTACAAAAGGTTAAATGTATTTCTTGCCTACATTCTTTTTAAGGACCATCACTCTTACAGAAGGGAATAAAGTTAAGCTTAACTGGTTCAAACAGAAAAAAGAGCCCCAGTCCCTAAAACATCTCAAGTAGTACCTGTATCTAACAGTATAGAAAGTATAGTTAAATCTCTTTAAAATAGTATTTTTATGGGGCTCAGTGGGTTAAAGCCTCTGCCTTCGGCTCAGGTCATGATCCCAGGGTTCTGGGATGGAGCCCCGCATCGGGCTCTCTGCTCAGCAGGGAGCCTGCTTCCTCCACACTCTCTCTCTGCCTGCTTCTCTGTGATCTCCGTCTGTCAAATAAATAAATAAAATCTTTATAAATAAATAAATAAAATAGTATTTTTATATTAATAATGATAGTATCTCTCATTTACTGAATGACTGGTATTTCTCTAGTCAGTCATCAGCTCAATGTCCTATTCAGTGGGAGAATAAAATTACGTATTCTTCTATGCACATCAAACCTCATCAACACATTCTTACACAACCCCCCCCCCTCAAAAAAACTTGTCTCCATTTCACTGAGAAAATAGAAGCTCTAACAAACAGGAACTTCCCTCAGTCTCCCATCACTAATCTACTGGCTCACCTACTACATTTATACCCATTCTCTCATTCCTTCCTGTTATTAGAAAGTATGTTAACCTTATATCAAAAACAAATCCCTTCACAGGTACACAAAACCCCATCCTCTATAGGTTTATCAAAGACTGACTTCACTAGTTGTCTCCTCTTTCCTCTGCATAAGCATCCTCAGTGTCTACTAGATGCCTTCTCTCAGCACACAATACATTCTGTTCTTGAGTGGAAGGAATACTATAGCTACCTGCTTAGACTACAAATACCCCTCCAGCTACTACCATCTTCTCTCTCAAATTACCGTCACAGCCAAGCTTTGCAAAAAGTATATTTTCTACCTTCACATCTTCAGTTCCCAACTACGTTTCCTACTAACAATCTTATTTCCAACACCCAACACCATCACCAGCAATAATGCTTTTGCTGTAATCATTGCAGTGGACTTCAAAAACAGCAACAGATGATTCCCTTCTCTGTATCTACACCCCTGCAATGTGACTCTGTTGCTCCTCCAATCAAGAGTGTTCTTCCAATCCTTGAATCTGAAACGATCTTATGACTTGATATAATGGGATCTTTGGCAAGCTCAGCATTTCTGCCTTTGAGGTTACTGACTTGCTCTTGGAACTCTACTAAAGTGCACAAACCCAGAAGTTATCCCACTGTAAAATGAGAGGTCCCAGTTATTCTAGCCATGAGCATCAGGAACAAGCCAACCCCACCCAAACCATGAGGTGACCACAGATGTTTACCTGCAGATGCATGAGGAAGCCCAGGTGGGAGATCACTAAGGCTGACTCAGATGAGTAGAACTGCCCAGCTACCGCCCAGCTAAGCCAAACTCAACTGTCAACCTGCAGAATCAGGAGCCAAATAAATGGTGGTTGTTTTAAGCTATTATTTTTAGGGTGATTGATTATGCAATGAAAGTCATCACTGACTTGTTGAATCAAATGAACACTTTTCTAATCCTTAATTTCTCAGCAGTATAAAACAGTTGATCAAACCTTCCTTCTTGAATTATTCTTCTCCTTTGGTTTCTACTCTATTTTACCTCCTCCTTATTTTCCTCCTACCTTACTGATCACTCTTGTCTTTGTTGTTTCATTTTCTACACAGGCTCTAAATATTAGTAATTCATCAGAACTCAATTCCGACCCCTTTACTGATGTTTTCTAAAGGAGGCTCCATACCTAGCATGGAGTCCAAAGCAGGGCTTGAACTCACACCCTGACATCAAGACCTGAGCTAAGATAAAGAGTCAAATGCTTCACCTATTGAGCCACCCAGGCACCCCATTCACTTTTTAACCTATATTTTTTCTCCAGACTTTTGTCCTAAGCTTTTTAAAACCTACTCTAAAGACTCCAAAATAAAATATACCCTACACTAACTGATCTCTTATGAACGCTGGTCCACATATACAACTAGTTAACATTTCCACCTGGTTTATTTACAAAGGCATGTTGAACTTAAAATTCCCCTAAACAAACTTATCTCCCAACTTCGTCCCCCTCCAAAATAACCTTCCTTCTTCTATATTCCCTCTGTATATGGTGCCTTAGAGTACCCAACTTGTTCCTCCCAGAAAACTGGGAGAGTGGCCCTTTCAACATTTAAAATCAACCAAGTCCTATAAATGTTACCTGCTAATAAATATAAATGAAATACACCTTCTTTTGGCCATGATTTCACCACAACTGACTCTAAGCCACCTCCAATTCATTCTTCAAACAGCAAGTAGGATGATCATGGTACATTAATGATCTAATGTACCAAGGTACACTAACCTTCTTAAATAGGTTCCCAATGCCCTTTGAATAAGTTCTAAATATACTAATCTGACCACTTTAATCACTATACTCCTGTCACAACTCTATTTCTTAAAGGGACCAAGCCAAGATCCTTCTTTCTCAGTGTGTACTACTCTTTCTGTTTCAAAAACTTTTTCCTCCTGTCATTCCTTCTCTGATTTTTCAAGTCTCATATGTCAATCCTGTATGCTTTCCTAAGTCTGCCCAAACTAAATTAAATCTCTATTACATGCTTTCAACACCACCCCTGTACTTTACCTTCAAAGAATTTATAATAATTATAGGTGTTTATCCTCTAATGTCTGTAACCCCTTCTGAACTTTTATGAACTATATGGGAACAAGAATCCAATTTTGTTCACTGTATACCTAAATGCATAATACAATGATGGGCAGAAAAGCAAGAGCTCAACAAATATTCTTAATTTTAAGAGGAACTACCTAATAATGCCCATTTTATAAATGAGGAAACTGAGGATCAAAGAGATTAACTATGCTGAAGTTATCCAACAACTATACTGAAACTAATCTATACCTGATTCCCAAACCCTAACCTGATGGTTCCCAATTTTTGGAGCTCAGGTGACTCTCCTAATACTCAGGCCCAAATGCCTGCACTTAAAAAAGGTTCCATGAGGATTTTTATATGCAAAGTTAAGTAACAATGCATCTTAACGGCCAAAAAGTTAACCCAAATATCTACTAATTGATGAATGGATAAACAAAATGCGGTATATCCATATAATGGAAAACTAATTAGAAATAAAAAGGAACAAAGTACTGATATATGATACAACACTGATGAACCTCAAAAACATTCTCCAAATAAGAAAAGCCAGACACTGGAGGTGCCTGGGTGGCTCAGTGGGTTAAAGCCTCTGCCTTCAGCTCAGGTCATGATCCCAGGGTTCTGGGATCGAGCACCGCATCAGGCTCTCTGCTCAGCAAGGAGTCTGCTTCCCCCTCTCTCTCTGCCTGCCTCTCTGCCTACTTGTGATCTCTGTCAAGTAAATAAATAAAATCTTAAAAAAAAAAAAAAAAGCCAGACACCAACCAAATGTTTATAGCAGCAATGTCCACAATAGCCAAACTATGGAAAGAACCCAGATGTCCATCAACAGATGAATGGATAAAGAAGATGTGGTATATATATATAATGGAATACTATGCAGCCATCACAAGAAATGAAATCTTGCCATTTGCGATGACATGGATGGAACTAGAGGGTATTATGCTTAGCGAAATAAGTCAATCAGAGAAACACAATTATCATATGATCTCCCTGATATGAGGAAGTTGAGAGGCAACATGAGGGGTTTGGGGGGTAGGAAAAGAATAAATGAAACAAGATGGGATCGGGAGGGAGACAAACCATGAGACTCTTAATCTCACAAAACAAACTGAGGGTTGCCGGGGGGAGGGGGATAGGGAGATGGTGGTGGGGTTATGTACATTGGGGAAGGTATGTCCTATGAAGTGTGTAAACCTGGTGATTCACAGGTACCCCTGGGGCTAATAATACATTATATGTTAATAAAAAATAAAAAATTAAATCTAAAAAATGTATAAATAAATAAATAAGCCAGACACAAAAAACTACATATTGCACAGATTACATTTACCATGAAACATCCATAAAAATCAAATAGATGAGTTGTCATCTGGGATTGGGGTTGAGAAAGTTGTCACCATAAATGGACACCGTTATCTTTGGAGAACAATGGTTATATACACTAACCTTTCTAAAATTCATTGACTTATACACATAAAATAAGTGTTTTAAAGAAAACACAAAAGAGAACAATCCATTCTGTCAGATGTTAGAGAAGGGTGTCAGCAGCATATCACAGAGTTGCAATTTAAGCTGTGGAAGACAGTAAAATGGCTACATGTGGATTCTAGGATTCAAGGTAACTATGAAGCAGAGTGAGCAATGAAAAAAAGCACAGAAGGGGCGCCTGGGTGGCTCAGTGGGTTAAAGCCTCTGCCTTCAGCTCAGGTCATGATCTCAGGGTCGAACTGTGGGATTGAACCCCACATAGGACTCTCTGCTCAGCAGGGAGCCTGCTTCCTCCTCTCTCTCTCTCTCTGCCTGCCTCTCTGCCTACTTGTGATCTCTGTCTGTCAAGTAAATAAACTTAAAAAAAAAAAAGGCAGAGAAATATGCTAGGTCTGAAAAACCTAACAAACAAGTAAGAACAGGTATCTGTTTTATGTGCCTTTCTAGAAAAGTCTCACATTTTGCAAAATCACACTTTTCAAAAAAATGGATAAAACAGAACATTAACAAAACAACAGCAATCCAAATAATGTACAAGCATAGTCTCCACGGGCATTTGTTCCCAGTGTCATAAGCAAACTTATTAGAGTTCAGGTTTTCTCAAGATGTAGGCCCTTGAAGGTAATACTCTACTACTAATAGAAAAAAAAATTCAGCAAAATTAAAAACAGCCTTCAATTTTTTGTTAAACGTGGGGAAAACAGCCTCACAGATATTTCATCTTCAACTGAAACTGAACTAAACAGGTAAAGAGATTTAGGGATTCTTGACACTATTAAATATTCCGCTTATAAAAAAGGCAGTTTTGAATCAGGCTTTTCAGCCTTTTTTCTTTTTTTTTTTTTTTGCATCAATAGATCACTTTAGATGACCACTTTATTTTTTTTTTAAAGATTTTATTTATTCATTTATGGACAGAGAGAGAGATCACAAGCAGGCAGAGAGGCAGGCAGAGAGAGGGGCAAACACGGGGCTCAATCCCAGGACCCTGAGATCATGACCTGAGCTGAAGGCAGAGGCTCAACCCACTGAGCCACCCAGGTGCCCCTTGATGACCACTTTAAAAATGTTATAGAACATATTTTTCTTCATAACACAATAAATCTAAACAATCTTTTTTGTCAAACACCTAGATACAATATAACGTCAAATATAATATATGGTCCCACATTTTAAGGTTTTTTAAACTTATACTGAGATATAATTGACACATAACATTATATTAGTTTTAGGGGTATAATATAATGATTCAGTATATTTATATATTGTGAAATGATCACCAAAATAAGTCTAGTTAACAAGTCACAAATTTTTTCTTGTGAAGAGAACTTTAATATTTTTAAGTTTACAATACTGTAACTACAAAACCTCTACCTAAGGTGAAGTTGTTAATTAAATGTTGGTCACTATAAGTACTATATTACTTTTAATTAGGTAGAATTAATAACTGCACTTTATTTTGCATACAGTATGGTGCGGTCCTTAGGTATCAATACAGATAGTACATTTATGTCCATTTTACTGTAGTCTTAAAGAAGTATAGTATTATGCAAGATGTACTAGATTTTTAAAGTATAGGTCTCAAAAAAATAAAAGTACAGATCTCTCCGAGTTTGCACTATTTAAGGTACTTACACCATGCACCTTATAATTGAACACAGCAGCCCTCTGTAAACAATTTTCTTCTCAATTCCCTGAGTGAGGGAAGCTAAGGTTAGGGGAAGTAACAGAGATCCCGTGAGATAAATGACCATGTCTGATATGATCTAAGAAAGGGTCAGGGTATTTTCCAATCATTGGATAGAGCTTTCTTACTGCTGTCTTAACCTTTTTTCTCGCACTAAAGCATAGTTCTCTCCTGTTTTCCATTATACTAACTGCCCTTACCACAACAACACTTTTTTAGAAATTTAAGTTATGTGTCTTGTAGATGGAAATACAATTACTAAACTGGGAGGAAAATGATTGGAAGACAAATCTGGATACCAAGTCCATCAAAAAGTTTAACTTGATAAAATTCTCAGTAAATTTCCTTACAATAGGAAAAAATACCAAAACCAAAATAGTACATAAATATTTGAAGATATTCCTTAATATAAAAATTTTGAAGGTGTTCACAAGTACTTTAATCTAGTCTCATTAATGTTACTTTTTTCAGTTATTCTCAATTGCACTATGTCCAATAATTTCTTTACCTGTTAGGAATACTTCGCACCTGCATCACCTTGACTAGAAAACTGCTGCTCATTCCATGAGAGAATTACGAAGACCTTTTTTCTGTTTTTAACAGATAATTGCCAATATCTACCTTATATTCTTCCTGGCCAAAATCAACCCAATTTTGTTCTTTGGCACTGCTGCCCAAACATGAATGCCTGTTTTTGTTTTCTTGAACAGATTTATTGGGATATAATTCATATACCAAACAATTCACTCTTAAAGTATATGAGTTAACAGCTTTTGGTATACACTAATTTTTTATTATAGTAAGATGTATGTAAAATGAAATTTGCCATTTTTAATGTACAACTCAATGGCACTGTTTATACTCACAAACTTGTACAACCATCACCACTATCTATTTCTGAAACTTTTCATCACCCCAAACAGAAACACTATAACCATTAAGAAATAACCCCCATTCTCTACTCTCCCTGGCCCCTGATAATCTCTATCTACTTTCTGTCTTTATCAATTTGCCTGCTCTAAGTATCTCATATAAATGTAATCATATAATATTGGTCCTTTTATGTCTGGCTTATTTCACTAAAATTACTTCCAAGATCCATCCATGTTGTATCACGCATGAAAACTTCATTCTTTTTTATGATGGATAACATTCCATCCATAAACACCATATTTGTTTATTCATTTATCTGTTGATAGATTGTTTCCACTTAGGTTGTTTCTACTTGTAGCTATTATAAATACTGGCATAAACATTGGGATACAAATATCTCTTCAAGACCCCTCCCACCTTCAATTCTCTTTGGTATATACTTAGGATTTTATGTATTCTTTGTGGAGAAATGTCTATTCAAGTCCTCTGCCTTAAGTTAGGTTATTTGTCCTTGTGCTGTTTAGTTGCAGGCATCCTTTATATATTCTGGATATTAAATCCTTATCTGATGTATGATTTACAAATATTTTATCCCATTCTGTACATTGTTTTTTCCCTTTCTTAACAATGTCTTTTAATGCACAACTTTTTAATTTTTATGAAGCCAAATGTATCCATTTTCTTTTATTGTTCTTGCTGATGGTATTATAGCTAAGAATTTATTGCCAAATCCAAGGTCATGAAATTTTACTGCTATGTTTTCTTCTAAGACTTTATGGCTTTAACTCTTTAGGTTATTGATCCAAATTTTGATCCAAAATTAGCTCAAAGCTAATTTTTATATACTGTTTAAGATATAGGGCCAAGCTTCACTCTTTTGCATGTATAAATCCAGTTCTTTCCAGCATCGTTTGTTGAAAACTATTCTTTTCCTATTTATCTTTAATAAAGATGCCCTGGTTTCTCCTCTAGAAATTTTGATTCAGTAGATTTGGGGAGGGACTTCAGATACCACATTTTAAGGATGTCTCAGATATTTCCCATAGTCAAACAAGTTTAAAGAACAGTAAAGAATACAACTTCAAGTACCTGATTCATATTCTAGAGCAGTCAAAAACTATTTCCTTTTAATCCTTGTTTTAGCCCTCAGATACACTCAACTTATGCTACATCCAGATAAGAACTTAGGTAAGAGGCCTTACTTTTCACAAAAGGTTGTTAACCTTACCATCTGCACATTTGATCCCTAAAACGTAAGGCTTTACCAAAATAAAAACAAACTTGCCATACTACAGACTCATGCCATTCACTCTTTTAACAATATGTGAGCATCTATTATATCCCTGCACTTTTGATCCATGGGGGATACAGCAGTAAAGATTCTTGCTCTTGTGGAACTTAAAGCTGGTGGGAAACAGACAACAAATAAGTAAGTATATGTGTTAGGTAATGTGAAATGTTAAGAAAATTCAGGAAGTGGGGAAGGGAGCTGTTTAAGATTGCAAAGACATTTCAATGAAGTTGACATCTGAGCAGAAACCTGAAAAGGAATAAGAAAGTGAATTATAGGGCGCCTGGGTGGCTCAGTGGGTTAAGCCACTGCCTTCGGCTCAGGTCATGATCTCAGGGTCCTGGGATCGAGTCCCGCATCGGGCTCTCTGCTCAGCAGGGAGCCTGCTTCTCTCTCTCTCTCTCTCTGCCTGTCTCTCTGTCTACTTGTGTCTCTCTGTGTCAAATAAATAAATAAAATCTTTTTTAAAAAAAAAAGAAAGTGAATTATACAAAATTATACAAATACCAACAGCAGGCTATTCAAGACAGAGGTGCCTGGGTGTTGTCTCAGTAAGTTAAGTGTCTGCCTTCAGCTCAGGTCGTGATCCCAGGGTCCTGGGATCAAGTCCCACTTCAGGCTCCCTGCTTCAAGGGGAGTCTGCTTCTCTCTCTGCCTCTCTTCCTCTCATGAAAAATAAATACAATCTTAAAAAAAAAAAAAAAAAAAAAGAATATTCAAGACAGAGTGAGGCCCAAAGATTACAAGCTTGAACAATATACTACTCAACTGTTGGCAATGAAGCCCAGTTAGATTTCAAGGATTATGAAGGATTCTTGAGAAGAATCCAATTGATCTCTTCCTCTAGATCAGGGATTCTCAACCTAAAGACCACTGGTTGATGTTTTTGCTCAGAATCCTTTATTATGGGGGAACAGATGAGTGTTCCTGTGCATTCCAAGATAGCAGCATCCCTGGGTACCCCCCCCAACACACACACACCACCATCACCCTTAGTTTTAGACAAAATCAAAAATGTCTCCAGATAGTACCAAATTACCCCCACAGGTCAAAATGCACTCGAGATTGAGAACACCACTGCAGATCAGTCCTTAAACTGAAGATCCATGTAGGAAACCCATAAAAATGGGCTTTAATAGGTCATATAGTCCTCTAAAGGAGTACATAAAGTTTGCATGTGCATGAAAATGTGCTTTTTTCTAGAGAGAAGGTGCATTGCTTAAAATATCTAGAAGGCTAATGACAAAAAAAAAAAAACAAAACCCTAGGAACGCTTTACTATTTCAACTGGGTTACTAAGAAGATTGTACAATTGAGTAAATTTCTAGAAACAGACACTCTTGTAAGACTGAATCCAGAAAAAATACAAAATCTGAACAAAAACAACAACAAAATTGGGGGGGGGGGGACTTTTATTTATTTATTTACTTATTCATTCATTTATTTATATTTAAGTGGGTTAAACAACATCTGAAAGCTCCAGGTTTGAGCCTCATTTGTCCTAACAGCCACATATTTAATATCAATGGGCTACACTATAGTCTCCTTTTTTTTTTTCATCACAAAACCCATCAAAAGCCTATATTTACTGAAAGATGTTCTTGAAAAATCATCACCGACTGTCATTTTATTATCATCCTTATTTAACAAACGAAGAAACCAAGGTCAAGATAAGTTGACTGATTAACCCAGGATCACAAAGCTCTTGAATGGCAGAACTGGAAGTACACCCTAGTTATTTACATGGTTATATGACAGGAGACAGCCACAGGAACATACCTAATTTCTTGGTTTTACTTATTTCAGAAGCAAAATAGGGAACATTATAATTATAGTGCATAACCAATAAATCACTAACAAACTATCCTCAAAGAGCATAAGGTGAATAAATCAAACAGATATATCAACTGTAAGATTAACATTACCTATGACTGAAAAACCTAAAACTTGATTAGGGGAAGTGGAGCTTTTTCTGACACCTGAGTGCTCAGTGAACCCTCAGCAGGTCAGTAATAAAAAGGATAACCCTGCAACATACCTAAAATAAGCACAGAAGTGAGTTTTATTTACTTTTTTTAAGCCCTCAGCGCAAGCCAAAGTACAATTCAAGGTATTTAAAATATGATTCAATAAAGACAATTCTACAGGAATGGGGAGCCAACACAAGCATCCAAAAAGTTAGTGATCTGAATGTGCACTTTAATCTAAGGAAAAAAAAACCTAATTACATAAAGCAATGATTCTTGAAACTTTTACTTTAATCATGAAACTCGTTCTTCTAACCAAGATCTTATAACCATGTCCAATATAGTGAACAGATTAAAAGAGCTGCTCTTGCTGAACTAGGTGATCAGTACCCCAATGACCACAACTCTTCCTGTCAAGGAAATCCCCAAGGAACAACATGAAAACCAGCGATCTGTCAGTGTTTTGGGAAATGTGAATTATTACCGACTTTCTAAAAAATATATATATATATTCATAATATCTATTAAATTTTAATGATACATTCCCTTAAACCCAGTAATCCTTCTCTTCCCACCCTATCTCACAGAAACAAAAATGTCAATATAAACTGTACAAAAGTGTTCATCTTAGCACTATTGAGAGCGGAAGAAAAAAGTGTAGAAAAAACCTGCCATCTACAAGGAAACAGCTAAATGAAGTGTGGTAAATCTTCCCGTGGAATATTGTGCAGCTATTACAATGAACAAGTTCCATCAGCTCATCTACACCAATGCTGAGGAGAAAAGCATTACTGTCCAGTGTGTGTGCGTGCAATGGACTTCTTCATAAAACAAGTACCCACAACACACACCAAAAATAAAAGCCCTTCTACTGAAATGGAGAAATACATACAGAAATTAATGGGAAATATAGAACTCAAAATTATTTCCACTGTTAAGTATGTAAAAATGAAATATAAACATGATTTGAACCTGGGATGGAAAACATTTCTTCTATAGATATGTTATTCCAAAGTATCTATAATAAAGTATTTTTAAAAGCAATCCTTAAGTAACAAAAACAAGCCAATAATCTAAAATTATTATGGACTGCTATCCTTTGGGCTTTGCTTTTCTTCATTAACACTTTTTTCTTAAAACTGAATTTTTAAATGAAGACGAGGTGAAAGATATTCAAGGTTGTATACCATGACAGGAGCCAAGAGTGCAAATATTTTGAACTGTCGAAGACACCTCTGCCTTTAATAAGAGTAAAATCATAATATCTCTCTAACCAGTTCTCTTTCTTCTTTCTTTTCATCATCTTTCACTGGAAGATCCTAAAATATACAGAAGAATTCAATTACATGACCCAATGAGCTCTGAACCGTCATCTCCATCCTCATCCCATTAGAGCTCTTCAAGGTCTGAAACATTACAATTTTATTATCTTATTGTATCATATACTTAGTTATCTGCAATTCTTACTATTCAGCTCTCCAACATTGGTTGAGCTATTATTCACAAGTCCACTGAAACAATTACTCAATTAACCACTTGAAAATTATTTTTTTATCTCTTTTATATATTTTCCCAGGAAAAAAAAAAGTAACAGAAAGAACATCAATACAGAAAGCGGTTTTGCTATCTTTCATTTTGAAAGAAACTATTTCTTTTTAATCCCTAGCAAACCTAAGTTTTCTTCTCCAAAAAGGGCATAAAAAGTCACAGAAAATGAAGTACTTAAAAAAAAAAAATAGCCATAAGAAGTAAACTTTAGAATACAGACTGTCTTTTGAGATCCAATTAGACAGCTCAATGGGTCAGCTTAATACAAACACCTATAGCTTATCCTACAGAAATGGATTCATTTTCTCTTTTATAAAATGTAGACAGTAAAGATTTGTTTATTAACTGCTGTAAAAACTGTAAACCCCTACACCTGAAATTACCAAATGGTACTCTAAGTCATCTGAAGACACCCAAGACACCACAGCAAACTTACAGGCATTATGGGCTATTTTTTTAATTATCAAGGAAACATAACAATTCTCAAGATCTGTCATACACCAAGTGAACTACTAGCTCAAGGTAATTCCATTTCAACATAAGACCATTCTACCTTCCTTTGGAAGGTACCACATCTTTGAGAAACTGGGTTTGGGGCAGTTGATATGATAAAAAGTACTGCATGGAAATCAGTGGGAAATAAGAACTAAGGTGGCAGTGTCCAATCTAAGGCTTGAGGACTTGTCTATGACCAACAAGCAAACATAACCCATTAGTAACTATTCTTATTTAAGAAAAAAAATATTTTTTCTTTCAGCGTATGTGTAATTCCTAGGCCATAAATACTTAAGTTATCTGTACATAACTTAAATAGGACTATTAAGTATTATTTTTTGGCTCTATGAAAAAATGGGATGAAACACTAAGGGCACCATAAGACAAGCACTTTTAGGAACCTCTCATCATATATTTACAAGTGATTCTCACAGATATTTGCAAGTTGTAGTAGGGTATATCATCTCTACCCTATTTTCATTGGTAATGGAGCAAAGAAAATTAAAAACTGCAGAAAACATAAAAAATGAAAATTATACGGTGTTTACCATCACATTTAATTCTAGAAAAGCAGGAAACAAAACTAAAGGTTGAATACCAATAATTAAACAAAAAAATACCCAAATGTTGCCTATATTCTATTTGTTTATTTAAAGACAAGGACTATTTCAGTCTCAAAGCCTTGGTTACTAGCAATCTTTATCAAACACTGTTTAGCAGTTGAGCCCTTTTTTCAAAATCCCCCACCAAATTCTAAGTTACAAAATATCTAAAAGGCAGAAGTCTCTGTAGTTGAGGAGAAGCCTAGGACCACACTCTGGCCTTCCTCCTCCACATGGGTAACAGTATTCACCGGAACCCAGAGGCTTCAACAAATAGTTTAGGGCTGCTGAAGGCAAAGGGGCAAAAGTGCCCCAGCCTTTCAATTAAAACAGCTCAGCACCACAGAAGATCTCCTTTGAAAAACAAATTCTCCAGGGAGGCACAAGTTACAATTGACAGCCTAAGGCCAGGACAATACTCTTAATTTTTTTTTTTTAATAGCAGTACAACCCAATACATAAATATACTAACAAAGAAGAAGTCTCATTAAATAACCTTTTTGTGTGTAATTCATGAGATTTTTCTATTCCAATTGAAATCCAGTTTACAAAAAAACTCTGGTGTTGGAAATTACCCCAATGACTTCTCAAATTATCAGATTTTTTTTTTTTTCAGTGTGAACAGGAGGAACAAGGAGAGAACAAAAAGTCCTTCTTTGGTAATAAAGGAACAAACAAAAGGGAGAAAAGAAAAACCTTAATATTTCCACCTCATTATGCATACCAAAAACCAAGCAAAAACAACAGAAAAGGAGTGGAGAAGAAGGAGGGAAACAGTAAGGAAAGAGTGACTATGCATAAGTTAGAGCTCAATGTAAAAAATAAAACCACCAAAATCTTTTCTCTAGTTAAGAAAAAACTTTCTACCTGAAACAAAAGAATAAACCTTTGACTCTTTTTCAACACCATTGATTTTAGAGCAGTCGACCACATTAAAACATTTACCTCCCTTCTTCCCCAAATCCATTAAGATGGCCAAGGAAAAAGAAACAGCATTAGAAATCAGAAGGTTACTGACGATGCTGAGAGTTGACAGAAGGAAAACCAAAACTGCAGAAGCCATCCCAACACAGAAGAAATGGGGTGGAATGGACTGAAGACAATAAAATGGAACTTCCTTAGCCTTGGCCCACCATAATTCACAAACAAGCAAACAGAATCTTCCAATAACATTACTCTTATCTCTACAGAAACTTATTTTCCTAATTCCTATTAATATTCTCAGCTCAGATAACACAGCACATAGGATTCTGAAACTCCACCAGAAATCAAAACAGAACTAAGACAGACCAAGAGCTTTCATATGAGTTTTCTTGACTTGGCATAGACTGCAAGATAAATCATTTGGGATTTTGTGACCCAAATGCTCTCTCAGCCATTTGTCTTGTTCCAGGGAGACACAAGAATTGCCAGTATGCTCCCAGCCCACATACCCTAAAAATAATCCTACATTTTTAAAGCCTGTCTCGTTCATTTACCATACCAGAGAAAACCCACAGAGAGAAAGGATTAGAGCCACCCATTCCTTAGCAGAACTCATCTAGAGAAAATAATCCTAATTGGTACAACTGCTAAAGCAGCCCACACCCACTATCAATAATGACTAATTTAGATCCCACTTACAACTGCATAAGGATAAATCAATAAGCACATAAACATGGTCCAAAAGAGTGCACAAACTGAAAATCAGAGCAAACAGGCCAAGTGAAATAAAAATAGAGAAAGGAACAAAAGAAATTTTAAAGAATTTTCCAATTAATACTCGGAATGAATTGTGGAGAAACTTATATACATAATAAAAGTAGACTACTTGAAAAGTAGCAATGATAAAAGAAAATTCTGGAGACTTGAAACCACAATAGTCCCAACCTTCCAGAAAGGGTGAGGGGAGAGGTTAACTAAATACCAACAGAAATCGGTGCTTGGATGGCTCAGTCAGTTAAGCGTCTTCTTCCAGCTCAGGCCATGATCACAGGGTCCTGGGATTGAGCAGGGATTCTGCTTCTCCCTCACCGCCTCCCAACCACTGTGTGTGTGCTTACTCTCTCTAGCAAAAATAAATAAAATCTTAAAAAAAAATTTTAAGTAAATATCAACCCAAGTAGTGAGGAGCCTAACAAATACAACTTAAAAAAATGATATCAATATTCAGTATAAACAGACTATGTATTATAAAGAGCCCAAAAGATCCAGTAGAAAACTATTATCACGTTGCCGAATTCATAAAAAGGAAAACCTGTAAGGTTTCTACATCTCACCTTCACTTCCACACAAAAGTCCGTATCACCTCTGTGCCAGTTACAAGGATGAAAGCTAAACCTGAGAGTCATCCTTTAAACATATAGACTCTAGAAAGTTCCCAAGATAAAACAAGTCCTATTTCTTAGCAGATGGAAAAGCAAATCCTCTAAATTAAAAAAAAAAAAAAAAATTCCCAATAAAATTAAGCTCCCAAATTTTCATGTATTAAGCTCAAGGATCACACACACTTAAGAAAACACCAAGTGTGAACATGTTAAGCACCACTGAATTTAAATATTAAAATTTAATTGCCAAATTATAAAATATCAATTAAGTGTAAAAGGAATTTTTAAAATTAAAACACAGGATACATTAGCAAAAAAAAGCTTCTGAAAATCACCAGGAAAAAAACAGAAAAGAACAAAGATACTAATTTCAGAATTAGTATCAGGCTGATTTCAGAATCTCAATGAACGGGTTAAATGGATTAAAAATGGGTGGAAAGTCAGTGATAAAAATTAGTAATTTGAAGAAACTACATAAAATGCAGGACTAAAAAACAAACAGATGAGAAATTTAAAGGAGAATTAAGAGATATCAGATGACAGCAAACTTCAAAATCCTAAGAGAAATTTTTTAAAAAGTAATTCTAAACATGGATGCAAGATACAAACAAGCACTGTACATAATAACAAATCTCATATGGGGGGATAAAAAAAGAGACCTAAAATCCTGGGCAACATCATCATGGAAGCTGGGAGGAAGGTGCTGACCCGATTAAAAGGGACTTTGTGTCAACTTTGAAAAGGGCCTAGTTTTTAAATCTTAAAGTTAACTTTATGCAATGGAGAATTTAAAGGGTATCAATTATTATTTAAAAGGAAGAAAGGGGGGACGCCTGGGTGGCTCAGTTGGTTAAGCGACTGCCTTCGGCTCAGGTCATGATCCCGGCATCCTGGGATCGAGTCCCACATCAGGCTCCTTGCTCGGCGGGGAGCCTGCTTCTCCCTCTGCCTCTGCCTACCATTCTGTCTGCCTGTGCTCACACTCTCTCTAACAAATAAAATAAATAAAATCTTAAAAAAAAAAAAAAAAAGGAAGAAAGGGGTGCCTGGGTGGCTCAGTGGGTCAGTGGGTGAAGGCCTCTGCCTTTGGCTCAGGTCATGATCCCAGGGTCCTGGGATCGAGCCCCTCATCGGGCTCTTTGCTCAGCAGGGAGCCTAATTCCCCCTCTGTCTCTGCCTGCCTCTCTGCCTACTTGTGACCTCTCTCTATCAAATAAATAAAATCTTTAAGATTTACTTATTTGAGAGAGAGTGCTTGTGCGTATATGGGGGAGGTTGAGTGTGAGGGGAGCAGAAGGAGAGGGACAAGAAGACTCCACACTGAATGCAGAGTCCAACATTAGGGCTTAATCTCAAGATCCTAAAATCATGATCTGAGCTAAAATCAAGAGTCAGACGCTTAGCTGACTAAGCAACCCATGCCCTCCAAGCAAATTTAAGAAGACTGAAATCATACCCTATCATTTCTGACCACAAAGGTATGAAACCAGAAATCAACAAGAGGAAAGTAGGAAGTTCTACAAATATGTGGGAAATGAACAACACATTTCTAAACAAACACTGGATCAAGACAACATCAAAAGGGAAATAAATCATCTGGAAACAAATGAAAATGGAAAAACCACTTATCAATATTGTAGGATGCAGCAAACATGGCTCTGAGGAAAAGTTATAGCCATAAATGCATGTATATTAAGAAATTAGAAAGATTTCAAATAACCTAACTTTCCACTTCAAGTAACTATTAAAAGAACAAATTTAGCCCAAAGTTAGTAGAAAGAAGAAAATAATAGAGATCAGAGTAGAAATAAATGAAACAAAGACAAAAAAATAAATAAATTAGAAAGGCTCAACAAAAACTAAGAGCTGGTTCTTCAAAAAAAATTAAAAAACAAAACAAAACTGACAAACCACTGGCTGGACTACGAAAAAAGCCTAAATACAAATAAATAAAATTAGGACTGAAAGAGAATAAATTACAGCTGATACTACAAAAACAAAACTATGAAAGACTACTATGAACAATTATATGCCAACAAATTACATAACCTGGAAGAAATGGATACATTTCTAGAAATAAACAACCTACCAACAATGACTCACTCAGGAAGAAACAGAAAATCTGAACAGACCAAGAAATTGAATAAACAATTTTCAAAAACTACACAGTAAACACCAGGACCAGAAGCCTTCACTGGAGAATTCTACCAAACATTTAAAGACTAAGTAACACCAAGCCCTTCCAAAATATGAGGGAGGAGAGAACGCTACCAAACTTATCCTATGAAGCCAGCATTACCCTGATAACAAAATCAGATAAGGCTACTTCAAGAAAACAATAGAGCAGTATCCTTAATGAATATAGGTGCAAAAATTCTCAACAAATTTATCAGCAAACTCAATTCAAGAGCACATCAAACAGATAATAAAATACAACCAAGTGTAAGTTATCCCTAGGATGCAAGGAGGTTCAACATACACATATCAATAAATCTATCACACATCACTAAAAGGAAAGACAAAAATCATATGATTACCTGAATAGTCACAGAAAAAGCATTTGACAAAATACAACATTCTTCCATGATAGAAACCCTTAATAGACTGGGTATAGAAGAAACATACCTCCACATAATAACACCCAAATAAGACAAACCCATAGCCAACATTATACTCAATGGAGAAAAATTAAAAGTATTTTCCTCTAAGATCAAGAATAAGACAAGAATGCCCGCTCTTGCCATTCCTACTCAATATAACACTGGAAATCCTAGCTAGAGCAACTAAGCAAAACAAAGACATAAAAGGCAATCAAATTTGATAGAAAAATTAGAACTGTCACTATATGCTGATGATATGATCTTAAACTGCTGACCCTTCAACAATACAAGTTTGAACTGCCCACATCCACTTGTATGTAGCTTTTTATCAATAAACACAGGACAGTACTATAAATGTATTTTCCTTATGGCCTTCTTAATAATATTTGTTCTGTAGCTTATCTTACTTTAAGAATACAGTATATTACACATGTAAACATACAAACTACGTGTTAACTGGCTGTTTATGTTACTGGTTAAGGCTTCCACTCAACAGTAGGTTATTTGTAGTAAAGTTTGGGGCGAGTCCAAAGTTAGAATGTTTATCATCAAGAAGAGACGACAGGTGCTGGTGAGGATGCAGTGAAAAGGGACCTCTCATACAGTATTGGTGAGAATGTAACCGGTCAACCACTGTGGGAAACAATATGGAGGTCCCTCAAAAAATTTAAAGTAAATCTACCACATGATTCAGCAATTCCACTTCTGGATATATTCCCAAAGGAAATGAAAGCAGGATTTTTCTTTTGAAAACAGATTTTGATGAGATAGATGTATCCCCAAGTTCACCACAGCATTACTCACAACAGTCAAGATATGGAAACAATTCAAATGCCCATCAAAGGAAGAATGGATTAAAAAGGTACATAACATACGACTATTATTCAGCCTTAAGAAAGGATGTTCTGCCATTTGCAGGACATCAACATGAATGGACCCTGAGCACATTATGCTAAGTGAGATAAGGTGGACAAAGAAAGACAAGTACATATGGTAAGACATATATATGGAATTTTAGAAAGTTGAAACCTGTTTAAAAAAAAAAAGAGTAAAATATTAATTTCTAGGGCCTAAGGGAAATAAGATCAGTTGTATTCAAAGATACAAATTTAAAGTGAGGACTAAAATAAACCATAGAAACCTATTGTATAGCATAGTAAACCTGGAAAATGTTGTTCTATAATTACGTACTATGATAAATATGGCTACTTTGTCAATCATATCACAACACATAAATTTACCAAAGTAACACACTGTACACCTTAAGCTTGTATAACATTACACATCAAATTTATTCAATTAAAATAACCTTTAAAAAATTGACTGTAGGGGCGCCTGGGTGGCTCAATCAGTTAATCGTCTGCTTTAGGCTCAGGTCCTGATCCCACGATCCTGAAATGAAGCCCTGCGCTCTGCTCCCTGCTCAGCAGAGAGTCTGCTTCTCCCTCTCCCACTCCCCCTGCTTGCATTCCCTCTCTTGCTATGTCTCTGTCAAATAAATAAATAAAATCTTAAAAAAAAAAAAAAAAGATGACTGTAGTAATATGAAAATAAAGCAAAGGGAAAAAACAGGGCAAATAAAAAACAAAAACTGTAAGAAAAAGAAACATGAATGCCTACATTCTTATCAGACTAAACGTATTTTAAAACACAAAGAATTGTAAGACAGAAAAGTCATCACAAAATGATTAAAAGGCTCAAATCACCAGGTAAGTAACTTTAAATTTACATAAACTATTAAATAAGATAAAAATACAGCAAAAATTGATAAAATCACAGAAATAAAATGACTTTCCACCAACACAATATAGGAGTTTTAACATACTTTTTCCACTATTGGTAAAATATATATTACAAAAATTAGTAAAGATATAGAAGACTGAAATAAGATAATAAGAAGAAGATAATAAGCTTGATTTGTGAATCATTTAACCCTGCACCCTTACATAATCTTATCAAAGATACATATAACATTTATAAAAACTGAGAACAATCTGATATATAATGCATTTCTCAAAAAATTCCAAAGAATCTAAATCTCACCCACATCTATGTGAGAAAACAAAAAGATAAATATTTCCATGTTAGAAAGAGTGCACAACACTTATAATTAAGTGATATAGTAAAAAAAAAAAAAAAAAAAAACCCCAAACATAAAATTTGATGGAATTAGAGATAGTAGTACAGAAAGAAAAACTTGGGAGCCTTGTATGTTTATATTGAAAAAAGAAAGGCTTAAAATAAATAAGTTAATCATGAAACTTAGAAAGCCAGGAAAAGAAAGTAAGAATGTACCCAAAGAATAGATAAAGAAGATAATAAAGAGCAGAAATTAATCAACTAATTAGGAGAATATATCTAAACAGCCAACATATGGTAAATCTGACAAAACTGATCAAAAATAGGGTTGCCTGGGTGGCTCAGTCTGTTGAGTGTCTGTCTTCCACTCAGTTCATGATTGAACCCCATGTCCAGGCTCCTTGCTCAGAGGAGGAGCATGCTTCGCCCTCTACCTTTGCCTGCTGCTCCCCCTGCTTGTGCACCCACACTCTCTCTCTTGCTGTCTCTGTCGAATAAATAAATAAATTTTTTTAAAAAAACTGATCAAGAATAGAAAAATAATCATTAACATTAGGAATAACAAAGGAGATGTAACTACTGACATTATATGGAGTATTACTAAGGTGGTAAAAAAATACTTAAGGCAAGAATTAGCAAATTTCTTTTTTTTTTTTAAGATTCTATTTATTTATTTGACAAAGAGAGAGAAGAGAGAGATCACAAGTAGGCAGAGCAGCAAACAGAGAGAGAGGGAGAAGCAGGCTCCCTGCTGAGCAGAGAGCCCGATGTAGGGCTCGATCCTAGGACCCCGAGATTATGACCTAAGCGGAAGGCTGAGGCTCAACCCACTGAGCCACCCAGGAGCCCCTAGCAAATTTTTTCTTAAAGGACTAGAAAGTAAGCGTTTTTGCTCGTGCCTTCCATCATAATTATTCAACTCTGCATAAATGGGCATGGCTCTATTACAATAAAACTTTATTTACAAAAAGGAGCAGGCAGCCTGCAGGCAACAGTTTGCAAACGTCCACTTTATAGCAATAAATCTGACAACTCAGATGATTTAATTTCCTAAACAAGTGTGAGTCACAAAAACTTAAAAAATCTGAGAAGATCAGTCATCATTAATGAAACCGATTAAATTAAAATCTTCCACAAAGAAACATCAGCCTTGATGAGGTGTTTCAAATTTCCTAAGATGGATTTCATCTTCTACAAATTCTTCCAGAAAACAGAAATATAAAGAATACTTTCCCTCTCTTTCTATGAAACTAATATAATTTTGACATGAAAACCACAAAATATTACAGACTCATAAGCAAACATACATACATGGACTAGCCAACTATCTCCAGCAATATATTTAAAAAGATGACTATATCAATAGCACTGCCCAAAAGAACCTCCCACAATAATGAAAATGTCTATTTTACACTGTCCAATATGACAGCCATTAGCTACAATTAACACTTGAAATGTGGCTGGTATATTTGGGAAGCTGGATTTTATTTAACTTTCATTAATTTAAGGAGCTATATATAGCTAGGGACTACTACAATGGACAATGTGGCTATATTATGACCAAGTCTGGGTTATCTTAACACCAAAGTTGGTTTATAACCAAAAATAAAAAATCTATCAATATCATTTATCACATCAACAAACTGAAGGAAGAAAAGTATCTCAACAGATGCAAAAATTACTACCCAGTTGCTAAAAAGAACACAAAGAAAACATGCTTACCTGATAAAGGTTATCTACCAAAACCAACAACAAACAATCTTTAATGGTGAAAAATATCAAGCATTCTCTCTAAAGCCAAAAACAAACGGAATCCCACTATCCTTACCGCTTTTTAATATTTACCAAAGATTCTAGTCAGTGCACTAAAAAAATCAATGGTATAAAAATTGGAAAAAAATAGTCTCATTATTTGCAGATGATACAGTTGGCTATATTGACACTCAGAAACAGAAAATATTCAGAAACTAAAAGCTTAGCAATGTAGACAGATTAGTATACAAAAAATGTGATTTCACTATACCAACCAAAGCACGTAAAAATGTAATTTAAAACCAAAAAGCGGATTACAAGAAACATTCTTAGAATCTATCATATTTTAGAATCATATACTTAAGACCTAGGTAAAGAAAATTATAACATCTTACTAATCCTATAAAACATAAATGATTACAAAGACATACTATGCTCCTATCATAAAGATGATCAGTATCATAATGAAGTCAATTTTCCACCAAAGTATTCTGCAGATACAGAAATTAAATGGAGCTACCCAAAACCTTAGCACCAGATTTTAAAATTACCTGGACATGCAAAATGCTGAAACATCCCTGAAAAATAAAGTGGGGGGGATTTGCCCTACCAGACAGCAAAGCTTGTATGAAGCTATAGTCAGTAAGCCAGTGTAGTAGTACAGTGAGGATAAACAACCAGATCATGAAACAGATAGGAGTCTAGAAACAGACCTAAATAAATATATATATATGTGTATATATATATGTGGGTGTGTGTGTGTGTACACACATACATACATACACATGGAAACTTGATTATGACAATTACTTTTGCAGACCACCGTAGAAAAGATGGACTCTTTAATAAATGAAGCTCAGGAAACTGTGCATACAGGGAAAAATGAATTTCAATCACTACCCCACTACTGGTGGGGGAAAAAAAAAAAGCAACCCCAGTGAACTGAAATTAAGGACAAACGTTTAAAAGAATACTTTTTTATTACCCAAATCTGGGAAGAAGATTTCTTAAACCAAACTAAATATATATACATGAGCCATTTAAAAAATTTATAAACATTACATTAAAATTAATATCGTCTTTTTTTCACAAAATGCTAAAAAAGTGAAAAAACGAATCTCAATGTGGGCAAAGGTATTTGTGACTCAACCAACTTTTTTTTCAGAAGACACTTACTAATAGTGAAGAAAAACAAAAAGAACTTAACAGAAAAAAACTGGCACTATCAGGTGCATCACAAAAAAAAACAAATATCCAGGGGTGCCTGGGTGGCTCAGTCGGTTAAGCGGCTGCCTTTGGCTCAGGTCATGATCTTGGGGTCCTGGGATCGAGCCCCGCATTGGGCTCCCTGCTCAGCGGGAAGCCTGCTTCTCCCTCTTTCTCTGCCTGCCGCTCTGCCTACTTGTACTCTCTACCTCTGTGTCAAATAAATAAAACTTAAAAAAAAAAAAAAAAAATACCCAATAGGCATTTGACAAGATGTCTCCTCTCTCCTTAATGATGAAAAGAATACAAATTAAGACCACAGTGAAGCCCAGTGAGCCCAGCACTCCTGGCTCCCCACCTGCTGAGGAAAGGGGTAGGACAGGGAACCCCAGAGCCCACGCACCGAGCCAGGGCTGTTAGCACCAGAGAGCCCCCGCCAGGGTCTTGGGGCCTGGCCTTGACCTGGGAGCCCCACAGACTGGAGATGGTGCTTATTGGCTGTCATGCCTCTGGCACAGTCCAGGGGACCCAGGAAGAAGGCACAAGGGTCTTACTGCTGGCCCAGGAACTCAGTGTTGCCAGACATGCTGCCATCTGCTGTCCTTCCTGGCCTCGAGGTGGAGGGAGGGTGGCAGCCACCCCTGGACTCTGTGCTGCCCACCAGCTCAGGGCCCAGCCCCTAACTCTCAGATTTTATACCCACTGAATTAGCAAAAAAAAAATGAAACAGGTGATAAAGGCATTATTAAACCAGTTGCTAACAAGGGAAATGAAATTGCCATGGATGGTTTAAACTACTCTTATTAAACCTTGGGATCCACCAGTGACCAGCCCCTTCACAAGCACACTTAACAAATATGAGTTCTATCTACAAGAGAGAAGCCAATAGCGGTGTATGGTCTCTTCCTTTCCAATATTCAGAATTATTTATCTCACATTTCTAAATGCCAAGATATCCAAAACAATGTGGATATGCTGCTGCCTCCTCCACAACCATCACATCCTCTTTGATGATGCAGCCACAATAAATTTGGGGTAGTAGTAACATGTAACTTCATTAAATAGTCCCTAACTGGCCAAGATAATCAGGATAATGCCATCCCTCTGCAGAATAAATAAATGGTCTAGGATAAAACTGACTTAAGCTGATAGGCATACAACACCTCTAGCCGGAGAACCATAACTCAAGTATGTGTTTTAGATATAGCTCAAGTATTTGTTTTAGATGAAACAAATAAAATGCACATGATCTTCACTGTCACAGTAAGATGTGATGTCCCTTTTTGCAAATGAGTACTTTTTGCAAAGACTGTCAATATTGGAAAATCTATTAATGAATGAATTGTATTAACAGATTAAAAAAAAGAAAAAGCACAAAATCTTCTAAATTAAACTGTTCACTATTCCTGATTAAATTCCTCAGAGCAAATCAGGAAGAAAAGAAAAATTCTTAAATATGATAAACTTTTCATAGTAAAGAGCAAATAATTAAACTTAATTACAACATACTTGAACATTTCCATTTAGACAAGTACAGAGTAAGGGTGGTAACAATATCCATTTGGATTCTTGGAAGTGTCAAGGAACAAAATTCCCAAGTCCAACTATTTTCAACAACCAAAAGGGGTTTTTGTATTGGAAAATAACTCCGAAGTAGAGAAGGCTTTTGACATGGTTCCATTTCTGCTCTTGGGTCTGTTTTTGTCCCATTCCCTTGACTCTTCCCCTTCTTCACATGCCAAGATAGCAGGCAATTGCATCCTGGGCTACATTTCTTTTTTTAATTTACATGCAAAGATGGGTATAATAGCAAAATATCAAAAATTACCTACATGTTCTGCAATTGAAAGTTAAATAATTTTGGGTATAAACATGCAAAAATAAAACTGATGAGGCAATTTATGTACTGACCCAGATCAAGGGCCAAAATTACACTGAAAAGGCGAAACAGTATATATAATACCCACTGGTATGTTTTAAACATAACCGTTTTCTGAAGAGGAGAAAAAGTAACTGCCACTGCTAGCTTAGCATCCTGAGAAATTTCTAGAAATCAATGTAGTATATTTCACAGAATTAAGGAATTTTTTGGCTGTAGTTAGGTACGCTATAAAAATACTTCAGTATTTTGAAAAGAGAAATCTACTTCTGGATTGGCAAATTATTGTATTTACCACACAGCAAATGAAAAAATAAAACTAATATTTGCTGAGCATCTTTTCCAGGATCGACAGTATTTTTAAGAACTTTGCATTACTCACCTTTCTAGCAATCCTGAAATACATGATGTTCATGCTTAGATATTAACAGAAGCAACATGGCCACATTCCATGAGGTCGTAACACTTGTAACTGATAATGCTGGGGCTGATTTCTAGATTTAATAATTCCAAAGCCCATGCTCTCTTCATTTAACCATGATGACAAGGTCAATAAATGTCCAAAGACACCAACTTTCTTATTATACTCCTTACAAAAATGTCACAAAGAGCTAAAAATTACAGAAAAGGTCCTAAGTAATAAACTGCAGTCAGTGTCAGTAGCAGCTGTCTACTCATACATGATTCAATGTGTAAGCTTCATGTAGTAAATCATCACAGTAGCCTACTTCAACTTTACATATCAGTTATCTCCCTTTTCATCCTACCAAAATTCTAATCACCAAAAATTTCAGTTCAGCTTTGGACAAATAATTATGTAATTAACAGATAAATGAATGAAAATAACATGAAGCAATTAAATAATAAAAGTGCCAGGAGTACGTCTGCTTATTCTACTACATGCTACACACTACACTCACACATAATACAGCTGAGTCTCAAAATCATGTTGAGTAAAATAAAAGACACAAAAGACTACACACAGTATGAGTCAGTTTGCCTAAAATTCAAAAAATGGGAAAAACTAATATATGATGTTACAAGTCTTGTAACAGCCCCCTGGAGGAGTACTGAAAGAGTGGCACAAAGGAGGTGTTCTGAGGTGTTGTTAATGTCTGTTTCTTAATTTGGATGCTGGTTACAAGGGAACATTTAGTTTATGAAAACTCAAGAACCTATCCACTTATACCCCGCGTGTTTACTTTAAACATACATGAATAAAAATCAGTAAAAGGAAAAAACTCATTCAGTCAAATCAAGGTCTACTAATATTAAACAGTAATAGTCTTGGAGAAACACAAAACCTCCACCAAGAGTTTTAAGAGAAAGAAAAGAAGATGAGTCTTGGCAGGTAGAGTGAAAAGAAGCTGACATTTAGAGTCAATAGTCAAAAAGTTTTGGCTTGACTATAAACAGCTTGACGATAAACAACTCACTTAACCATTCTGAATGTTTTTAACTCTAGAGACGTAAATAAACATGGTAGTACCTAATTGGTCTACTTCAGAGATTGTATTTAAAAAAAAAAAAAAAAAATCATTAGATAAATATTTACAAGCCAGATGAATAAGTATTAAAATCCATTGTGAATTCCAGCTAACAACATTCCTGAAGTTTAGAAGCTCATCCTGAAATTCATATGGAAATTCAAGGAACCCAGAATAGACAAAAACTAACCTTAAAAAGGAATAACAGGGCGCCTGGGTGCCTCAGTTGGTTAAGCTACTGCCTTTGGCTCAGGTCATGATCCTGGAGTCCCGGGATCGAGTCCAACATCGGGCTCCCAGCTTTGCGGGGAGTCTGCTTTTCCCTCTGACCTCTTCCCTCTCATGCGTGCACGCTCTCTCTCTCTCTCTCATTCTCTCTCTCTCAAATAAATAAATAAATAAAATCTTTTAAAAAAAAAAGGAATAACAAAGCTGGAAAACTGACACTTCTCAATTTAATAAGTTAATATACAAAGGTGCAGTAACTAAGTGTAGTATTATCATAAATATATACAGAATAAAGGAATAGAATTTAGAGTCCAAAAATAAATCCTCATATTTATAATCAATTGATTTGACAAGGATGCCAAGGCAATTAAATGGGGGCTTTTCAACAAACGATACTAGAAGAACAGGTTATCAATATGCAAAAGAATGAATTTGCACATATCTCAAATGATAAACAAAAGTTAATTCAAAATGATCAAAGACTTAAATATAAGAGCTAAAACTGAAAAACTCTTAGAGGAAAACACATGTTTAAATCTTGGCAATCTTAGATTAGGCAATGGTTTCTTAGATATATCAAAAGCTCACAGGGTAACAAAAATAAACTGGACATGATTAAAATTAAAAACTTTTGTGCCTCCACACAATAATCTCCACTTCTGGGTATTTATCCAAAGGAAACAAACACACTAGTTCAGAAGACAGAAGCTTCCCCATGGTCAATGCAACATTATTTACCATAACCAAGAAATGGAAGCAACCTATCAATGGATAAATGGACAAAGAAAGTGTGTGTGTACACACACACACGTACACACACATGTACACACACACTCACACACATACACACACACACACAGTGGAGTATCATTCAGCCATAAGAAGGAAATCTCACCATTTCTGACAACATGGACGGAACTTGAAGACATTATGCTAAGTGAAGTAAGTCAGAGAAAGACAAATACTGAATGATCTCACTGACATGTAGAATCTTTAACCAATAAAATAATTAATTAACAGTGAAAAAAAGCTGAATGCTTAGATACAAGAAATAGACTGGAGGCTGCCAGAGGCAGAAGGCAGGAAGTGAACAAAATGGGTAGAGGTAGTCAAAAGTACAAACTTCCACTTATAACTAGGTCTTGGGGATGTAAGGTATAACATTAATATAGTTAATAATTATGCAATATATATTTGAATACTTGCTAAAAGAGTAACCCTTAGAAATTCTCACCATAAGAAAAAAATTGTAACTACCTGTGGCAATGGATGTTAGATTTTACTGGGTGATCATTTTGCAATAGATACAAATATCAAATCATGTTATATAACATTATATTAGATTCCGGCATATGTCAATTATATCTCAATTAGAAAAATGTTTTAACTTCGATCATTCTGGTTCCATTAGTTCCACATATAATTTACTTTTTCCTTTCTCACCTTCTCCGGCTTTATGTTTGTTAGTTTTCTTTTGGTCCAGGTCCCCTTCCCTTTTGTGGCTTTTGGTCTTGTACAAGTCCTCATTTTTTTTCCTAAATTAGTAGCCTCCTAACCAGTTTCTCAACCCCATTCTTCCACTCCATCCTCCAGGAACCGTCAAGATAATTTATGTAACAGACAGATGATCATTCTATTTCCTTGGTTATAGTTGCCTTTTTAAAAAATTTCCTATTGCTTTCAAGAAAAAATAAATTTGAGCATTCAGGGTTCTTGATGAATCTGTGCTTCTTTCCAGCAGAATCTGTAGTTAGTTTGCAATGGAATTTCTAAGTCCTGGATATATGAAATTATTAAGGACAGTCATATATTATCTTGTACTTTGCATATGCTTCTAATCTCATCCAAATCCTCTGCCTATGTTTGGAAAAAGTAAATTTAATAGCGAATTGTAGAGAAGAAAGAAAAATTAGTTAATGAATGAAAATCAGGTGGGAAGTTAAACTTCAGATGTTGGTGTCCGTGTAATAGAGAATGGAAGACATGTAAATAAATCATTATGCAGGAAAAGCATAGAGAGAAGACTAAAAAATAAATTAAAGACAAAATGTTATGAGATAGCTTTTCTCCAACCTGAAATGTCTCTGTGTAATGAATTCATACTGGTAAGATCAGTAAAATCCTTAATTACGTTAGCAAACTAGCCATAAAGATTAATACTGCTTCATTAAAAAATTAGATGGCAGGATGCATGAGTGGCTCAGTCAGATAAGCATCTGCCTTCGGCTCAGGTCATGATCCCAGGGTCCTGAGACTGAGTCCCACATGGGGTTCCTTGCTCAGCGGGGAGCCTGCTCCCCCTGCTCATGCACTCGCTGGTGAACATGCTCTCTCCCTCTCTCTCTCTGACAAATAAAATCTTTTTTAAAAAATTAAATAAATAAACAAAAATTAGATGGCTCTAAACAGTTACAGATGGTAAGTTCAGCCTCATCTCAACTTTTCAAAAATGTTTTTAAAGGTTTGGATTAAAGGCACTACAACGTAATACTAAGAGGAGGAATAGCAACATATTAAGTACCCACACACTGCACACAGTTCAAAACTCTCTTTTAAAAAACTTAATGTGTATTAAAACACTTAATGTGTATTAATTCATTTCAAAACACTTAATGTGTATTAATTCATTTAATCCTTACCAACCCTGCAAAATAAAGTAATCTCCTTTCCTAAGAGTGATGCACAAAAAAAGCTAAGAAATTTGCCCAAGGCAGAAGAGCCAGGAAGGGGTGCAGGAAAGACTCCAACACAGTCACTCATTTCCATAATCCATATTTTTAAACATGGTGTACTTGCTCTTAAAGGCAAGTATTTCAAGATTTAAAACAACAACAACAAAACAAAACAAAAAACCCTTGGTACATGAAGACACTACCATAAGCAATTTACATAAGTTATCTAATCCTCAAAATCATCTCAGAAAATATCATTACTCTCCTAATCATTTTTACAGGTTAGGAAACAGATTTAGAGAGATAGGAGACATGGAAGATCACACTGTATAGCAGAATGATTATAAAAAGGCCCCAATTCTCTAGTATCCATCCCCTCTGCAATATGACACTGTGGCTCCTAGCATAAGAAGGCAAAGTTGATTTCCTTCATCTTCAATCTTACCTTGTCTTCTCATTTGCCTTAACCAATAAACATGGCAGAAGTGACATGCCAGTTCCAGGTGTAGACTTCAAGAGATATCACATGCTTCTACCACCTCTCTTAGAATACTGCCCTATGAACAAACCCAGACTTGCCTGATGAATGATAACAGCATGTGCATCAAGTCACCCCCATAACTGCCAGTAACACACCAGACATGTGAGAAAGCACCCTAAAGCAGCACCCCCACCACCAAACTGCCAGGTGACCAACGATACATGAGTGATCCCAGATGAAATGACCCAAATCTAGCCCAGATGAACAGAACCATGCATCTCATCCACATATTCATGAGTAATAATACACACTTGTTTTAAGCCACCATTTTTTTTTTTCTTGGCAGGGGGCAGGATTGTTACAGAGCAATAATCTAATTGAAATTCATGGTAAAACAGAAGAGCTGGGATTTAAAGCCAGGCAGTTTGGATCCAAGCTCACCTTCCTACTTACTACATTATATATGAAGGGCAATACTACTATAGCATGTTCCTTTGTGAAAAAGAGATAATTTATTTATGCTTACTATTTCATATTATCGAAAATTTATAAAAGTTTGGGGTGCCTGGGTGGCTCAGTGGGTTAAAGTCTCTGCCTTCGGCTCAGGTCATGATCCCAGGGTCTTGGGATCAAGCCCCACATTGGGCTCTCTGTTCAGCAGGCAGCCTGATTCCCTTCCTCTCTCTCTCTGCCTGCCTCTCTGCCTACTTATGATCTCTGTCAAATAAATAAATAAATTTTTTTTTAAAAATTTGTAAAACTTCAAAATACTAAATATAATTTTTGTTTTTCTCCTTTATGTAAAAAAAAACAAAAAGCATAATGGACCTAGAATTAGAACTAAATTGCTAACGACCACCTTTACATTAACTGAAGTATCAGATAATAAAAAAGAAAAACTACATGACTTTTCTTGACACATTTACATTTCTTTCAATATAAATAAATATTTGTGGACAGAGTATCCTAAAAAACTGCCTGTATTTTCTGAAATGTTACCTATATTAATTTTTATTAACTCATTCTTGCTCTTAACTGATTTACTTTGCTTCCCAATTTACTGATAGATAACATACCACAACATCTACCCTATATACAACTATGCCCATATAGTTTCCTTGGTGGATCTTAGTTTCCACCAAGAGATACAGGAATGATTCCATTAAACTGGAAGTTGAGACCACCATCCAGCCACTTTGGACTTTTCATGCCAATGAATCAAAAAAAGGAGAAGGTTACAGAACTGGGGTGGACTGATCTTACTATCAAGAAGTTAGGTTGCTACTACACAGAGAAGCTAAGAAAAAATATGTCTGAAATGCAGAAGTTCCTCTGGGACATCACTTTGTATTTCCATGTAATGTGATTAAAGTCACTGGACACAATCCAGGCAGAACTGCTAATGACCCAGACCCTTAAGGAATAAAGGTCTGAGTCACCCCACCAGGCAAGCAACCACAACCAGCTGAGGTACTTGACAAGAACAGAAGAATGTGGAATGACAGCAGGAAAGGGCAATTATAGATAGCAACTACAACCACATGACTAGTTACAGAAAAGAACATTCTACTATTTCTTTCTTGTTTTGATGTAACAAATTGATATTTTTTTAACCGATTTATTTTTTTATCTCCCTTTCCACAACCACCTAATAGTAGCTAATCTCCAATCATTATTTAAGTAACAGGATATTAAACAGAAAATATGACTTCAGTAGGAAAAAAATGAACCCAACTACGGATAAAGGGATTTTCTTCCTCTCTGAAGAATATCTGTATGCTATCAGTGGGAAAAAGGACAGTTACACTACGCTCATCAAATGTGTAGTTTTACATCTGTCCTTGTAAGTTAAATATGATTAAAAGAGGTGTATATAGGTGCCATGTGATGGCTTTTTATTGTCATCTTAGCTAGGCTGCAACTACATTTCTCCAAATTTCACTCCCTGCATGGTTGCAGGTTAAGGATGGCCTCAGAAGACAGGACCATGAAATTTAGAAGATAAAAGTGAAGCAACAGCCATATTCAGAACTTTACAACATAAGGTCAGATAGTATTGCAGTTCTCATATTGTCATGGATATTTGGGCCCACCTATGCTAGCAGGAGGTAGCAATTGCGCACACAGCTCCCCTAGCTCCTGTTGGATCTTCTTCTCTGTTCTTCCAAGCAATACTGGGGCAGACTGTGTGCAGCTCCATGGTCAGGCGCACCACACCTATTATAGGTTATCTATATCATCAGAGTTGCAGGTTTGGAAGCAGTAAGACAACAATAAAGGTAGAAATTCAGGCTTATGGGTTCTTTCCATGTTCCAGTATAACCTCACTTTACATCTATCTTCCCTTCCCACATGTCAGCCCGGCTGACTTCAAGACTAGAACCACACTCCGGAGTATATAAAACAAGTTCCCACAATTGGTAAAAATCAATCACTGCAATAATTTTACTTCTCTAACCGAATCCTAATTGATAGAGATGGAAATGTTCTTTGGGATCAGAATACTGTAGAAGGGCCTGAATATGTCTACCTTTCTCTTCTCTGCCTCACATAACAAACAACTAAAAAAGACAAAGTCAAATATCATATATTGGGGCTATCACATAGTTCACTTTCCTTCCATCAGCAAAATACTTTAGGATTTACGTGAAGAACAGTAAGTGTGAAGTGCATTTACTTTCTAAAGGGAAAAGTTCAAATTTTAAAATCTACCTTCTTATAAAGTTATAGTCACATCAAAACAACAAAACAGACTGTACAAATTCAAGAAAAGTAAAAATCAACACACCTTAATGTTTTACTGTTTTTAAAATTACTTTAATGTTAACCTTAGATGTGTGTTGAAAGCACAAGGCAATAAATCTCTTAGAAGATGTGCCATCTCTAAACCAACTCACCCATTTCCCTCTTAAACAGATTCTTTTTTTTTTTAATGTTTGAAGGCAGAACTATAAACTCAAGTTTTTGTAGAATGATCCTGAAGGATCCTCTGGGTCTGAGCTGGACCCTAGCTATCCATTTAAAGAAAAATACATGTCCAGAAGCACTACCATGAACATAAATTTTGAGAGAAAAGCAACTGAAATATTTGCATTTTTGTACTTTTTCTACAGAGTAGAAATACTAGGAAAAGGTCAAAGACAGTTTAAAAATGACATTTCCCCCCAATATTATCTGGTCCCAAGTGTCCCGCTGCTGTCTATCAAAGGTTCCTGCCCAAAAAGGGGAGAAGAAACAGCAGCAAAAACGTAACTGTCACTTTAACCAGCCTTCATAAACATTCTTTAGCTCCTGGCTCTTCACTACAAAATTACCTACTTAGAACAACCATATGTAAGTGAAACAACAGCGAACTTCTACCTTACTCTAACAATGTGTAACTTTAAAACAAGGTACATGTTGGGGCGCCTGGGTGGCTCAGTGGGTTAAAGCCTCTGCCTTCAGCTCAGGTTATGATCCCAGGGTCCTGGGATCGAGCCCCACATCGGGCTCTCTGCTCAGCGGGGAGCCTGCTTCCTCCTCTCTCGGCCTACCTCCCTGCCTACTTGTGATCTCTGTCAAATAAATAAAATCTTTATTAAAAACAACAAAAACAACAAGGTACGTGTTAATAGCAACTGTGTTTAAAGACCTAGTTTGAAACGAATGAAAATTAGTCTGTGAAGAGTTCTAATAATGGTGGGGTAGCTTTTGTCTACTCCTTAGACTAACCTTTCCACAGATGTCAATTATAAATTCTGGATAGAACACTTTTAAGAATGATTTCAATACAGAAAAAAGCAAGCAAAAGAAGGTAGAAATTGGGAGATTTGACCACTGAAGGAAGAAAGGCATTACTGGGTTCAAATTTATACAGCTTTTCCCCTGAGGGCACTGCTAGTTTGTAATAACACAAGTCCACTAGACCTCAAGCAAAAAGCTGCAGCTTTACTTGAGTTCATGGCCACAGAGTGGCTGAAAACTCAGAGACGAAATTCAGTGAAGGAGCAAGCCATAACAAGGGCAGCCTCAAAAACTAATATAAACTCCATCCATGATACAAGAACCCTTGAACTGTATATGCTCAAGGAAGATTCCGAAGAGTCTAGTGGGAAACAACTGGAAAGTTGAAAGAACTCAGCAGCAAGGTCAGCTGCTTCCCACTGCAAAGACATGAGCCTGGAGTCTGAATCCTAGCAAGTTACAAGGCATTAGAAAACACCTTGGGCTTTCTACATACCCAGCTTAAAGTGTAAGACCAAGCCACTACAAGTTCTAGATGGATCAGCCAGAAATTTAATCATACTCACCAAAAAAAAAGAGAATTTAGAGCTGATGTGTCACCCACAATGTCCACTCTACAATTACAACTTTCTAAACATAAAAATAAGCAGGAAATTTTGACATATTGTCAAGGATAGAAAAAAGGAGTTAAAAGATAAAGACAGTAAAATACTTCAACTAAGTGAACTAACCAACAAGGATGTTAAAGCAGCTACTATAAACATATTTGAAGACTTAATGGAGAACATGATCACAATGCAGAATCTCCACAGATAAATGGAAATCCTTAAAAAAAAAGAACCACGTAAAATACTAAAACTGAAGGGTGTATTATTTGAAAATAGGTGTAAAAATACCCATATTCACTGCAGTATTGTTCACAGTATAACTAAAACACAGAAACACCAATTGATGAGTTGATAAAGATGTAATATACACATATATATGATACATCTCATATATATGACATATACCATGCACATACATATGTGATAGAACATATTCAGTCAAGAGAAAGGAAGATATCTTGCCACTTGCAACAACATGGATAAAACTTGAAGGCACTGCGCAAAGTCAAAGGACTCAGAGAAAGACACTGTATGGTCTCACCTATATGTGAACTCTGAAAAAGGAGACCTCCCATAGAGAGTAAATGGGTGGTTGCCAGGGGCTGAGGTGTGGGGGAGATGGAGAGAATTTGTTAAAGAGTAAGAACTTTTAGTTATAAGTTCTATTACTGCCAGCTACCAGCAAATGATATAGCAGCTGGGCACAAAATCAAAACTTTTAGAGGTTTCCTCTGGGAGGGACATGGCTAAGGCAGCTAAGTGGGGACGGAAACCTAGCTGCAAAAGCATGGTCTTAGGATCCTCAGAGTCACAGGAAGACTGGGGTGCCTGAGCACAGCAGAGCTCCCAGTAATCAGAGTGGGAAAACCAGCGGCAATGAGCCAAGGAGTGGGCTCTCAGCTCAGGGTTGCCATAAACCACGAACCAGAGCACAATCAGGCAACTGCCCTCTGAGCAGGAGTCCAACAAGCCACAGAACAGAACCGGCAAGACCTCCCCTTTTCTCCCCCGGGAGGAGGGGGGCAGGTGCATGCTGCAGAGTCTGCAGGGTTTGGAGACTCAAAATGGGGTCATGTGCTGAGACAGAAAAGCTCGGTCACAGGTCAGGTTAAGTATGGAGTGTGGCCAGAGACCAGGAAGACAGGAGTGACTGACTGCTTTTCTCTCAGGGTGCACTGAGGAGTGGGGCCATGAGCTTTGGGCTCAGAGGCCGGTGAATGGGAGGCCACCATTTTCATTCTCATCCTCTAAAGCTATGCAAAAAGCCTTTAGAGAACAAAAGCCACAGTGAGCAAACCAAAGCAGATTACTTAGCCTAGCCCCCTGGCAAGAACTATACAATTCCTCTCTGGAAAAGTCACTGGACAATCAACCGATCAACGCAACAGGCCCCTGCTCCAGAAGATCAGCAAGAACATCCACCCAAGACCAAGTTTACAAGTAAATGAGACCGGCAAAACTCTAGCACTAGGGGAATACAACATAGAAAATTCATGGCTTTTCCCCCCTGATTCTTTAATCTTTCAACTTTAATTTTGCTTTTAATTTTTCTCTTTCCTCTCTCAACTAATTTATCAACTTTTTAATTTTTACTTCTCATTTTTTACAGTTACACACTAGCCCTTCACTGTATTTTATCTAACTTTTTGTATTATATTTTTCTTTCTTTACAATGTTGAGACACAGTTTCTTCTAACAGACCAAAAACACAACCAAAATCCAATGTTTGGCTCTATTCTAGTCACCTGTAAGATCATATTCTTTTTTGTTGTTGTTTTTCCCCTTCTTCATTTTATTTTTTTTTATTTTGTTGAAGTCTTTTAATTCTCATCTTTATAGTCACATTCTATCGATGTATTTAATCTTATTTTTTTATATATACGTTTTTCTTTCTCTACAATATTAAATGTAGTTTCTTCTAACAAACTGACCAAAATACATTCAGGTGATAGTGTTTTGCTCTGTTCTGTTCACCTGTTTATATCCTTTCCCCTTTTTTGTTGTTGGTTTTATTTTTTTCTTTTGTTTTTTTCTTCTCATCTCCATTTTTACAGTTACATTCTATCCTTTCATTGTATTTAACTTTATTTTTGTACATATACAAGTTTTTCTTTCTTCATAATTTTGGAATCTAGTTTTCTAAAAAAATAGGCCAAAATACCCACAGAATCCAAGGTATTGCTCTATTCTGCTCACCTAACAGTTTATTTTAATTCATATCAGCTTCGAGTCTCTTCTCAGTTCTTTATATTTCTCTGGGGTCGTTGCTGCCATTTTTTAGTTTTTTCTCTTATTCATCTATTCTTCTCTGACAAAATGACAAAATGGAAAAACTCACCTCAAAAAAAGAGAATAGGCAGTACTGACTACCAGAGATCTAATCAGTATGTACATAAGATGTCAGAATTCAGAATAACAATTAGAAAGATACTAGCTGGACTCAAAAAAAAAAAAAAAAAAAAAAGCAAAGAATACACTAGAGAATCCCTCTCTGAAGAAATAAAAGGACTAAAATCTAACCAAGTTGAAATCAAAAAGGCTGTTTTTAATGAGATGGAATAAAATACAGAGGCTTTAATTGCCAAGAAAAATAAGGCAGAAGAGAAAATTAGTGACACAGAAGACCAAATCATGAAGAATAAAGAAGTTGAGAAAAAGAGAGTTAAAAAACTACTGGATGATCAGGGGAGAATTCTAGAGGTAAGAGAGAGCATAAAGCAAAACAATATTCCCAGAATAACTGGGATCCCAAAAGAAGAGAAAAAAGAGAGATGAGCGGAAGGTATATTGAAGCAAATTATAGTGGAGAACTTCCTTAATCTGGGGAAGGAAACAGGCATCAAAATCCAAGAGGCACAAAGAATCTCCCTCAAAATCAACAAAAATAGGTCAACACCCCAACATATAATAGTGAAACTTACAAATCTCAAAGACAAAGAGAAAATCCTGAAAGCAGCTCAGGGCATGAGATCTGTAACCTACAAGGTTGGCAGCAAACATATTCACAGAGACCTGGCAGGTGAGAAAGGAATGGCATCATATACTCAGGATACTAACTGAAAAAAATACGCAGCCAAGAATATTTTATCCAGCTAGGATGTCATTCAAAATAGGAGTGATAAAAAGCTTCCAAGACAAAGAGAAATTAAAAGGATCTGTGATCATCAAACCAGCCCTACAAGAAATATTAAAAAGGATCCACTAAGCAAAGAGAGAGCCCAAAAGTAACATAGACCAGAACAAAACAGAGACGTTATACAATAACACTTTATAAATAATACAATGGTACTTAATTCATATCTTTCAATAGTTACCCTGAATGTAGATGGGCTACATGCCCCAATCAAAAGACACAGGGGATCAGACTGCATAAGAAAGCAAGACCCATCAATATGTTGTCTGCAAGAGACTTATCTGAGACCCAAAGACACATCCAGACTTAAACTTAGGGGGTAGAAAACCATCTATCATGCTAATGGACATCAAAAGAAACCCTCATTGTATCAGACATACTAGATTTTAAACCAAAGACTGTAGTAAGAGATAAGGAAAAACACTATATAATCAAAGGGTCTATCCAACAAGATTTAACAATTGCAAATATTTATGCCCCTAACATGGGAGCAGCCAATTATATGAGCCAATTAATAACAAAATTAAAAAGGGGCGCCTGGGTGGCTCAGTGGGTTAAGCCTCTGCCTTCAGCTCAGGTCATGATCCATGATCCCAGGGTCCTGGGATCAAGCCCCGCATCTGCTCAGCAGGGAGCCTGCTTCCTCCTCTCTCTCGCTCTGTGATCTCTATCAAATAAATAAATTTTAAAAATCTTTAAAAAAATAACAAAATTAAAGAAACACACTGGTAATAATAAATAATAACAGAGGACCTTAAAACCCCTCTCACTGCAATGGACAGGTCAACTAAGCAAAAGATCAACAAGGAAATAGGGCTTTAAATGACATACAGGACCAGATGGACTTCATAGATATATTCAGAACATTCCATCCCAAAGCAACAGAATACACATTCTTCTTGAGTGCACAAAGAACATTCTCCAGAAGAGATCACACACTGGCTCACAAATCAGGTCTCAACTGTTATCAAAAGATTGGGATCATTTCCTGCATATTTTTGGATGACAGTGCTTTGAAACTGGAACTCAATCACAAGAGGAAATTTGGAAAGAACTCAAATGCATGAAGGCTAAGAGCATCCTACTAAAGAATGAATTGGTCAACCAGGAAATTAAAGAAGAATTTTTATAAATTCATGGAAACAAAATTAAAATGAAAACACAACTGCTCAGAATCTTTGGGATACAGCAAAGGCAGTCCTGAGAGAGAAGTACATAGCAATACAAGCCTTTCTCAAGAAACAAGAAAGGCCTCAAATACACAACTTAACCTTATGCCTAAAGGAGCTAGAGAAACAGCAAATAAAGCCTAAACCCAGCCAAAGAAGAGAAATAGTAAAAATTACAGCAGAAATCAATAAAATAGAAACCAAAAGAATAGTAGAACAGATTAACTAAACAGAGCGGGTTCCTTAAAAGAATCAATACGATTGATAAACCCCTGGCCAGACTTATCAAAAAGAAAAGAGGAAAGACCCAAATTAATAAAACCATGAAAGAGGAGAGATCACAACCACCACCAAAGAAATACAAACAATTATAAGAACATATTATGAGCAACTAAATGCCAACATATTAGACAATCTGGAAAAAATGAATGCATTTCTAGAGACATAAACTGCCAAAATTGAAACAGGAAGAAATAAAAAGCCTAAACAGACCCACAACCAGCAAGGAAATTGAAACAGTCATCAAAAAATCTCCCAACAGGGTGCCTGGGTGGCTCAGTCAGTTAAGCATCTTCTTTTGGCTCAGGTCATGATCCCAGAGCCCTGGGATCATTGGGCTCCCTGCTCAGTGGAGAGCCTGCTTCTCCCTATGCCCTTGACCCTGCTCATGCTCGCTCTTGCTCTCTCTCTCAAATAAATAAAATAAAATCTTAAAAAAAAAAAAAAAAAATTCTCCCAACAAACAAGAGCCCAGAACATGATGGCTTTCCAGGGGAGTTCCACCAAACATTTAAAGAATAATTAATGCAGATTCTTCTGAAGCTGTTTCAAAAAAACAGAAATTGAAGAAAAATTTCCAAACTCTCTAAGACCAACATAACCTTGATCCCAAAAACAAAGACCACACCAAAAAGGAGAATTACAGACCAATATCCCTGAACATGGATGCAAAAGTTCTCACCAAAATACTAGCCAACAGGATCCAACAGTACATTAAAAAGGTTATTCACCATGACCAAGTGGGAGTTATTCCTGGGCTGCTAGGGAGGTTCATCATCCACAAATCATTCAATGTAATAAACTACATTAGTAAGAGAAAACAAAAGAAGCAAATGATCCTCTCAATAGGCACAGAAAAAGCATCCGACAAAGTACAATATCCTTTCTTGATTAAAACTTTTCAGTGTAGGGATAGAAGGCACATACCTCAATATCATAAAAGCCATTTATGAAAAGCCCACAACAAATATCATTCTCAGTGGCAAAAAACTGAGAGCTTTCCCTCTAACTAAGGTCAGGAACATGGCAGGGATGTCTACTATCAACACTGCTATTCAACACAGTACTAGAAGTCCTAGCCTCAGCAATCAGACAACAAAAAGAAAAGGCATCCAAATCAGCACAGAAGAAGTCAAACTCTCACTCTTTGCAGAAGACGTGATACTCTGTGTGAAAAACCCAAAAGACCCCACCCCAAATGTGCCAGAACTCATAAAGGAACTCAGCAACGTGGCAGGATATAAACTCAATGCACAGAAATCAGTGGCATTTCCATACATTAACAATGAGACAAAAAAAAAGAGAAACTAAGGAGTCAATCCCCTTTACAACTGCACCCAAAACAGATACCTAGGAATAAATCTAACCAAAGAGTCAAAGGATCTGTACTCACAAAACTATAGAGCACTCATGAAAAGAAATTGAGGAAGACACAAAGAAGTGGAAAAACATTCCATGCTGATGGATTGGAAGAACAAATACTGTGAAAATATCCATGCTACCTAGACCAATCTACACATTCAACACAATTCCTAACAAAGTACTGTCAACTTTTCTCACATAAATGCAACAAATAATCCTAAAATTTGTATGGAACCAGAAAAGACCCCGAATAGCCAAAAGAATATTGAAAAAGGAAACCAAAGCTGGTGGCATCACAATTCCTGACTTCAAACTCTATTACAAACATGTAATCGTCAAGACAGTATGGTACTGGCACAAAATCAGACACACAGATCAATGGAAGAGAATAGAGAACCCAGAAACGAACCCTCAACTCTATAGTCAACTAATCTTCGACAACGCAGGAAAGAATGTCCAACAGAAAAAAGACAGTCTCTTCAACAAATGGTGTTGGGAAAACTGGACAGCCACAATGCAGAAGAATGAAACTGGACCATTCCCTTATACCATACATAAAAACAGACTGAAAATGGATGAAAGGCCTATATGTGAGACAGGAATCCATCAAAATCCTAGAGGAGAACACAGGCAGCAGAGGCAAAAATGAACTATTGGGATTTCATCAAGACAAAAAAACTTTTGCACAGCAAAGGAAACGGTCAACAAAACCAAAAGACAACTGACAGAAAGGACAGGATATTTGCAAATGACATGTCAGCTAGAGGGCTAGTATCCAGAATCTATAAAAAACTTATCAAACTCAACATCCAAAGAACAAATAATCCAATCAAGAAATGGGAAGAAGACATGAACAGACATTTCTCCAAAAATCACATCCAAATGGCCAACAGACACATGAAAAAATGCTCAACATCACTCAGCATGAGGGAAATACAAATCAAAACCTCAATGCGATACCACCTCACACCAGTCAGAATGGCTAAAATTAACAAGTCAGGAAACGACAGATGTTGGTGAGGATGGAGAGAACGGGAAACCCTCCTACACTCTTGGTGGGAATGCAAGCTGGTACAATGACTCTGGAAAACAGTAGGAAACTTCCTCAAAAAGTTGAAAATAGAGCTATCCTATGACCCAGCAATTGCACTACTGGTTATTTACCCCAAAGATACAAATATAGTGATCTGAAGGGGCACCTGCACCCCAATGTTTACAGCAGCAATGCCGACAATAGCCAAACTATGGACAGAGCCCAGATGTCCATCAAAAGATGATGTGGTATATATATACAATGGAATACTACTCAGCCATCAAAAAAATGAAATCTTGCCATTTGCAATGGTGTGGACAGAACTAGAGACTATGCTAAGTGAAATAAGTCAATCAGAGACAGACAAGTATCATATGATCTCATTGATATGTGGAAATTTAAGAAATATAACAGAGGATCATAGGGGAAGAGAGAAAAAAAATAAAAGATGAAACCAGAGAGGAAGACAAACCATAAAAAAACTCTTAATCATAGGAAACAAAGGTTTCCTATGGGTTTCTGGAGGGGGGTGGGGTGGAGAAATGACGTAACTTGATGATGGACATTAAGGATGGCATGTGATGTAATGAGCACTGGGCATTATATAAGACTGATGAATCACAGACCTGTACCTCTGAAACCAATAACAACATTATATATTAATTTTAAAAAGTAGTAAGTAAAAAATAAAAATAAAGTAAGCCAACTTTACACCAAAAAAAAACATATAAAGGCTTAAACAAATAAATGAACAAATTGAGAAAAATAAACAATTCTATTCTTCCATGCAGAAGAATTCCCAGAAGTTTAAGTAAGCATTTCCCCCTCAAGGCATTGGAATGTTAAGTCTCTACCCCTTAAATGTAGATTGCATATAGTAACTTGCATATAGTATGGAAAGGGGGAGGGGAACAGAGAGTAACTTTTCAGTGGAAATACATGAAAAACACTACCTCAGCCAAGTGAGAATCCATGTTCATAGTATGTACCACTGATATAAGAATATTATTATGCCTCGGTGGCCTTCCTCTGCTGAATCCATAATCACAGTCTGTGAAAAAAACATCAAACAAACCCAACTGAGATATTCTATAAAATACTTGACCAAATACTTGACCAGTACTCCATAAAACTGCTGAGGCTATTAAATAAGGAAAATTTGAGACACTGTCACAGTCAAGAAGAACCTGAGGAGATATGATGCCTTACTATAATATGGCATCTTGGATAGGGTCCTGGGACAGAAAGAGACATTAGGTAAACACTACAGACATCTGAATAAGTGATGGTTTTTAATTAATAATAATGTTTCAATGTTAGTAACAAATGAACCACACTAATGTAAGATATTAACAATAACGTAAGTTAAGTGTGGTATATAGTCTCTACTATTCAGTTTTTCTGGAATTTAAATGTATCCTAAAATAAAAATTCATTGAAGAAAAAAAAAAAATCAAAGAATAAGATCTTGCCATATGCAACAACATGGATGCCAAGTAAAGTAAGTCAGAGAAAGACAATTCCAAATGGCTTCACTTATATGTGGAGTCTAAAAAAACAAAGTAAACAAATCAGTAAACAAAAAGAAACAGACTCATAAACACAGAGAACTGATAGTTGCCAGAAGGGTGGGGGCTGAGGGGATACAGCAAAAAGGGTGAAGGAGACTTAAAGATAAAGGATTTCAGTTATGGAATAAAAAAGTCACAGAGATAAAAATTACAGGATAGGGAATATAGTTTTTGGCACTATAAGAGTGCCATATGGTGACAGGAAACTATATTTGCAGTAAGAATAACATAACGTGAACTTGTCAAATAACTACATTGTACACTTGAAACTAATGTAACATCGTGTATCAATTACAATAAAAAAATAAAGGGAAACTTTCAAAAAATGGAAAAAAAAGTCCATCAAAGGTATGCTGTCTATAAGAGATGCACTTTGAAAACAAAAGCACAAGTCAGGTTAAAAGTATAACAATGAAAAATTATACAACACAAATATAAACAGTAAACATAACAGAAGTGGCATAGTTACATCAATATCAGAAAAAAATTAACTTCAGTAAAAGAGAATTATCAAAGGCAAGAAGATCAACTCATCCAGAAGGCATCCCAATACTAAATGAGAATGCTCCTAGTATCAGAGAGCTTGAGGCAAAAACTGCATTAAGGAAATACATGAAGCAAAAGCTAATTAGGTTTACAGGAAAATGAACAAATATACAATTATAGCTGGAAGTTACAATACCCATCTCTCGACAACTGAAATGGATAAAAAAATCATCTGTAGACATACAGATCAGGGTTCAGCAAACTATAAGGCAGATCCAGGGCCCTCTGCCTGCCTTTATAAATTATTAGAACACCGCCAGGTCCATTCACTTACATATTGCCATGATTGCTTCTGCATCACAATGAGAGAATAGCTACAACAAAGGCTATAACCTGCAAAACCTAAAATATTTTCTATATAGCCCTAGAGAAAAAGCTTTCTGATCCTGATGATATAGATGATTTGAACAACACTATTAAGCAACTTCACTCAGTTGTACCACAGACCATATTCTGTGCCTTTAAATAAGTCTCAAATTTCAACAAATCTTACAGTGTATTAGCAGTTTTGAAGCTATCTATGAAAACTCAAAACATCTGGGAATTAAGCAACACACTTCTAAATAATCAATGAGTCAAAGAAATCACAAAAAAAATTAGAAATTTTTAATAATGAAAATACAACATATAAATACCTGATATGTAGTTAAGTAATGCTTAAAGAAAAAATTGTAGATTTAAGTCCTTATATTTAAAACAAAGTCTTAAATTTAAATATCAAAATTCCCACATTAAGAAGTAGGAAAAAAAAACTAAACCAAAAGAAAAAAGAGTAAAGGAATTATCAAGATAAAACCAGAAACCAATTAATACAAATTGCTGAAACCAAAAACTGTGAAAAGAAATAAAAGACCTAAAACCTAGCAAGAATGACCCAGAAAAGAAGTAAAATACAAACTACCAACATCAGGAATAAAAGAGCAATCACTACAGATCCTATGGGCATTAAAAGGATCAAAAGGATCACAATGGAAATTTATCAATTTTATGCCAAGAGATTTAATGATTTAAAACTGCTTGAAAAACACAAAATAAAACAGAAAATCTGTATAACCACAGATTTACTAAAGAAACAAAATCCATTATCAAAATTCTTCCTCCACACAAACATTAAAAAAAAAACCTTCCACGCTTAGATGGTTAACATTAAAGAAATACAAATCTTATATAAACTACTTTTGAATACAGAAGAGAAAAATCCTTCCTTACCAGTTTTAAAAGGCTAACAACAACCATCTTCCAGAAAGCATTATAAACCATGTTTCTCATGAACACAGACACTAAAATCACTAAAAAAACAAATCCAGAAACAGATCTATGAACTATACATCATGATCATATGAGGTTATCCTAGGATCGCCAGACTGGCTTCATTTTCAAAAATCAAGAAGTATGTTTCACCAAAGAAACAGAATAAAGAATAAAACCCATACAATCATCTCAATAAATACAAAAAAGTGGTGGGTGGGGGGAAGGTTTGACAAAATTCAATACCCTTTCATAATTTAAAAATAAAAATCTCAATAAAAAAGGGAATATCGGGGGCGCCTGGGTGGCTCAGTGGGTTAAAGCCTCTGCTTTCGGCTCAGGTCATGATCCCAGGGTCCTGGGATCGAGCCCCGCGTCGGGCTCTCTGCTCAGCAGGGAGCCTGCTTCCTCCTCTCTCTCTGCCTGCCTCTCTGCCTACTTGTGATCTCTGTCTGTCAAATAAATTTAAAAAAAAAAAAAAGGGAATATCGTCCATCTGATTTCTTTTAATCTACAAAAAACCGACTGCTAACACCCTATTTTATGGTAAAAGACAATGTTTTCCCCTTAAGATCAGGAACAAGACAAGGATGTCCATTTTCACTCTTTAACATTAGACTGAAGACATAAGATGATACTATAAGGTAAGACAAAGAGAAAGCTTATAAGATGAGCAAAAGAAGGAATAAAACTGTCTTATTCACAAATGATATGATTATCTTTGTAAAGAAAATCCTAAAAAAATCTACAAAAAGAATATTGAACTAAATGAATTTAAATTAGCTAAACAAATTTAAAGTAAATATTACTGCATTTCTATATATGGGAAAAACTGAAAAGAGCTTTTATAAAATTTCATTTAATAGCATTAAAAAATCTTTAGGAATTTAACATGCAAGATTTCTACAAAGAACACTAAAATATTATTTATATACATATATAAACACTAACATGTAATTGATATTTTAACATATTAATATGTAAAAATCCATTTTAATGGGTTCAGGTAAAAATCTTCCATATGCACACACATATATATGCATTTACATATATTTATAATACATGTTAAAAATGACCTACATAAAAGGAGAGGTATATAACTGTATTAGTAATTGCTCTGTAAAAAACTACCCCAAGGGGCACCTGGGTGGCTCAGTCAGTTAAGCATCTGCCTTCTGCTCAGGTCATGATTCCAGGGTCCTGGGATTGAGCCCCACATCGGGCTCCCTGCTCAGTGGGGAGCCTGCTTCTCTCTTTCCCACTCCCCCTGCTTGTGCTTGCTCTTGCTCTCTGTCAAATAAATAGATCTTTAAAAAAAAAAAAAAAAAAAAAAAACTACCCCAAAACTTAGCAGTTGAAAACAACATTTATTATCTCAGTTTCTAAGGGTTAGGAATCCAGGAGCAGGTTAACTGTGGGTTTGGTTCAAAGATGTCTCATAAGGTTGCAGTCAACTTGGTAGGTACATAGTCAACTGACGGCTAGAGGATCTGCTTCTAAGCTTACTCAAGGCTATTGGCAGAAGGCCTCAGTTCTCTGTCATGGAGATGTTTAGGAGACAATACTCCATGGGACTCTTGCATTTCTGCACATCTTGCAACTGAAGATCAACTGCCCTTTGTTCTAGACTATCATCTTTCAAAGATGTCTGTAAAGTGAACAGACTTGGAAGATAAAGTCTCCTCCACAGCAAAGAGCATGTATGCTTATTGCACATTAAAAAGTATCCAGGTTCCCTATGTTCAGAGTTCCTCTCCTGAAACACAACCCGCTGCATAAGCAGGTGTTATCTGGCCCTCTTCACGTTACCAGGTATGAAATGGAGCTCAAGGAACTGGCACAAAAACGCTCATACCCTAGCTACTACTATAGCACTAGTAACAGTAACAGCCTTTCAACTCTGACCAAGAGGCCTCATGTCCTCTTCGATCAGCATCCATGAAACTGAAGTAAGCTCACTTGTTAGCTTACAAGTAAGGTAAAATCTCAGACCCTTTACAATCTTGACAATGGGTCTCTCTACAGTATGGTATCTGGTTTCTTCTACAATGAGTGATGAGAGAGAAATAAAGAGACCAGTAACAAGCCACTGTGTCTTTTTTAACCTAATTTTATAAGTGATATGCCATCACTTTTACCATATTTTATTGGTCACAAAGACCAATCCTAATAAAATGCACAAGGTAGCTATGAAAAGGTGCAAATACCAGGACACAGGGATAAATGGGAACCATGTTAGAGGCTACCACACTGAGTATTGCTAGATCATTTTTCCCAATATGTCTCTACAGAGCAAATAATCCCAAACAAAATCCCAAAAGGCTTAACAGAAACTGACAAACTGATGTTAAAATTTATATGGAAACACAAACAATGCCCAAACAATGTTGGAAGATTCACACTATTTGACTCCAAAACTTATGGCAACAGAGGCAGTAATGACACTGGCATAGAAGAAACAAATAGATAAATGAAACATAACTGAGTCCAGAAATAGATCTATGCAAATAAGTTCAAAAGATTCTGAACAAAAACACAAAGGCTATCCTCTGCAAGAACGGAAAGGGTTTTTTCAAACAATGATGTTGGAATTGGATGTATGATGTACAACCCCCCACTTCATATTATACATAACAATTCAAGATGGATCACAGCCCCATATGTAAAAGTTAAGACTATGAAACTTCTAAAAGAAAGCACAGGAACTTATTTTCACGACTTTTGGATAGGCAAAGGCTTCTTACAACTCAAAAAGCATAATCTATTAAAGAAAAAAATTGATCAGATTTCATCAAAATACACGACTAAGGAAAACACAAACTGCAAACTGAGAGAAAACACTCAATACACTAGTCTGATAAAGAACTTGTATCCAAACTATACTAAGAATTCTTACACGTCAATAATAAAAAGGTAAACAATTTTTAATGTGCAGAAAACTTGAAGAGGCATTTACAAAAGAAAATACACTATCAATAACTACATGAAAAATTGCTCAACATCATCAACCACCAAGGAGATCCAAAATAAAACCACAGTGAGAAACCATTTCATACCAATTAAAATGGCTAAAATTTAAAAGACTGATTATCCAAATGCTGACAAGAATGTACAGGAACTAAAATCCTCATATATTCATGGTGGGAGTATAAAATGGAAAATTACTTTGAAAAACTCACAATTCCCTTCCTAGATATTTACTCAAGAGAAATGAAAACAGCTGTTTGCAAGAAGATCCATATAGGCCTTATTCTTAACAACTCAAATGTCATCAACATTAGAAAAGATAAACTCGGCCGTGGGGCGGGGGGGGGGGGGGGGGGGGTGGGGGGGGGGGGCGGGGCACCTAGGTGGTTCAGTCAGTTAACTGTCTGCCTTCAGTTTGGGTCCTGATCTCAGTGTCCCAGGATTGAGCCCCACATCGGGTTCTCTGCTCATGAGGAAGTCTGCTTCTCCCTCTCACTCTCCCTCTGTGTTCTGTCTCTCTCTCTCTCTCAAATAAATTAAAAAAAAATAAATAAACTTTGGTATACTCATCCAATGAAATTCAACTCAGCAATAAAAAAGAAAAACTAGTATATTCAACTTCATGAATAAACCTGGATATATAGGTTAACCAAAGAAGCTAGATGCAAAAAAGTACACAGAACAAAGAACAAAGCTAATCTATGCTGTTAGAAATCAGAGTGCTTGCAGGAGAGGGAACTGAATTGAAAAGGCAACCAGGGAACCTTCAGGGATAACGAAAATGCTCAATATTATCTTTTGGGTATTGGTTACATGGATATAATTGTCACAACTCATCAAAGTGAGCAACTAATATCTGTACATTTTATTGTATTTAGTTTACATCTTGATATAAATCAAATACAAATTTTAAAAAAGAATTTGTGAACTCATTGTATTAATTTTCCTTTTTTCCCTTAATCTTGAGTTGTCCAGATATATATTGTGTGTGTATATGCATATATACACACACATATTTATGTGTATTCAGTAAATATCATCTACTATGTGCTAAACACTATGCTAGGTTCCAAAATAACTAAAAGTTCATACCCTCAAAGGTTAACCACCTAGGGCCAGAAACACACACTGAAATAAAACACATTAACGTGTGGATTTCCATTATAGAGATACACAGATGATCTTGTGAAAAGGAGAAAAAAGCACCACATAATCGCCCAAAAGAAGAGTCAGATATCAGAAAAGCCTTTCTATTAGGTGGGGGATGAAAAGCAGGAGTCTGGATATGTAGACAAGCAGGAATGGACCATTAAAGCAGAGAAATACTGCATAAAAAGACACAGAGACAAAGGGTCTAATACAATAGGAAGGTCTGAACAATTCAGTGTTTGGGGGAGTTTAGAAAACCCAAGAGAAAGTGACAAGACATGCTGGCAAGGTAGGTAGGTAGGTACAAAAGCAATGCTGAAGTTTTTAGAATATAGAGACCATGAAGAGCCTCTGAATAGTTTTAAGCAAGGAAATGGCACATTCAAATTTGTGATTAGAAATACCACTCCATTAACAGTATAAGAGATAGCCTAGAAGAGAATGAAGGTAGAAGCAGAGGGATGTGTCAGAAGGCAAATGCAGGCAAACAAGAAAGTCATGGTTACTTTTAGTAAACCAACCAATTGCACATGGACTAAAGAGAAATTAAAGAAATGGACAGAAAATTGGGTAAAGATTAAGATCAGACAGTTCACAGGGAAAAAAATAAGATGGCTCTTAACCATATGAAAAAGACACTGAGCTTCACTTGTAAGAAAAACATTAATTAAAACTACACTGAGATACCATTTTTCACCTATCATATTGGCAAGAATCCAAAAAGTTTGACCATACACTGTGTTGACACGAGTATAGGGAAACAAGTATTCTCACACATACATTATTGTTACCTCTATGAAACACGACTTAATATCTGTCAAAATTATACCTGCCAGATTCTTTGACCCAGCAATTTTACTTCTCGGAATTTATTCTACAGATACAACTGCATATGTACAAAAATGATGTATGTACAATGTTGTTCAGTGCAGAATTTTGTAACAGTAAACACTGGAAACAATCTAGCTTATAAAGCTCACCAATGGGCTTTAAAAGAAAATACTTTATTCTGCCTTCTTTTAAATTACTGTATAGGTTGTATATATTTTAAGTATATAACCTAATATTTTGATACCATACATATGCACTGTGAAAACATTGCTACACTCAAATTAATTAACATCACCTCTACATAGTTATCTCTGGGGTGGAGGGTAGGGGGAGGTGGGGGGAGTGGGAGGAAATCCCAGTAACCGGCAAGAGCCCTTTAAACCAATCAACTCCTAAGGCTACAAGGAAAAATTTCATTTCATTTAAAAAAATAAAATAAAATAAAGCTGCAGGTAAGGGTAGTATCTGGGGATTAAATAGAAACAAAACCCATGTAGTCTTGTCGACATCCCCAGATTTATATAGAGTTCAGCCTCTGACATTCTAGTAGAATATCAACTACAGAGAAGTATTATAAAAAATCAGAAAATAGATGTAAAGGATGTTAGAAATAACATCCTCTCCCTTTGACTGGTTTGAAGCAAAATCAGTTTCTCTTATAATTAAAACTAAGTGTCCCTCATCTCTGGAGGAACTATTGGAATAACAAGGTCAAGGCTGCCACCCCAGCCAGGGAAGGGGAGCAAACCAAATGACAGTATAAATAAAAATGAAATGACAGTTTAGAGTGAGAAGGAGGAGTAGTGAGACAAGCAGACAGTAGAAGACAGAGCTGACCCTATACAAAATTTATTTGCCCTGACTCTCAAATCTCCCTTCCTGCCTTTATATATCTTGTTAACACCAAGTTAAGGGCTATCAATACCCTCAATTTTGCCCTTGGTAGTTCGAAGTCTAGCACTGTAGTCTCTCCATTCAGAGCAATGTATCCCTTCAGGTGCCACAGTCTCTAAAATATCATTCCTCTTTAAAAGTTGCACCGCTCTCAGTTCATTTCAGATGGAGGGAGGGGGAGAAGGAGTTAAGTAAATTAAGCTACTTAATCTAAAGTATGTGCTACAAGGAACCTCTGCCCAATAATCATACCAAAAAAAAAAGTTTTCCCTTATTAATAATCAAAGAAATGCAAAACCAAAACAAGATAAAAATTTCACTTATCAAATTGGCAAAAAGCATAAAGTTTAATAAAGTCCAATGTTGGTGAACATGAAATAAGCATACTCATACACCACTGGTTAGTATAAACTGTTACAACCTAAATACCACTCAAAAAGAAGTCAAAACAAAAAAATTATTATATATCCATATAATAAAATATTCTAATCATTTTTAATTATGTTGATCTATATGTGCCAATAGGAAAACAGCTCTGTAACATTAAGCAAAAAGTAAACTGCAGTTAAATAAGGTAAACAGTATAATATAATACTATTTGTATAAACTTTTTGAAAAGTAAACTTTCTGGAAACTGCTAAAAGTGAATTACCTTTTGAGAGAAGAGGAAAAATAGCTTTTATTTTTACTTCTCTGTACCATCAGGTTTTTTTATCATATACATCTACAACTTTTAACTTAAGACATACAAAGTCCTCTAATCCCCACAACCTTAACCGCTACTCTCACCATCAACTGTCCACACACTCCCCCTACTCCTCCATCTCAACATCTAAAGGCTGACTAGAATTGCCTGATGGGAATTTTAGCTAGTAGAGGATATATTTTGGAAATATACTTTGGATCTATATCTGGGGTTTTTCCTTAAAATCTCTTCACTCTAAAATCACCTCTGAGATGAAAAATGAGAAAAAGAATCCCTACACTGCCCAAGGAACCTTTAACTCTCATTTCCTGTTGGGGCCCTAACCATCCTCTCCTAGAGAGAGACAATCCTTATGGTTATAATATCCTCTCCTTCTCCTATCAGTTTTATATCTAGTCTAGGCTAATTTCGCTCTCCCACATAAAGAGCAATCTCTATTATTCCCAAGGAGGACGAAGGCTTGCCCCATGCAGAATCACTTAACAGGAGGAATCTTACTGTCTGGTTTTCTCAGCTCTCACCACCTTGGTGCAGATGACCAACCACTACTCTAAAACTTCTATAGGGCAAGATCTCAGTCCTTTTTAATTGCATCATCTCCGGTACTCTATGTATATGCAAACGTAATATCTGTTCATTTTACCTAAATCATGTTAGAGCATTCTCTGTAGAAGGGAGAGGCAGGTTAGAGGAGTACATCCAGGTCATGCCCTTTAAAGATACTTCCTGCTTTAATCAGTCTTCCATCACTGCCCTTAGCCACTTATAAGTTTTACAACTAAGCCAAGTACTTCTAATTACCACTTCTTATTAATTTCTAATCATTAGAACACAATAACTCTTATGGATTTTTTAAATATCTTAGATTATTGACTTTAAGATTTACTTTAAACAACTAAATTTTGCTCATCCAAGTTTAACCTTCATAATTTTCTCACTGTGCATGATCACCCCTGCCAACTAAAACAATTACAGCCTCAAAGCAGCAAACTTACCCTATTTTTGAACTAATTAGTGAGAAAAGGCTAAAAACCTTTTCCACATATTGGGGAAAATGGTTATAATCAGGTTGATAGCATTACAACGTGAGGAAGAGCTGACTTCTACACATGGAGGAGTCAGAACTGCGAACCATTTGGCAGCTTCTTAAATACGCTTAAAAAGTACATTCTCGGAGAAATTACTGGGCTTATTTTTAAACTAACTATTTTTGGAATTTTTAACATTTCCAAACAGGAATACTCAAACTAAACACAATTTTCTCCAAATATCTATTTGAATTGGAAGTGACAAATGACTTGTACAGCAAATGGAGTTTAAAAGTGAAAAAAAAAAAAAAAAAAAACCACCCTCATACACATACATACATCTTATAACAAAGTAAAGTTTTATACTAACCTTAAAATTACTCTGGCTTACAAGTTTTGGGAAAAATAAATAAATGCCATGTCGAGTAACAATGCACAATGAAACATCAAGCCCCTCCAGAAGAGAAAGACACGCAAGAGGTTATCTTCTAAGACAGCTGAAGTGGACTGAATCCTGGATAAAAATTATTGAAACCAGACTCGAAATAGATGGTTAACCTTCAAACTTTATTTCTTGACTGAATGAATGAAAAGAAGGGTGAAGGTAATGAAGAATAACATGCTACCTGGCAGTAATTTCAAATATCACTTAAGTCCTGAATTAAACAATACAATGTTGAAGATTTTAAACTTCCACAAGAAACAGAATTACCCCAATTCCACCACACAAACAGGGCTGTGATTCTGGATAAATCAATTAAATTAAAATCTGAACCTAATTTCTCATGCATATTGTGAGTTGATGACCATCTTTAAGTTTCCTTATAGCTAACACAAAGGAAACATAAATTTATTGTTTTCTTATTTACAGTACTTGTCATCCAAGTCAAATCACAATTGAGTCCTCCTGATAATTTTAGGCACACATGATCAAAAAAAGTAGCAATGAGGAAGCCAAAGGACAATCCTAATTCAAGAGGAAAAAACAACTTCCCAAAATAGTCCCCTCCACACTGTTTTGGGTATATTCTACCATTTTATTCTTCACAGAGTAAGTCCTAATCCAGGGGATCACTTTATTTTAGGCTTAACAAATTATTGATAAAGCCCAATCCTCAAAATGTTACTCTTTGGATCTAGTAAAGCTGCAGAACAATTTTTGAATAAATTTAAAAATAAAGCAACTTTTATCCAACAGCCAACTTAGACTACCCGTCAAATAAGCTTAGTAACATTGCATGACATCTCTTAACAACAAGCATCACTATCATCACCTTATCTCCCGTAATTCCCAGAAAAAGTGAGGGAAAAGACAGATATAACTAGAGAGGAATAAAATCAACAGAAAGGAAACAAAAGCTGCTGTAAAAACAAAGCTAATACAAGAAGAATCAATCTCAAAAAAAAAAAAGGAGAAAATAAGAAAGGGCACAAAAGTTCTTTTCAAAAAAAGGCGGGGAGAGGTGCCAATTCAAACATTACTTGCTCATTTAAAATATTCACACCTTGAAGTAACACCCACCGGAAAAAATAATTTTTTAAACCATTAAAAAAAAAAAAAAAGCACTACTTCAGGTACTTCAGTAATCAAAGAATGTCTAAAGTGCACCTTTCCTATACGTATTTGTAAATTTATTTCCAGAGAGTAATGTTCTGATTGAAGACGTTTTTATAGTTAAGTTTGTGAGAATAAATCTATCTTAACATAAGACGTCCCAAGTTGAAACTTTCACCTACATACTCACCACTATAAATTTTAATTGGGTTTTCTGCTATCACCAGGTGATACAAGATTAACTGTTCCACAAACTGACCTGCATACACAATAGGAATGCTCATCTTACTGTCCCTAAAAATGCTAACATCTTTGACAAATGTACTGCATAGATAAGAAGTGTCCTTTTCAGCCTTTATTTTGCTTAATATCACACTTTTCTATTTTTTTTTTTTAACTTCTATGTAAGTAGTACGTGAGTTAATACAATGTTCTATCTTGGAACTTTACGTGTGTAAGTTGAGAACAATGATTGTATATCCATTCAAGTTTTAAATAATTGCAATTTATTTACAGCTCACCTCATATATAATCACACTTTTATTAGGAAGACAGGAGAAGACTCCCAACTCACTCAAGACCCTGACCGGCCTTCGAAATTAAAGGCTGTATCCGAAGTTTCCGAAACTATTTAATAAGAGTAGGGTCGTTCAGGACAGCCCTACCCATCCATCATTTCATAATAAAAGTTTAAAAAAAAAAAAAGAAGAGCGTTCATAGTATATCTTCAAAGCAAAATAAAGGGTTCCCTTTTATTGGGCTAGTGAGGATTTTTAAAACGTTAAAAGGAGTTGAGAGAGTAGGGAACTGCTGTTCCGAGCCCTTCCCTGAGTTTACACGGTGCCCGGGATGGTAGGCAGCAACATAATCAAGTCAGAAGGCGAGGCGCTGCATTTCAGGGTTCAGATTCATTCCCTCAAAATAACTGTACCTCTGCTTGGCGTAGCTTGAACGTGTGCACCAAAAAACAGCAGCAGAAACAACGTGCAAGATTTTCCTTCTGACCAAAAACTTTTCAAGTGTCACTAACCTGAGTGCAAAAACGTCAACTATCTACAACCGCACACCATTTTCATTGTCATTCCAACTCCGAGGCTTCCTAAAGGAAAGCCAGAGCCCAGCCGACTGCCGGGAGGAGCCCTTCCAGCCAGTGCGGAGCTCTTCCTCCACCAGATCCTCCGGTTCCCCCAGCACCAGCTCCGAGAGCGCGTTTAGCGCGCTTTATCTCCGGCCACGGGCAAGTAACAGTGTAAAAATGTCACTCTAGCAGCCCGTTTCCTCGCCCGGAGCAAAGGCTGGGCGGCACGGGCGAGGCGCGCGGGGACCCGGCGGAGGGGCGAGGGCGCCCGAGGCCCGCACGCAGCCCGGGGTGCAGCCCCGACCCGCGCTCCCCACCCCTCGCCCGGAAGGGGGAAAACCCGCCAGCGGGAGGATTCAACAGGAGCACCGCGCCGCCCGCCTGCCGCCCGGGAAACAGCCGCCGGCCGGCCGGGACGCGGGGGGAGGGGCGGCGGCGGCGGGGCGCGGGCGACCAGGCTGCGGGGCGCGGACCCCCGCCCGCGCGCAAGGTCACCGCCCGCCGCCCGCCGCCGCCGCCGCGGGCGCCCCGGCTGGGGCCAGGGCGGCAAGTTTAATTTCCCGAGGCTGTGACTGAGTCCGCGGCGTGGAGGGAGCGCGCCCGGGCGCGGGGCCCTCCCCACCCCCACCGCGCAGCCCGGCCCACGCCCCCGGCCCGCGCCCCACTCCTCCGGGCCCGGGCCGCCGCCAGGCAGCCGGCGGCTGCAGCCCCCGATGCCGTGAGGCGAGTCTCGGCTGGCAGGCGGGAGGCGCTTGAGCCCCGCCACAGACACAGCCGCGGTGGCGGGCGCTGAAAAATGGAGCACGGCGATCAGAAAAGAGAGACATTTTCTTTCCGTTAACTGAATTGTTTCCTACCTCCGGGTTCCCGACTCGCTACTCCTCTCACTCCGCTGCTCTCCGGGATCCGCCGCCGCCGCCGCATCCAATCGCCTCCTCCCCCCCTCCCCTTCCGCAGCCAGCCCGGCCGTTCCTCCTCCTCTCCGCTTCAAAATGGCGCCAAGCGCTCTTCGGCGGCTGCTCCAATCGAACCGCCGCGGACAGCACCCGGGGGCAGGCAGTGCGCGGCGTGGGTGCGCAGCGCCCCCTGCCGGCCAGACAGCCCCGGGCGCGCGCCCGCCCGCCCGCCCTCTGGGCTCCCCCCGCCCCGCTCCGTCCCCACGCGCGCGCCCAGCTCCGCTCCGCCCCATCGCGCGCGCACGCAGCCACACAGGCACGCCGCCGCGGTGGCCGCGCTGTCAGCGAGTCTTGCGGCTGTCAATGCTTCCTCTCCCTCTGCGGCTTCCTTGACTTTTGCCGAAAACCACATAAATTGTTACATATCTCTAATATCTCTAACTTTGGAGATAGAAGTTGCGTATTTTTTTAAGACGCTAAGATTGAGTACTGATGTGCCATATACGTGAAACTGGTATTAACTTATTTGCACTTTATTTGGTAACTCTTACCCAGTCATCTCAAAATACCATAAAATAGTTTTTCTACGCTGTGTCTATTACCTCTCTACTTAATCCAAGCTTTCCCACTCTGAGGAACTCTCTAAGCGGTAGGTGGGGAGGAGGACACAGGGATGCAACCTGTAACAAAGCATTTCACTCATTTGTTTTGTTATCAGTTGTTTCTTTATCAGTTTCTCCCTCCTTATTGGAGGGAGAAATAATCTGAATACCGCGAAGGTGCCTTGCAGGAGTTAGGTTTCTAAACCCTTTTACCCCCCAGGTGGGGCCGCTCCTCCTTCCCGCAGCTTTGGAGGAGTGTGCTAAGAGTTGATCTGGCAATTACTATTAGGACAGAGAGAGGGGGGGAAATTAAGGCCTCAAAGAAGCTTAGTTTCTAACAAAAAAAAAAAAAAAGTGTTTTACACAACACCAAATGGATTTACAGAAATTGGTAATATAAACCTTCATTACAGCAACACTATTTAGGAAAACTGGAATCAGACATTGGTCTTCAAACAAATAGGTGTTTTTAAAGCCCCAAACACTTCTGTGATTGGGGCTTTAAAAAATAGCCAAGTGTGGGGGCAAGGTGTATGCAGTAAATCTCTGTACCTTCCTCTGAATTTTGCTGTGAACTTAAGACTGATCTAATAAAATAATGTCCCAAAAAATAACCAAGTTGTAATTCATCAGGAGAAATATAATTGGATGTGGCATCATTTAAGACGGTTAAGAACATAAACCATTCAAAAATTAGTTGTGACTGCTCTCTACTTGGAGAAAGAGGAATTATGTGGGATGATGTAAAAAAAAAATGCTGATTTTATACAGACTTGGTTAGGAGAATTATCTTTGATTATAAAGAACCACAAACCCAGTCACCAGCTGTATTAGTTTTCTAGAGCTGCTGTAATAAATTACCACAAAGTCAGTGACTTAAAACAATACAAATATGTTACAGTTCTGTAATTCTGAGGAGTGGCAGGGGTTTAACTGAGCTAAAATCAAGATGTTGGCTCAGCTGTGTTTCTTTCTGGAGAGTTAGGGAAGAATCCATTTTCTTGCCTTTCCTTCTACTAGAGGTTGATCGGATTGCTTATCTCTTGCCCCACTTCTCCGTCTTCACAGTCAGCATGGCAGCAACCCTCTGACCCTGTTTTCATTGCTACATTTCTTTCTCTGACTCCCTTCTGCCTCCATTCATTTTTAAGGACCCTTGTGATTATATTGGGCCCACCTGAGTAATACAGGATAACTGCCTAATTTAAGGTCATATGATTAAAGCCTTAATTTGATTTGCAACCTTAATTCCCCTTTGCTATATAAACTAATATATTCACATATTCCAAGGAAGATGACAGAGAGATCTTTAGGGGCTATTATTCTGCCTACCACATTACTCATTTTGGGTTATGAGGACCTTTTGTGGGTATTTTTTGGTTTTGGGGTTTTTTTTTTTTTTTTTTTGGTAAGGTATAAAGCTGAGGTTAAGGGAATTAGGAAGTTGAAAGACATCAAGAATGTACATAGTTAATATGAACAACCCTAAAAACACCTACATTGCCCCAGTACATTTTGAATACTCCTCTACAGTACTCTGCTACACAACTAGATTAGCCTTACTACACTAGAACGTGGTTTTCTGAAATCTCTGGTATTCCCCACCTGAAGCCAGAAATTATATAGTCTTGACTATCCACCCTACCCTATCTGGGGGACACTTGAACCTTGAAGGATGTGGTAGGAAGCATGTCAGCAGATGCATGCTGAAAAATTATCTCTTGAGAGTCTAGAATATCAATGAATGCCACTTAAAATAATTTCCAAGTTAAAAAGAAAATAGAATGCTATATGAATGTACTCCTTTGGAAATATAGTTCTTAGTGTTAGCAACTATACTTACTGAAATATATGAATAGCAAAAATAATGCAAGTCAGAATCACTTTCAAATGCACTGGGAGGGGGTGCCTGGGTGGCAGTGGGTGAAGCCTCTGCCTTCGGCTCAGGTCATGATCCTGGTCCTGGGATCAAGCCCCGCATCAGGCTCTCTGCTCTGCAGAGAGCCTGCCTCTCTGCCTACTTGTGATATCTCACTCTATCAAATAAATAAATAAAACCTTAAAAAAAAAAAAAAGACTTTTAAAAGAATGCCCTGGGAGTATGCTGAGCTATAAGAAACTGTGTGGGTATGTCAAAAGGAATAAAAAAGCAGAAGAGAATTTCTGAAAGGCCTTGTCTGATCAGAATATTATTCTACTTTCACATTTATCATTTCATTCCAAAAACAACAAACTATATATCATACAACAGCATCCTAGACAGCTAGTAAGTAAATGAGGAGACTGGGCCCTACCTAGATATAAGCTGTTATTTATTTCGTGCAATTTGAAGTACATCCCAAAGGCCAGTCAAGCTGAAAACCTGACCCCTGCCAGCCTACAACAGTGCTAAAATTCTCACCAGACTAATTCTTTGGGTTAAAGCATTGGATCTCCAGAAAACATGTTGAAACGCCATTATATCACTTGAAAAAGGTAACCTGTTAGCCCATTAGTATCTGTTAGTAGAGACTAAGCCAAGTGGAAATTAACTTTGTGATGTTTAGGCATTAGGCAATCAGGTAATAGACTGAACCAATCTTCTCCAAAACTCTCAAGTCAGACCCTTATTCATGATGCAGTCATCATGGAAAAATATCACAGAGGCTCTTCTCCTCCACCCTCATCTAAAACTCAGCTCCTAGTGCCTAGAATTCCTCCGTCCATGATTAATTCCCTGTACTAAGCTCTGTACCCATTCTGTGACCCTCTTTATTTTTATTTTTTTAAAGTAAATTCTACCCCCAACCTGGGGCTCAAACTCACAACCCTGAGATTGAGAGTCACGTGTTCTACCAAATAAGCCAGCCAGGCATTCCTTAAACATTGTTCTATTTTGCCCATTCCTTTTATTTATTCTTATTTAATTATTTAATTTCTTAAGAGTAAGCTGTATACCCAGTGTGGGGCTTGGCCTCAAGACCCCAAGATCATGAGTGACATGTTCTACTGAGCCAGCCAGGTGCCCCTTCTGTGACCCTCTTTAAAAATGCAAATATTCCTGGAGGTATGCCAGATTCATCTGGTCTCAGGGCAGTGGTTCTCAACTGGAGTGGAGTGAAAGAATCCCAAATTCAACTGGGAAACTTCTGAAAACCACATGTGCCTCTGAGCCCACACTTCTACTGCCTTATAATAACAGATAATTTTCTTTTCTGTGGAGAGATATAAGAGATACAAAGCTGAGAAAGGCACTGGGATTTCCAAACAGGGAGAAGAGCTGGAAGGGGAAGGATGCCACAAGGGAAAATTAGGGGAAAGTGACATTTGCCTACTTGGTAATACCAGAGCTAACTAACATAAGCCAAGGCAGTTTCTTTCTGACTTTCTTCTTAAAGCAAAGAAAATACTTTCTTTTGAACATTGTCTTAGAGGTCAATGGTCTTACAAGTTGTTAAGTACACATTTTTCCTTAGAGAATTCGGGACCATCTTTTTACCCACCTAATAACTAATGGTACACCGGATCTATGCAGACATTATACTAAAGTTATTTTTTTCTGAAAAATTCTCTTGTTCTTTGAAGAAATGTGTGTATGCGTGTGTTATCAAATATCATTTGGGTAAATATACACACTGGGCAGTGTTGCCTTGGTTTCCTGGGAGTCGAATAGCATAGGTCACCATTGTGATTGAGGTCTGAGCTGCTTGCTGACCGAGTATTTCTGAATGTTTAAGGCAGAACAGCCAAAGTAAAGACCATTTACTCTTAGCCACAGTCAGCACTCAGCCATGCGTGCAATACATGGGTCGGAGCTTGATTAAAGGTAGGAAATTCCATTTATTTACACTGTAAATCCATGCAATCCAACTGAAATAGGATATGAACCATGTATGTAATTTAAAATCTTCCAATTTTAGAAAGTAAAAAGAAACCAGTGATATTTATTTTAATAGCATTTTATGTAACATAATATATCCAACATATTGTCATTTCCACATACAATCAATATAAAAATATGAGATATTTTACATTCTTTTGTTCGCATTGTGAATTTTACATTTAAAGCACATCTCAATTCCTACTAGTGATATTTCAAGTGCTCTGTAAGCACATATGGCAAGTGACTTCTTATTGTTGACAGCACAGCCAATAAACCCTGGAATCAAAAATGCCACTTTTAACGACTTATAATAAATAGCAAACGTTGTTTCACTATATATTCTTTGCAACTGCGAAGCTTGTTATGAATTATGCTAATATCAGTTGAAGGGCATGTATTTCAATATATATGGTATACAAACATATATATACATACATAGTCTTATATACATTGTATGTATATGGTTATCTTATATTCATGTTTCTAATGTAGAATAATGACTTAATCTAAATTTCATATTTATATCAGGTATATCATTGGTTTAGCTACGTAAGAAAGCAAATGAGAATTAATTTAAGAAATATTATGATTAGCCACTAGAACTAACCATAATCAAAGCAAGCAGTTAAAGTTAATACCAGAAGCATACCTATAGTAAATACATGAGTTTATTAAAACCATGTTTTTGTTTAGAATAAATTTCTTTATACATTGTTAGACATAATGAGTAATAGAATAATCTAGCCAGATGATTGAATGGAATAAAAATGAGGACTTTCTCCCAAACCTCTTATTTATATTTTGATTTTAATTAATTCTCTTTCATCCAAGGCAGCTTCTACTAGTGTCAATTAGGTAAGTCTGAAGCTATGTAAGGGCCCACCCCTACTTCAACCTACTTCCTTTACTTAACCACTTTTATTTAATATTAATCTTTACTTCTTTGCCACTTTGTACAAACATGCTTCTTTCCCCATCACTTTTTTTTGCCTGTAGGTTTACCCTTCCTCTTAATTCCCTTTTTCTCTCCATAGTCTACTGCCTTGCTGTTTACAACTGTAGAATATTTTCACCTCACTTTTTTGAAAAAGGGCAAAAATACTACCTTCCCTGTTCTTGTCCAGGATCTCAATCATCTCTCCCAATAAGGTGTGGATACTATGTTAATTCTACCTATGTATGTATATTTAACAAGTATCTTCTTTATAAGCTCATGTCATTTCTACCCATTATAGAGGAGAAACTTTTCTAATAGGCTCAAACTAGGTGTGATTTCTTGTATAAAATGCACCTAATAAACCTTTAATTACTTGATGGTGCCTTTTTAAAATTTATTACCGGTGCACTTACAGATATAATTGCTTTAGAGCTGGTTAGGGAAGGGCATCAGAAAGATGTTGTGAAAACATTTTGAGAATTTTAAGGTTCACAAAGCATAGAAATGATCACCTCTTTCAATTCATTTTACATAAAGAAGCTGAGATCCAAATAGCTAAATGACTTGTCCAAGAATACAGAAAAAGGGAGAAATTTTAAGTGAATCTCAACATCTTCCAATTAATTTAGAAAGTAATTTCAGTGGAATTCACTCCATCTCAAAAACATGTTTGAACATCTTTTTAAAATGTAAGCCGCAAGCAAATGCTATGAATTTATGGATATACTGATTGACTTATGACAAGATGAGAAAAATGGAATATTAAGTGTAGTGCATGTTTGCTTCAATATGTTCTGTTGAATTTATTATATACGTGTATATATTATGTGTTATATAATATACAAAAATAATATTTTATATATATATAAAACCTTTTTATATGGTTAAAAAACATAAAATTTACCTCTTAACCACTTTTAAGGGCACTGTGTGATAATGTTAAGTATTATTTACATTGTGTGAAACATATCTCTGGAATTTTTTCATTTTTCAAAACGAAGACTCTATACCCATCAAATAACAACACCCTTCTTCCCCTGTGCCCCAGTTCCTCATAACCACCATTCTATTTTCTGTTTCTATAGATTCGACTACTTTAAATACCTCATAAAGTGGAATCGTATAGCATCTATCTTTTCATGACTAGCTTATTTTACTTAGCAGAATGATAAATCTTACTTTTTAAGAGTTCAAAGTTGGATAACTGAGAGATTTCTATACAAAACATCTTACCTCTCACTACCATCTAAAAATAAATTTTTATTTAGGAAATCATTTCTCATCAATCCAATTTCAGGAAATAATAAAGAGATATGGAACCAAGAGCAATTTCACTTGAAAAGTAATGAGAATGACACAGGAGAGTTTAGACTGCAGCTCTGAATATTTGGGCAAAGGCAGATGAATTCGTACAGTATGATATATTTCATATACATATATATTCAATATCTAATCAGTGTTTTATCTCACACAATCATCAAAATCAGCATTCCAGTGTAAGATAACTAAAACACCAAACCAGTTTTTCAATGTCATGTTTCTATTCTAGGCAAACAGGTCTGTGTTTGTGTCTGAGGTAAAAGCCCACTCTACAGCTACCCAAGTTTGTATCACTTTTCATTGCAGGGAAATTAATTTAACTTCTGATACTTACTCTTCAAAGATATGTGAGAAGCATCCTATTGTATTTCTTCAGGTTGTAGTGGATATAAATACGGTATTTGAAAATTAACTTTATTCAGTGACCAGCAGATGGAGCTGTTGAAAAATGTTGGCGTACTTTAAAGTTTTTTTGTTTTTTTGGTTTTTTTTTAGTTTGCTGAAATAAAACCAATTTAAGTATATTCTTTTCTTTATATATGTAAATATGGTGTTTATTATAGAGAAATCTGGAAATGCAGTTAAGGTTAAAAGGGAAAGGGGCATCTGGGCAACTCACTAGGTTGAGCATCCCACTTTTGGTTTCGGCTCAGGTCATCATCTCCTGGGTCCTGGGATCTAGCCCCACATAGGGCTTCTATTTCAGCTGAGAGTCTGCTTCAAGATTCTTTCCCTCTGCCCTTCCTCCTGTGTGTGCATGTGCACACACACTCTCTCTCTTTCTCAGATAAACACATAAATATGTTTTTTAAAAAGGAAAAATACCTATTATAATCATGCTGCTATAGAAAGTCACTTTTAATGCTTTGTTGTATGTCAGTCCAGAATATACCTTATCCATACATTTACATTTTATAAAAATGTAATGTTTTATGATATTAATAGACTATATATTTATAATGTTTTATAATGTGCCTTATCTTCTTAAAAATATAAGATGCATTTGCTTGTATGGAACTCTCCAGGGAGAATATTTAAAATATTTACAACTGTACAGAATAAGCAGGGACAAATCAGAATGGATATTGGATATAGCTTGAGAAGGATGCTGAATGTTGCCTGGGTGTGCCAGGCATTCATCCTTTAGTTGATGGGTGGTGAGCACGGTCTGGGGGGTGAAAGAAAGGGGCTGGAGTGCCCAAGGAGAAAGGAGAGTACTCAAGAGGTGAGGGAAGCAACTATGTAACAGCCTTATGGAATTCCTTCATTATTTTAGCAACTAATACAGTCACACCAATGCATAGCAGTTGAACTATCAGCTCTAAACCATCTGAAAGTATATATAAGGATACACAAACTCAATGTACTCCTAGAAGGGGATCTGGGTAGCTTGGGAACAGTTGTAGAAGAGAAAACTTTCACCCTTGGTACCATGATTAAGTATTTAACATCGAACATAATTTTTGAATATCCCGAATAACTTTCAGGTGAATAAATATGCACTTATATGATTATTTTTAGCAACTATATACTACCAATCTATCATGTCTATATATCATAATTTATTTAACAAACCCTCATTGTTTAAGTTCAGTAATGAATTGTAAAATAAAATGTTTAAATCCTTAAGTTCATGAAATATTTTTTAAATAAAAGCACTCAGTCACTGTAGGAGATTGCTAATGAACCAACTCATCATTTTGAAATCTGGCAAATAAAGGGAAATAACACATCATTTATCCTACCTGTCTATACAAACTGTGCCAATGGATAATCATATAGTTTTCCTTGAACAGAAGAAGTCTAGCTAATAAAAAAGGAAGGATAGAATTAGAATATCATTTTTTTAAAAACTTGTATAAAAATAACAGATGGAGACACTGAGCATAAATACCTGCTGATATCACACAGAAGAACAAACATTGGACGCTCTCTGATGGAAGAACATAGCAGCACCCATGGCAGTAATAGTGCCATAATGGTCTAGACTAAACCTGATCAGGCCTCTAGATGCAAGTACCAAGTTTCAAAAAAAATAGAAAAACATATCCTGGTTTCTAAATTAAATTCCAAAGCTTGACACCAAAAGCAAAATAAACAAAAGCAAAAATAAGTGGGACTATATCAAAATAAAAAACTTTTGCACAGCGAAGGAAACGATCAACAAAATGATAAGGCAACCTACTCTATGGAAAAGATATTTGCAAATCATATCTCTGATAAGGAGTTAATATCTGAAAGAAGCTTACAACCCAGTAACAAACAAATAAACAATCTGATTTTTTAAATGGGCAGAGGAGGGGTGCCTGTGTTCCTCAGCTGGTTAAGTGCAACCTGAAATAAATGATAAAGAAGCCTAACTAAAAATGAGTTAACTCCTCAAAATCAAACCTACCTAAAGTATATAAGTACACACACAACACATCTACACAGAAAGACATCATAAGACTGTGTAAAGAAAGTGGATTTTGCTGTCCAATGAAATGAAGTTAGACCCCAACCCCACATTGTAAATTTTGGGCAAGTTACTAAACTTTTCAAATACTCAATTCAATGATTTGGAAAATCTAAATAATAATACCAGCCACCTTTCAGAGATGTTGTGATAATTGAAAATATTGTATATGAAGCTGCAAATACAGTTCTTGGGATATTGTATTTACTTAATAAGTAGAAATTATTATTAAATTCTATAGGTAAGTAATTTTATGTTTTATAAGAAAACTCTTAAATTAAAATGGGCATATTGCTATCATTTTTTGCATATTTTATAAACATGATAAAGAACAAGACTTGGTAACCTTTCAAAGATGGTGTGGCAAATCTTCACCATTCAGTTCCTTGGCAGGGAAATTGAAGTTCTTTTTTATGACTTGGGAGCATCACCAGGCTGCTGAAGGCACTGCTAGCATTTCAAAGATATCTCCTTTAAAAACACAAAGCTTGCAGTAGAGGGGATGCTGGGGATGAGGAGGTCAGGTCTAAGTCAGCAAATAGCTTAATTGTCAGTTGCTGGAAAAAAAGAGGGATGAATTGACTGTCAGTGGAAAGGAGAGGTAACTGAATCAGAGGCTAGGCACCAGAGAGAAAGTCAAATACACAATCTACTTTACATAAGACCCCTAGTTCTATGGCTTTACCTCATCAAGACAATAGTCTCCTCTTTCTAGTCCTGTCCTCTTCATAACCAAACCCTCGCAGAGTTCTACAAAGCAATTCTAATCTTGCCATTTCCCTGCTTCCTTTCCTTATAATCATAGCCCAAAACCCTTTGTATGTTTTACACAGTTCTTTGTGACCCTTCCTCTGGCTTATCTTCCTAATACAATACACAGTGTATGCTCTGGCTATACACAATTATTTGAAAGGTTCTCCGTCTTGCCTCCTTGACTTTGAATGTTTTGTGCCTTTTTTTTCCCCCAGAAAAGTCTCTAGACACTTTTCCAGATTCGACTCAAGTTTGCCCATCCTGAGAAGCCCATCATAATGCCCAGGTAGATTTGGATAGTCCTTTAGCCATCTTATTCATGATCCCTGCCTAGTATAACTTTATTCTTGCTCTAATTACTTTGTATTTTTGTTGCTTATATATCTAAATCCCCACGAGACCATGAGCTCCTTGGAGATAACCATAATTTATATTTCTTTTCTCAACTGTTAAGCCAGAAAGACCTTCCTGTATGTTGCATGAACTAATGTTAATGGCTAGAGAATATTAAAGATGACCATGGTGATATTTGTGTGCTGGAGGAACAGTCAGAGGCAGAACAACAGAAGCTAGATAAAACTGAGTTAGCAATTGGACTCCAGATTTAGTAGCGATCTATATGATCTTGGGAGATATCCTTAACCTTTTCGAACCTTACATTTCCTCACTTGTAAAATGTTTTATAACCCTCCCCTACAGACCTCTATCATTTCTCTCTACACTGAGCACATTCTAAAATGGAAATCGGACCAAGTTACCTCCTGGCTGTAATGGCAACCAATGCCCTCAGGATGAAGACCCACTTAGAATCACTACAAGATCCTTAACCATCTAACTTCTGCTAAGTGGCACAGCCTCGTATTTCTCCCTAAGCCCTGATGGGGCTTCAAGTCCTTTGAAAGACCAGGACACTTGACAGTCACTGTCAACTAGTTCCAATGGTTTCTTTGAGATGAAATCTTCTCACCAGCCTGGATTGAGATGTTGCCTTCTCTGATCCATCAAGGCTGAGTTAGGTGCCCCTTGCACAGGTTTCCGTAATTCATGGTCAGATTTACTTTTTAGAAAAATCTTGTCAAAAGAAATGAAATCTTGCCATTTGCAATGACATGGATGGAATTTGATGGTATTATGCTGAGTGAAGTAAGTCAATCAGAGAAAGACAATTATCATATGATCTCTCTGATATGAGGAATTTGAGAGGCAGGGTGGAGGGTTGGGGCGTAGGGAAGGAAAAAATGAAATAAGATGGGATCAGGAGAGAGACAAACCATAAGATACTCTTAATCTCATGAAACAAACTGAGGATTGCTGGGGGTGGGGGGGTAAGGGATAGATAGGGTGGCTGAGTTATTGACATTGCGGAGGGTATGTGCTACGGTGAGTGCTGTGAAATGTGTAAGCCTGGTGATTCACAGACCTGTACCCCTGGGACAAATAATACATTATATGTTAACTTAAAAAACTGAAAAAAACAAAAAAGGAAAAAAGGAAAAGAAGCCTGAAACAAAACAAATCCTGGAAAAAAAAAAAAAAACAACAACTTGCAAGTAGAATGGGCCTTGTAGTGGGGAATAGATAACAATGAATTCAAACATGGCACTTTTGGTTTTTGCCTGGAAGATCTCCAAATGGTGGTATTGAATTGATACATTTGGCTGGATTCAGGAGTGAGGTTAGAGATGAAGATAAGGGGAATTTTCAATAAGCAAGAACTAGTTGAAGTATTAGGACTTGGATGAACTCTTTTAAAGAGAATATGTAGACTAATAGTGAAATAAAACTCTGAGGTCAAAATCTTCAAGATCATTGGTATTGGATAAGCAAGAAGGAAGAGGAGCCCACAAAAGCAGAACAGAGAGTTAAAAAAAGAACGTATCAAAGAAAATCACAGTCAACAATGTCAAATGCCACAAGGAGAGAAGGGCAAAGAAGAATCCATGGATCCGGAAATTAGAATCCCACAGGAGATATTAGTGCCGGCAGTTTTCATGGCACAGTGGGAGATGGAAGTCAGGTTGCAGCAGGGCTGAATTGTGTATGGGAAGTGAGAATGCTTTCCTTTTTTTTCTTTTTTTTAAGATTTTATTTATTTATTTGAGAGAAAGAGAATGAGAGAGAGAGCGAGCATGAGAGGAGAGAGGTCAGCGGAAGAAGCAGACTCCCTGCTTAGCAGGATGCCCATTGTGGGACTCGATCCCAGGACTCCAGGATCATGACCTATGCTGAAAGCAGTTGCCCAACCAACTGAGCCACCCAGGCACCCAAGAATGCTTTCTTTTTATAGCATAGCTATGAGATTGTTGTGACAACTGTAATTTACTTTAAAATACTTCCCATAGACAATGTGAACAATGTGAGCACACATAAGTGTGTGTTCAAGCCACACTCAAGATGCAGCTAGCATTCTAATTAGTCATTCACATGGTAAGGGAAGTGAGTCAACTAGCCATGTCCCAGAGGGTGTTATCACCACCATTTGGCTGGTCATATCTCCATCAACACCACTTTGTTTACTAAAGTCAGAAATGAATTTTCACAATTAATGGACTTATAAATACCGTGGAGGATATTAAAAATGGATTTTCACTAGTTGAGATTTAAAGTATTCAAACTAAAATATTCTGGGGATCCTGCCCACCTGTACAGGAACAAGTGATAAGCATAGACACCTATTGTCTCTGGTGTCTCTGGTGTATGGTTGAATACCTTTGGGGTGGTATTCAACCGTAAGTCAGTAGGGTTTCTAGTTCACCAATGCCAACTACAAAAAGTAAAAGAATTTTTCTTTGGAATACTATTCCACCTGCCTCAAAAGAACCTTTCATGCAAGGTGGTGGTTGGAGCACCAAAGGAACAAAGAACAAGCTACAGTAAAGGCTCTATGAACTCTTTTGTGTTCACTGTTTAAACACAAATGTTTGCACATAAATGTCTGTTAGGTGAAACAGAAACTTGGTTTCAAGGTGATGAGGCAAGGGAGCAGGAAGTAACCCTTACTCAGTTCTAGCTATAGAAGGCAATTATTACCTATCAAAAAAGAAGCTAAGAGTTGGTTATTACTAAATGGGCTGAGCTCAGCTAAAAGTAGAAATGAAAAAGAAAGATGGGGACCCCCAAAAGAGGGATGGAGAGCATTGAGAATTTTATTTTCTCTGTCCATGGTACCAGCTGTTTTGCTTCATCAAAGCTGTAGTGGCCTTGGAGCATCTGGGTGGCTCAGTTTGTTGGGCATCCAATTCTTGGTTTTAGCTCAGGTCATGATCTCAGGGTCATGATCTCAAGACCGTAAGAGTGAGCCCCATGAACTCCAGGTTCAGTGAGGAGTCTGCTTCTCTCCTTCTCCCTTACCCTCTGCCTTCTGCACCATGGCCCACCCACCCCCACCCTGGCTCATGCACACCTGCCCTTTCTCTTTTATAAAAACAAAACAAAACAAAACAGTAGTGTCCTCACCATTCTCAAAGGCATAACCTGTACTACACGAGACAGATGATTGATTTTATCACCGCTTAGATGGCAGACTTAATCAAAATTCTGTGACTTAGTCCTCCAAGGAAGAGATCCCAAGAGTTAAAAAGTGAGAGTGATAGCTGCTTTTTATACCTACGAATAGTTTAAATGATCAATAATATCATTTTATTTTGCCATAATGAAAATCATGATAGTGACAGGGAGACCGAGTAGGAGAAAGAATAGAGATTTTTAGGTTCCTGGATAGAAAAAAACTATTCTTTGTAAGAAATTAAATGCAAAAATGGGATTAAACTATTCTTATTTAAAAGTACCAGAAAAATATAGCTGCAGAGACAATAGATAACTTTTTTGGTGACATTTTGTCCCGTTCCTCCATTAACTTTTCCAAATAAGAGAATACAGCTGCCAGATCTAGGAAATCTTGGAATTTCACTGTTTTTGAGGCAATGGAATTATACCATTTTGAGGTCTCCCTTCTGATGTTTCACTGAACTTGATGTTCCCAGGATGTAATCCCTTCCAACTGATAGCAGTGAATAAGACATAATGCTTTCCGAGGGGGGCTTTGCCTTGATGCATGAATTACACTGAAGAATAAAAAATTCACACTTTCCCTTAAATGTCATTAGAATGAACATTTTTAAAAATCAGCCTTCTGTAAAAAATCAAAAGGAAGTATTTATCATTTGACCAAAAGGCAAGCTACTGAAAGTTTCCTTCCACCCCACTATTGGATACCACAAGCGGGGTACTGGCTGCATGGACATGATACCTGGGCAGTGGAACAGGGGATGACACTCAGAAGGGCCAGAGTTTGATTTAATGCTCTGCTGTCACTATCCCGAATAATTAATAATTCTTTAACAAAAGATCCCACAATGCATGTCACTGGTCTTGCCCATGAGCATCCTATAGTTAAATCTCTGACCACTTGGCTGTCCTTTGGCTATCCTAGGCTCCATTTGGGGCCTGCCAAGGACTGATTAATGTCAGCCAATGTCAACTGACCCAATCTATCCCTCTGCATCAGAATGGGGAACTCCCCAGCTACCCCTATCTCCCAGGAAAATACAGAAATGCATTTTATTTTCTGGATTTGCCTATCAACAATTGTAAGGAGAACACAATTACCAAAGGAATGATTCCAAAGACTTCAAAGTAACACGGTGTCACAGTGATGTCCCTTGCTGTGTTCAGTTACAGTATCCCTTCTACAATGGCTACGGGATCATCTCAGCCTTGTTAGAATTCCACTCACAGACCCAGGCTGTTAGATGGGCAGGACTCTTTTTTCTCCAAAGGTCCTTCTGCCCAACACAGTTATCAGAAGAGAGAATTTCCACAGAGTAATGGGGTATGATATCAAAGTGAAATGTTTCCCAGCAAAGGACTGGAAAAAAGCAAGTTGTAAGAACAGGTGGAGGGAACAAACTCAGAAAGAGGAGAAAGAAGCAAGGAGAAAACCTGATATATGCATGCATATATAAACATGGAGAATGATGTGGAAGGAGACATGCCATCATGTTAATACTGGTTACCTCAGAAGAGTTGGGTGGAGTGAGGGCTGGTGGGGAGATGATTATCTTTTCCTTTACATACATGTCTTTTCTACTTGTTATAATGGGTGTATATTATGTACATTTTTTTACAAGTTCAATGACATTTTATAACACTCTTTTATAGATCAAACTTAGAAGTTTTATAATAATTTTAACAGGAACACATTCAAATTCTCCTAAAGTTAAATTTATTTTCTACAAGACATAATTTCTACTTTAAGTTTAAAGTAGACAGAGTTATGGCTAAGGGTGTGGACCCAGGAGGTAGATGGCAGAGTTTCAAATTCTGGTTCTCCCTCTTACCAGCTCTGTCACCTTAAGCAAGTTCCAGTTACAAAACCCTTCTGAGCCTGTTTCTTGGTTTGTAAAATACAGATCATAACAGTGTCTACTTCATAGGACTATTCAGAGATTCAATGATTCAAATATGTAATGCATTTAGAAGAGTGTCTGGCACTATCTGTTACTTACTTTAAAGCTCTCTGGATTGAGAACCCATCATTTATGAATGTAGATTATTGAAGCTGAGGCTTTTGAAATAAAGTAGTTTTTATTGCCACAGTACTAGTAATGTATTTGGGCAAATGCAAGTAAAACTGCTGTGTACTATGAATTTTAGGTAATATGCTATCTATAAAAATTACACTAAGATGTTCTATTTACTAGGATGTTTAAATCATAATGAAAGAAGTTGCTCAGGTTAAACTACATGAATAATAAACATGGAGTAAAGGAGGCAGCAAGAACACTTTCACATGAAAATCCAATCTATTACAAGAAAACATCAGTGGGTGTTTAAGGATTGAAAAATGACCCAGTACTGTGGGCTGAGCTGTGGGAGGACCTTAGTGAGTGCTGAGCTGTGGATGTACTTACTGAGGACGCAGTAGTAGGTAGGGTTGGTGCTACCTTGTGGAACACTTCACCAGACTCTTCACAACAAAAACTGTGGAAACAGGCCTTGTACACAACCAGGCAAGAGACATTGCCTGTAGACTGAATTTCCTCCATAAGTAAATAAGTCTTCTCCATTTTAGATGATGTCCTAAGGAACATGATTTTTCTCTTCTTCACCCCTTGCCTCCTCACCATGACCTTCTCTCCATCTGTGCCACGCCTGGCTCTATAGGGCATTCATCATTCCCAACAACAGTGGCAGATTCCGTTGTCCCCCTCCCTAATGCTCCCTTCTGGGGCACTTCAGTACACTTTTCCCTCTATTCCTTACACAATGCAGTCACTCTTTGGATCCTAAATCTCTGAACAGAGGCACTCAGAAGCTCAATCTTTTCTTTCAAATGTTGATTTATTTAACAGTAAAATAAATGCACATTCACATCATTTACAATTCAAAGTTACAAAAGGGTATTCTGTGAAATAACCCTTCTCATCCCCCAACCCCTCTCCAAAAGCAACCAATGTGTTTCATGTGTTCCTTCCAGAGACATTTTATACACACGTGTGTGGCCTTTTTTTCACATTTTTATACATAGTATCATATAGTACATGCTCTTAAGCATTTTGCTTTCCTCAAATAACAATTTAACTCAAAGATCATTCTATATAAATACAGAAAGAACTTTCTCATCTTTTCTGCTACATAGCATTCCATTGTAAGAAAGTACCATAATTGTTTAACTTGTCCTCTATTGATGGACATTAAGCTGTTTCCAATCTTTTCTTCTTAATGTCAAGATCCAGTTCTGAACTTCTTGTTTTCTTATTCTATATTTTTTCCCCTGATCCATCGCATTCAGTTATGGCTTTACCGATTATTAAGCACTAGGCAGCTGACAACCAAGTTATCTCCTACTCTGGTTTGGGGGTGTTGTTATTGTTGTTGTTGTTGTTCTAGTGAAATTAAGTCACACATTCCCAACTGCCTACTAGGAATCTTCTTTAGAAGAATCTACTCCCTCAAACTAAGCATATCTAAAATAGAGAATAATCTCCTCTTCCCACCCATCCTGCTGTGCTAATTTTATCTGAGATGCATGACATTTATTCACAATTCCACTCACTTACCCCCACACATCCATGCTGCTGTCACTATGTTTGTGGTATTCTATTATTCAGTGCACAACCAACTGCCATCACAGAGACAGAAAAACCAGAGTTGTATGGTTGCATAGCTAGATGGAGATATCCAAGAGACTGTCAGATTGAATGTGTGAGTACTTGATCTTGAAATGACATTGGAGCTATACCCCCATCTCGTCATTGAAAACCTTCAGAAAGTGTTGTTTCATTTCAGTAAGTTTGTCTTTCATCTCCTTTAGTTTTAGAGACCTTTTAGCCAATCTGAGGAGAATCAAAGTCAATTGGTAACAAAGGGTGGGGCTTCTGAAACTGAAACAGCTTGCTCATATAAGGTAGTGCCAGCTCATGAGAACAACAGGAGGAAGCCTCCTTGTCTTTAGGTCTAAGGCATGACACCTGTGATGTGTAGTGGCACAGCTCCCTATCTCCTCCCTCCAACCCTGTGAAATGAAGAGAATGCTTGTTCAGGGAGAAGATGGCAGTCACTCCAATGGCATATTATGAGAAAGTAAACCAGTGCAAGAACCCTACAGTGCAATGAAGCAGAGGCACTGGTAGCATCTTACCAAGGGGAAACATCAAAGCAGCATAGAAACACTTCCCAAAGTAAACAGGGAAGGTAACCATAGATGTAGGAGTCACATGAGAGCCTCAAGATGTGGGACAGGAGAGAGTACTGGGAGCCAAATGCTTTTTAAGTTTTATATCATAGACACACCTACATTTATAAGTGGGTACCTAATTTTCTATCTCTTACCTTTTCATCATTTGGTTAAGATTTTAGTTTCTGAAGAGAATCCTGTGTTGGAATGTCTATGGCTTAGTTGAATAATATACCAGAGTCTATCTGGTTTAAAATGTTTCCAGTTTAAAATAGAAGCTATGAAGAATGCCACAAATAAACCAGACATTTTAAGGAATTTTTTGGAAGATATAATGTTAATAACATTGACTAAATAGAGCTTTAAAAAACCTATACAGTAAAATGCATATATTTGAAGTGCACAATTTTGGTGTTTAGACATATTCACCCATGAAAGCAACAACACAATCAAATTAAAGAACATATCCACTACTCCTGAAAGTTTTTGTGCCCTTTTGAGTTCCTTCCCTTCTACCTTTTGACTCCTAACCCATCTCACCCTCCCCTCATCCCTACATTAGTTTGCTTTTTGTCACTATATATTAGTTTACATTTTCTAGAACTTTGGATGAAGGGAATCATATTATACCTGCACTCTTTTTTGTCTGGCTTCTTTCATTCAACAATATGATTTTTGAGAGTCAGCCATGTTTTGTATGTACCAATAGTCCTTTTTTTTGCTGAGTAGTCTTCCATTGTATGGCATGCCAATTTACTTATCCATATTGGCCTATAATGGTCATTGGATATGAATATTTTCCAATATTCATTGTTTCCAATCATGGGCCATTAGAGATAGAGTTGTTATAAACATCTTTTTCATGTGTGTACAAATATTCATTGGGATATATGTTTTCATTTCTCCTGGGTAAATGCCTAATATTGGGATGGCTGGATCATATGGTGGTGGATATTAAACTTTGAAGGAACTACAAAGTGTTTTCTAAGTGGTGGTACCATTTTACACCACAAGCAATGTATGAGAATTCCATAGGTTACACATCCTTGTCAATATTGTTATGGTTGTTTTTAAATTTTGAACATTTTTAATAGATGTGTAGTTTTATATATACATATATGCATATGTATATGTATACACACACACACACACACACACACAAATATATATAATTGACTTAATTTTCACTTTTGTCTTGACTGATAATGTTGCGCATCTTTTCATGTGCTTATTTGCTATCCATTTATCTTCTTTGGTGGCGTGTCTATTCAAATTTTCGAATTTAAAAAATTTGGGTTTTATTATTTTTGGGTTTAGAGAATTACTTATATTCAGGATATACATCCCTTAGCAGATATGTGATTGCAAATATTTTGTGCCAGTCTATGGCTTGTCTTTTTATTCTGTTAATAGTGCCTTTCAAAGAACATGAGCTCTTAATTTTCTTGGCAATTATAATTTGTCAACCACTTCTATTGTTTTCTTTTATGGATCATGCTTTTGATGTTGAATCTAAGAAATCTGCTTAAACCAAGGCAAAAAATAATTTCTCCTAACTTTTCATTGAGAAGTTTTGTATTTTAGAGATATTTGAAAGGCCTTTATAGATTTTGTGCTATTTTTGTATATGATACAAATCAGGGATCTTAGTTCTTTTTCTTTTTAAAAAATATGGATACCCAATTGTTTCAGCTGATATATTTGATATATCAAATATATCAAACTGATCTATTTATTCAGTATTTATATAACTGAACTTTTTTTTGATATATAGTTTCACTGGGTATAGAACTCTAAATTGGCCACTTTTTCTTTCATTAATTTAAAGATGTTGCTCCATGGGGTGCCTGGCTAGCTCAGTCAGTAAAGCATAAGACTCTTTCTCTCGGGTTTGGGAGTTCAAGAAAAGCTTACTTAAAAAAAAAATTGTTGCTTCACTACATTTCACTTTCATTTCTTATTTTATGCTAATTTTCCCTTCTTTCTGACCAGATTAGAAGACCCTAGAATGAAATACCACATGACCTCATGATTTAAACAGACCTTTTAAAAATGTTTGCTGATTTGACTTGCACACTATTTCACGTAACCAGGTCTATCTTCTTTCAATCGTCTGGTCACCTGGTCTTTCTTAAGTCTTAGTGTTTCTTGTAACTTCCCCAATCATTTTTTTCTCTTCCTCTCAACTTCCTTGGTTTTTTGTTTGTTTTTAAAGATTATTTATTTATTTATTTGACAGAGAAATATCACAGGTAGGCAGAGAGGCAGGCAGAGAGAGAGAAGCAGGCTCCCCGCTGAGCAGAGAGCCCAATGTGGGGCTCGATCCCAGGACCCCGACATCATGACCTGAGCCAAAGGCAGTGGCTTATAACCCACTGAGCCACCCAGGCGCCCCTCAACTTCTTTGTTAAGTGATAAAATAATGGCCTGTGTTTTATTCACTCAACAAACATTTATTGAACACCTATTATGTTCCAGTAAATATGCCAGTTGCTAGAGATGAAGCAACAAACAAGACTGACCAGCCATTTTCCTCATGGGGACTAAAATTCATAGGGGGAAAGAGACAATGACTAAGTAAACAAATAAATAATTACATATTGTAATTTGTGCAATAAAAATACTAGAGGGCATGCTATGATAGAGAATAACAAAGAAATATAGTATAAATAAAAAGGTCAGGAAAGTCTCTATGATGAGGCAACAATTTCAGCATAGACTGGAGGATGAATGCTGATGAATAAATCGCATATTTGGGGATGTGGGAGGAGTCAGAGAAATCTGGAAAGTCTGGTTCCAATTCAGGTTGAAGTATTGGGAATTTGGTCAGGACTGACTAATAATTTCAGATCCCTGTGTAAAATGAAAATGCCGATCCCTTGTTCAAAATGCAGAAAAAAAATGCATCATTAAAGGTACAAAGATAGATAACTTTTTCCTGTCTTGGTGATTTTTATTTGCCATTTAATGTCATGTGCTCTTGGATGTGGGGATACTCACAGGGTAAGTGTAGACCCTCACAGGTGCCAGGTACACTTCCCCTTGACTTGATATGTCTGTGCATTCATGCTGGGTTCCTTCTCCTGCCAGCCTCAGAAGGAAGCTTTGTATCCCAGCTCAGGATCAGGGAAGTCAGTCTCCCTTTCCCAAGGGCTCATCTCCCCATCCTGCCACAGATAGGCAACCTTCAAAGGATTTCCATTTCCTGTGCTCATTTGTATACCTGGATTAAGGACAGGCAAGAGGCTCCTCCCTGCTGAGTTGCCTGCCAAACATGCTGTGGTGATACCAACCCAGGATGGAAACAGCTGCCACCATGCCCCATCCAGAGATAACACTGGAGGGGCACCAAGGCCCATCTCCCAACTTTCCTATTACCTCACCCAGGACCTCTCTGGGGTCAGCAGGTATCAGTGGAATGCAGACCTTCCCACTTCAGTGTGACTGGGTCACCACCCCAGGTAGACAGTATTTGTGGTCATAGTGAGATGGGGGGGTGCTACAGGTGCAGGTCCTAAGATGGAAGTAAGCAGCCAAGAATTCATCCTACAGAAGTGGGGAGTTGGCAGGATGCTCCAACCTTCTGAAGCATGTTCCATATCCCATTTGCCTTACAAAACACAAATTCAAAGATTTAATTATTAAGAATTTTAAGATGGCAACCACAGAATACTAATCCTATATGGGGTGCCATTCTGATCACAGGCCCAGTGCAACCACATTGATTGCACAGTCATGCACTTAATGTCTCTGTCCCCCTAGAATTCATATATGGAAATCCTAATCCCTAATGTGATAGTATTAGGCTGTTGGGCCTCATGAATTAGGTTCATGAGTATGGAGACCTCAAGAATGAAATTAGTGCCTTTATAGGAAGGAATATCAGAGAGATTTCTCTCTCTGTCATGTGAGCACACAATGAAAGAATAGTGGTCTCCAAGCCAGAGACCAGGTCCTCATCAGATGCTGGATTTTCCAGTGCCCTGACTTTGGACTTCCCAGCCTCTAGAGCCATGAGATATAAATGTTTAATTAAACCAATCTCTAGTACTTTGTTAGAATATCCTGAATGGACTAAGACACATTCCCATGAAACTGTCCCTGAATCTGGTTTATCAGTCAATAGATAATGAGATTGAAATATTTGGTCTACAATTCTTGTTTTATAGAATTATCTTACCCTCAGAAATAATCTCAATTTCCAACAGTACGGAAATATTTAAGTACACTACAACATGTCTGTTTTGGATAATTATTTGACCATTAGCAATGGCTATAAGCATTTTAATCATGGAAAAAGTGCCTATGCTCTGTTGGTAATTAAAAGAAATAGGTATTTAAAAATTATATTCTGATTCTGTGAGCCAAATTATGTAAAGAGAATAAAAATGCATTAAAAAAGCCTGAAGGGAGAGATACCAAAATGTTAAGTTTTCTCTGGATTGTAAGCTTATGTGTAATACTTTTTAACATTTCTCTAGGGGATTTTTGTCATTTTTTTTGGTTATGTAGTATCCAATCCCAGACTTTCCAATGTATTAGCCAGCCACCTGGCAGAGAATACCACATTGTACATAGTCTTGGTGACAGGCAGAGATGCAAGGAGAGTTGAACTGGCCAGGCTTACCATTTTCCTTCTTCTGGTACAGTCAGTATACGGGCACATGACCTAGGATTTGGATAGTCAAACGTCTCTCCTGGGATTTTGAATCTTAAACTAATGTTAAAACTGTATGGAGGGACACATGGGTGGCTCAGTTGGTTAAGCAACTGACTCTTGATTTTGGCTCAGATCATGATATTGGGGTCCCAGGATCAAGCCTGATGTTGGGGTGTGGGGGGCGAGTTCATTCTCAGTGTGGAGTCTGCTTGAGATTCTCACCCTCTCCCACTGCCCCGCCACCCACCCCCGGCTCAGGTGTGCATGCTCTCTCTCTCAAATACATAAATCTTAATAAAAAAAAAGAAAAAGGAATATGGAGATAGCCAAAGGTTGATGACAAGCAACGTTCACTGTAGTGCTGACAAGACTTTTCTGCAGATATACTTACTGCTTACATAGTTCTTCTAGTGAGCCATTCCTGAAAACCCTTGCAGCTGTTCATTCATTTCCACGCTGGGTTCCCAGCTGATCCTGGGCTTTTTATCCTCTGATATCTTTCCCCTAAATTCCCTTCTGCTTAATCTAGTCAGAGTTGGTATCTATGACTAGTACCACATAATAGAACTTATTTATCCTTTCAGTATTTCCACATTTTCTATGACAGCAATGCATTACTTTAATAGAATAGAGGGAAAAATTTTAAATAGGAAAAACATCACTAACCCATCCCCCAATCACTCTCCTCTCAGCAGTCTTAAACAATGATTGAGTTAAAAAATAAATTTGGGAGCGCCTGGGTGGCTCAGTGGGTTAAAGCCTCTGTTTTTGGCTCAGGTCATGATTCCAGGGTCCTGGGATCGAGCCCCACATCGGGCTCTCTGCTCAGTGGGGAGCCTGCTTCCCTTCCTCTCTCTCTCTGCTTGCCTCTCTGCTTACTTGTGATCTCTGTCTGTCAAATAAATAAACAAAATCTTAATAAATAAACAAATAAATAGCATTAAAAATTTGGCTTCTGCATTTGTAGGTTCTAAAAATAATATCATCCTTATGTAACGAAATGTCAGTATTTTTAAAAATAAATTTTACGGGACGCCTGGGTGGCTCAGTTGGTTAAGCGGCTGCCTTCGGCTCAGGTCATGATCCCAGCGTCCTGGGATCGAGTCCCACATCGGGCTCCTTGCTCGGCGGGGAGCCTGCTTCTCCCTCTGCCTCTGTCTGCCTGTGCTCGCTCACTCTCTCTCCCTCTGTCTCTGACAAATAAATAAATAAAATCTTTAAAAATAAAAAAATAAAAAAATAAATTTTACTGCAGGTAACTACAAATATTTATAATGGAAAAATCAATAAATCACACCACTGATGGTGAATTAGTGAAGAAGCCCTGGAAGTCATATATGAGGTTTTATTGAAGCTACATATTTTTTGAAAAAGCAAGTATATTGACTAGTTGCTCTGAAAAATTGCCTATAAGATACACTTTCCAATGACCTTAGCACTAAACAGCCAAGAAAGATGTTATTTCTGCAACTCCTGATTAGAAACATAAATGGTTTCACATCCAGATACATACAAATTTGTGGGAATTAATTATATTCCATGAAATAAAACTATAAAATATTTTATTGCATAAATTTTTTTTACCCCCAACCCCCTGAAATATCCTGTTGAAGATATCAAAACTGTCAAATGTAGATTTTCTTTATGAATAAGATAAAAATTTATGTAGTTTTGTTGAAAGATAGTTTTAAGAAGAGCTTCCTTAGAGTTCATTTGAAAATGATTGCTTATTTCTTCTTCCATTTCTTTGTATCATCTTATTTGTGTGAAGTCTGGTACAGCATATCCTTTATAAAATTTGGTTTTTCTGTAAGGACAGACCTGAAAGATGAGTGGGGGTAATAATGCCTATCACTAGAGAACATACTTGTTAGAAGACTGAATGGTGGGTATTGTAAGGTCCAGACCAACTGGAGAAGCTAGCTGGCCCCTGCTTTGGCCTCATTACACCTGTGTTGTTACTACCTTCCTTGCTATCACCACTGCCAGGGAAAAAATGCTCTCCCTTGCTTCTCTGTTTAGGATTTACTGACCCTGTCACTTTCAGGGATAAGTGCACCAAGCACGATAAGTAAATAAATGTATTGTTTTCTTATTTACAAAATACCTCCTAGTGTCATTTTGGGAGCAGGACAATACATGTGAGGCAGGTAGAACAAATGAACTGGGACTTGGCTTATGACCTGTTGTAAGCTGTCTATAGTTTAAGCATAAATAATGTGGCTACATGCAAAAGTTCAAAGATGGTGCACACCAAGGGTAGTCCTCACTCATAAAAATATTAATGGGAAAGTTGAGGCCCACAAGAACCAAAAAATATGGACAACATAATATGGCTTATTAAAGTATGTTCAGAGAAAGAAGATCAAAGGAGACTGGGAAAGTAGAACTCTCAACTATTTTGTCTATTTTGTTTCTAATTTCTCCATCAGTGACTAGTCTTTGATACCCAAGCTGATTATGATATGGCCAAAAAAATCACAAACCAAAAGCACTTACAAATACCAATGCAAAAATCCTAAATAAGTGAACAACCTCCAGTAATACACTAAGAAAATAATGTATTATGACCAAGTGGGACTTATATCAAGTATGAAAGTATGGTTTAATATTAGGAAATATTAATATAATTCACCATATTAATATGTCCAGTTGCTGAAAAACACTAACAAAATTCAACATTTATTCCTAATTTAAAATTCCTGAGAAAATAGGAACAGATGGATACTTTCTTCTTTTTTTTTTCTTTAAGATTTTACTTATTTATTTGAGAGAGAGAGAGAGAGCACAAGCGGGGGGGGGGTGGCAGAGAGTGAGGAAGAAACAGACTCCCCATTGACTGGGGAGCCTGATGTGGAGCTCAATTCCAGGACCCTGAGATCACAACCTGAGCTGAAGGCAGACACTTAATGGACTGAGCCACCTAGGCACCCCTGGATGGATACTTTCTAATATGAAAAAAAAATACATATATATATGCATATATATGTGTGTCTTATTTAATGGCGAAAAATTAAAGACATTTCCGCTAAAGTCAGGAATAAGGCAAAGATGATTACTATCTTCATTACTATATTGTGCTAAAAGTATTAGTCAGTGTAATTAGATAAGAGAAATTGATTAGATGCATAAGAATTGTAAAAGAAGAAGGAAGAAACTACCTCTGTTTACAGATAACATGATATCATACCTGTTAAATCCTAGGAATCAGTACTAAACTATCTCAAATAACAAAATAATTCAGTAAGGTAGTAGGATATGAAATTAATATGAAAAATAACAGCCTTAACTTCCACAAATAATAACCAGCCAGAAGATCTCATGAAGAAAAAAAAAGAATGTATCATTTATAATAGTAACTAAAAAGATAAAATACTTGGGAATTAACCTAATAAATGTTCAAAACCTGTGTGAAGGAAACTATAAATTCCTGACACAAAAATTGAGTTGAAAAAAATAGAGAGATAGCCGTTCTCAGGATGTGTCAATATTATCTATGTATCAGTTCTTCATTAAGCTAATTTATGAATAGAGTGCAATCCCAACTTAAAAAATACCAAAAGGCTTTTTCTTAGAGCTAGTTAAGTTGATACTATTAGCTTACATGGAAAAATAAACACTTAAGAATAGCTAGGAAATTACTAGAAAGAGTTACTGGGGAGTGGGGTGGATAAACCCAACTAGATACAATTAAAAGTAGAGTACTGGTACATGAATAGACTGAAAAGCTAACTGAATAAAGCAGAAAATTCATGCTTATGTGGACATTTAATATATGATAAAAGTGGTATCTCAAACCACTGAAACAAAGATGAACTATTTAATAAATCACATTAGGGAAAATTTAGAAATTCATTTCCTATACCGTATATAACTATAAACTCCAAATGGATTGAGATCTAGCAAAAAGCATAAGTAAATTCCTCTTAACCTGCATGTCTATAGGTTTTCTGGCTATGACTTAAAGTCCAGATGTAATAAAGTCATGATGAGTTTTGCAAAAAAAAAAAAAAAATTACACGGAGGGGGGATCCCAAGCACACATGAACACACACAGAAATGAGGAGAAATTATTGTAATATGCCAGAAAAAGGGCTAATATCGCTAATATGTAAAGACATTTTGAAATTGAGTGAAAAAAGACTAAAAAATACAATAAAACATGAACCAAAGCCAATTGTCCATAGAAAAGACACAAAAATCTCCCCAACTTATAATAAGAAAAATGTAAATTAAAACTACACTGACATACCATTTCTCACTCATTATGTTGTCAAAAGTTCAGGTAAACTGGCATATTCATAAATTGTTGATGGGCATGGAAAATGATATAATCTCTATGGAAGAAAACTTGACAATATGTAGTATATTTTGATTTACCGTTTGATCTAACAATCCCACTTTTGGGAGTTTACTCTAAAGATAGTTCTCTTAAAATATAAATACATGGGCTTACTTATGGCAGCATTATTTATATTTGCAAAATGTTGGATACTACCTAAATATTCTAAGCATCAGATTTTGAGTAAATAACTATAGCACATCTACATAATGGATGTTATGTAGTTTTTTTTTTTTTTAAAGAATGAAGATTATCTCTATAAATTGATGCAAAGCAATCTCCAAAAGATACTGTTAATTGAAAAAAGCAAAATGCAGAACAGCATATATGGTATCCCTTTGGAGTAAGAAACAAGAAAGAAGAAAACATACATTTATCTACCTTATTTTTACAAAAAGAAACACAGGAAGGATACATCAAAAATTAATAAAGTTGCATACATATAAAAGGTGGTAGCAAGAAGGGTTCAAGAGATACAGGAGAGTGTGATATTTCTCTGATTATACTTTTTTGTATGATTTAAATTTTTTAGAAGCACATTATCCTACATATTCCAAAAGTAAAATGAAATTATCAATAATGGAAGGAAAAATAAACTAAAACTAGAAATAGAAACAAGTGAATTCATGTGTATTTCAAATGACTAACAGAAACCCATTGAAGTAGGATAATGTAGGGTGAAAGAACTAATTCAAGTTATTTTTGCACATAGTACTTTGGCTTTCAACCCCCAATCTAGGGGGAAAAAACTACAAACAAGGCTTGAACCCCTTCTAGTAGTTGCTTTTGTAATAATATGAATGTAACAATTCTGAAACTATTTTATGTGCAATGTAGGATTAGGCAAATAAGTAAACATTGCTGTTAGGAAAAAGGATCTCACTGTTAACGAAGGAAGGTAAATACAAATATGAAATTGGGGAGACAACAGAGTAGTTGGATTCTAAGTATCAATATTCATGATTTCTTAAGTGGAAATTATATATATATATATATATATATATATATATATATATATTCCTTTTCCTCACCTTTTTCTATTGTGAGGGCCTAAAAGCAGTAACACTCCAGTATCAATAAGTACATTTAGTTTAAAGGTCTTAGCTTCTAAATACCATTCTCCAGTAAAAAACAAAAGAAACCAAGGCTTTTGGAGAAACTGTTGACTCCAGGATAGGAGTAACAAATGTACAAGATAAGCCTGAAAAATTATTGTGCCACAAAGGTAAGAAAGTGTTCAACATGCAGGTCAAAGGGGAACCAAACTGAAGCCGGCCAAATCTGATGATTTGAGCAACAAAATAAGAATGGGGAAGAAGAGAACAATATCCTGTGTGGAAGAATTCCAAATAAATTATATAAATACTCTAAGGGAGAGAGAGAGAGATTAACAACCAGAAATGTGTACTGTGCACAGTGACTTCCTTCCAAGGGGTACAGTATGGAAAGGGGGCAAAAAGAGTCACTTTACAATGGAGAAATCTGAAAAACTGCTTTAGCCAGGTGATCAAGTTTAACATAAACAATCATAAACTGGGTTGATAGTATGTACTCCCGCTATTATGTGATGAAAGTGACACTTTACCTCTGTGGTCTTCCCCTCAAAAACGTATAACCCCAGTCTAATCATGGGAAAATATCAGATAAATTAATTACAGTAAAAGGGCATCCTACAAGATATCCACCAGTTCCCCCCAAAATTGTTGAGGTCCTCAAAAACAGAGTCTGAAAAACTGTCACAGCCAGGAAGAGCCTAAAGAGAAATGCCAGCTACATGTAATATGTTATCCTGGAAGGGATACTGGAACAGAAAGGAGATTGGGTAAAAATTAAAGAAATCTAAATAACTATGGACTGTAATTTATGTGAATGCATCAATATTTGGTTCACTAATTATAACAATGTATCATGATAAAGAGGCTAATAATAGGGGAAACCTGTGGTTGGGTGGGTGTGGTAAATGGGAACTGTGTACTACATCTACTCATTTTTTCTGTGAATCTAAAACTATTCTCAAAATAGTCTAATATAACTAAATAACTAAATAAATAATAAAAGACAGTAATGGATTTTTTGATGGACATCTTGAACAAAAAGGAAAACATAAATTCATGCTGATAGTAAATAAGGATAGCTCTTCTTTATAGTAGCATTACCACTAATAAATGTGGAAAGCTTGAAGGAAATGGGAGGGAAAAAGCTAGCTTGTAACCCTCATTGTAAAGATCGGTTGTAGCAAGGATCATCCAATGGAGATTGAACTACAGAGTAGAGTTTGATTAGGAGCAAGATACTTGCTTTGTTTCAAAGTAGCTCTTCATAGACTGTTTGTTAGTTGCAAGGGATAAAATAAACAGTGGAGAAACTGGAAAGCACCTTAATAAGGTGATAAAGATTAATATCACCTTATAGTGGACAGACATCCTGAACCTCCAAATATAGATACCCTGAGAAAGACACAACTTCACTTACGTGGTTGTTTCCACCGAGGAAACATCAGAAAAGGTTGATGTGGGAATTTGTATTTGAGGAAGAGTCTTTCTTTATAAGAGGATGCATTGCTTTGGTCATAAGCCTAAAACCCTCTTCGTCACAAAGCTGTTAAATAATCAAATGCAAATATTCTAGACCGTGATTTTAACTGTTATATTTATAAATCAGAAACTACCTCAACAGAAAGATTTATTCCAATACCAAGACGTTAGCAGTTTATTTTTAGTGGCAAGAAAGAATGCAGAGGAGGGAGCGGACTTAGTACGGGGAGGTGGTGGAGGGATGGGACTCTGAGGTGAGGACTGTCAAGTTGTTTTTCTGTTTTGTTTTGTTTTGTTTTGTTTTGTTTTAATCAGCTGCTGCTCTAAGTGCTTGTCACAAATTGACTCTTTAAGTGGGAAAGCTCAGTAATTGGTCCTTGTTTCTCAAAACAAAACAACACAAATACGATATGAAATAACTTTCTCTTAGTACTTAAGGCTCTGCTGCAGTGATTGCTTCCATGGACAGAAGAGCCTGGAACTACTGAGTGGTTTTTTGTAGAAACGCCAGCAACCCTACGTGGCGATACCAAATGCGGAGACCCCGTTGAAAAGCGCGATTCTTTGTATCCTAGAAAGTCTTAAAAGCATGCACCGACAGCGGCTTATGTCTTTAGGGTGCCAGGCACTCACGCACCGACAGCGGCTTATGTCTTTAGGGTGCCAGGCACTCACGTTCTCTTTCCTTTACCGACGAATCCTAGAGCAGGTCGCTGCCTTTTTTAGCCAAAGTTGACAGTTCTGAACAACTTCCCAGCTCCAAATCTGGGAACTAGTTAGGGTTTACGTTGGTTATCGCCGCTGCGTCTTTCACGAAATGGATTCTGGGAGATCCAGTCTCCGAGCGCGGAGATTACCAGGCCCAGTGGAAACGCGGAACTTCAGTTCCCACAATGCCGAGCGCAAATCTGTAATTCCTGCCGGGGTAACCGCGAGGTGGCAGCCATCTTGCGTACGGCGGTGCAGTTTCTCAGATGCCGAGGGTTTGGGTTTTAGTTCGTCTGTGCTTTGGGGTGGTGTTTGTGTGTTGCTTTCACCTTTTCAGATGTTCGTGTCTTTCTAGACCACGATTTTATTGGGAAGTAGAAGTGAATGTAGTGTAAGGTGAGTACACACCCCATTTTAAGTAAGGGTGGGGTAGTGGTGGTGACGTTTTTCGGCTTCTCGTCTGTTCTTGGCTGGACCCTTTTGATTAGCCGTAAACGTGGAAAGCTGGAGTGAATCTTTGAGTCTAGGGTATCTCTTGAATTCCTAGACAGAACCTGAACGTGTCTCAGTTGGGAGAAAGGAGCTGGGTGACGCACTTTTGCCCGGGCCACCTTTGGAGGTCAGGAGGCCAGGGGACTCAGGCTGTGTATAGGCCACGCTCCGTTAATGCAGCCGTCTTGCGTCTCCTTGAGAGTTTTATCGTATTCCGAATGAGGAAACGAGGAACTGAGAGGTGGTCGGAGGCGGGGTGGGGCGTTTACGATAGGGCGGTGTTTTTTACAGTTGTGTCCCCCTTCCCCCTCCGGTTTCTGTGGGCCTACCTGTATCATTGTCTGCTTTGTCTTTTTTGCCCTTTCCTTGCTCTGTCCTGTTGGAGGAGTTCCAGAGAGCGGGCAAAATGAAGTATTGAGTAAAACTGCATTTGGGATTGCACTTTTGAGGGCCCCTAAGAAATTTCAAGGGAAGCAGAATTTGTCTTGGAGATTGGCCAAGCATGTGGAAAAGATGAACGCGTTGATTTGGGGAGGTGTCAGATTTCTAAACGTAATATGACATATTTGAGCCATTCTTAGTACAACTGAAGTTATTTTTTCCTTTTAAATGAACTCAGTACACCCATTTGGAAACCACTTTTACTCTATTCACAGGAATAGGGTCTGTAAAGTTTGGCATTTCAGTATCTAACGTTTGACTGGTAAGGAGATGCTGAGGTTTGGGAGCTGGGTGCATTTACTTGGAAGGATATAGTGGTTTTAAACAAGAGTTTATGAAGACATTTATCACAACCAGTTTGGATAAGTGTCAGTTTGGCTGGCAGATTTACTCTCCATATTAGTATACAGTTGTGTATCTGTATCGTCAAAGTAATATTATTTTTTTTTAAAGATTTTATTTATTGATTTGACAGAGAGAGATCACAAGTAGACAGAGAGGCAGGCAGAGAGAGAGAGAGAGAGAGGGAAGCAGGCTTCCTGCTGAGCAGAGAGCCCGATGCGGGACTCGATCCCAGGACCCTGAGATCATGACCTGAGCCGAAGGCAGCGGCTTAACCCACTGAGCCACCCAGGCACCCTCAAAGTAATATTATTGATTCAATTTCCCAAACTTACTTAAATTCTTCAAGTTTCAGAAATTCATCAGTCATTCAGGGATGCCTGGATGTCTCAGTTGGTTAAGCGTCTACCTTCGCTGGAGGTCTTGATCAGATCCTGGGGTGGAGTCCAGCATGGGCTCCTTGCTCAGAAGGAACCCTGCTTCTCCCTCTGCCTGCCACTACCCCTGCTTGTGGTCTCTCTGACAAAAAAAAATCTATTAAAAAAATGAATCATTTGGAATAAATGTGAGATACATCTTTTTTTTTTAAAGTGAGGTCCCACCCCTAAATCATTATAATAATACTTAAATAGTAAGTGGTTATAATAATTTTTGTATTTTGGGAAAATTTGCCATTTAAATGTCTTCTGTTTTCTTGTTTCTGAAAAACTTTTGTTTAGATTTTTAAAGTATTAGACCAAATAAATGACATGATTTATTTGGTCCTCAGATGCCTTATGGTGAAACTGAAGCGAAATCCTTGGATCATCGTGAAGAACTAACAGGTGAACCATGCTATAAAAAATTGAAGTCAGCTGAAGAGGCTTATGTTTTTTCTCATCATGGTACTGCTGATTTTCACAGAATCCAAGAGAAAGCTGGGAATGATTGGGTCCCTGTGACCATTGTTGATGTCAAGGAACATAGTTATCTTCAGGAGGACAAAACCAAAATTACAAACTCGGTGAAACCTGTGCATGATGAGATGCCTGGCAATAATAGATCAGATGTTATTGAATCCATTGATACACAGATTTTACAGGATGCCAGTCCTGCATTGGTATCCAAAGATGATGAGATATATAGCACAAGTAAAGCATTTATAGGACCCATTTACAATCCCCCTGAGAAGAAGAAATATAATGAAAGGAGAAATCACTCAGAAGCAGCCAGTGGTATAGATGGCAAAGGAGGACGAGAACAGAAACAGAAATTCAACTCCAAAAAATCAAAGCTTGACAACGAATTATTCCAGTTTTACAAGGAAATTGAAGAGCTTGAAAATGAAAAAGATGATCTGGAAGGCAATTGTGAAGAACCTGAGCACTCTGAAGAAAAACTTACTGTGTATTATCAGGGCCATAATAATGAGCTGTTAAAATCTGAAGAAGTAAAGGAAAGAGGTATTAGTAATGTTCTTCAGTCGCATTCTAGTTACCAACAGCGCGGGGAGAACGAGCCAGGCAAATATCCTTGTAATGGACAAGTAATACCTGCATTTTGTGATGATTCCTTAACTTCCTTCAGGCCTGAATGGCAATCAGTGCATTCTTTTATAGTACCCCAAGGTCCTCCTCCTCCCAGTTTTAACTATCATTTAAATATGCAAGGATTCAGTGCTCCACCAAATCCACCATCAAATATTTTCCGTGTTCCAGATGGGTCTCAGCATCAAAATGGGTATTATGTAAATAGTTGTCACATTAACTGGGATTGTTTGACTTTTGATCAGAACAATGACTATATTGACTATAGTGAGAATGCCAGTAGAGATCATTCCTTTTTTAATGGCTACAGTGTGCAAGATGGATATGTGAGTAATGGTTTCTGTGAAACCAGGGAAGGATGCTGGGAAGATCCTTCTATGGACAAGCATAATGGAATAGACAGGCTTAAGAACCAGCAGTTTCAAGAGGAAAAGTTAAATAAATTGCAGAAGTTACTTATTCTTTTAAGAGGTTTGCCTGGTTCTGGGAAAACAACGTTGTCTCGGTGAGTCTTTAAAGTATACCAAGTGAATGCTTGGTAGTTCATTACTTAAAAATCGTAGATGATAGTAGTTATCAGTGACAAATGCTTTCATGTTTCTAGTAGAAAATCTTTAATTTGTTATACTTGAGAATGATATTTGACAGTAAATATTTAAAAACATATTTTCTTAAGAGAATAAGCTCAGGTTAAAGACTTGGGAGAAGTTACAAGAAAGGAGAGTTGGCATATAAAGATTCTGCTAAGGGTTTTAAAAATAGATACACTAGGTATAATTATGACAGTGATGTTAGTAAATGCTATTTGAGAACTGTACTGGCCTTCCCTTTTTAAGTCAGCTATCCAAAAGAGCTGGACTCAGGGTCGGAAGATTTGGGCTTTTGACCCAGTTATTTAAAATTTTATGGCCTTGGACAAGTTTTGCTGTCTGTTACTGGAAAGAGTAATACTTATTTTTCTGGAATAATTAAGAGAAACAAATGAGATATACCAAGGAAAAGGAGGTGTCAGTTTGTTTTCAGCACTGTGGCATGTTCATACCTTTGATTGGCAGAGGAAACTTTTTTTCTTTAAGGAGTCTGAAGTGAGCAGTACCTGAGTTGAATGGAGTTTGAACTGGTTATGTTTTATTGCATGACAGAATATTTAAAATTCCTGTTTTAGTTTGCACTTTTTAAAAAAGAATATTGATGCCCTTGAATTCATTTGTGCAGATGTGAAAAAGAGTACAAAGAAAATACAGATTCTTTGCAGTTTTTGTAGGATGGCTCAAGATTAATGCCAGATCAGGAGAAAAAGAAAATTGTTTGATGTCTTCCAGTGAGAATAAAAAAGTCCAAAGAACCGTTACAGTCTAAACAGGTTTCTCTAGAAGCAAAACAGTCTAAACAGGTTTCTCCAGAAGCAATAAAATTAAAGAAAGATTAAATTTATGATACATTTCAAGCTAGATTGTAAGCTGTGATCTTTGTAAATGAATTTAAATTAAGATCTTTGCATTTTGATTCTTACTATTTTATTTTTTTTAAAGATTTTTTTCTTTTTTATTTGGGACACCTAGGTGGCTCAGTTTGTTAAGCATCTGCCTTCTGCTCAGGTCATGATCCCAGGGTTGTAGGATCGAGTCCCACTTTGGGCTCCTTGCTCAACAGGGAGCCTGCTTCTCCCTCTGCCTGCTGCTCCCCATGCTGCTTCTCCCGCTTCCCCCTGCTTCTCCCTCCCCTGCTGCTCCCCTGTGTGTGTGCTCGCGCTCTCTTTCTGACAAATGAAATCTTACAAAATATTTTTTTGTTTATTTAGTTAGAGAGTGAGCGACCGACAGAGCACGAGCATGGGTAGGGAGAAGCAGACTCCCTGCTGAGCAGGGAGTCTGACGGGGTGGGATGGGAGACAGGCTTATCATGACGAGTTAAAGGCAGTTAAAGGCAGCTGATTAACCAACCAAGCTGCCCAGGTGTCCCATTCTTATTTTAATGAAGATTTTGTAGAGAGGTGAAATTTCAACTCTTCAGAAGGGATGGAAATTAAGAGTGAAGTCTCACAAACATGGGCAGTCTCCTAGATTTAGAATATAATATCAGAGGAAAGAAATAGTTGAAGTTTGGAAATTGTGTGAAGGAAACCTCCTAGCTAGGATCATCAGACTATGCATGGGTTTAGAAAAATGTAAGAAAGAAAGATTAGATTTGGAACAACATTGAGGTATGTTGAAACTGAAGATGAATAAAGTAGTGGTATTGCAATAGAATTTCAAGGAGGCCTAATTGTAGTGGGAGATGACAGAGGTAATTATATATAGTACATATGTTTGAGGAATCAGATATTTAAGAATGGAATCTATAGTAATAACTACCATTTGTATCATGATTTCAGTTTACAGAGTACTTTCATATATAAAAATTCTGTAAGATGGGTTGTGTTATTTTCATTTCATAGAAGGAGCAGGGGCATAAGAGAATAAGCTCAGGTTAAAGGACTTGGGAGAAGTTAGAAGAACTGGTAGGAGGTCAAACTAGAGATAGAAATGATAGCGTGTTTCTACCCTGCTCCTTCACTTTAATATCTATCACATGTATGGCCCTATACCTGTCTCCGAACTTTCAGGAGCTTGTTTAAAGAAGCAGGAATATCTCTTTAAGTCACCACATTTTGAATGAAGTAAGATTGGTCGGTTGGGACTGGATAGAAAGCCAGACATTCTGTGGTGGGGAGTGGTTTTATATAGGAATTAGCTTTCAAAATGAGCTTTGAAGAAAGAAAGGAGTAAAGATTTGGTAGATCAAAGTTGGGCTGATTTGGGGCACTAAATTAAAAGTTAGCATTGTTTAGTATTGCTGTGTGTAATGAGTATAGGAGGTTATAAAGTTCGAATTCTTTGGGGGTAATATTCAAGTCCTCTTCTTCCTTAGTTTAGTCCTTACCCCGCTCTTTGTCTTCATGTTCTTCTGCAGTTGGACTAGCACCTATCCTCCCCTGCAGGAGACATAATACTTGTTCATTCATTGTTCTCAGGACTTTACTTATTCAGAGGTTCTCTCAAATGCCTCTGCTTTTTGAGGTTTTGGTTTATCATCTCAGTCCTCCGTAATCCTTCTCAGCTCCTATAGTACTCGTCATTACTAAGTTTTTACTTAACTATTTACCCACAAATTTGCTTACAGATTTTAATGAGATAAGTTTTAGGTTAAATTCTAATAAAAGTACAGACTTTAAATATGTATGAGTAAACTAATGCAAAACAGTTTCATCTACCTTTGTAGGTATGTGAAAGTGCTAGCTCTTTGTCCTTTTAGGCAAACCAACAGCGCTTTGATGAAAAGGTTCATTTCAGGCAGAATTCAACAATGTCTAGCTGCGGAATTTTGTTACCATTTGTTATTGGTGTTAGATAAACAGAATCCTCTGAGTCTGTGATCGGTCCCAGGACCAAAGAGGGATCAAGCCTTGGGTGTCATTCCTGGGGGTCTGGGCTATGGATTTTGCTAGATTCATACACCCTGTTCATATGAGGAGAAAGGGGGAACCTAAAATATTTTAGTTAATATGCATTTCTTCTACTGTATTGATTTCATCAATAAGTAAATGTATTTTCAGAAACAGGCCATTAATTTCATATTAGTGAAATGTTGAGAGTTGATCAGAAGCACTTTTGGAGAGGAGAGAAGATAGTTGTAAGTTACACTGCTGGTTTTGAAGATGGAAGAAGGGACCACGAGCCCAGATACACAAGTGGCTTTTAGAAGCTGGAAAATTTGGCAAGGAAAACAGATTCTCCTTTGGAGCTTCCAGAAGGAATGCCAGCCTACCCATACTTTTTATTTTAGTGCAGTGGAACTGATTTCAGACTTCTGACCTTCAGAACTATAATACAATAAATGCATGCTGTTTGTTTGTTTTTAAGATTTTATTTATTTATTTATTTGACAGAGATCACAAGTAGGCAGAGAGGCAGGCAGAGAGAGAGGGGGAAGCAGGCTCCCCCCTAAGCAGAGAGCCTGATGTGGGGCTCAATCCCAGGACCCTGAGATCATGACCTGAGCTGAAGGCAGAGGCCTTACCCACTGATCCACCCAAGCGCTCCTAAATGTATGTTGTTTTAAGCCACCAAATTTGTGGTAATTTGTTATAGCAACCGTAAGAAATTAGTTTAAAGAAAGATGGAAAGAGATTGTTTTCCCCTCCTGCTTTTGGAGAAGATCTCAGTTTAAACTCCAGAGGAAAGATTGACCTTTCCTTATGGAGATCTCTATTCTTAATTTAAGGAATGTTTAGAGAGTGAACTGTCCCTGTAAAGTGGTTTTGGGTTGGGGTATACAGGGCCACTCAGTAAATAATGAGGTAAAGGGTTCATGAAGTGTCGGTTCCTGTCAGATTGTTTTGGGAAAATCCCTTCTCTTTAATACATGGATGTATTAAAATAATGTAAAGTTCCTAGAAATTGTAAAAGTATGAAAAAATAAAAATAAATCATGAAAATTAACTCATAATAGGCCATTTGAGGAAATAGGGTTCTCAAAACAGGGTTAAGGAACAGGATTCACTTGTTTCTTCAGTGAAGAATTATAAGCTCAGACTGCATTAGTTATCTGGCTGTGTAACAAATTACCTTATTAAAAACTGGGTTAAAGCAACAAACATTTATCTTCTCACAGTTTCTGAAGGACAGATGTCTGTGTGCAGTTATCTGGGTTGAGGTCTTTAACAATGATGTGATGAAGGTGTTGGCTAAGGCTGTGTTCTGGTCTGAACGTTTGTTTTGGGGTGGATCTCTTGAGGTTGTCAACAAAGCTTAGTTCTTTTGGACTATTAGGTCGACGGCCTCAGTTAGTTGCTGGCTGTATATAGACTGGAGACTTCCTTTGGTTCTTCCTCAAGCGCAGCGTGATGAGACAAAGTGAGCCAGCTCTGAGCCCAAGACAGAAGCAACTTTTTTTCCCCCTGTAATCTAATCTCAGAAGTGACATTCTGTCAACTGCCATATTCTGTTATTAGAAGCTAGTCACTACTACCCACACTCAAGGGGCAGGGATTATTTAAGGGTGTGAATACCAGGAGGCAGGGATCATTTAAATCATTGGTTTTGACTCTCCCACGCAGCTATATAACTGGTGGCCTGATTTTTTTTTTTTTAAGATTTTATTTATTTATTTGTCAGAAAAAGAGCGAGAGAAAGCAACACAAGCAGGCAGAGAGGCAGGCAGAGGCGGAGAGAGGCAGACTCCCTGCTGAGCAAGGAGCCTGATGCGGGATTCGATCCCAGGACCCTGGGATCATGACCTGAGCCGAAGGCAGCGGCTTAACCCACTGAACCACCCAGGTGTCCCTGGTAGCCTGATTTCTGAAATCATTTTCTTTTTTCTGGATTTGTAAATATCAAATTAGCAAGGTTGTTATGAATATTAAATGGGGTCATAGATATATATAGAAAGTGCTTGTCATATAGTAAGTTTCCAAAAAGGTAGACATTCTGAAAAAATACAAATCAGGTAGCAAGTGGGCCCATATCTGATTTTTTTTATTAGATATTTCATTTTTCAGAGTTCTAAGTTTTGATATTTGGAGAATTCAATTTAATACCTTAAATAATTTTTGAGAGTTTCAATAGAATCTGACTACATGATTTTGAAAATACTGATATTCCTAAGTAATTTATCTTTGATTCAGATGGTTGGTATGGCATCAGATATCCAAATTGATTGTAAGTACTTTTTTTAATATAAGTCTCCAAAATAAAGCTTCATAGTTTGAGGTAATTCAGGGAATTTAAAAAGCTGCATGAACAGCCTGGAAGGAGAAGTCTCTCTCTAAGCTAAAATTATTTGCTGTAATTATGATATATATATATATTTAAGGGGTTCTTCATAGAGGTTTATTCATGTTTGATGTTTACTCGGTTTGATGATGTAAATTGATGGGCTGTCTCCCATCCTCTTGCTCAATGCCTCCTCCATCCCCACCTTTTTTGAGGTTAAAACATTCCTTGGATACAAAAGCTTCTCTACTCTTGTAGTATATTACTAACATCTGAAAAACCATGGCTAATAAAGTAATAGAATGGAAAAAATGAAACAGGGTATCTAAGAAAGATGGTGTCAGTGTTCTGGTACTGTTAGATATAATTAGGTATCATAAGGTTGATTATGATCAGAATCATTTTAGGTGACTGAACTTTGGTCTGGAATGCCAATACTGTAGCATTTTTTTTTTTTTTTCAATGCATGGCTTGAACTCACAACCCTGAGATCAAGCCTGAGCTGAGATCGAGTCAAATGCTTAACTGGCTGACCCATCCAGGTGCCTCATGTTGTAGCAGTTTTATATTCTAGGTTATTTGTGTAAATAAATATGGTGGCAAATATGTTAGGTGGCATATTTTTGAAAAATTATGGCGGCTTAAGGAAGAAATCCAGCTCTAGCCTCGCAAACAAATAACCATTTAATTTCATTTACTTTGCTTGAAATAATTTGAACTATAATTCTGTAAGTGGAATTCCATGTTTAAATCTTTTTTAATTTTTTTGCAATTTTATTTTTATTATAAAATATACAGGCATAACTTTTTTTTTTTTAAGATTTTATTTATTTGACAGACAGAGATCACAAGTAGGCAGAGAGGCAAGCAGAGAGAGAGAGAAGGAAGCAGGCTCCCCGCCAAGCAGAGAGCCCAGTGCGGGGCTCGATCCCAGGACCCTGGGATCATGACCTGAGCCGAAGGCAGAGGCTTTAACCCACTGAGCCACCCAGGTGCCCCCAGGCATAACTTTTTTAATTGCACTTCATAGATACTGAACATTTTACAAATTGAAGGTTTGTGGTATCCCTGTGTTGAGCAAGTTTTTGGCTCCTTTCTTCCAATAACATTTGCTCACTTAGTGTCTTTATGTCACTTGGTTATTCTCACAATATTTCAAACAATTGTATTATTATATTTGTTATGGTGATCCATGATCAGTCATCTTTCATGTTACTATTGTCGTCATTCTGGGGTGCCATAAACTACGCCCATATAATGAGGTGGCAAACTTAACTGATAAGCGTTACGTGTATTCTGATTGCCCCACCAACCTCCTATTCTACCATCTCTCCTTGTTTTCAGGCCTACCTATTCCTTGAGACACAACAGTATTGAAATTAGACCAATAAATAACCCTGCAGTGGCCTCAAAGTGTTCAAGTGGAAGGGAGATTTGCACATCTCTCACTTTAAATCACAAGCTGGAAGTGATTAAACTTAGTGAGGAAGGCATGGCAAAGTCAGGATGGGCTTCTTGAGCCAAACAGGCAGCCAAGTTGTGAGTTCGAGGAAAGGTTCTTGAAGGAGATTAGAAGTGCTACTTCTAGTGAACACACAGATGATAGGAAAGCAAAACAGCCTTGCTAGTATAGAGAAAGTTGTAATAGTCTGGATTGTAGATCAAACCAGCTACAGCATTCCCTTAAACCAAAGCCCAACCCAGAGTCCTAACTCTGCAGTTCTCTGAAGGCTGAGAGGTGAGGAAGCTACCGAAGAAAAGTTTGAAGCTGGCAGAGGTTTGTTCATGAGGTTTAAGGGAAGAAGCTGTTTCCATAACATAGAAGTACAAGGAAAAGCAGCAAGTGCTGATGTAGAAACTGTGGCAAGATCTAGCTGAAATAATAAATGAAGATCTAGCTGAGATCATCAACAAAAGTACCTACACTAAGTGATAGATTTGTAATGTAGACAAATGGCCTTCTGGAGTAAGTTACTGTGTAGGATTTTCATAGCTAGAGAGGAGAAGTCAGTGCTTTAGCGTCAGTAGAGGCTGACTCTTCTCAGGGGCTGATGCAGCTGTTGACTAAGTTGAAGCCTGTGCTCATTTACCATTCTGAAAACCCTAGGGCTCTTAAGAATTATGCTAAATGTACTCTGCCTGTGTTCTGTAAATGGGACAAAAAGGCCCAAATGACAGCATATTTGTTTACAGCATGGTGTACTGAATATTGGAAGCCCACTGTTGAGACCTATGGTTCAGAAAAAAGATTCCTTTCAAAATATTACTGCTCACTGACAATGCACCTGGTCACCCAAAAGCTCTGGTGGGGATGTAGAACAAGATTAATGTTTTCATGCCTGCTACCACAACATTCATTCTTCAGCCCATGTTTCAGGGAGTAATTTTGAATTTCAGGTCTTACTATTAAGAAATACACTTCGTGGGGCACCTGGGTGGCTCAGTGGGTTAAAACCTCTGCCTTTGGCTCAGGTCATGATCCCAGAGTCCTGGGATCGAGCCCCGCATCGGGCTCTCTGCTTGGCAGGGAGCCTGCTTCCTCCTCTCTGCCTGACTCTCTGCCTACTTGTGATCTCTGTCTGTCAAATAAATAAAATCTTAAAAAAAAAGAAATACACTTTGTAAGGCTATAAATACATAGTGATTATTTGATGTATCTGGGCAAAGTAAATTGAAAACTTTCTGGAAAGGATTCACCATTCTAGACGCCCTTAAGAATATTCATTGATTCATAGGATGAGGGCAAAATATTAATATGAAGAGGATTTTAGAGATTGATGCCAGCCTCTGGATGACTTTGAAGGATTCAGGACTTCAGTGGAGGAGACAACTGCAGATGTGGTGGAAACCGCAAGAGAACTAGAATTAGAAGGGGATCCTGAAGGTGGGACTGCATTACTGTAATCCCATGATCAGACTCAGACAGCTGAAGAGTTGATAATGGATACCAAAGAAAGTGGTTTCTTTTTTTTTTAATTTTTTTATTTATTTTCAGCATAACAGTATTCATTGTTTTTGTACCACACCCAGTGCTCCATGCAATCCGTGCCCTCTCTAATACCCGCCACCTGGTTCCCCCAACCTTCCACCCCCCCCCACCTCTTCAAACCCTTCAGATTGTTTTTCAGAGTCCATAGTCTCTCATTGTTCACCTCCCCTTCCAATTTCCCCCAACTCCCTTCTCCTAACTCCCCATGTCCTCCATGCTATTTGTTATGCTCCACAAATAAGTGAAACCATATGATAATTGACTCTCTCTGCTTGACTTATTTCAAGTGGTTTCTTGAGATGAAGTCCACTAGTGAAGATGCTGTAAAGATTGTTGAAATGACAACAAAAGATTAAGAATATTCCATAAACTTAGTTGCTAAAGCAGTGGCAGGGTTTGAGAAGATAAACTCTGATTTTCAAAGAAGTTCTCTGAGTAAAATGTTTTCAAACAGTATTACATGTTACATAGAAATTGTTTAGGAAAGGAAGAGTCAGTGGTTGGGGTAAACTTCATTGTCCTTTTTAGGGAATTGCTACAGCCACCCTAGCCTTCAGCAACCACCACCCTGATCAGTCAGCCTTCATCAACATGGAGGCAAGACCCTCCGCAAAAAGATTACAACTCATTGAAAGCTCAGATGATAGTTAGCATTTCTTAGCAATAAAATATTTTTGAATTAAGGTGTGTACATTGTTTTTTTTTTAGTAATAACTTTTATGCACTGGGAAAACAAAAAATTAATTTTGACTTCTTTATTGTGCTTTGCCGCCTCCTGACGGCGCACAGAAGAATGAGGCACAAACAAGTCAGCTACAAGAGAATGGGAGCAGGGGGCAACAGTTGAAAAGACTGTCACCCCAAACAACTTCTCAGTCTCATATTTATTAGAAAGTAACAACCAACAAAGAAGCCAGAGTAGATTACACATTGACCATGAGTCTTGTAGATACGTAAGAAGAAAAGCAAAATATATCTGGTCACGTAGTACATGACCTACTGTCAAATGAAAGGATTGTCTGACTAACTGTTGATGCTCTCTGGGGAGGGGGAGATGATGGAAAAAAGAAGCAGGCGGTGTTCTGCCCTGAGCAAGCCCTGAGCGAGCCGGGCATCTCCGGCTGCTGGGCTTCAAGGATGTGTATTGTCCTTTCCCCCAGAGGCCTCTTGCCAGTACATGTTTTTCTTAAGGCTATATCTAAGCATGCTTGATGACTAGTGTAATTTCTCATAGGTTATATTTTAAGTAGTATGTTGTTCTGAGGGACAGTTACAGTGCTGCTTTGTTGTGGTGGTCTGAAACTGAACCTGCAATATCTCTGAGGTATGCCTGTATACAATTTTATAATAAGTTGAGGAAAGGAGAGCTATGTTTATTTAATAATCAAAGTCCTTCTTATTCCTTTGATTTCGGAGGTATGTATTCTTGAATCATTCCATGACAATACTCTTGCATTCTCAATCCCTTCTACCACATTCCACTCCTTTCCCCTCCCAAAAAATTATAGAATGATATCCAGTTGCCTAATAGCTAAGGAGGGAGGAGAGAAACAACAAAATATTTCTGTTATTGTTAGATCCAGATTATTCTTTTACTGTGTTTTACCTTACACCCCAGTCTCATTCATGAGTCACTGGTTTTGGAAATTCTCTGATAATCTGAACACTAGTTAATCTGTGCTTAGAAATTTTTTAAATATGTCATGGCCATTTCTCCATGACATAAAGGTTTGTTTTTGTTGTTGTTGTTGTTTTTGTTTTGAGATTTTATTTTTTTACTTGACAGACAGTGAGAGAGAGGGAACACAGGCAGGGGGAGTGGGAGAGGGTGAAGTAGGCTCCCCATTGGGCAGGGAGCTGGATACAGGGCTTGAGCAGGTCATGAGCAGAAGGCAGATGCTTAACAACTGAGCCACTTAGGCACCCCCATGCTTAGAAATTTAAGGTGGTATTATATTGTGAGAATGAAGTTCGATTATCATTGACTTATGGTGAAGAGTGTTTCTTTATTAAGGGTTTAAGAATTTACTTCATTTAGTAATTTAATCTCTTGGTTTTAAAATTTGATTATACTTTGAAGGATCACAGGTTATTTCAAAACTTTAAGTCTCAAGCTATTTGTGACTTCCACTTTTAGGTCATATAGGTTTGTGCTTTGTGGAAATGGGTTTAGTAAAGCTATCTTAGGTCAAATAGAGTTTTCCCCAGCTGAATTGCTTGCTTAGGCTTAGTTGCCTTCTTAGGTTACTTACTGCACTAAATTTAGGGAATTTTATTTATTTATTTATTTATAAAGATTTTATTTACTTATTTGAGAGAGAGACAGTGAGAGAGAGCATGAAAGGGGAGAAGATCAGAGGGAGAAGCAGACTCCCCGTGGAGCTGGGAGCCCGAGGCGGAACTCGATCTTGGGACTCTGGAATCATGTCCTGAGCCAAAGGCAGTTGCTTAACCAACTGAGCCACCCAGGTGCCCAATTTAGGGAATTTTAGATACCACATACAAATTCACTAAAGTTAAACATGGATAATAGTTGACAAGATTTTGGGATTGGTTGAAGAATGTTCTTAAAAGTGGCAGTACAAATGCCATTTAGTACAGTTGCCACCTAAAACATTTTTTTACTGATTGTAATTCTGTAGATTTAAGTGTGAAGTGGTATTTGAAATCTGAAAACTTTTTAAGGTTCTGCTCCTGTGCTGTTTTGTTTGCAATATATTTATAGGTAAGTACCAGAGATTCATTTAATAACCTTTCCTGTGTGGCTTATCTTTGATGGTTATAGATTTTATAAATGGCACCTTATGATTTCTTTCATTAACAGAATTCTGCTTGGTCAGAGTCGTGATGGCATTGTGTTCAGCACTGATGACTATTTTCACCATCAAGATGGGTACAGGTATAATGTTAATCAACTTGGTGATGCCCATGACTGGAACCAGAACAGAGGTTTGTTTTGGGCCAAGTCTTTGGGATGGAATATTTGGCTAGGAGTTAGTTTTTATTCTCAACTTGACTTTTACCAGCGGAATGATTTGGGCAAGCTATTTAAATAGCTTTGAGACTAGCTTGTTCGTCTGTTAGAGGCCATGATATTTATACTTGCCTTACTTGATCAAGGTTGTTGTTAAATTAGAGGATTTAGATAGGTATATTTTATAAATTGTAAATAGTGTACCAATATGAGCTGGTAAAATAGAGATGTGGGATATTTTGATAGCCTTTATTTTATACCTCATAAATAAATTCAAAGAACTCTTCATACTCTTGTATATTCTCAAAAGGTCTTTCCCTGAGAGTAATGCTAATGTTCTAAGGCTTAATATAATGCCTGTGAATATTAAAGTTTTTCCTGTTGATATTACTCTACAAAAGTGTACTTAAATATATTTTTTAGAAGCATATCACAGAGTTTTTTTTTCTCATTCTGGGATTGACTGCACATTTGAGTCACCTGGGGACCTTTTAAAAAAACTTAGGCCTGAATCTTAGCCCCGGAAATTCTCGTTTAGTTGGTCTGGAGTGGATCTAAACACCAGTATTTTTTGGGAAAGTTACCCAGATATTCTAATGTTGCAGTCAGGATTGAAAATTTTTGATCTAGAACTAAGTAGGTAAGTTGATTTCTTTTTTAAAAGATGAAGAGTGTATTAATGATTAAACAAATTGTTTTTCTTTTGAAAAAATTTAAATCTAACTTAGGTTACAGTGACTTCCATACCTCCCATCACTCAGAATTATTACCATTTATCAAGATTTTGCCTTACTGGCTTTATCTTTTTTGTTTTAATCGCTCAGGTATTTAAAGCAGGTTTTAGACATCAGACATCTTGCATTTCAAATTTTTCCTACTTAATGGCATTTTATTTAATTGCAGTACCATCATCACACCTTAAAAAAAAATAAAACAAACAATTCTTTAACATCATAGAATACCCAGCCTGTAATGAAATTTCCCCTTGTCTTAAATATTTCTTTATAGTTCTCTTTGAATCAGGATACATGCCAGGTCCTGGTAGTACATTTAGTTTGTTACCTTTAAGTTTATTAATCTCTTTCCTCTTTTTATCCCCTTTTTGCCTTTTTAACATTAATTTGTTGCAGAAGTTGGTTGGCTATAGAATGTCCCATATTTTATAGTTTTCTCTTTGCTTCCATGTGACTATTTATCTTGTTCTTCTCCTGTATTTCCTTAAATAGAAGTTAGTTCTAGACAGGAGGATTTATTAGGTTCAGCTTATTTTTTCAGTAAGCATAATTCTGGTTGTCCCAGTTTTAGTGATACTAAGATAGATTAATAACTTAAAAGAAACAGCTTACTCTTTCCATTATCAAATTCCCTATCAACCTTATGTCTAATGGTGTTATCCAACAGTGAATTGTTTCCTGAATGTGAGTGTTCATTAAAAGTAGCTAAATGGTGATTTTCTAGATCTAACATTCCTTCCATTGCTAGAATTCTTCTGTAATGAAGAACTTTTCACCTAGAAATAGCAACTAGGGTTGTCCTAAAGTACAGTATATACAGGAAAAACAGAATGAATGCTTTTTTTTTAATTGTCAGTTTTCACAATAAGAAATTTCAGTGAGGATATTTTTTTTTTCAGATTTTATTTATTTATTTGACAGAGAGAGATCACAAGTAGATGGAAAGGCAGGCAGAGAGAGAGAGAGAGAGAGCGAGAGGGAAGCAGGCTCCCTGCCGAGCAGAGAGCCCGATGCGGGACTCGATCCCAGGACCCCAAGATCATGACCTGAGCCGAAGGCAGCGGCTTAACCCACTGAGCCACCCAGGCGCCCTCAGTGAGAATATTTTTGAGTAAAAAGTTTAATGTGAAATAAGTTTGATTATAAGATAGTTTCCTAGTATTGGTTCTGTAACACTGTGGGATTCTCCACAGAACATTATGCCACAGAACATTACTGCGTAAATCAAGTAATGATGGTATTGCAATTCCAAAAAATTTTGGGGGTTACTGGACTGAGGTTAAAGAGAATAGTAGTAGGTGATGAATGGAATGAATAAAGGCAGTGGGCAGAGATAGTATATCTTTGGTGGACTGAAATTTGTTTGTATGGGACATTTTTTTCTCTTTGTAATACCAGTCTAGAATATTACATTAAAATGTTTATGCTATGTGAGTTACACTTGCTGAATAAAAAGCTGTTGAGGTACACTGCTAGTTTTACTATCAGTATAGCCTAAATTTTTTCAAGGGAATGATAACTAGCAATCATCAGACATGTTGAAAATTATAAGCATGATTTACTTAAGACTAAATTTCTTTTAACAGATGTTTATTGAACACTTTGAAATGCCAGTTACCATTCTGGGAATCTCTCTCTGCTTCATGTGTATTATTAGAAGAATCTAAATTCATGTTAGACCACCTATAAATTAAAAAGCTCCCCAAGGTGTCATTTTGTTTCTTAAGAGCATGGTAGTAATTTTAAGAAATGACTCTTGTTATCAGGGTATTCAAACATTATTTACTTAGGAACCCTTTCCTCTTGGAATATACTAGAATGTGGTATTGAGTGATGATTTTTCATGGAAAGAGGATAATCTCCCCATTCCTGCAGATCAGAGATTTAATTTGATTATTAAGCTTCTCTTCTAGAATATAACTTCTTGGAGGTGCCAGCCTAACTATTAGACATTAAGAGGTTTAGCTTAGTAATTTTTTTTTTTTTAATGGAAGATTTGTTTACCATTTATGATTGGGGATAGAACAATGTAAGATGATGGCATCTTGATGTCCTGTGTGTGACCCAACTTCTAAAATTCTGTTGGTATTTGGAGACATCTTCCAAATATATATTCTACCATAGTCATTATGACTTAATGAACCATTAGAATTCTGTCTGCCCTTAAACATCTGTATAAGTGTTTTCATTATGTAGAATTTAGTGTTTTGAATTCTAAGTCCCAACAATACTTCCATATCATTGCCTTTTGCCTCAGCCTTTTAAATTTTATTGTAGGTTCTTAATTATGTTTCTTGTCTATTTACATTTAGGGGTACACACACTCCTGTTGTTAACAGTGGCTCACTGTGGCAGTGATTCTTACCTCATGGGGGAAGAGATGGCAAAGGGATAGGAAGATGTAGTTTAGAAAATTTCCATGTGATCCCAGCTCCTAATTTGAGAATTCTAGTCCTAAAAAATACTTACAAAGTCATTTGAACTGTGTTACTTAGCTACGTGGTATATAAGTTTCTTATTTCAGAAGCATTATTTATAATTGTAGAATATTGGCAAATACAGATAAGCATAGGTGGCTGATGTTCCTGTTACCTTCAGATGACCACTTTTGATATTTAGAAACTCTTCCCGGATATCTGTATTTTGACCAAAGTAAGGTCATACTTCATATACTGCAGTATAATTTGCCATTTTCAGTTAACAGTCTTTCCATGTCAATAAATGCTCACCTCTTTTCATACTCAGACTGTATTCAGAGTAACTTGATCTTGTATTTCCTGTAAATCAAAGTTAGCTGTATACTGAAGGCTTCCTTAGTTTGAATTTAAGAAAATGTTTTTTCCCAAATGTCATTATCAAAACCAGCATCTGATCCAGAGAATACACATTGCCTGTGATTATGTCTCTTAATTCCCTTTTACTCTAGTGAGGTCCTTTTTCTTCCCACCCCACTAACTCAAGAGATTGCATAGTTTTGGTTTTAAGTACAGATATAGGACATTTCATAATAATGAATGTTTAAATTTTATTTTTTATATTTTAATCTAATAGTTCTCTGGTTTTTGTTTTTTAAATATATGTTTTATTTCAGCAAAACAAGCTATCAATCAGGGGAGATCTCCAGTTATAATAGACAACACTAATACACAAGCTTGGGAAATGAAACCATATGTGGAAATGGTAAATATGTGATGTGAGAGAGTTTTTTAATATTTTATTCTTACCAGTTTTTTCATACTCTGAAATTTTGGCTACTTTGATCTTCATTATATAAACATTTGTCCCTATTTTCTAAAGAGGTGTGTTCATTAACTTAGTTTCTAAAAAACTGGGAATGGTACTTACTTACTAAGAAATATGCTCATCTTGTTAGTTTTGCCTGGACTTGAAGACAGTAATTCAAAATTGTCCAGTTATGTGGTCTTAATATTTTTGTGAACCATATTATTTAAAAGTAAAGTGTTTCTTGGTCGAACAAATTTAGATGTATTGTCTAAATGGAACTTCTATTTATCTGCCTTCTTTTTTACTTTAAGAAGTATTCTCTGGGTTTTTGTTTTCTTCCTTTCCTTTGTGTAGGCCATAGGAAAAGGATACAGAGTAGAGTTTCATGAACCTGAAACTTGGTGGAAATTTGATCCTGAAGAATTAGAAAAGTAAGGCACTCAAATTTTTTTGAATCCTTATCTTTGAAAAGTTTTTTTGAGTCTTCATCTTTTTTTTCTTTTCTCCTTTACACGGTCAGTTTCTTTACTATATACTAGCTTTTGCTTGTCGAATGTTTGCTCTTTGTGAATGGGGACTGCTACTCACTTTCTGTCAAGAGGAACATTGACTTAAATTCAGAGTTTCTTGGGGCACATTCCCATGGTCAATTTTATTAAATTTTCCTTGTTAAGTGTGTGTGTTATTTTTTTCTCTGTAAATTCCTACATTGTTTCATAGTTTATTGAACGCTAGTGGAGATCCAGAACACTTGGAGGGAAAAGTTAGAACTTTTCCTTCTGGTTTTGAGTAGCCCACTTATCTGCATTGTCCTTCAAACTTTTCTTCCCATTTTAGGTCTCATCACCTGTTTTCCTGGGGCTTTCATCTTCTTTCTCTTTTCCATCTTTACTACTACAGATTCATAGTCCAAGACCCTTGTAATCAGTGTGTTTTAGAATTCAGGGTTTGTTTTTGTTTGTTTGTCTTTTAAATAGAAAGGTAATATAGTACATACGCATAATCATAATACCCCTAGTAAAGCTTGGGGCAGCATGCCATAATCACACATCTTATTTTTTCTGTAGCAAGTCACTACTAATCCTCTAATTAGATAAGAAAGATTCTGCATAATCTAATGTTTGTTCTGAGTAGATTGTGCTGCCAAAAGAGTACAGGTTTGGTTAGATTTCGTGACGTATGAGTCAACAAAATACTGAATTTTCAGACCATTTTAGATTTCAAGCTTTGTGGTGAGCAGTTGTGGACTTTTATTACTTTCAACCCTGGCTTTCTATTTGTGTTCACCTTTATCCCTTTCCCCTCATGTCACTGGTTTTCCTATGACTTTTTTTCTTTCTTTGTTTTTATTCTCCCTCTCTTCTTTTCTGTAACAACTTTGAAATTTAATTCACATACCTTATATTTTATGCATTAAAAGTGTACAATTACGATTTTCGGTGCAGTCGGCTCTTGAACAATGCAGGGGTTAGGAGTGCTGACCTTTGGGACAGTCAAAAACCCACAGATAATGGATTTTTGAGTCTGTTTTTGATGATGACTTTTGATTTCCCCCAAATCTTGACTACTAATAGCCTACTGTTGACCAGAAGCCTTACTGATAACATAAACAGTTGATTATCACCTGTTTCACATGTATACTGTATTCTTACGGTAAAGTAAGCTAAAGAAAAAAAAAATTTATTAGGAAAATCATAAGGAAGAGAAAGTACATTTATAGTACTATACTATGTTTACTTCTTATTTTTTATTTAAATTCAGTCCATTAAAATACAGTATTTTATTAGTTTCAGAGGCAGAGTTTAGTGATTCATCAGTTACATATAATACCCAGTGCTCATTACATCACGTGCCCTCCTAGGTCCACTTACATGTGGCTTTTTTACTGTGCTGTATTTATTGAAAAAAGCCACATGTAAGTGGACCTGCCACTGTTCAAACCTTTGTTGTTCAACGGCCAACCATATATGCACAGAGTTGTGCAGCCATCACTTCCTTTTTTTAAAAACCAGTTTTTTCCTCCACCTCAGCTTGCCCTCTTTCATCTTAAATGTTATTCTGTGTGTGATGTTCAACTAATTTCTTTTTCCCCCACCTTTTATTCATTTTGTTACCCTTTTTTCCCTTTCTGATTTGCACACCATGTGTTCATATGTGAGTAAAACAGATAGATTTATGAGTAACTGGTATTACTCATCTGCTTCTGTGTGTATACTATACCTCAGAAGAGGTGGAAGTTTAAAAACTAAAGCTGTTTGGGTTATGCAGAATAAATGAATTGATGAAATACAGTTAGGCTTCATTAACATTTGAGGGACTGTTGAAGTTTATTAGAATTCTTAATATAATTGACTTTACAAAATAAAGTCAGTTTAACTGATATGCAGAATAGTTTGACAGGTTTTTTTTTTTTTTGGTAAATTGATGGAATTACCAATTTTGACATCTTGTGGATTTAGTCTTATCTTGTCAATTTCAACTTCAGATCCCTCTTTTTCTTTTTTTATCTTCTAGTCCTTTTTGTTTTTTCTTCTCATCTTGAACATAACTAAGAACAGTTTAAAAAGTAAACATTTTCTGTGTATCTCTTTTTTGGGAAAAATTAATTAGCATAGTAAATCTAGAACTATAATATTAAATGTAAAATATGTTCCTATGTGTTTTGCCATGTGCAAGTCAAGTTATAGAAAATTACAAGGGTAAAATAAATTGTAAAATGTTTTTTGAGGGTCAAAAATAATTTTAAATCACTTTTTGTTGTTACAATTAAACTCACAGAAAATGACATAAAATATAAATACACAGCTTAACAAATTTCTTGTAAAGGCAGATACTCACTTAACCATTATATAGGAATGTTACCAACACTTCAGAAGTTACATGAATTCCTTTTCCCAGTAATAATTTCTTGGTAATTACTTCCTTCTCTTTAATATATCTTTTTTCTTTATATTTTTTAAATGTGTCTTTTTTTCTAAAATGTGTTTTGCCTAACACCATAGTTTTTTCAAACTTTATATAAGTAAAATACAGTATGTGTTCACTGTGCCTAGTTTCTGTCACTCAACATTATGTTTGTGAAATATGTCCAAGTTGTTATATTTCTAATAATTTGGTATTGGTAATTTTAAAAATGCAAAAGGAAGTGTCCTAACATAACTTTGAAAAGTAATAAATATTTCATACTGATTTTTGTAATCCTAGAAGTTCACTCAATTCCTCTATAATTCTCAATACACTGTCTCATAATCTTTGACTTTGTTATTAAAAGAGGGGGAATATTAACTCTGTGGTTCAGTGAATTGGTAGTTAGTTTTATGTGACAAAGATATTACCAGTTAACATTTTGCTGTGATTTGTGGTATCTTTAAGTCTTTAAAAAATATATTGTTAAAATTTTTGAGAGCCAGTGTCAATTTTTTTTGTTTAAAATGTGGGTGAATGAGTTGTATGTTTTAGTATTTATTTGTAAATATAATTTAGAATCTGTACTCTGTTACTCTAAAACAGCTTAGTCTCTAAACCTAAACATTCTAAAGAATTAAAATCCTTTTCTTTTTTGGTAGGAGGAATAAACATGGTGTATCTCGAAAGAAGATTGCTCAGATGTTGGATCGTTATGAATACGAAATGTCCATCTCTATTGTAATGAATTCAGTGGAACCACCACACAAAAGCACACAAAGACCTCCTCCTTCACAGGGGACACAGAGGTGGGGAGGCTCTCTAGGCTCACATAATCAAGTCTCTGTTACAAATAATCATTAAACTGGCTATTTTCAGCTAACACATTTGTTGCTTGCCCTTGAAAAAAATTAGTGAGCCTATCTTGAAGTTTAAATAGTTTAAACTTAAAAAAAAAAAAAAAAGACTATATTGCCTCACAAAGGATGTTCCCCACAAGTTGTTTAAGTCCTAAAGTGTAAATAAAAATTATATAAAATTGTTTTTTAAATGCTTTTATAATTTCTTGTTGTAATTCCCTTGGGTTATTATGAGAACACCTTAGTGGAGTGGGTAGGACCTAGAATAGTTTTCTACAACCGAGTTTTAAACTAATTGTATCTATTTTGTAAATAATGTTGAATAGTTTTATAGCTCTTACCTAAATCTAACTTTTCATAAAATACTAGTATTTTTTCTTAACTACCTTAAATATATTAGAAATACTTGATACAGGCACTTCAGTTGATTCATTATACAGTAAAATTATGTTTGTGCAAATTCATCTGTATGACAGAAATATTTCTAAGTTATAATTAGCATATCACTTAGTTAAATTCTCCATCAAATGCTATACAGCAGTAGGTGTATCAACTACCTGGGTGGTTTTCTCCATAATATACATATCATAATATATAATATACCCATATTCATCACCCTTCTCAAACCATCCCCCTATCCCTCCACACTCCCCAATTCTGGAATGGATAAATAGGGAAATCACTGTATACTTAGAAAAAGCTTTTCAGGTTATTCTGATAATATATCACTTTTCTCTATTTAACACTATATAATTCTAATATAAAAACTATTTTGGACACATTCTTAGCATTAATGGTAAGATTTGTCTTGTAGGATATTTTATTTCTCCTCATTTCAGTTTTTTTGTTGACCAGCTATATGTCTCATTGAATAGTTTTCTTTATTAGATTGTGTTTTGTCACTTAAAATTTAAAAGCTGGGATGGAATTCATTTCTGAGACTTTATAATTCATCCTCATCTTTGATTTGCTCTTTTTAAGGAAAAAGCCCCAGCTGGTTACATGCTATTAAAAAAAAAATGTTAGGATCCTTCAGATGTTTTACATGATATTTCATGGCCCATTAACTTTCTCCTAACCCAGCACATCCTAAATCTAGTAATCTTTCTTCTATTGTTTAAACCTTTTGCTGTTCTTTTCAACCTTACTTTATTCTCCCACATTTATATATTACTTCTTAAGTAATTTTGCAAGTCTCAAAACTAAATACAATACTCTCAACAAGGTCTGTATTACGTTGCCTTTAGGGAGATAAGACTATGATTTCTATTTATTTGTACTATTCACTGCTGTTTCCATTTGAATGGATATTAGTTTGCTTTATTTTGTTTAACACGTGTTTGTATGTATTCATCTTAACTAAATATGATATAGTAAATATGCTAATTCATGTTTTGTGTGTAAATGTATATATATTTATACATATACACATTTTCTTCATCTGCTATTTTCATGTATTTTGTTTCAGAGTAATACTTCTTGGTATTTAGGCTTGTGTTTTCCAGTATTTTACTGTGTACTTTAGCACATATTGAAAATAGTACAGAAGGATTTAATTTGGGGACAGGTGAAACAACTGTTAGATATTATATACTGTGTGTTCCTTTCTGTCTTTATAAAACTCTTGGGAGTAATAGTGCTATGAATCTATAGTTTATGATTAATAGATACGAAATTAGCACAATTTATTTTAAGGAAGTAGAGAATTGCCTTTGAAAGTTACAAATTATAAAGAAAATGTTCATGTTAGACAGTAGGTCTGAAATAAATTTCCAGATTTTATTATGGGTCAACTTGATCTTTTAGTACTTCTTTTTTTTTTTTTTTTTTTTTTTTTTTAAAGATTTTATTTATTTATTTGACAGACAGAGATCACAAGTAGGCAGAGAGGCAGGCAGAGAGAGATGGGGAGGCAGTCTCCCTGCTGAGCAGAGAGCCCGATGCGGGACTCGATCCCAGGACCCCGAGATCATGACCTGAGCCCAAGGCAGAGGCTTAACCCACTGAGCCACCCAGGCGTCCCTCTTTTAGTACTTCTGAGTACTTAAATAATCATGTAGAGATCATTAATCATTGCTGATTTATTTTAGTGTAAATCCATATTGAGGCAGAGAAATTAACATTCTGAAAAACTTTGAAGGTTTTTTTTTAAGGACTGAAAATTAGTAGTTCCTCTAAATATATTAAATTAATAGCTCCCCCATTAGCATTCTGGTTAATTTTATTTTTATTTTTTGAATGATAATAATCATGAGTATGCAATAAAATATACCAAAATCACTGTTATAAGTCATTGCTTTAAGTCTATAAAAATCTTTAAAAATCAAAGAAATTTACTAATTAAAGATATTTCATCAGATTTTTTCTTGTATTCAGATATTCTTGGGTTTTTTCTCCCCCAGTTATATTCTTAATGGAATAGCCCCCAATTGCTATGCCCCATTCTAAGTTGGTCTCCATCCCAAAGAATAAATGCAGCATTAGTCATCATATTTAACTAAGATAAAATACTTAAGTAGAATGCAGCTTAACCTAAGTTGTTTTTTTATAGGCTTGGTATCAAAATCACTTCCTTTTTGATAAGCAAATTTATGGTTTCTATATGTCATAATCCTGCTAGCAAAAATACTTCATGTGGTCATTAAGTTGAACTGTTGGTACTGCTTTTTAAATAGGTAATCTTTATTTCCCATATTCACCTTTTCAAAAGAAAATTTTAAACTTTTTAATATTTTATGTGTGTTTTAAAGTAAGATTGTTTATAAAAGATTGGGTTGTATTTTGTTGTTGGAGCAATAGGGTGGATTTAAGTATTTGAAGTTTGGTTACTTCTTAATCTAATTAATATAGATTGTAGAATTTTCTAGTTTTATGTATTAGTAACTTCTGGAAGAGTTTATGATTTCAGAGGATGTGAAATACTTATTTTGACCACATTCGAGTTTTTGTTGCAGAAATGTCTGATTTTCTGAGCCTGGCTTTTAGAGTATTTATAAAGAAAATTGGTGGTGTTCTCTTTGAAAAATTGTGAAGAAATGTGGTTGTTTATATATTAGTGCCTTGATCAGATAGGTTTGCTAGTCTTCATGGAAGTTTTATTTAGTATTCTAACATAAATGCAGTAACTGAGAATTTGTTATTAGGGCTGAAGATGTGTGTGTGTGTGTGTGTGTGCGCGCGCGCGCATGTGCGATTCTAACATTTGCAACCCATTAGAGTAACACCTTAGTCTAGAATCATAACAGTATTGTTTAGTTTTGTTACAGTAACCATTCAGAATAAATATTTGGTAGTAGCAGAAAAAGATTGAGTTAATGGTTTTAAAGTTAAATTTTATAGGTTATAATTTTTAAATAAAAATTTTTTTCCATTAAAATTGTTAGATGTAATTCTTGTGAATTTACAGAGGAAGGAGTGATTTTGTTAAGAGATAAATGAACATCTCCTTTGTGATGGTTTTCTTTCTCTTTACTAATTAAGATTGGCATACCAATTTTTATTTTATTTTTAAGATTAAGGTATTATTAAAATAACTGGTTTCCCTATATGTATATCAGATTTCTTCTTAAAATCCTTGGGATGGTAAAAGATACTGTTTAATTTGTTGAATGAAATAAGTTCTGAAAGAGGAGTAGTTAGTGATTTTCTCTTGTGTCTTTCTGATTCCTTTTTTCATATTTAAAACATTTAAAACATTTAAATTAATTCAATTCATTTGATTCAAAATGCTAAGTATCTTAAGTCCAAAAAATATTCACTTTTTGCATGGTTTGTAAATTGTAGAGCAGACTTTGAAAAGTTTATAATTACGATTTTTGCAGCCAGGTTCAGAAAACTTGTAATAGACTGATTATCATTTATATTCAATTTCTTTATTTAGAGTAGATTAAGAGGCATAAGTTTTATAATAGAATACATTTGTAAGCTTAATTTTTAATATATCTTCTGTGAAAATTTTAAACACATTGTCGCTGTCAAATTATGCACAGAAACAAGGGGAAGGAGTAGCACAAATAACTTTATGAAAAGAGAGCCTCAAACTAAGGCTGTGTCTCTTGGAAAATTTGACTTTAGGGTGCATTTAATAGAACTTTATTTTAGTAATTTAGATTAGAAATAATCTCTTCTTTCTCCTTTTCCCTAACAAATTTTATTTGAATGACAACCCTGTTGTGTTACAGATGTGATAATTGTGCTAATCACGTATTACAATACATTTCCCAGTGTAGGACCCATTAATTTCAATAACTGTCTTAAATTTAAGTATGAATAAAATAGATTATTTTATTTAGCATAGACACAGTTACATTTTGTCTCCTAATCCTAGAACAAGACACAATCACATTAACAGCATTACCCCTACTTTGGTGAGTAACTGAAGACTTCATTTGGGAATGTCTTCCAGTTATAAATATTGCAGTGGGTTTTTTTTTTTTTTTTAATTAAACTTTTTGTAAATTAGTGGGAAGACTGAGAGATTTTTAAGATGACCTAGGGGCTTTTTGCCATTCAAATTATTAGTAACTAAGGGGAAATAATAATAATAGGAAAATAATCTGTTCATTCATGTTTAAAATTGTGTTCAAGTTCAGTAGAGTCCTTTGAAATACACTTTTATTTGGATTGTTTTCTTGTTTTGCAGTTTTAACTGCATTCTCAGGACATCTAAAATCAAAGTTTTGCCCTTGGGGTTAGTTCATCTACAGTTGTCAGTTACAGTTGTACAACTCCGTAGTGTCTCTTCAGTTATAATCCTGAACTCTAAGTTTTTTTAGTATTACAAAATGAAATTTGATTTTGGGAGGGGATTGTGGGTTTTTCCTCTGCCTTTATTATTTTTTCTTTCTGTTTTTTTGTCTTTAATAGTATTAGGAATTGTGTTTCTTGCTTCTTTCATAGTCTTTCTTGTACACATTTTCTTTTTCTTCTGTCCATTTTCTGCTCAGCCATCCTTGTGTAACTGCATAACATTTTTAATGAAAATGGTGGGATGGTAAGTGGCTGACAAAAATGGCAGTAAATCTCCCCCTCCTATGTTTCAGTGAACGCACTGTTCCTTAGGAAACTTATTTAATTAACCATGTTAAATTTATAGACCAGCAGCTTTGCAGTTGGTTTCCTGACCCTGCTATTTAATTAGAACTTACATATGAAAATACTTGGAAAGATTTATAAAAGTCTAAGAATCCCATAAGCATGGCATAGTACTTGGATCTTAATTCAACAAAAATTTATTTTATAATGCTTAAGCGTCTTGATGATAGTCTTGTTGGTAAGTAGTAGTTGGGAATTGAGTATTGTAGAAATTAGTGATACGTCATGATTCTCTAGACCACCCTTATTAAAGAACGGAGTGATTTTGAAGGAAAGCTGATAGCTTGTTTTGAGTTCAACCTCTACAAGTGCTTTATATTGTGGAATGCTGCTACAGTGAGCAGTAAGAATTTAATAGCAACAAGCCTTAATATAATAATGTTCATTTAAGTAGCTGCCATTTATTTGATGCCTGTCAGTGCCAGGCTGTGTTGTAATTGTGATTGTTAACAGGTTCAGAGTTTTCATAGCAGTCCTACAAGGGTTTTCTGAAGAGGAAACAGTAACTTAGCAGAGGTTAAGCAAAGTTCTCCAACATAAATTTCTCTGGGGAAGATATGTAACTGGGATCCAACTCTAGGTCAGACATATTCCTCACTATAGCCCATTTTATCTTTTTTTTTTTTCATTTTTAAATATATATTTTTTAAATTAACATATAATGTATTATTTGCCCCAGAGGTACAGGTCTGTGAATCAGGCTTACACACTTCACAGCACTCACCATAGCACATACCCTCCCCAATGTCCATAACCCAACCACCCTCTCCATACCTCCCCTCCCTCCCGATCCCATCTTGTTTCATTTTTTTCCTTCCCTATGCCCCAAACCTTCCACTTTGCCTCTCAAATTCTCATATCAGGGAAATCATATGATAATTATCTTTCTCTGATTGACTTATTTTGTTTAGCATAATACCCTCTAGTTCTTATTGCAACTGGCAAGATTTCATTTCTTTTGATGGCATAGTATTCTGTTGTATATATATGTACCACATCTTCTTTATCCATTCATCTGTTGATGGACATCTGGGTTCTTTCCATAGTTTGGCTATTGTGGACCTTACTGCTGTTAACATTCAGGTGCACGTGCCCCGCTGGATCACTACATTTGTATCTTTACGGTAAATACCCAGTAGTGCAATTGCTGGGTCATAGGGTAACTCTATTTTCAACTTTTTGAGGAACCTCCATGCTGTTTTCCAGAGGTAGCCCATTTTATCTTTTAAACATAGTCATCTTTTCAAAAATTATTACCAATATAGCCTTTTTTTTTTTAAAGGTAGGAAAGAAATTCCAGTGAAGATTTGAGTGCATCTTTAATGGTACCTTTGTTTTGTTTTTTCATTTTTTTTTTAATTTAAATTTGATTAATTAACATATAATGTATTATTGGTTTCTGAAGTAGAGTTCAGTGATTCATTAGTCTTTTTTTTTTTTTTAAAGATTTTATTTATTTATTTGACAGACAGAGATCACAAGTAGGCAGAGAGGCAGGCAGAGAGAGAAGGGGGAAGCAGGCTCCCTGCGGAGCAGAGAGCCCGATGCGGGGCTTGATCCCAGGACTCTGGGATCATAACCTGAGCGGAAGGAAGAGGCTTTAACCCACTGAGCCACCCAGGTGTCCCGATTCATTAGTCTTAATGGTACCTTTGGATTTAGAGGGTTGAAGGTATGTTAATTTAGTAACAAAATTGAATATAGAAACCTTTAGATGACCACTTAGAGTCCTATTTTTAAAAGATGACTCAAAGTAGAAATACCATTTAGTATTTTATGTTTTCTACAAAATATACATTGATATAATTGATAATCATATTTCAGCAATATCTTTTCAATTGAATTTTTACACATGCAGTTGTGCTCTAATGTTTAAATTTTATTTTAATTTTTGATTTTAATTAGCTTTTGAAATGTGTAGTATTCAATAAATGGATTAAGTTACATAAGCTGTTTGTTTTGCTGATTTTGAGGCAATATTTCCCAGACTAGATCAGCACTGTAAGTGGTCTTTATTTTTCTTTTAATGTTCACATATTCCTTAAGTCTGAGCTAGTAGTAGAAGTTATGGAAATTACATCATTTTTTTGAATTTCTGAAGAATTATGCATTTCTTTATTTTATAATAGCATCTTTTTCTTCTGTGTTGTTTAACTTTCCAAAATTAAAGAACAATAAAAGAGCCAATTAAGTTTAATATATAAATAATAAATTGAGTTAATTAGATTCTACAAGGAAAACCTCTAAATACAAAATGAAGAATTGTTGTTGAATAATAATTGTTGTTGAATTATTATTGTTGAGTATTGGCCTTGTTTTGTTTTAGTTAACCTAAAAAAATAGAAGGACTGGATGTTTGGGTTTTCTTAATCCATAGAGTAGATTGTGATTTTTTTTTTTAATTATTTCTGAATGTGAAGTCAGAAGTAGAATTTTTGTTGGAAAAGGAAAGACTTCTTGAAAAAAGAAATAGCATTAGTTTCATCAGTAGATTAGTTTTTAGTTCAGGACCTAGAAAGCAGCACATTATCGAATTGAGGTTATTGGAATATAGTACAATGTAACACTGGCAAAGATGTGATTAAAACATTTAAATTCAAATATAAGTAAATTGAAGTTTGTACAAGAAATGTATTAGGAGGCCTGGCCTGGGCCAGACAATTTGAATTAATGTAAAATTAATGAGGAAAAAAACCCCATTTTTGTTTATTTTTATTATTATTATTTTTAAAGATTTTGTTTATTTATCTGAGCAAGAGATCACAAGTAGGCAGAGAGGGGAAGCAGGCTCCCTGATGAACAGAGAGCCTCATGCAGGGCTCGATCCCAGGACCCTGAGACCATGTCCTGAGCTGAAGGCAGAGGCTTAACCCACTGAGCCACCCAGGTGCCCCCAAAAAACCATTTTTAAAAATATTCGGGAATGATAGGGAAGAGATTGTTAAAGTTAGTAGGATAGTGGTCAAAAGTGGTATTTCTCCCTCTCTATCTCACCTTTGTTTTTCAAAAACCAGTAGAGCCCAAGTTATTAAAAAAAGATTGATTACCTTGTATCCTGAGTGCCATAAAACAGGGTCTTCCTTGTCATCCTTGGTTACTACTGGGTCTTTGGATTTTTGTGCCTTTAAAAAGAGTCAATAAAATATTTGTTGAAGGGGGCACCTGGGTGGCTTAGCGGGTTGAGCCTCTGCCTTCGGCTCAGGTCGTGATCTCAGGGTCCTGGGATCGAGCCCCACATCGGGCTCTCTGCTCAGCGGGGAGCCTGCTTCTCCCTCTCTCTCTCTCTGCCTGCCTCTCTGCCTCCTTGTGATCTCTGTCTCTCTGTCAGATAGATAAATAAAATCTTTAAAAATATATATATATTTGTTGAATAGTAGACATAGTCTTCTCCCTAAAACAATCAACAACCTTTTGATAGGACACAATTGATTTAAGTAGAACAACTTCTGTTCTTAATCTTAGCTTTCCCCATGAAATTTTATCATTTCTTACTTGGGCATGGTAGTCTCCCCACTTTTCTTTGTCAAACTATAATTTTATTCACAGAGCAACTAATGTATAAGTAAAAAAAAATTTTTTAATGTAAATGATAACACTCCTCACTTAAACTCTACTTCTTCCCTGACCCTGACTTGCGCAACTCTCCCTTTCCCTTACTACATTCCATCTATACTGGTCTTTTTGTCTGTTCTTCCAACATGCTAAGCTTTATTTTGCCTTAAGCACTGGCTCTTTACCTAGAATGCTGTCCTTCTACTCTTCTGCTGAGCGTTTCAGCATTCAGGTCTCCCCTCAAATGTCACCTTTGCAAAGAGGCCTTCCCTGATTATTTCAATCTTAAGTAAAATAGACCTATCCCTATCACTCTTAATATATTGCTACATTTTGTTTTTATCATAGTACTTAGTAGTAGTTAAAGTTACCTTATTTAATACTGATTTGTTGGGGGGTGTGCCTGAACAAGAATATACGTCCCATGAGAATTTGTTTATTTTGTTTGAGCTGTATCCACAGAATCTAAACTGTAATATTGTAGGAGCTCATTAAATACTGGCTGAAGGATTTGGTACTTACTGCTTCTGTTATTGATAGTATTGATCCTCAAATGTATTTTCTGCTTAAACCTGGTGTTTGAGCTTCAGCCTTTTTACTTATCTGCCTACCTAATATTTTTATTTTTAATACTTTTAGGACTTGAAAATTGAACAGTGACCTTCTCTCCCATCTCTGGATTTCTATGATTTCCTTATATAGTGAATGGCTCTACCATCCATTTCTACAAGCCAGAAACTTGGGAGTTGCCTTTGATGCCCTCTAGATCCCCCTTCATACTCAATCCACCAACCAGGGCCTGTGGATTTTGCCCCTCAAATATCTCTTGAATCTATCCATTTTTTACTGTCATATCTCTAGTTTGCTCTGAGACAAGTCCCCACATCAGTTCTTACTTTGTTCTAACCCTTTGCACAGCCTAACCAGACTGAAGTGTAATGGACATATGAAAAAGTGCTTAAATTTTAATTGTATAGCTCACATTTTCACAAAGTGATCCTCATATCCATGTAACTAGAACTCTGCTCAAGAAACAGAACATTACCAGCACCCTCCTTGCCAGAGTGACCTTTATAAAATGAAAATATAATCACATGTAAAACTTTTTAGGTGTTTCCCATTGTTTTTAGGCTAACGACCAAAAACCATACAGTGACATTTAAGACCCTGGTTGATGTGACCTCTACCTTCCTATCCAACCTCATGTTTTATTACTCTTCTTACTTTCTGTATTCCAGCCCCACTGGCCTCCTCTCAGTTCCTTGACTGTGCTGTTTGGTTTCCCTTCCTGGGAAGTTCTGTGTGTACACACCCTTTCCATACTTATCCTTCCAGATTTGAGCTCTTCAAAGAAGCCTTTTGAACATAGCAGGCTTGACAAAGTCCAGAATACCTGGTATAAGTTCTCATATACTTTTTATTTGTTAATTTGTATGACTATATGAGTGTTTTCCCTCATTTTTAAGTCAGAGATTTTGAGTCAGACATTGTATCTGTTTTGTTCACCATTGCATCATGGTCATCAGCTAGCATAGTGGCTAGGAAAGAGTGATATGTAGTATTTTTTTTTTTTTAATTTTTTTTTTTTAAGATTTTATTTATTTATTTGACAGAGACCACAAGCAGGCAGAGAGGCAGGCAGAGAGAGAGGAGGAAGCAGGCCCCCCGCTGAGCAGAGAGCCCGATGCGGGGCTCGATCCCAGGACTCTGAGATCATGACCTGAGCCGAAGGCAGCGGCTTAACCCACTGAGCCACCCAGGCGCCCCTGATATGTAGTATTTAATCACAAGAAGTGAATGTGGGTATTTTCAGCCTGTTGTTGGCTGAATTTTGTCACCTCAAAGTTCATGTGTTGAAGTCCAGTACCTTGAATGTGACTATTTTGGGATATAGGGCCTTTCCAGGTAATTAAGATAAAAAGATCATGTGGTTAGGCCCAAATCAAATATGACTGGTGTCCTTATAAGAAGTGATTAGGAGAGACACACGTAAATGGGAGACCTTGTGAAGACACTGGAGAAAGACTGCTATCTGAAAGCCAAGGAGAGAGACTTTGGAAGAAATCAATTCTGCTGACACCTTGATCTTGGACTTCTAACCCCCACAATTGTGAGAAAATTAATTTTTGTTGTTTAAGCCAACCAATCTGTGGTACTTTGTAAATTTGGCAAACTAACATAGATTTTGGTACTGAGAAGTGGGGTGCTGCTATAATAAATACCTAGAAATATTGAAGTGACTCTGGGACTGGGTATGGTGGAGGTTTGAAGAATTTTGAGGTGCATGTTAGAGAAAAAACAGTGTTACCTCTGGAAATCTGTCAGTAGATATGTGGATGTTAAAGGTGATTCTGGTAAGGGCTATGAAAGGAAAGAGATGGTTTCTCTTGTCTTGGAGAGATATACATATGATCACAGAGTCTTGGTAGAAATAACAAAGATGCTTTGGTGAAGCCTCAGATGGAAATGTTACTGAAGAATGAAGAAAAGGCGATCTTGTTAGAATGTGACAAAGAACTGGCTAAATTGTATCCCAGTGTTTTGTGGAAAATAGAACTTGTATAATGAACTTGGTTATTTAGCTGAGAGTTCAAAGTGTTAAGATCCACAGCTTCATTTCTTCTTGCTTATAATAAAATGCAAGAGGAGAAAGAAATTGAGGAAAGCATTGTTAAGCAAAAAGGAACCAAATTTGAAGATGTGGAAAATTCTCAGCCTATGCTTATTTTGAAAAATTAGAAAGTATGTGTTCTGGAGATAACATGAACATTGTTGCTAGAAAATGGTTTGCTAAAGAGATTATGGGCATGTAATTTAAGCATCCAGTAAGCTGCCTCAGCAGAAATAGAGATGGGATTATGCTAGCAGAAACCCTAACAGCTTGGACTGAAAGGGACAAAACAGGATGAAATGAGGGGAGGCCCCATATTGCTGGGATTCCATAAGACAGGCCCTACTGACCTGTCTTATGATCTGTCTGTGATCATGTGCTGTCCTTAAGGAACAGGATGACCCTGAAGAAGGTTCAGAAGCTGGCAGGGTGGCCATGGCCACCATGGGACGAGAGCCCCAAGCCTAAGGGATTGGGGCTGCCACACTGGTGGGCCTGAAAGGCAGGGCCTCCACCTAGAGGACAGAGCATGGAGCCAAAGAGGGATTATTCTTTAGCCTTAGAATCTAGTGCACTTTGCCTTGTTAGTTTTTTAATTGTTTGTGTTCCATTACCCCTTTCTTCTTTGTGATTTTTCCCTTTTGGAATGAGAATGTTTATTCTATGCCTGTCCCACTGTTGTATTTAGAAAGAGGTAACTTACCTAGATTCATAGTTACAGTTGAAGAGGAATTTTGCTTCAGGATGAATCCTAGCTGAAGTTCACCCATATCTGATTTAAATGATATTTAGATGAGGTATTGAACTTAGAGTTGATGCTAGAATGAGCTAAGACTTTAGGAGTTGTTGGAATGCAGTGAATGTTTTTTGCTTGTGAGAAGGACATGAGTTGTGGGGATGAGAAAGTAGAGTGACACAGACTGAATTGTGTTACCTCAAAATTTATATGCTGAAGTTCTAAACCCCAGTGCACCAGAATGTAACTGTTTTGGAAGATAGAGAATAAGGTCATAAAGATGGGCTCTTAATTTAATATGACCGGTATCCTTATAAAAAGAGGATATTAGGACACAGACACATACAAAAGGAAGACCATACGAAGACGTTGGAAGAAGACAGCCATCTATCAGCTGAGAGAGGCCTTAGAAGAAACCAACCCTGCTGACATTTCAGTCTCAGACTTGAAACCTCCAAAATTCTGAGAAAATAAATTTCTGTTGATTAAGTCACCCACCCAGTCTGTGGTACTTTGTCACAACCTTACCAAACTAATACACAACTACTACTAGCTAGTTGAGAGACATTTGTGAGACATTTCCTTCTTTCTTCGCAGCTCCTTCATGTGTAAAATAAGTATATTTGACTGAATCAGTTGTTCTTAATTTTTAACTCAAAGCTTTCCAAAAATGTCAGGTGCTTCATTCAGAAGTATACAGTGGGTTGCCTGATACTAGAGATGTTCACAGTATAATTGAGTTCTGTGTTTCAGACTGTTCCTTCAAGGCCCCTTCAGGATTGTGAAGAACAGAAACCTCCACTTACAGTGGAACACAGAATTTGAAATTGCGTCATTAGAAGATAACAGTAGCAGTTCTGACTACAGCTTGGGCAAGCCACTTAACTTTCTGAAATTTGCCCTCATAAGTAAGAATAATACTTTCGCACTCTATAACGTAAGGTTATTGGATGGATTAAACGAGATGAGTGTGTTAGAGTTTCACCTGAAATAGCTGTTCTTGTGTTAGCCCTGAAATTCCGTGATTTTGTTTTGCTTTTTGGTGATTTTACCTCTTTCGATATATACTAGTGAATGGGCAGAGAAGGAAACAAACCAATTAATTTTTATACTAGTTAGAAATGCCAGGATATATCTGGAAGGATAAAGTTTGGGTTTTTTTGGTTATTTAATTTGTCAAAGATCTTCATAGTCCTTCCTCATCAGCGCAGGCACTTGAGTTAAGCTGTAGAACAGCCCAAAACAATTTATGACAATGTATGTACCCTTCTAGCATGCATACCAGCATTATTAGTTCATCTGTGTTGTATGAACTTGGTATGAGCCAATCGATTTGATATTCCCATTTTTACTGACAAATTTTGTATGATTAGTTTCACAGAGCAGTGTATTGGCAAGACCACACAAACACATTTCTTCAAAAGAAGAAAGAAGTATATTTGTTTTGTTTTGTTTTTTTAAGATTTTATTTATTTATTCGACAGAGATCACAAGTAGGCAGAGAGACAGGCAGAGAGAAAGAGGAAAGCAGGCTCCCTGCCAAGCAGAGAGTCCGATGCGGGGCTCAATCCTAGGACCCTGAGATCATTACCTGAGCCGAAGGCAGAGGCTTTAGCCCACTGAGCCACCCAGGCACTCCTGTTTTGTTTTGTTTTAATGCCAAGCATGATGAGACTCCCCCTCCTCCTCCAGCCCGTCTTCTTAGAGATAATCTTTCCTTTGTTTTTCATATATGACCTTTTATGTAAAATTTATGTCTTGGTGTGATAGAACAGTTAATTACAGCCTGGGCTTCTATGAAATGAGTTATTCAAAATGGGAACATCAGTTTGAGTGTGTCAGATTTCAATTTTTGTAATACAGTTAGAAAAGTGGTAAGAGTTGTCACAAGAGTCATTAGACAAAGGGTGAAAGGTAAGAGGCAATTTGTAACTTTTTGAGATGCAATTAGTAGTACCTCATTTTTTTTTCCTCTATGTTTAAAAATTTATTTATTTGAGAGAGAGAAAGTACGTGTGTGCAGGTGTGAGTGGAGGGGGGAAGAAGGAAAGAATCTCAAGCAGACTCCTTGCTGAGCATGGAGCCCAACACAGGGTTCATCTCCTGACCTGAGCCAAAATCAAAGGTCAGATGCTTAATTGACTGAGCCACCCAGGTGCCTCTTATTTTTTTTTTTAATGATAGCATTCTAAGTTTTTTATGACATAACATTCTTCTTGACTCATTCTTTTGTACTCTATTACAGTGAAGTAGGTGAATTACTATGTTTAGAAACAATTTGTTTATAGAAAAATGAGGTTATCTGTAGGCAGAATAAATAACATTCAATGGAGAAGGGAAATCAGAAGAAAAAGCAGTTTTTAATTAGTTAAATAGGGGCACCTGGATGGCTCAATTGGTTAAGCATCATGGGATCAAGCCCCACGTTGGGCTCTTTGCTCAGCGGGGATCCTGCTTCTCCCTCTCCCTGCTGCTGCTCCTGCTTGTGTGCTCTCTCACTGTCAAATAAATAAAATCTTTAAAAAAAAAAAATTAATCTTGAGACTTCCTAAGTAAGATGTCAGTAGATTGCTATGGTATGGAAATTATGTGGAATGTCTGGACGTGTGTGTTTGGTTATATGAATTCTCCCTTTATAGGAGCTGGGTTAGATTTGCTGAGGGTACAGAGCAGTCGTAGGTCTCCAGACCTGAAACTTGGGAGCATCTTGCCCACTGCAGGGAAAAGAGCCATAATGGGTCTTAACAAGTATAAGTCTGAGAAAATGTGAAGATTATGCTGAGGAAATGTAAGTTCAGTCAACAAATATGAAACAAAGCTGTGGTTAACTGAAAGACAAGAAGTCAGGAGCCAGAAACTGAAATAAAACTCAAGTAAGAGGGGCGCCTGGGTGGCTCAGTGGGTTAAAGCCTCTGCCTTCGGCTCAGGTCATGATCTCAGAGTCCTGGGATCGAGCCCCACATCGGGCTCTCTGCTCAGCAGGGAGCCTGCTTCCTCCTCTCTCTCTGCCTGCCTCTCTGCCTACTTGTAATCTCTGTCTGTCAAATAAATAAATAAAATCTTAAAAAAAAAAAAAAACAAAAAAAAAAACCTCAAGTAAGGCTGGCTGCGTGCAACAGTGTCATGAGTTGTGTTGAAATGCTGGAGGCACGCTTTATTGTTAGCTGTATCATTTCTTGGTGGGAAATGGACTGTTTATTAAGTTACAGAATTGTACTAGGAAATCAAGGCTTCCTTGAATTGCCTTTCCTAGTGCATATCAGAATGCTTTATGTTTTTCCTAAGTACATCAAGTACTCTTGGGACAATCTTTGCATATATGTAGTAGAAGTACTCAGTGCAGTAGTTCGGAAATAGGTGGAAGCAGTAGCTACTGGGAATGGAATGGTGTTTTCTGATTGGGGGAATGTGTTTGGGGAATATGAACCAGTAATGAGAAGAGGCAGTAAAATGTTTTCTGCTTTTCCATTGTTCAGTTAATGAGTTGGTTGTGAGTGAAAGGTGGAAGACTAAGCGTGGGGAAGTCTTCCTGGAGGTGTTGATTTCTAAGCCTAGTCTAAAAGTGGGATTTTAGCAAGAGAAAAAGTATGGAAAAAGGGCCTAGAGGCAATACCAACTGAGTGATCAAGGGCTTAGAGGCAGGAAGCAGTAATACATTTATTCATGCATGTATTTACTCAACAGTATTTCATGAGTGCCCTACTATATGCCAGGCATTTTTCTAGGTGATAGATAGGTCCTCTGCTGTCCTAGAGTCAGTGTGTGTAGGGAAGCAGACCCTACACCAATAAATAAATGATAAATGCTGTGGGAAACACTGGAAGCAGCATAAATGGGACAGGGAGGGTGGGGCTTAGGGGTACTGGTGCTACTTTACCTGGAGTCATCATAAAGGCCTAACTGAAGAGGTAACTTTTGAGCAGAGACTTGAAGAGAGTGAATTAGCAAGGACAGCAATGTAGGAAGAGCATTCCATACAATGGATCCTGCAAGTTGGGGCCCAGTGAGGTGGGACTATGCTTGGTGTGGTTAAGAACTAGCAGGAGATCCATTTTCCTGGAGCCAAGTGATCACAGGGCAAAATAGTAGAAGACAGTCAAAGAGGAAGAAGCAACCAAATACCTGAGTCTTGTGAATTCTTGAAGGAGCATAGGCCTTTACTTCCCCTGAGACGGGAAACTGTTCTGAGTATAACTCAGAACTCTGGAACAGTGTGTTTCAAGTTACACACGTCAGTTCTGGCTGCTCTCTTAAGAATCTTTTAGGCAAGAGTGGAAGCAGGGCTCTTGTCATAATCCAAGTGAGAGATGACTATGACTTTAACTACGGGGTAAAGGTATTGGTGAGAGTTGTTGATGCTGAGTTGGCAGGATTTGCTGAAAAATCAAGTAATGTACACGAGAGAGAAAAAGGTTACTGGGAAATAATGTACGAGAAGCACATTTGGAAAGGAAAAGAGATGCTCACTTCTGGATATGTTAAGTTTGAGATGCCACCTAAGAAATGCATCTGTATGGAGATGTAGAATAGGTCGTGTGTTCAGGTGAGAGGTCTGTGTTAGCAACACATTTGGGCATGGATTGGAAAGCAGGATTTTCATTGTTGTTGGAGCATGAAATTTGGTATATAATATAGTAGGAGATAATTTCAGGCTTCAGTTCTCTGTCTTTTTCTCATTATGACACAGAAAACAACATTTGTAGGATTTGTTGGAGTAAATGGTCTAGGCTACTCTTCCCAAGACTACTGGCCCTCGGGCTTGAAAATTCCACATTGCACGAGCCACTTTCAGTGGTCTTACCTTTCACCCATTTGAGGCATTGCCAAGCACACTCTTGGGAAGTTCTGCTCTCAAGAGGTAGTCTGATCAAAGGGTCAGATCATGGAGAACCTGACAGTGTTAATGAACTAGTACTTTGTCATGCAGATAATGGGTATCTCTAAAGAGATTTCAGCAGAAATATGACATAGTTGCATTTGTTTTAGATAAGCACCTTTCAAACTGGTGAAAAGTTAGTTTTTAAAAATTTATAATATATCACAGCCTGATACCTCGGTAAGCTAAATTACTAGAAAAAATTTAAATATAAATATTAAATTCAACAGATATAAAAATCCAGGTTGTTATAAAAGTTTTTAAAAACTTAGTCTCAATTTCTGTAGTTGTGGACTAGTAGCAAACTGCTTATGGATTGGCATCAATCATAATACTTTTGAGTAGGTCTGTTTGGAATGGATTATACTTGACAGAGTAATAGAAAGTATTTGTGGACTATTTGCCAGTTAGTTGAAAGCCACCAGACACTTTGTCACGTTTGTTGAATATGTGGAGTGGCCTGAGGGAGCTTCTCAAGGCATTGGTTTGACAGAGGCATACAACTTGTGGTGCGACTTACACCACTCAGTGTATGGTAAGTGGCCATTCTGATAGTGTGTGTGGTCTCCTCTGTTTCCTCAGCATTCTGCTGTTGGGGAGCCACTTCAGGGTAGCCCTGAACTTGGTCAAGCATAGTTTATGTTTAACCATCTTTTGGTTGGTAAAATTTGATTATTTGTTCTGGTTTCATCGGTCACCAGAGGGTTACAAAGGATTTGGATGGAACATGATCGAATGACCTTTGTTGTTGTTTGGTTGTCCAGCTCATGTGACAGAAAATCACCTGGGCTATTTTAGCTGTCCAATATATAGGTTATAAAAAACTAAAAACTTTGGAGCAAGGGGGTCTCTCTGAATTGACTAAAGATGAGTGGAATGATGAGGCTTTCTGCATAGTTAATGCATGAAGGCTACCCTTGTCCTGGTAGAGCCAGTGTTCCTTGTTTTTTTGTTTTTGTTCTTGTTCCCCTACTAAAAGCACCAGCATTTAACAGAGGAAGATGGGATCCTCCTAAACCCATGTTATGTTTCTCTCTTTGTATTCTGAAGGACCTGAACTGCCCTCTGGAAATGAATATAACCATCTGACAGAGATGTGGGATCACCGAGTATGTTATTTAATCAAATTTCTTTTTTTCAGTTGTTTGATAAAGGCCTGTTTGTCTGTGATAAGCACAAGTCCACTTTCATTTTTATGGACTCCTCACCTCACTCCTACCTAAACCTACCCACACTGACTTGGGCTGACCCGTCAAGTCTTAGGCAGGAATAGTGAGAAGGTGCTAGTTCAGAACCCAAATTCTTAAGGTAGCTGGTAGATTTGAGAGTTTCTATTGATGGGAATACACTTTGAGTGAGGGGGTCATTGCAAGATGGCTCTTGAGTATGCAGTCAGAATTTGGAATCTGGTGGCATTTCGGCCAGCTGACCCACCCCTTAGCACAGTTGGTAAGTGTCTTTTGTCTTCCTCATTGGGGGTGAGTCTCAGGTATGTCAAAAGGGTGGTCAAAACCCAGAGGTAGCTTGATTGCATATGTGTTCTTGCAGAGGTCATATTCAAATCATTTAATGGTGTGGTCAGCCAGTTGGCCAGCTTGCACATCTGCTCTCTTTCTGGCTGTCTCAGTCAGAATCCTGGGGAGGCTGCAGTTCCTCTAAGTAACCACATAAAGGCAACTCAATGGTGAGTAGTAACAGCCTTTTGGTCAGGGGGCCAAAAGGGTCTTCTGGGGTGCCAGTGGTCCTACCGCTGGTATCTCGTCTCCTACTGTCTTCCAGGCCAGCTCTAGCAGAGGGGACATGAAAGAACAGGATCTAGCTGGCTGATTGCTAGTGCCAGGTCTGTTCCTGATCAGGACCCACTTGAGTTTCTCCGGGAATGGGCAAGAAAGGCAGGTGAAACACAGGCTTGCCCTTGCAGGTCTGTCCCTGAAGGGAGCCAATAGCAATGTCTAGGAGGCAAGATTTGGGGGGATTGATTGCATGGGCATCAGCTGGTCATAATTGAGGCTGGTTACGTGTTAGAGAGGAAACGTATGGGTCCTTTGTGATGCCAGTCACTAACCTGTTAGTGGGCCAAGTAAGAGTCTTAGAGAAGGGGCTGGGCTGCAAATTAGGAGCCCAGTATAATTATATACTAAATGGTACAGAATAATTTGAATATTTTAACAAGTCATGTTGGCCACGTTATTGTAGCCCTTTAAGGTCTGAGAGTTGTAGACTCTTGGATATTCATGGCAGGTTTTTTGTTTGTTTGTTTGTTTCTTTAAAGATTTTATTTATTTGACAGAGACAGTGAAAGAGGGAATACAAGGAGGAGGAGTGGGAGAGGGAGAAGCAGGCTTCCCACAGAGCAGGCAGCCTGATGTGGGACTCTATGCCAGGACCCTGGAATCATGACCTCAGCTGAAGGCAGACAGTTAATGACTGGGCCACCCGGGTGCCCTCAATGGCAGTTTTTATTTGCATAAAAAATTTGTATAGTTTCTCCAGTTTTCTTCTAATTCTTTTCTAGGGTAGGTGGTGTTCTAGAGAGACTCAGATGAGAGTGCCTGAATTTAGGCGAATAATACCTCCTTCATCTCTCTTACTGGCAAGAATTGATTGGAAGTTAGAATTGGCTTCCTTCCCTCTTTCCTGGATCCATGGAGTAGTAGAGTGTGCCTCTCACTTGTACATGTTGAATTAACAATGTTTCTATATTTGCTAGTTTTAGGACAAGTCTGAAAACTTGTGTAGGGAGCTGAGAGCAGATGGACTTGATTGTGGTTCTGGTCAGACAGGTGGGCAAAAGAGCTTACATCTTGGAGACCTCAGCTAGGTAAGGATATTTTGCTCAGGGAAGCTGGGAGTGATGTAGAAGGGATGTTTAAGCCAAATCTTTGGAAAACTAATTTCATAAATTAATTTCAAGGACCAAGAACTTGGAAGTCCTAGAAGGGAATATGAGAAAGGCCACTGAAAGAGGAAGGTCCCAAACCATTGAAGCAAATAGTACAAAACATCTCCGGTGTCCTTTTCAACCATGATGATACTGAGAATGTATTGGGTCTGTATAAAGGTATAAGCTCCAACCAGATACTGGTGAATGTAGAGATGAAATTTATTAGAAAATTAATAGAAATTTTGTAGAAAATGAGACAAATAATGCACCAAGAATTCTAAGGCATGGCTGTGGAAAACAGGAAAGTATCATTGGTAATTATTCCAGTGAAAGAGTTTGAAGGGGAAAGAGAATGCTATGGAGATTTCAAGCAGTAAAGAATTGAGCAGGGTAGTTTTGAGAACATTAGAGAGCAGATTGGCTGATTGAGGGTGAGAAGGGTTAAAACATACAGCTTTCTAAGTATAACAAAATAGCAACAAAGATAGTATAGTGAGTAGAAGATTACAATCAGGAAATGAGAATCACTGTTCTCATTATACTATAGTTTTGTGACCTTTTACAAATTACTATCCTAGTTCATTAATCAAATATTGCATATAAAGATAATAACCTTTTTGGGGCACTGGGTGACACAGTTGGTTGAGCATCTGACTCTTGATTTTGGCTCAGGTCTTGATTTCAGTTGTGTGATTGAGCCCAGTGTCAGGCTCCACACTCAGCACGGAGTCTGCTTGAGATTCTCTCTCCCTCTGCCCCTCCCAGTCATGCTCTCTTCTCTCTCTAAAATAAATAAATCTTTAAAAAAAGAGATAATACCTTTTTGTTTTTTTATAAATACTGTGAAATTAATGAGGTACTATTTATGGTATACTCAAGATTCTGCAAAAAAATACTAAATATATTGATGGTTTGTATTTGGCAGAGCATTTTGACATGTTAAAATATAGTATATTGGGGCTAAAAGGGATTTTAGGACATCTAGCTAAAAACTCACATTTGTAGATGAGGAAATTGAGGTCCAAAGAGATGAAATTAGCATCCAGGATTCCTGGCTTTCCGTCATTTATTTCCTTTACCAAAAATCTCAGTGTTTATACTGAGTAATATCAGCTTATAGTGTTTTAACCAACTGAGCCACCCAGGCGTCCCGTTTATAGTGTTTTAATAGTTCATCATTAATCTGATGGTGTTTGTTGAGTTGGCTACCTAGAGAAGTTCATGAAGATTTTTAAGGCACTTAAATGAAAGTTGATTTCCTTCTTAATTTATATGTTAAAAACAGCATAAAGCATGATTGAAACTAAGCTGTTTAAGTCATGTCTCTAAGTACATTTAACATTTAAATAAGAAGTATTGGCAAGAGACTTTGCTGTAATTTAGGGGTAGGGTGGGGACATTTATCCAGTTCAGCAATGGTCAGCATCCTGAGTTCTTCAGATAGTCATAAAGAAACCAGAAGTTATGTGACGCTTTATAAACTGTTTTGTTGAGTGATTGTGGTTATAATAGCTGATGAGAAAAGCCTAAGGTAGAACAAGGTTGTTTACCAATTTAAATATGAAGGTACTATACATAGGTAAGGTTTTCATTACTTTTAGACAAGTTAAAGTTCTATAGGTCACAAAGTCACAATTCTATGTGTGCAACAGGATGCACGGAATAGAGAAGTGAAAACTGAGTCCAAGAAGTCAGCTTGTCTGCTGCCTGGAAGAGAGCCAGAAAATGTGAACTAACTCTTAAGAAATAGCCAGAGATCAGGGATAGGGTGGCTGGATTACAGACATTGGAACGGGTGTGTGCTGTGATTTCTGTGGATTGTGTAAGACTGAAGATTTACAGACCTGTACCCTTGAAACAAATAATACATTATATGTTAATAAAAAATTGTTTTTTAAAAAACTTTAAAAAATAAAAAAAAAAAGAAATAGGCAGAGATCTATAGAAGAATGGCATTGTCTGAACTTTATGGCCATGGACTTAGCCTAAGATTAAACTTTTTAGATAGTTTTTTCCTTTGGAACATGGAGGGAAAAATAAAGTCACTGGTGAGATACAGGAATGCAGCCAGCCCATTACAAAGATTATATAGTCTGGTACTATATGTGTTAGGATCCACTTCCATATTATGTCATGAACCAAAAAGAGAACAACTGCAAGCGGGAAAGTAAAAAAGGAATTCTACCAGAGTACTCTAAAGCATAATTGAAAACCGCACTACTTAACTGTGAAAAAGCATTGGTTAGCATTGGTTAGCGTGCCATGCATGCCATACAGCTTTAAGTGGGAGATGCTCCATGTGAACATTTCTTGTGGCAAGAAGAGAGAACTCCCAAGTGTGACTGGCAGGTACACAGTGAGGACAGTCATCCCAAGGACTTAGTGTGGAAATGATCTGTTGTGCTTGAATTGTCTTGGGAAACACAATCCAGGATATAAATTGTACATATAGATAATTCAAGCGTGATCTAAAAACACTGACGCAGAAGGAGGTGAAGCAGAAGTAACAGTCCTTTTTATTCCTAATTCCCTTCACATTCTACTTCCTAAACAGAGTTAACAATTTGGTGTGCATCCTTCAGGCCCTTTTTGTGTCTGTTAAACACACACACACACACACACACACACACACACAGGTAATATGTCCATACATTAACTGAGGACCTATTGTGTTCCAGATCTTGTTCTAGATGTTCTTTCACTCCAAACACAAATCACAAATACAAGAACAATTCACTTATTCAGTAGTCATTTCTTTATAAACTTTGGAACATGTCTAAAATCTCAAAAGTAAGAAAAGAGTTCTGATTTGCTAAGGCAGACAGCACATGGTCTGTATACCCAGATCCCTATTTTAAAGGCTCTCTCTGAGACAATTTACATTTTTTGTACAAAATTCCAATAAAGTTATTTTAATGGTCTTGCTACCACAAATCTTTTAGCAGTGGCAGGTTATGTTAGTCTGGGCAGTCCCAGAGAGAATAAGAAATTAGATTTGATAGCCTAAAAACATTTGATGATACAAAAACACTATAAAATGCAGATAGAAGAATTCCAAAAGGTTAACTATGTGGAGCTGTTTGTAAGAGAGCCAGTAAGTAGTTCCAATACATATGAAGTCATTTAAGGTATAACTACAGCTCAGTACAGTAATGGTAACTAATTTGCAGTGACAACACATGGAAGGCACTCATTGACATAAACATTTGTTCAAAAACATGTAAGGGCATCAGCCATTTTCCAGTGAATAAAATTATTGATATCTGTCAGTTGACCAAGTTGTATATGATTTTTTTTATGTGTTGAAAAATAAGGGCTTCAAATACACATATTTTTGCTGATCAGTTCTATTTGCATAAATGATGGACTTAAAAATAACCCCCCAATTTTAAGTATATAAAACTTTAAATTTGTGCTTATGAGGCCATCCAGTTTTGGAAATTGTTTATTCTTAGAGGGGATGATACTTTCTTCTTAATTTCATGTTTGGAAAGATTTAGATGTGTAGTTACTATACTTATTTTAAAACACCAGCTGTGACTTTCAAATGTGTCAAACATGTTAGGAATTTGAAACGTTGTAGTAAATCAGGGCTCTCTTAAGACTGCTTGCTACTAATAGGATTTACCAAGCAGGAGTAAGTTTGCAATTTGAAAGGGTATTAATATCCTTTTCAAGCATAGTAAATATTAATGTATTCTCACTTTAATCATATTAATTTCTGATTGGAAAACATGTTGAGCCTAAAAATAACCTGTAAGATACATGTAGGAAAAAAAAGTTTTTTAAAATTTTATCTTCACCTTTGGGATGTTTAAAATAAGCATCATTTGGGGCACCTGTGTGGCTCAGTAAGTTAAGCATGCTGTCGGCTCTGGCCCAGGTCACAATCCGTTCTGAGTCTGGCTCTGGGAACCTGCTTCTCCCTCTCCATCTGCTGCTTCTACTGCTTGTGTTCTCTAGCATGCTTTCTGTCAAATAAATAAAAACTTTTTAAAAATTTAAAAAAAAAAGTTAAAATAAGCATCATTAGAAAGTGCTAAATCCAAAGGCAGTGGGGATGATGTGCTTATGAGATCATGCATGGATATCCCATTTCTCATTTCAGGCTTAGGATAAGAGATAAATAAGCTTCATAATATATTTTTCTTTCCCTGTAGTTTTCAGAAAGCCATTTAGCTTTAGTATTTAATCTGTTGCCTTGTCAGAGTTAGGCCTTTGGGAGAATATGTAAAAAGTTTTTTTTTGCAAAGTAATATTTATTTTTTCCATATATGCAAATTCCATGATAAATGACCATTTCAATTAGGAAGAACTTCTGGTAAGTAAGTAACACTTCTTATAGTCTTTTTTGTTGTTTTCGTTGATAAATTGTTGTGAACTACTTCTGGGTGTTTTTGTTTGTTTTATTTCCCTTTTGATTATTGGCTTAATTACTTTGTAGCCTAAAGTTTCTTTGGTATGACTAGTCCATCAAAAGATACTGTTAGTAATTTTAAATTACTAGAACTTTTTACCAAAAATATCTACAGAAATTCCCTCTCTTTTTTGTATTTGGTCTCTGCATTGTATAGTTAGTCAGGTAATAATACTGGTATTGGAATCTGAATTCTTGGAATTCATCATGACCATATAATTTGTCATGATGAATTGGGAAGTAGTATTACATTGTATTTAAGAATGCAAACTTTAAATGCCAGACGTCTCTACCACCTATCAGATGTTTGGGAAAATTACTTAAATTTCAATGTCTTCTGTTTGTAAAGTGGGTTTGTTAATAGTATCTGCCTCATAGGGTTGTTGTGAAGATTAAGATAATACATGTTAAGTGTATATAGTAAGTACAATGAGAAAGAATATTGATATGATTAGTAAATAAGAAGAGTCATGTGAGTCCCAAAGAATATAAAAAAGGAAAAGCAGCCTCCTGCTCCCTTTTCCTGTAAAATCCCTTACCTGTGAATTTTCTCGGCTTAGGTTTGTTTTGTATTTTCAGGTTCTGAGTCACTGTCCTAGGGATATAAGCCTCTCTTCAGCTGTGAATACTTTGGTAAACCTCAGTTAAGGCTATAGCAGAAAGTGTTTTCCTGCTTGTTTATAAACAGGTGAAAGAGATGCCTGGGTGGGTCAGTCAGTTAAGCATTTACCTTCAAATCAGGTCATGAATCGGGGCTTCTAGGATAGAGTCCTGCATCAGGCTCCTTGCTCAGCTGGGAGCCTGCTTCTCCCTCTGCCTGCCATTCCCCTTGCTTGTGTGCTCTCTCTCTCTGACAGATAAAATCTTAAAAAAAAAAATAAATAAATGGTGAAAAATGAGGATTAACCCTAATTGGAAAATTAAACATTGTATTTCCCACATATTTGTATAAATACGCTCAAACAAGAGCAATAGCTCCCACTTTTAACCCAGTACTAAAATTAACATCACTTAACAGCACCTTTGATGTTACAGGCACTATTCCAGGTACTAGGGGTCAGGTGGGAGCAAAATACATAAAACTTCATAAGAACTTAAGACAAATTAATCATATTGTATGTTAAAAGGTGGTAAGTGCTAAGGAGAAAGAGGATAAAGAGTGTCTGGCCCAGGGTAAGAAGATGTATGTTGGGGGTAGAGGAGGGAGGGAGTGGTTACAATTTTAAATTCAGGGGACAGAATAGGCTTTACCTGAGAAAGTACCTTAGTTCTCCTAATCTTGGCTTAAACAGTTATTAAGGTGATTTTTTTTTAACAACATTAAGTCCAAGCCAAGTTTTTAAAATTTATTTTATGACCATATCACAGAATAAATTACAATTAGCTGTACATTTTTCTTAGTGAATAGTGGGTATCTGGGAAGCAATACTGTCAGTGTAAATTATTTGTTAGCAGTGAAAATGAACTGCAAGCATCATTTAAAAAGAATTAGAACTGTCCAAATCTTGGCAATTAAACTAGATTTGTAATAGAAGATGGGAAATGTAATTGATAAAACTGGAGCTAATATGTTGGAATATTGAACTCATTTACCTTGTTAATCATGAATTTTATGCATGCAGCAGTGTGATCTTGTCAAGGGAAAGTAAAAAGGCTTTTCTGTATTTGAAGCAATCCCACTGCAGTAATGAGAATTTATTTGAAAAGGTATTAGAAAATTTAGAAATTAACTAGTTCCCTTGGGGAATTTCACTTTCAGGAAAATGGTGACTTTTATCCAATATATTTTAAAATACATGCTGCTTTGACTCTTCATAAATTTTTAAACAATTTGACTGAGGATGGATGTAATGAAATCAGTATAGTTAAGAAGAAGCGAGATGTTATCTTTGAGGACCTGTGGTTCGTCATCATTACTGGCAACGATAGCATTTAAAGCAAAGTGAAATCTTCAGAGCTCCCATCTACAAGCAAGGAAAACTGATTCAAAACACTGCTACAGTTCTAATTGGAATTACTCTTGTTCATGACTGATGAGGATAGAGAGAAGTCATAAAGTAATAAAGAACTTTTTTAGAAGATGGGTGTTAACAATAATTTTTGGGTTATTATTAGCTACAACTGAATTTGCATGCAGGCTATTTTTTAAATGTGGGATAAGTTTATGTTCAGTCAATGCACAAGTACATTTATTATTCTAGGGTGAAGCTTGAATGTTGAGAAAACTTTAAACACATACATTTTTTTTTTCTTTGCTTTGCCTAATTTATTTACTGAAGATCTCAGGCATGCATTTATGTGTTTTTTTTCTATTACAAAAGCAGGACATGCTCAAGGTAGAGAGTTCTGGAAACAGAAAATCACAAAGAAATAAACCCCATAATTCACCACCACTGACATTTTGCATATTCCCCTGTTTTTAAATATATGCATATTTTAAAATATGTAAATATATAATACATACATATCTTCATTATAATTTGGAATATATAATTTTGACAGCTATATAGCATAATGATTAAGAACATAGACCTTGGAATTAGACGAGTTTAAGTCTAACTCCACATGTTTATTAATTGTGTGACCTGGGTAAGTTTCTGAGTCTCGGTTTCCTTATGTGTTAAATGAGGAAGACGATGGTTATACTACTTTCCTCACAGGTTGTTCATAGGTAGGATTAAATGAAATTCTGTGTAAATAACAAATATCTGCCTCATATTCAGTGTATAGGAACTGTGAGCCATTATTGCTGTTTTACAGTAACATTTTTTTACTTCAGTATGTTGTATGCAATCTTACAAGCTCAATATTTTTCTGAATATTTCCTATTATATTAACTGAAATTTATTACCTGAATATTTTTTACTTTTAAAGTTTTAATTAAAATAATGACTTATAGTAACTTTAATTATAACTGTAATAATTACCAGTTTCCTGTAAAAAAAGATTTATGTGACATTTTGTCACTGCAGACAAGGCATATAATTCAGCAAAGAGTACATAATTCAGGCATTTTCTGAATTCCAGTTTCTCCACATCTTCACCCATTCTTGTTATTGTTGATCTTTTTTATTATAGCCATTCTAGTGGGTTTGAAATGGTATTTCATTGTGGCTTTGATGGCTAATGAGGTTGAGCATCTTTTCATGTGCCTATTGGCCATTTGTATATCTTCTTTGGAGAATGGTCTGTTTTGATCTTTGTTCACTTTTAAATTGGGTTTGTCTTTTTATTATTGAATTGTAAGAATTCTTTATGTACTCTGAGTACAGATTTCTTATCAGATATATAATCTACAAATATTTTCTCCCATTCTGTGGATTTCTTTTCACCCTCTTGAGATCCTTTGAAAAACAGGCTTTATTTTAAATTTTGATGAAATCTGGTTTATCTGTTTATTTGGTTGTGTGTATTTTTGTTGTTATCTCAAAAACCACTGTCTAATTCAAGGTGGAGATTTACACCTATCTTTTCTAATGTGAGTTTTGTGTTTTTAGCTCTTATATCTAAGTCTTTTGTTTTTTAAAGATTTTATTTATTTGACAGAGGCAGAGAGATCACAAGTAGGCAGAGAGGCAGGCAGAGAGGAGGAAGCCGGCTCCTCGTTGAGCAGAGAGCCCGATGTGGGGCTCGATCCCAGGACCCTGAGATCATGACCTGAGCTGAAGGCAGAGGCTTTAACCCACTGAGCCACCCAAGGCACCCCTATAAGTCTTTATTTTGAGTTAAATTTTGTGTATGGTTCAAGATGGGCTTCAACTTGATTCCTTTGCATTTGGATATCCATTTGACCAACATTTATTTAAAAGACTGGTCTTTCTCCTTTGAATTATTTGGCAAAAATCAATTGGCCATAAATATAAGAGTTTATATTTGAACTTCAATTCTCTTCCATTGCTAAGTTTATCCTTATACTAGTACCACACAGCCTTGACTACTACAGCTTTATGGCAGGCTTTGAAACTAGGAAATATGAGTCCTCCGGTTTTATTCTTTGTAGAGATTATTATGGCCATCCAGGGACTTTGAATCTTTATATGAATTTTAGAATCAGTTTGCCAATTTCTGAAAACAAGGCAGGTGGTCTTTCTTTCTTTCTTTCTTTCTTTCTTTCTTTCTTTCTTTCTTTTTTTAAGATTTTATTTATTTATTTGACAGAGATCACAAGTAGGCAGAGAGGCAGGCAGAGAGAGAGGAAGGGAAGCAGGCTCCCTGCTGAGTAGAGAGCCCGACCCCAGGACCCTGGGATCATGACCTGAGCTGAAGGCAGAGGCTTTAATCCGCTGAGCCACCCAGGTGCCCGCAGGTGGGATTTCTGATAGGAATTGCTTTGAATCTGTAGATCAATTTGGGGAGCATTGCCATCTTAACAGTACTGTATCTTCTGGTTCATGAGCATGAAATGCCTTTCTTATGCTTAGATCTTCTTTTAATCTCTTTCAACAATGTTTTGTAGTTGCTTTTGTTAAATTTCTTCCTAAATGTTTTATTCTTTTTGATGATATTATAAAAGGAATTTTGGTAATTTTCAGATTGTACATTGCTAATGTACAGAAATACTATTGATTTTTGTATATTAATCTCATACCCTGAAACTTTCCTGAGCTAGTTTATTAGTTTTTAATAGTTTTTGGTACATTTCTAAAGATTTTCTTTTTTGTTTTATAAAGATTTTATTCATTTGAGAGAGAGAGAGCAAGAGAGCACTAGCCGGGGCAGGGCAGAGAGAGAGGGAGAAGCAGACTCCCTGCTGAGTAGGGGAGTCCCTACTCAGTCCCTGCCTGACGTGGGACTTGATCCCAGGACCCTGAGATCATGACCTGAGCTGAAGGCAGATGCTTAACTGACTGAGCCACCCAGGTGCCCAAGATCTTCTCTACATAAAATCATGTCATCTGTGACCAGTGACTAGAGATAATTTTACTTCTTTCTTTACAATCTGGGAGATTTTTAATCTCTTTTTTCTTTCCCATTTGCTCTGACTAGAACTTCTAGTACAATACCAAATAGGAATGGTGAGAACAGACATCATTGTCTCTTTCTTTCTTTCTCCCTCTCCTCTTTTTTTTTTTTTTTAAATGTTTATATGACAGACAGAGATCACAAGTAAGCAGAGAGGCAGGCAGAGAGAGGGAGGGAAGCAGGCTCCCCACTGAGCAGAGAGCCCAATGCGGGGCTCAATCCCAGGACCCTGGGATCATGACCTGAGCTGAAGGCAGAGGCTTAACCCACTGAGCCACCCAGGCGCCCCTCCTCTCTCTCTCTCTCTCTCTCTCTCTCTCTCTTTTTTTAAATTAAGTAGGCTCCATACCCAACATGGAACTTGAACTCACAACCCTGAGATCAAGAGTCACATGTTCTACTGACTGAGCCAGCCAGGTGCCCATCCTTGTCTCTCTTTGATTTTAGGGGAAAACATTTAGTCTTTCACCATTAACTATGATGTTAGCTGTGTTTTTTTTCGTAGAAGTCTAATGTCAAGTTCACGATGTTTCCATCTGTTTCTATTTTTTAAAGCATTTCTGTCTTGAAAGAATGTCGGATTTTGTAAAGCTTTTATTTGCATCTATTGAAATGATCATGGGGGTTTTTGTACTTTGTTCTGTTGATATAGGGTATTATTCTAATTGATTTTTGGATGTTAAACCAACCCTGCATTCCTGGGATACATCCCACTTGATCACGCTCTATAATTCTTTTTATGTGTTGCTGGATTCAGTTTGCTAGTTTTTGTTTGTTTGTTGCTTCTTTTTTAAGGTTTTTGCAAATATATCCATAAGAGATATTGGTCTGTAGTTTCCTTGGGATGTGTTTGTTTGGTTTTGGTATAAAAATGGTTCTGTCTTCATAGCATAAATAGTGGTATGTTTCTTCCTATTTTTTTGGAAGAGTTTATGAAAAGTTGATATATTCTTCTTTAAATACTTGATGGAATTCATCTGTGAGGCCATCTGGGCCTGAGCTTTTCTTTGTGGGAAGTTCTGAACATCTTTTAAAATGTAGTTTGCTTTCCTTTCCATCTGTTTTTAATTTACTTCAGGAACTCTTTTTCATTCCTTCTTGTGTGGGTAAAAAAGTATGACCCTAATCTTATTTGAGAAGAGGAATAATTATATTATGCCACTTTCAAAACCAACCAAACAAAATAAAAACAAAAAGGAACAAAGGAAGGTAGGAACAAAGGAAGTAAAACAAATCACACATTTTCAATGAAATGTTTTTATGGTTGGCCTGTGAATATAATAATGTCTTTTTATATCATGGTATCAGTTTTGCTTTAAAGTAAAAAAACCAGCCATTTAGAAAATAGTCATTTTGGGGCGCCTGTGTGGCTCAGTGGGTTAAGCCTCTGCCTTCGGTTCAGGTCATGGTCTCAGGGTCCTGGGATCGAGCCCTGCATCAGGCTCTCTGCTCAGCAGGGAGCCTACTTCCCCCTCTCTCTCTGCCTGCCTCTCTGCCTACTTGTGATCTCTCTGTCAAATAAATAAATAAAATCTTAAAAAAAAAAAAAGAAAATAGTCATTTTGTAAGTTGAAAATTCCCTGCATTTTAAGTATTCTCAATAATTGTTATATTCTGTTTCTAAGGTTTCAATTTTATAGTTAAAGTCTGTTTTACATTATGGAAATTTAAATAATTTATTATGAGGTTATCTATGTAAAAATGATTGAACATAGTTTAATAGTGTTTCACATACTTTAAAATAGTATTACATTTTCTATTTTTTCTTATTTTTTATTTTTCTACATTTTCTATTTTTAGTAATTACTGTCTTATATCATGATCATCAAAAGTAACATTAAGAAAAAATTACTAAGAATGGAAAACCTTTGGCTCGATGTTTTTAAATGATATGTATGAAGTTAAATGCAACTGCTAGCATTTCAGATTGATTTAACTTAGACCAGGACTTACACAGCTTCTAGGAGTGAGCCTGACAGTTTCAATCCCATCTTGTAAATGTGTTATGTAAATGCTAAGGGATGTTAATAAGAAAAGCTGTAGCATAAAATTACTAGATTATAAATTAAGTTTTAAAAAGTAATATAAACAAAATAAAAATAAATAAACAATAATCATGCACTACCATTACCCACTTCTGCTCTACCCCCATAAAGAGTAAGCGAGGGTACTTGGCATGTTCCTGTCTTTAACCATGTTGTCAGTGTAGATACCAGATGTGTCTGGAATTTAGTGATGGGCAGCCTACAAAAATGTATTTTATTATTATGCACTAAATAGTCTTGCTAATAAGTACTTATAAGCATAAGTTTTACTAAAATTTTAATAAGAATATAGATTGTCTGGGTTAAAATAAGCTGAAGAGAAACAATCTAGTCATCAAATGCCAATTTTGTTCTTCCTTTGACTTTGTTCTTTCAAAAACAAGATGGCACCTCTTCACATCAGAAGCGTATGAACTTGACTTAGTTTTCTACTATCTTGATGGATTTGCTTTGCTCATTCCATGCTCTCACAGACTTATCATGAGATACACACATTTGTGAAAATGCTAGTTGTGAAAGTCTCTGTATATGTGTATATAGTCATGTGAAACTTGAAACTTGATTTTGCTCATAAGCATTAGTGCTGGGCTGTAAATGATCTAGAAAACCTAAAATAATGGCTGGTGTTTCCAACATCAATGTTTAGGTTTATCACCTTAGTGAAATAATTAGGAAAAAAATCCATGGAAGTTGAAAAAGTAATCAAATCTAAGAATATACTGATATAAGCATAAACGTCTGAATACATGTTTGTTTGCCAAACAAACCAGCAGTATAGAAAACCAAATAACAAAATTCAACACAAAGGGTAATATTGTTAAATGCAATTAGTGTAAGAGAAATTTAAATTTTGTATCTAAAACAAAATGAAACCTCTAAATGCTCTTAAAAGGACAGATAAAATAACATGAAAATTTATGTAAACTATGTTTAGTTTTATAATCTCTCCTTCTGTTCTCTGGGACTCAGGGTAGAAGAGGTCTTTTTTTTCATCTACCTACTGAGAGGGAAACTATATGAAATATGATTTAAAGAGTCCAATTATAGGCAATCCATTTGTAATCACACTAGACATATAAAGTCCACTATAACACAATATACCAAAGATCAATGCATTTTTTTGTCATCTAACTTTAATGGCAATCTGATATAACAACTAAACCCACTGTATGAGTTCACTTATTCAACCTAAATTACTGCTCATCACCCATTATGAATCAAGCATTGTCTATATTCTAGGATAGTGGAGAGTATTGTTTGGTTAAGTTTTGTATGACGTTCATTGACATTTTAGTGCAATATTTAAGAAATAAAAAAAGATAAAAGTAAGCCAACAGTATCTATTCATAGCCAGCCATAAATATTGTTGTAGGTCTCTATATACATACTCTTTTCCCCAGAAGACACAAGCAACAAAGCAAATGAGGGTTTAAATTATATCTATTTGCATTGGCATATATACACATACATTTAAGTTTTGAACTTTGAAGTTACACACACATATTTAAGTTTTGAACTTTGAAGTTATACTATGAAGTTCATTACACAAAACAAAGTATGGTCCAAATTTGGTTTTAGCTCCAGAGGCTGCACTAAGACAGGGTCACCATCTGCACTGAGATATAAAGTTCCAGAGACTGGGCTAGATTTTTTTAAGATTTGTTTATTGGGTCTCCTGGATACCTCAGTGGGTTTAGTGTCTGCCTTTGACTCAGGTCATGATCCCAAGGTACTGGGATCAAGTCCTACATTGGGCTCCTTGCTAAGGGGGGATCCTGCTTCCTCTCCCTCTACCTGCTTCTCCCCCTGCTTAGGCTCGCTCTTGTTCTCTCTCTGACAAATACATAAATAAAATCTTAAAAAAAAATAAAGATTTATTTATTGCAGAGGGGAGGGAGGGGCAGAGGGAGAGGGAGAAGGTGGAACCAGATTCCCTGTTGAGCACAGAGCCCAATGCGGGGCTCAATCTCATGACACTTAAATCATGACATGAGCTGAAATTAGGAGTTGGAGGCTAAACCAACTGAGCCACCCAGGCATCCCCTGAGTGATGTGTATTTACAGAAGAAATTGAATAATGGTCAAGGACGAAAGCAAAGGAAAAAACAGGAAAATTGGTCTTGAGTATGAGTTGAGGTATGAATTAAAGCCGTTAAACCAGATGAACCAGAAACCAGATGAACCAGAAACAGGGCATCAACCTTTTTTGGCTAGCAGACCACTTTCAGAATTCAATGAAAGCTCATAGTCCCTCTTCCTATAAAAATTACACACATATTTACATTTTACTCCAATTTCAGGGAATTTACAGATCCTCTGAAGTCTTGGATACCTGTAAATGAATATTGGCATAAGTTTGGGGTGTAGAGAATGCAAAATGGATTAGGGGAAATGATTTGGGTTGGAGTGTGAACAAGCCTGAGGCTTCTTCATAAAATGAGAGAAGGCTGATGGCCTCAAAAGTGGTAGGCTTCACATGTTCCACAGACTTTTCTCTCTTTCTTTTTCTTATCTTTTCTTTCTTTTTAAATCAGAGAGAGAGAGAGAGCGAGCACAAGCAAGGGGAGTGGTGGGCAGAGGGAGAAGCAGGCTCTCCCCTCAGCAAGGAGCCAGATGCAGGACTTGATCCCAGGACCTTAGGATCATGACCTGGGCCGAAGGCAGCCACTTAACCTGCTGAGCCAGCCATGCATCCCAAGACTTTTATATTCATTCATACCTTAATAAAGCTGGTGGGGTGGGGGAGGGAGGAGTTTTTCACTGCTACAGTTAGGTAGTAGAAATCTAGGTAACTGGGGTTTTTGGCTACACTCTTCTATCAGATCAATTTATTCCACTTTTATCTGTTTATTTGGATTCTATTTAAAATATTAATAGATGGGTTCTACTCCTTGTTAAAATATTCATGTATCTCTTTAAGACATTGCTTTTAATTATTTGGGGTACATACCCAGAAGTGGAATTGTTGGACCATATGGTATTTTTATTTTTTAAAATATTTTATTTATTTATTTGACAGACAGAGATCATAAGTAGGCAGAGAGGCAGGCAGAGAGAGAGGAGGAAGCAGGCTCCCTGCTGAGCAGAGAGCCCGATGCGGGGCTCGATCCCAGAACCCTGGGATCATGACCTGAGCCGAAGGCAGCGGCTTTAACCCACTGAGCCACCCAGGCACCCCGGTATTTTGATTTTTTAATTTTTTGAGGAATGGCCATGCTATTTTTCATAGAGATTGCACCATTTTACATTCCCACCAACAATAATGAATAGGGGTTCTAATTTCTCCACATCCCCACCAACACTTGTTTCTGTCTTTCTCTCTTTTTTTAAAATTAATGATCATCCTAATGGCTATGAGGTAGTATCTCATTGTAGTTTGATTTGCAATTCCCCAGTAATTAATGATATTGATAATATTTTCATTTATTTACTGGCTGTTTGTATATCTTCTGTGGAGAAATGTCTTTGCAAGTCCTTTTTTACCTTTTTGAATCAAGTTTGTTTTGTTTTTGAGTTTTAGAAGTTCTTTATATGTTCTGTACATTAATCCCTTATCAGATATATGATTTGTAAATATTTTCTACTCTTCTACTCTTCTAAGTCTGTTTGTATAGTCTTTTGATGCATAAAATGTTTTAATTTTTACCAAGTCCAATTTTTCTATTTTTACTTTTGTTGCCTATATCTCTGATGCCATATCCAAGAAATCATTGCCAAATCCAATGTTGTGAAGTTTTTTTCCCAATTTTATTATAAGACTTAAATAGTTTTGGATTTTACATTTAAGTATTTGATCCATTTTGAGTTAATTTTAGATATAGTGTTCAATAAGGGTCGAAGTTCATTCTTTTGCATGTAGATGTCATTTAATATGCTGTAGATGTATTATTTGTTGAAAAGACTGTCCTCTCTCCATCAATATCTTAGCACTCTTATCAAAAATCATTTGACCATATACATGAGGATTTGTTTCTGGGCTCTCTATTCTGTTCTTTTGATCTGTATGTCTCCCTTCATGCCTGTACCACACTGTTTTGATTCTTGTAGCTTTATTCTTTTTTCCCCCCAAAATTATTTTGGCTACTTAGGATCCCTTAGAGATTCCAAATGAATTTTAGGATAGGTTTTTATATTTCTATAAAAAAGTCATTGGGATCTAGAGAAGGATTTCAGTAAATCCGTCAGACACTGTGGGTAGTATTGACATCTGAATAATATTGTTTCAATTCATAAACATGGATGTTTCCATTTATGTCTTCTTAAATTTTTTTCGATAATGCCTTTTGGTTTTCACTGTACAAGTCTTTTGCTTCTTTGTTTAGTTCCTAAATATATTATTCTCTTTGATGCTATTGTAAATGGAATTGTTTTTGTAATTTCCTTTTCAAATGTTTCATTGTTACTCTATAGACATGCAGCTGATTTTTGTGTATTGAGTTTATATCCTGCTATTTTGCTGAATACATTTATTAGCACTAACAATTTTTTGTATAATCTTTAAAATTTCTGCATATAAGATTATATGATCAGCCAACAGATAATTTTACTCCCTTCTTTCCAGTTTGGATGCCTTTTATTTCTTGCTTAATTGCTCAGGCTAGAACCTGCAATACTGTGTTGAATAGAAGTGGTTACTCTTTCTAACTACTAGGTAATTACTGTTTCTAATCTTAGAGGAAAAACTTCAGTCTTTCAACATTGAGTATGATGTTCATGTGAGTTTTCGTATATGGCTTTTATTATGTTAAGGTAGTGTCCTTCTATTTTCGTTTAGTGTTTTTGTTTTTTTTTTTTTATCATGAAAGAATGTCAGATTTCGTCAAATGCTTTTTCCGCATCAATTGAGATGATCAGTTGAATTTTTTTTTCCATTCATGGTATATGACACTGATCAGTTTTCATATGGTGGACCATCCTTGCATTCCATCAATCATTCCCACTTGGTCATGGCTTCTAATTCTTTTATTTACTTATTTTATTTATTAAAAAATGATTTTCTCCTTAAGTAATCTCTTCTCCCAACTAAGCCAGCCAGGCACCTCTATAATATGCTGTTTTAATATGCTGTTGTGTTTAGTCAAAGGTTTTTGCTTTCATGTTCATATGACATATTGGTCTGTAGTTTTCTTTCTTTGTGTCTTTGGCTTTTGTGTCAGGATAATCCTGGTATCATAGATTAATTACAGTGTTTTCTCCTCTTCAATTTTTGGGGAACATTTTGGGAAGGGACTGGTGTTTTAAAATTTTTTAAATAAAATTTATCATTGAAGCCATCAAGTCCAGGGCTTTTCTTTGTCCAGAGATTTTGGATTATTGATTCAATCTCCTTACTGTCTGTAGTTCTACTCTGACTTTCTATTTCTTAGTGATTCAGTCTTGGTAGGTTTTGTGTTTCTAGGAATGTTTCCATTTCATCTAGGTTAACCAATCTGTTGGCATACAATTCTTCATTGTACTCTCTTATTATTTTTATTTCTTTTTTAAAAGATTTTATTTATTTATTTGACAGAGAGAGATCACAAGTAGGCAGAGAGGCAGGCAGAGAGAGAGGGGGAAGCAGGCTCCCCGCTGAGCAAAAAGCCCAATGTGGGGCTCGATCCCGGGACCCTGAGATCAGGACCTGAGCCGAAGGCAGAGGCTTAACCACTGAGCCACCCAGGCACCCCTATTCTTTTTATTTCTATAGAATTGGTTGTAATGTCCCCATTTTCATTTCTGATTTATAATTCCAGTCCTCTTTTTTCTTAGTCCCTCTAGCTAACAATTTGCCAATTTTGTTAATCTTTTTGAAGAACTTGCGACTTCATTAATTTTTTCTATTGTTTCTTTAGTCTCTATTTCACTTGTCTGTATTCTGATCTTTATTGTTTCCTTCCTCCTGCTGGTTTTGGATTTAGTTTGTTTTTCTTTTTTTGTTCCTTAAGTTTTAAAGTTAAGTTGTTGATTTGGAATCTTTGGGATTTTTTTAAATGTGTTTATAACTTTAAATTTCCCCCTTCTCTCTGCTTTCCCTGTGTGCCATACATTTTAGTGTGTTATTGTTTTCATTCATCCAATGTACTTTCTAATTTCCTTTGTGATTTTTCTTGATTTACTAGTTACTTAAGAGTATGTTGTTTAATTTCTACAAATTTGTGAGTTTTCCATTTTTACTTCTTTTATTGATTTCTAACTTTATCCCATTGTGGTAGGAGAAGATAATTTGTATATTATCTATCTGTTAAATTCTATTGAGACTTAATTTATGGCATAATTTATAATTTGTTCTGGAAAATGTCCCATGTGTGCTTGAGAAGAATGTTTGTGCTATTGTTGTTAGATTCAGTGTTCTGTATATGTCTGTTAGATCCAGTTGATTTACTATGTTAAATCCTCTATTTTCTTACTTATCTTTTGTCTGGTTGTTCTACCCATTACTGAAAGTGGGATATTGAAGTCTCCAAAATTATTGTACAACTGTTCATTTTTCCCTTCAGTGTTGTCAATTTTTGCTTCATATACTTTGATGGTCAGATAGTATGTGCATGTTTTTTTATATTCTTATATATTTTTATATATTTATTATTATATATTCTTGTTATCTTGAACCTTTTATTAATATAATTATTATATCAATTATATATTCTTGTTATCTTGAACCTTTTATTAATATATAATGTTATTTTTCTCTTGTAATCTTTTTTGATTTAAAGTCTGTTTTGTCTGATATTAGTATAGGCACCCTTTCTCTCTTTTGGTTACTATTTGTGTGGAATATTTTTCATCTTTTCATTTTTACTCTTTGTATTTTTGGAGCTAACGTGAGTTTTTTTTGTACATAGCATGTAGTTGAATCATTTGTTTTTTTTTTCCCATTCTATCAATCTCTATCTTTAACTGGAAAGTTCAACGGATTTACATTTAAAATAACTACTGATAAGGAGGGACTTCTGTCATTTTGCTATTTGTTTTCTGTATGCCTTATATCTTTTTGTCCCTCTTTTTCTGCATTACTACCTTCTTCCTTGTTGATTTTTTGCACTGAAATGTTTATGTTCCTTTCTCATTTCCTTTTATGTTTATTCTATAGATATTTCTTTGTGGTTATTATGTGGATTTTAACCTCAAAAGTTATACCACTCTAATTTCAGTTTATGCCAGCGTAGCTTCAATAATACACAAGAACTCTCCTCCTTTATATTTATATCCTTAATCCTTTTTAGTTGTTGATGTATCAAAATTACATCTTTATACATTGTGTGCCCCAAGACATAAAGTAAGAATGCTTTTAAATGCATTAGTCTCATGTAGAAAACAAAAACAAAGCATAGTTACTAGCTTTTAAACAAACAATTATTTTTTAATGTATTAGTCTCTTAAATCATATAGAAAACAAAAAGCTGAGTTACATACCATTGTTATTACAATAATACTAGATTTTATAACTGCCCATGTATTTACCTTTGTTGAGATCTTTATTTCTCCATTTGGCCTCACGTTATTATCTAGTGTCCTTTCATTTCACTTTGTAGAACTCCCTTGAGCATTTCTTACTAGACAACTATACTGATAACAGACTCCTCAGCTTTTGTTTATCTGGAAATGCCTTATTTCTCCCTCACTTTTGAAGGATAATTTATCCTATATAGAATTCTAGGTCAACAACACCTCAACAATTTTTTTTTAATTAGCACTTTGAATATACCATCCCTCTTCCTCGTGGTCTGTTAAGTTTCTTTTCTTTTTTTTTTTTTAAGATTTTTATTTATTTGACAGAGATCACAAGTAGGCAGAGAGGCAGGCAGAGAGAGAGGGGGGTAAGCAGGCTCCCTGCTAAGCAGAGAGCTCGATGCGAGGCTCAATCCCAGGACCCTGGGATCAGGACCTGAGCCAAAGGCAGAGGCTTAACCCACTGAGCCACCCAGGTACCCAGTTTGTTAAGTTTCTGATGAGAAATCTGCTTATATTCTTATTGAGGATCCCTGTATGTGACAAGTTGCTTCTCTGTTGTCCTCTTCAAGATTCTCTTTTTGTTTTTGGCTTTTGAAAGTTTGACTCTGTGGCTTTTTGTTGTTCTCTTTGAGTTTGTCTTACTTGGAGTTTATCAAGCTTCTTGGATGTTTATATTCATGTTTTCATCAAAGTTGGGAAGTTTTCTGCCATTATTTCTTCAGATATTCTCTTTGCCTCCCCCTCCACACTATGAATATTTACCCAGCTAATGGTATCCAACAAGTACCTTAGGCTCTGCCACTTTTCTCCAATCTTTTTTCTTTCTGTTTCTCAGACTTGATATTTCCATTGTCCTATCCTCAAGTTTGCTTATTCTGTCTTCTGCCTACTCAAATCTGCCTTTGAATCCCTCTAGTGGAAATTTCTTTACAGTTTTTGTACTTTTTGGCTCAGAATTTTTTTTCAGTTTTTTTTTAATCTATTTATATTTCTATTTTGTTCATACAAAGTTTTCTTGGTATTCTCCACATCTTTAGTTCTTTGATCATTTTTAAAGTAGTTTTAAAGTTTGTCTAGTTGATCTGCCAATCAGATATTTTTTCAGGGATAATTTCTGTATATTTTTTTCTTTGAAATTGGCCATACCTTTCTGTTTCTTTGTATGTCTTATGATTTTTTGCTTGAAAACTGGGCATTTGAATAAAATAATGTGGAACTCTGAAAATCAGATTTTCCACCTTCACCATGGTTTGCTGAGTTTTTTGGTGTGTGTGTTTTGTTTGTTTTGCTTTGTTTTTGTTTTTGTTTTAGTGTTGTTGTAGGTTGTCTCTGTGCTATGGATCAACCTATGATGTAAACTGTAAACTTAAGGTCCTCTCAAGCCTTTTTTTTCTTTTTTTTAAATTTTTAAAAATTTATTCATTTGAAAGAGAGAGCAAGAGCACAAGCACCTGGGGAGGATCAGAGAGAAAAGGAGAAGCAGACTCTACATTGAGCAGGGAACTTGACTTGGGTCTCCATCTCAGGATCCTGGGATCATGACCTGAGCTAAAGGCAGATGCTTAACCAACAGAGCCCTGCAGGAACCCTCTCAATTCTTTTCTGAGCCTATGCCTTTCCCTAGATATGTGCAGTCATTTCCTAATTTTCCCCATGTATGAAGTTGCTTTTGAATGTCCTAGTCTTTAATGTCTGGCTCCCAAAAAGAGAGAAAAAGAAAAATGAAAGTGGGGGATAAATGGTGTTAGCCCTTTAAATCTACTGGAAGGCACTTCAGCTAGAGAAATGGCTTGCTACAATGGGGCAGGGGAGTTGTGCAAAACAATGTCTACCTTCTTCTTTGTCTGCACTTTAGTGCTTAGAAGCAGCAATCAATGATCAGAGCACAGATTCCTATCATTGGAGAAAAGATCTTTTTTGCTCACTCTGGCTTCTACAAACTATGCAAGCTGTTTCAGGAACACATGCACAGCCGCCTGTCATGGGACTTTTTGTCCACCTTCACCCATTTTGTCTGTCTTCCACCTTATCCCTCTGCTAAACACCAATATGTTCCCCATATCTATGAGCTCTTTTTAGATTTCACATATGAGTGAGATTTTACAGTATTTATCTTTCTCTGTCTGACTTACTTCACTTAGGATAATACCCTTAAGGTCTATCCATGGTGTCACAAATGGCAAGATTCTCTTCTTCTTCTCCTTCTTCTTCTTCTTCTTCTTCTTTTAAAGATTTCATTTATTTATTTGACAGACAGAAATCACAAGCAGGCAGAGAGGCAGGCAGAGAGACAGAGGAGGAAGCAGGCTCCCCACCAAGCAGAGATCCAACACAGGGCTCGATCCCAGGACCCTGGGATCACGACCCAAGCTGAAGGCAGGTCCTGAAAGCAGGACCCTGGGATCATGACCTGAGCCAAAGGCAGAGGCTTTAACCCACTGAGCTTCCCAGGCACCCCTGTGCTTAATTTTTTAATGTAGTGCTCCATATGATCATTATATTGAGCATTATTAATTGTGCTATTTATAACTTTTATATCCTTTTTTTTTGTCTGCTTGTTCTATCAAGTACTGAGAAAAATATTTTAATCTCTGATGAAGATTGTGGGTTTTTCAGTTTGTCTATATTTGAACACTTGAAAAATCTTACTCTACTTCTGATAATGTGCCATTATATTAAATAAATCACATTTTGAGGACTTTCCAGATCTTCTATCTCAACTGTTCTTTTTTGTATAAATCATACTAGCCATTGTCACATTCTAATCTTGAATAGTATCCTGAGCGTCTTAGTGACTATATAAGATTATTTTGTTGTTGATATGTGGTAAAAAAAAAAAAAAAAAGCTGCCATTTACAAAATATTCCCCAGGTGCCAGAGGTTGTGCTAAGTGTTTTATTTACAATAAAAGTCATTTTATCTAAGATAATTGGGACAAGCAGGTGGTTTGTTCATTGAAAAAGTTGATTAAGCGAGGAATCATTAAGAAATGATACATATTTTAAACTTTTTATTTGAACATAAAATGCATGCTTAAATATATACATCCATTCACTAATATTTTTGTATGATTCTCTTTAGTGTATGATTCTGTTTATTTTATTTTTTTTTATGCATAAGCCATACCTGTAATGCATTGCCAAGAATTTTTTGTTTCTATTGATGTCAGTTGGAGGGAGAACCCAAAGAAATCTTCAAAGCAATATGAGTGCAGAATTACAGGATTTTACGATTTTGAACCAAACTTCATTGTCATCCTGCCCATACTTCATTTGATAACAACTGTTTAATGCCTCATCTTAATCGATTCAGTTACTTCAATTTAATTTTTTATAGAAACTTTCTTGTATTTGTATTCCACTCATTGATGTAATGTTTACATAGTGTTTAATCAGACCACATAGTTATAGTAACAATTATGATTAGTATAAACAGACTTGGGAAAAACTCATCTGTCTCTTTGTAAATAAATACATAGCCCTAAACAATGGGAGCAGAAAGATGTGGTTGTACTAGAAAGCAGCCAGTAGGCTGGGAACATTTTTTGTACCATTGGCATCAGTCATTATATTGTACAAAGGCAATGAAGAGAAGTATTAAATCTGTTGTGTCAGTTAAGTATAGGTCATTAAAGACCATCTATATTACTAACCTTTACAACTCTGTAAGGAGGTAATGTTATTCCCATTTTAGAAGGGAAATCTGATTTTCCCAAGATCTCACTACTAGCTTTTTATTGAACCAGGACCAAGGTCTACACCTGGATTTGTTCAACTGCAGTCATTCCAGAAAGCTGTTAGACCTCTCTTTTACAATCTGTGTGTGTTTTAATTGAATTTTACTTCATGTATTGCTCATGCTTCATGAATTAGTATATAGACCTCTCCAATTGAAAACACTGGTTTTAGGGGTGCCTGGGTGGTTCAGTTGGTTAAACGTTTGCCTTTGGCTCAGGTTATGATCCTGGAGTCCTGAGATCAAGCCCCTAATCAGGCTTCCTGCTCAGTGGGGAGTCTGCTTCTCCCTCTCCCTCTACTCCTCCCATGCTTGTGCTCTCTGTCTCTCTGTCTCTCTCTTGCTCTCTCTCTCTCAAATAAACAAAATCTTAAAAAAAGAAAAGAGGTTAATACTGGTTTCAGCCCCTTACTTTAGGCACTTACCATACCTTTTTTTTTTTGCCCCCAGTAGTTAGTTTTGGCTTTATCTGGATGTTCTCTCACCTCTATCTTTAAGTTACAGCTCACTTGGTCAGGTTAGCTTGCCTCTGAGCAAACACTCTTTCTATTCTTAAGAGGTACACTCATTCCTACCCAGGAGCTTGGCTTCTCAGCCACCATCTAGAAAACAAAATATTATTAATCAGAGATGTGTTACTATTTGTTCATTTCCTTCTCACTCCTTTCTTTTCTGAAGCTACAGCCTGTGCCTCCAACTCTCCTGATTTCTTCTCCATGACTAACTTCTTTGTAGTGATGTTTCTTTTCTTTTAATGGTGCCATTCATCCCTAAATGAATCAGCACAAATGAGATCAAGCTTAATGAGCCTTGGCACAGGTTTGATGAGCCTCCCACACTTTATAAACATATCTACTGATTAGCCACCTCCCATACATACACATTGTAATGGAAGTTATCACCAACACCATCCCGTCTCTTCTCTCCCAAGTGCTTCACAAGTCGGTTACGGGTTTGTGTTTTCTTTCCAGAAGGCCTGGTCCAAGTGCTGTATCAGGTATGGTAGCTATAGAGAGCTTCATGGTACAGAACTAGTACAAGGTGCAGGCACAATTCCTTGTGCAGTCAGTCTTCTGATTTTCATTCTTCTTGGCATTGTGTTGTATTTTCAATTGAAATTCCAATCCTTAGTGTCTCCTTTGACCAACTCTTTTAACAAACTACCTTAATAAATTCCCTGATCTCCCAGACTTTGATAGTTTATTTTTTAAGACACCTCATTCTTTCATGACCCATGTTAACTTCTCTGCAGGCATCATGAATTTTCATTATTAGCAGGTTTCTACTACCCTTTCTCTAAGTAGCTATCAGGTTGTAATCCATTCAAAAAACAAAAGAACCCTTGAGGAATATTGGCAAAGCCCTCATCTTCTCCCCTTTCTAACCTCTGCTATAAGGACAGATTAGTGTATTGGTTCAAACTCTGAACTGAACTTTGAGGCAACTGATTTGGCAACTCTGTCTCTAAACCCATACCTTTCATCGGCTTCTTTCTATGTCTCAGTAAATGGCCACTTCATCCCCTCAGTTGTTCAGGCCCAAATCCTTTTACTCATAGTTGATCTTTTTCTTATACTCCATATCTAATTTATTTTCAAGTCTTGCTTGTTTTTCTTTTACAATACATCCAGAAGGTGATCATTTCTCACTACTTCCACCCTGTGACAAATGAATAAATTCCAGAGGAAGACCCTTATGCCCATTTGCCAATCCAAATTTTAGGCCATCTCCCTATTGCTCATAGAGAGCCTTGACAGAGAGGCTGATTAGGGAGATGGATTCTGCTCTGCACCACCTCTTCTCACTTTCTGCTATTGTTTAGTGTTTGCTTTGATTCAGAAAGAAGGAGGACAACAGAAAGCTCTCAAGTCACTACTAGGTGATAGTAGAAGTCAAGGCCCAACTGCTCTTTCCATGGGAAGGACTTAGCTCTTACTGGCTGAATATCTCTGTGTTTATGTATATGTGACAATTTGAAGATGAAAGGGAGGAGAGAAGAAAGTGAGAGACGGGAAGTATTTTTATAAAATTCTCTTTTTAAATTAAGAAGCTGTTTTGCAGGATGGTTAAAGAGTATGAACTCTTAGAGATAGTCAGCTTTGGTCTGAATCCTGAATCCTGAATCCTTTTGGTCTGAATCCATGTGACATTGGGCAAATTCTTTTTTCCTTTTCCAGTTCTATTGAGAAATAATTGGCATCTATCACCGTATACATTTAAGGTGGATCGCATGATGATTTAATTTATTTGTGTTGTTAAATGGTTATAATAGGTTCTGTTAACATTTATCATGTCATGTAGATGCAATTTTTAAAAATAAAGAAAATCCTCTTTGTGATGAGAACTCTTGGGATCTCTTGTCTTCACAACTTCTCTGTATACCACACAGCAGTGTTAATAATAGTCATCATGTGGAACATCCCTAGAACTTAATTACCTTATAACTAGAAGTTTGTGCCTTTTCACCACCTTCTTCTAATTCCTCCTCTACCAAGCCCCCACATCAGGTAACCACAGCTCTGATTTCCTTTTCTATGAGTTTGGTTTTTGTTTTGTGCTGTTTTTAAGATTCACATGTAAGTGAGGTCATACAGTATTTGTCTTTCTCTCTCACTTATTTTACTTGTCATAATGCCTTCAAGGTCCATCCGTGTTGTTGCAAATGATAGGAATTCCTTGTTTTTAATGGCCAAATAATATTCCGTTGTATACATATACCACTGCTTCTTTATCTCTTTGTCTCTCAAAGGACTCTGGTTGTTTCTGTCTTGGCTATTGTAAATAATGCTGCTATGAACATGGGAGTGCAGATAACTTTTTGAGTTAGTGTTTCTGTATCTTTTGGGTGTATTCTCAGTATTCTCACAGTGGAATTACTGGATCATATTGTAGTTCTGTCTTTAATTTTTTGAGGAACCTCCATAATGTTCTCCACAGTGGCTGTAGCTAGGCTAATTCTTTAATTTCTCTTTTCTCAATTGCCTTTCTGAGATGGGGATAAGACTAGCATTTGCCTTACTGCATATCATTGTTGTGAAGATTAGGTGAGTTAGTACGTATAAAGCAACTAGTCTTAATACATAGGAAATGTGCAATGAATAGTTTTGGTTTTTTTTTAAGTCAGTTTTCAAAGTCACATTGTGGACATTAGAATTCCTGATAGCATAGGGAGTTATAATCAGTTTTGTGTTAAACCATACATATCTAGTAACCCCATTTCCACTGATTAGGGGTCTCTTTCCTTGTGCTGTGGAGATCTGTTTCAAGCTATACATTAAGCGATTTCATCTCCACAGAATCACCAGTCCTGGCACGAGTTTTAAGTCCTCAGTATATTACCATTTACTGCAGTAAATAAGGCAACAACAAGCTCTACCTATCCTTTTCCTCCTTTCCCTTCAAAGGGATGGTTCATGTTTGGGCAAAGAGAGTGCGGTTTGTTTTTAGAGTAACATTCTCGTCTGTAGTATGAGTCTCATTAACTTACTGCACCTTAGGCTTCCGCTAAAGCTTTCACTGGAATCAGCTAGACCTGACTATGAGGAGTTACTGCTAAAGATGGCATTCTTTACTTAACATTCTTTTTACAGAAGTCCCATCACGACTGCTTCTGAGTAATTTAGCATTTCCCAATATTCTTTCTACACTAACATCCAGGAATGTGTAAACAAGGACAGCAGCAATTAGGGGACAAAGAACAAGGTGTTCAGGGCTCCTGTGTATTGAAAATTGTCTGACAGCATGGGATGGAATAAAGCAGGCCAGGGATCAGGGGTAGATTTGACAAGTTCCTTTGTCTAACACCCAGCCAATCAACTGAATTTTTTCTTCATTATCTCTTTCGGCTTCCATGTTTGTTTGCTTGTTTAATTGTTTATTTGTTTTTCTGTTCTCTTTCCTAGATTTTTTTTTCCTCAGCTGTGTCTGCTGTCCTTCCCCCCACTGCATTTTACTATGTCTCTATCTGTACCTTATAGAAGATAACCTGACCTTTATATTCTATATTAGAAAATGTTCTCTATCCTCTTTTTTCTGTTAGGATCAAAAGATTACCTTCAATTAAGGACAACTGTGAACTTTTAGTGTGCTCAGTGGGAACACTATTGTTTTTTTAGATGGGATAATTTTTTACTGTAGAATGGTCTCTGGCATTACAGGATGGTAAACATCCCTGGCCTCAGTACCAAGTGCCAGTGACACATTTCCAGTCATTGTGACCACCAAAAATGCCTTCACACATTTACAAACACCTCACAAAGTAGTGGTGGAACCTCTCCTTTGGAACCACTGCCAGGTAGGCAATTAGAAACATATCACAAATGCTGGACTTTGCTGCTTGTCATCAAATGTTCTTTGCAATTTGATGGAGCAGTTTAATTGCCACACTTTTCATGTCTAGTGAAAACCTAGCTATTAAAGCTACTACAGTTGTCTTATTCTGTGACTATGCCAGCTACACTTTTCAAAATTCAAGATTTAGGAAAACCAAGATGTTTGTTGGGAGGCTATTTACATAATATTTTGCGTGTATAAATAATATTTTCCTAAGAAAAATATTGGGTTTTCATAAAGTTATTGGTTTATGAAACAAGTATGTGAAAATGACTTGTAACTTTCTTGAAGTATACTCATTTTTAACTGAGAGAATTAAAGTTTCCCTCTTTTTCAAAGTAATTTAAAATTACACTACGAAGTACACAATGCTTTACAATCTCTTGTACTAATGATTTGTAACTTTGCACAATAAGAGTCTGTTTTAGTTTGCTAGTGTTTTACAAATAATTAAGTTATAAATGTTCTTAATTCTTTTATATTTCAGAGAAAGAGATTTGAAGAAAACTGGGCACAGGCTCAGCAAAACCAAACAAAAGAGAAACAGAAAAAGAAATAAAAAGCAGAACAATCATAGTAAAATCATGGAGGAAAACTCACTGGAAACCGTAAGTTACCATACGCTAGGAGATCAGGACCCATCTCAGAGTGAAGAGGAAGACATCGAAGACACCAAAAGAGAATCAGTGTGCACTTTCACTGGTGCACTGGGAAATAAACAAGGAGAATTAGTGAACAGCCACAAAGATGAAGTATGGAAAAGCATAAATCCTGAAGATAGTTTTCCAAATGTTGTAGCTGCAGTTGAGCTGGACAATACATTAAAAAATGATCTCCCTAGAGAAAACAAGGATTTGTTTCTAAATGTGTCCCTGATGCCAAATGAAAACTCTGTGACTTGCCTGACGATGACTCAGAATCTTTCCTGCGTAACAAGTGATGACTGCTCTGGCACAAAGGTAGGAAAGCATCCTGGAAATAGGCATCCCACGGCATCAGACATCCAGAGCGGATCTGCTGACATCCCCAGCTCATTTATGCAAAAGAGAGAGAAGGTAGATAAAAGACTCCAAAATGAAACAATCCTGTGCCGTCAGTATGCGTCCAGAACCTCAGATAAAGGTTTAAGAATGGAACAAGGAGTAAGTGCAACTAAAAGCAGTTTTTGGGCTCTTTTTCCAAACAATCTATCTGATGAAGAATTACAGCCAGGCTCTGAGAGACAGTCCTGTTTGGGGAGCTGGCCTGAGGGACCTCATAAGTTTATATGTGAACAAAGACCAAAGAAAGATAGATGGCAAAAATTGGCCTCTCCAGACAGCAGGGGACAATTGATTACATTGATCTCCACTTCTGAAGAAACTTCCGTACCAGGAGGCAGTCCAGAAACACTGGTAGAGGAGAAGCTTTTGATAGAAAATGAAGATTTGTCACCTTCAACTGAGAATACAGATTCAATCATAGCAACAGAAACAAGTATCTTTAGAAGCTGCTTGCCTAACCTGGATATCCCAAAGAGTGACTTACACTCAACAAAGAATAAGAAAAGGAGAGAGAAACGGCTTTTCAATTTGGCACCAAACTTTAACTTACTGGCACAGAGTTATATCGATGTAAAAGAAAGAGGTGAATGTGGCTTATTAACAGAAAGCCATGGACTAAAAATTATTTTGGAAGAAGAAAAAGACAGAATTTCAGAAATACGTAATGAAGAGGAGACCACACAAAAACTCACGACCTTTAATCATCACCCATCATGGTTTTACTTTGATATTATCGAAGATCCTCCTCTAAATGTTGGTAGACGATCTTATTCTCATTACCTGCCATTTAATAGATACTCTGTATATTTTTACAAAAACCCTATTCCTTCTCTTGTGCTACAATATACATCTAGCTTTCGGATGGTATCCTTTACAAGCAAGAAATCATTTTTGACTTCCAAATCTCAAACAAGAGTAGATAACCAACCACATAACATGGGGTTTGTTTCTTCAGGAGTTTTAACTAGCCAGCCTGATCCTTTGTACTCTTTTAGGGTCACTTCTGATCTTCACTTTTTAAATGAAAGTTTTGATGAGAAGCTGGAGACATGGGAAGAACCTAAGCCGTTACAGTTCTTGCAAACTGAAGATAACCAAGATTTTACAAGCCCTGGCGTTGAGTCCCTTGAGCTGCAATTATCACAAGGGTTTGCCTTTCAACTAGTAAAGCTTTTTGGATCGCCTGGAGTTCCAATAGGTAAACTATGTTTATTCACTCCAAACAAAAATTCTAGTTTAACATATAGGAGTAGTTTTTTGAAGTGTTTCCACCTTGTGTTAGTGACTTCGTGCAGTTAATTGATCTTGTGATGCCTTTCAGTAGTGGAAGTAGAGGACCCGTGGCAAATGGTGCATGGTCTTCAGAGTCACGCCTCCACCTTGAGGACTGGCAGTCTTAAATGTCTTTGAACACTTAGAATCCTTGGACTCTCCATATAAATAGACACTGACAAGAACAAAGGATGAGGCAGGCAAACAGTAATTATGTAACAAATAGAGACTTGTTACCCAGTTAGCCCCCCTTTTTTTAAAAAAAATCTTTCTATTTTATACATTTCCCTTATTTGGCACATGACCCTTTTCTTTCTCATTCACAGTATGACTTGTAGATATGAGCATAGTAAAGAGGGAAGAAGAGTGAAGATTAAATGATGAAAAATATCTGAAATAAGTTTAAGTTTTACAACTATCTGAGAAGAATATTAAAAAGAAGATTAAGAAGGAGTCTGACAGGTTGACTTGAAAGGTTCCTTCTTGCTATTGTTGTTTTTGGAAATGAAAAACCCACCTGTGATTAAAACATATGAGAATGTTTTTGTAACATGCTCAGTAAAATTCTAAATAAATTTCTTCTAAATACAAAACATATTTAAGATGCTATGGATCTTACACGGGAAATGGAGCACATATCCCTATTTTTTGCTTATCTGTAAATCAGTGGCAGTGATCTCCTGGAGTAGAATGTGTCCCCTTCCTTGGGGACAGAACTGTAAGAGCCAGGAAGTCAAAGCTCCAATCTCCATACTTCTCCTGTATCTTCCTGATATTCTTTCTTTTCTACACCAGCTGGGTCCTTGGGCCCTGCTCTTGTCTCACAGCTTATCTTCCAGAGGTTTTTACTTTGCTCCTAAATTTCTGCTGTTCTGCACCAAATTGGTCTTCAGAACCCAGACCCGAGATAGGCTAAATCTCAGGGCGAGAGATCACAATTACCAACGGGCTCTCGCATTTCTAGCATTATGTTGATCATTTTTGTAAACTTTGCCTAGAATCACATCTTAAACAGTTTGCTGCAATTTACTATCTTTCTAGATGCACTGAAGAAATAATCCAATTTTAAAAAATCGAACTGCATTTGCTATAGGGAATTTTAAATGATAAGTGAAGTTATTTTAGGCCAGTGGTCTTAGTCCAAGGTGCATATGTTAAAATTATATGCAAAATTTTTTGTGTCATTCTGGACCATTTTTCTGAGACATTTCATAGATTTTATCAGCTTCTGGGACAGGGGTGAAGGAGTGGCAGCTCATGGCTCGAACAGATTAACAAGCACTGCCTTAGATCAGCATCAGAAAGCATGAAAGCACTGGTGTGAAAAGATTCTAAACTTCCTCCTCCCTTGAATGCACAATAACATCATAATCAGCAATAATGATCAGGCATCCATTAATTAGGCTTTGGAAAGCTTTCTAGAGGAAATAGACCTCATTCATCAAATAGCTTACTTTCTAAATGGGGAGACAAGACTAACACCAAACAAAATTATTGTACATAGAAATTATAAATGACAAGCTTATGAATATTTTATGAGCGAGGTTAGCAGTGCTTAAGGGAATATGTGGTTATGGCTTTGGGGGGATGGCTTCAATGTGGGAGTGAATTATAAGCAGTGCTTATACAAATGTGGCTGAAAAGAAAGACATGGGGAAAGAATTTCATGTTTGGATATAACAGGTACTTACAAAAGGAGAGGAGAAAACTGTAAGTGGAAACTGTGTGCTGATTTGTTTGGCCAGGTTGGATAAGTGAAGCTCTGATGTATCTGTGGCCAATGGCCTTGTAAAGGAGGCAGGGAACTCAAACGAATCCTAGTATTAGGACACATTATATGGTAAAGACACATATAGGCCTGAAGAAATGAAACTACCTATGTTGCCAGGGATATGTGAGGATAGGTAAACATTTTGTGTGGTTTGGTAAGGCTGATATGTGCCAATCAGTGATTGGACTTATTTGTGACCATCCTAATTGTCTGTGAGGGTTTTCCCCCCAGACATGCTTATGTGGAAGGACCAGTTTGCACAAAGACTAAACTGGCTACCGTTGCACTGTTTATATGTATCACAGGAAAAGAGGAAATAGAGGAAATCCTATGTGCTGTGATAGTAACACCTAAAGCTATTACATATATAATATGTGTGTTATTATATAATATGTATGTATTATTGAGATATATATATATTTGTACTTAATGAGAATATGAGCTATGATACATGTCATTTTACATGTATACATATACATTTTCATTGAGTCAGGATAGTGTTTACCAGTAGAGCCCTGAGACAGACTAACTTCTGCTTTAGCTGTCAGTGAAGTGTCTTCCAAACCAGGCTTTTACCATTATGTCAGTCTATATATCATGTTTGCATATCTTCACATTTAGGGTCAATATCTGCATGACATTAGAGATGACATTTGTTCCCTTTTATTTCCACAGAATCTTTGTTGCCTGATGACTGTGTGGTTTCCCTTGACTGGAAGACACTGAAGATGATCTATTTACAATGGAAGACATCAGTTGAGGTATATTTTTATGGCTTTCAAGGAAGACTTTCTCTAACTGATTTCCTTAAAACACACCCACACACACCACACACCCGCCCACACACACATACACATACACACCCCACACAATTGGAGAAAATCTGATCGCTGAATGTGATATGAAGTCTACATCCCTTATATTAAATTAGAGAAGGACTGTATGTGGATGGGTGGATAGTACATGCTCTTTCACTTTGTCCTTAAGAGAGAGTTGTGTTTAATTCCCCAATTCTGCTGTAGTGAGGCTGGTATAAGGGCCTACTGTGGATGACTGAGGTGCCCAGTTTGGGAGAGCCCTTTCTTCCTTACATCTTTCCTCGTGTCCAGCCCACAGTTTTATCCTGTTATGATAGAGTAACAGCGACTCATTAGATGTATATTTTTACTTGACTTGGAAGCACCTCATTATTGGTATTTTCTGTTGGTCCATAGTGAGAGACATGACTGTTCTGACAGGCTGTTCATTTTCCAGGTAGGTGGAGGAAGACTAGTGGGGAAGGTTAGAAAGGTAATAGAAATTCTGGAAAAGGCAGTGCACTGTATAATGTAGTGGGAAGAGAGTTGGCATTGGTTAATAGTGATTTAGATGTTCCCAGAGGCAGGGCGCCTCTGCTCAGTGGGGAGCCTGCTTCCCCTTCTCTCTCTGCCTGCCTCTCTGCCTACTTGGGATCTCTGTCTGTCAAATAAATAAAATCTTAAAAAAAAAAAATGTTCCCAGAGGCAATGCTAGGGGTACATTATGAGGTAAGTGGTAAAAACAAGATTTAGTGAAACATAAAATTATATAGTTCAGGCTAGTAGGTATTTCTTAACTGTTCATCTAAGTAAGCACAGCTGTGGGAAAGATTTCTTTTTGTGCACAGTTAGTAAAACCAAATACATTTTTCTAAACTTCTTATTTCTTTTCATTCCACATTGAGAACTTATTGCTGCCCAAACACACACACACACACACACACACACACACACACTCTCTCTCTCTCTCTCTCTCTTATACAATCCCAATATTTTAAATGTTTAAATGGACATTTGTGGTTATTAGGTTTCTTTGCCATTTTGAGACTGTTCCTACATAAGTAAAATGATACAAACTTAACCCCAATACCAAATATTAATCACCATTATATGTATTTTAATTATAATTTCTAGAAAAGACAAAAGAAGATTGGTTAAAAATGAGAATTTCCAGAACTGTAAGTACAGTTTATTCCAGAGACCTCTGTATGATCAGAAGGAAGTGGATGTTGACATTATTTGGTTGTAATAGCTCTATGTACCACAATTGAAGAGTAAATATAAAAAATGTAGTCTGTTACCATAGCAACCCTGTGTGCCATTGTACATGTGATTTTCCATTTCCTTTAAATGCAGATCTTTGTGAAATACAACAAAGCTTAGATTGTCGTTACCAAATCTATTTTCCAACTTTATTGGTTAGAACATATTTTAGAGTACTCTGTCAACACAGTTTATGAGGGATTACCACCCTTGCCCCTCTGCCCCAGATTGTTGTGTGATGAGAGCTGGGTGTTAGGAATATAGGTTATATTTAAATATTAAAAAATTCTTTAGGAAAGGAGGTAAAACATGTAGACAGACTCACATTATATTTTAAACTTGACATCGAGCTGACTTTAAAATAAACACTGCACTTTTTTCAAATGCCTAAATTATGAAATAAACACAGCTGCTATGATTTTAGTGTATATGTGTCTACATTTGATAAGAATTGAATGCACTCTGCATTTACCATATGTTTTCTTTCTTCCTTTTAATCTTATTTCTAAGAGTTTTCTGGGTTTCCATTTCTCAGCTAGAAATATACATATACCCAGTAAAAATGTTTTTGTTTCTTTTAAAACTGGTTCTGCTGCAAGAAGGAGAAGGACTAAAGGTTTGGGAAAAGAGCCTGAGATTTGGACGGACTCTTAGAAAATGTGGGATAAATGTAGTCTGAGAAGGGATAAGAGGCCCTGAGCAATTCCAGAGAAAGAAGGTGAAGGAATTAATTTATTCGTTCAACAAATATTTCTTGAGTTGCCTCGGTTCAGACACTGTTCTATACCTGGAGACTCTAGCCATGAAAATAGTCCTGCCTTCATGGAGTTTATGTTGGGGCTGAAGTTAGGAAGGGAGTGTTTTCCCTCCCCCCTCCGTGAGGCGGCCCCACAGGGACACCACTCCGGGATGCATGCAGCCAGCATGGACAGATTTGGCTGTGGCCATTTCGGGAGTCTTTTCCATCTGCTAAATTTGGATGTTTTGTGTCAAGGACACTTTCTGGATAATACTTTTGATTTTTATATTCATATTCCACATTCGTGCTAGACTGCCTTCTGGTCTTTCCTACAAAGCAGTCACTCCTAATTATTAGTCTTTTCTTGTGTGTGGGGGGGTTCTTTATCAGCACTGGGGCTATGTACAGGATTTTTTATAATTACAATGAGAACATGCCTCCCTGTTTTGTGTCTGGCATAATGTGCTGATTAGTGGGCCTCAAGGGGTAGATAGAAATGCATAGAGGGAAATAGCAGGAGTATGTTGTTGGCTCTAGGACCCTCAAGTCCCTGCCTATTTCAAAATCCTCTTCCTGTGGTCACCAGGGTGTTTTCTTGGGGAAAGAGGTGGGGCAGAGGGCTACTAGGAGGATGGGTCCCCAGCTTGAAGCTCTTGCTGGCTGGCTGTCTGATCTTAAACAAGACACCCTCTCGGAGCCTCAATTTCTTCACCTGTAAGAAAATAGATTTATAATAGCAACCTGTCGTGGAATATTACATGAGGATTAGCAAAACAACTTGTGCAAAGTACTTAACATAGTGCCTGTAAAATAATAGGCTCTTCGAAAGGTTAATTCCCTTTCTCTAAATACCTCCTTGAGTTAAAGCATTGTCTGTGAAATGTCCCAGGCATTTCAAAGAACAGAACAGAAATTGTGTTATGGAGGAGAGTCACACATTGACTCCATCAACTTGGTTTATGAGTTGCATGAGTTAGTGTAGTTAGCTGGATCCACAGGGAATGGGACAGAGAACTCGTTTGGATTTGGAGACAGGAGGTGGGGCATTGTGAGGGAGACTGACCCTTGTGATGAGGCAGGACCAGGCAGGATGTGGGGACTGTGGGGACAGAGTAAAGACCTAGATGCCAGGGGAGTGGCATAAATAGGGAAATAGCCTGATAAACTGACAGCAGATCCCATGTAGGTCACTGTTTTCTCTGGACTTGTTTGGCGTGTGTTTTGTTTATAGTTGAATTCTTCAGTCTTCCTGGTGCTGCTGAAGATCCTACCCATCAAGAAAGAGTGCTCAGTGCCCACCCAAAGGATTATTTTCAGCGATATACTCATGGGATACCAAAATTGGCTTGGATAATCTGTCCAACTGTTCTTGATTAGTTATCTGAACAATAAAAAACTCAACAAAAGAGGTAACAACTTAAACATTTTATTATCTAAATTTGAAAATGTTTGCCCTACTTTAATTTGTTTTATGGAAGAAAATAAGACACAGAAAACTTTAGTAGTTTATTTAAAAAAATCACATCGGGATGCAAGGGTAGGTCTTATATCTAAGTATGGGTCTGTGATTCCATTTCTAAAATTCCGAAATCCAAAAAGCTCTGAATCAAAAGTTGTTTTTGTTTTGTTTTGTTTCTTAAATGTTTGGTAGCAAAACTCGACGCTTTAACAGGTTAGTTTTACTCTTTATTTCTCCTACCTAGTGCGACCATTCATACATTTCATTGCAGCAATATTTAATTACCAGTGTTTAATTACTATGGGCTTCCCAGCCCCCATTCAGAATATAAGGTTATATATACACATACACATGTCCTGTATACAGACAAATGAACAAGCACACACTTTCTGAATTCTGAAACAAATCTGAGCTCAAGGATATTGGTTAGGGATTGTGGGACTTGTGCCATACGAGGGGTAACTATCTTTTAAAACTGTTTTAGTTTAAAAACTGTTCAGTTTAGTTTAGTTTAACCAACTTCAAATATGAAAATTCATATTTGAAAAATAGAAACAGGGAGTGATTACTCACTGTCCAACATATAGCCATTTTCTTACTCCCTCTGTTTTCAGAAAGGGAGCCCCAACTGTCTTATCTTACCTCCTACTCCACCCTATCCTGTCTGATCTCCAGGGAATGAACATCCAGGCTTCTCTAGGAGGTGGGCAATTGCCTGACTCTGGATGTTTGTTTCTTAAACAGAATCCAACTTACCTTCCTGTTTAGAGCCTTGTCTCCAACCCCAAATCTTCTAGTTCCTGAAATTTTAGGGGTTATGCAGGGTAAATTGTGTTGACTCACGGCTTTCTATAATTCAGGCTTTTTTGTTTAGTTGTTTGTTTTTGCCAAATTAACACGTGGCCTTTGCTCTGCAGTTTTCAGAATTTTGTTGCTGTAATCTTCTCTCTTTTTTCTTATAGTTTACACTTAAATATAATAACAAATCAACCTCCCCGACATTTTAGTGGGGTTTCAAGGAGAGAGTGGCAATTAAATATTTGTGTTTCATCTGCCATCTTTATTGGGAATTAAGGACTTTATTTAAAATAGCTTTATTTTTTCCCTTATGCTCATTTCGTACAGCTTTAGTTCATCTTTCTACCAGATGGTGGGTCTGTTCCAGATGGAGACCAGGGTCTTCGGGGTTTGCTTGAACTCCTCGAGAGTCTTGCTCTCTCTGTAGGCTTCTAGAGCCATTGTGAAACTGGACTTGCTTTTGGCCATGGGTGGGATGATTTCAGGGAAGACGACTGGTGTTAGTGTGGAGGCATAAACATTGGCAGAGGGGACTCAGGTATCTGGCAAAGCCTTGCTTTCTTAGGGGCCTTCACTGGCAATATTTATATGGATTTCGAACGAATACATTAGAATCCACACTGCCGTGCCTTACCCAAGGGTAATATCATAAATATTTAACAATGACTATGTCATGAATAGTGACCAGTTCTGAAGCACCTTTCTGCTGTACTGATGCAAACCAGCTGACCATCTATCCAGGCTTGTGCCAGGTTCCAGAATGTCCCCAGCTTTCTCCAGCCCCTGTCTTTATTAACTTGCCCTAATTTCCAGAATGGAACTTTAGAAAAATGGACTGAGCCTACTTTCTCTTGCTCCCAGGCTTTAAAACTCATAGTCTTTAAGTACTCTTGTGCACAGTGGCAAATATGTGCTGTGGGAAAGAAGATATGGTCCTCACCTTGGGGAAGGAGTATGGCACTAATAAGAATAAGGGATGGATTGTGGGAGGCAGAGGCAGTGGAGTACAGTGAGCAAAATCAGGCTTATCCAGAGGACATTCTGCATGGCAGACCACTCCCAGGCCACCAGAGCCCTGTGCATTTCACCTGTCAGTTCAGCCAAAAAGACATAAATATGCTGCATCACTTCTCTTCCCTTGTCCCCCTTTCCCTAACGTCTTCTAGCTTCCTGCAGCCTCCATCTGGCTTCTAGGGGAAGGATGAGGGAAGAGCCAGGAGGGAACAGTGTTGGTAGAGAGGAGGACAAGGTCCTGTCTCTGACTGGTCAGATTGGGCAGAAGGTGGCAGCAGGTGCAAGTGGAGCTGCTGGGCAATCAGGGGTCTACACACATGCACAGCTAGACTTCCTTCCGGTCCTTTCCATTTATACCACTTACATTTGACAAGAGGAATATGGATGTGGATAAGTCTAGTTTATGTTGTTGAGGAAAAAAATTCGGAAAAATTTTGGCCGGGGAAGAAAAGACATAGGATTGGAAAGCGTTGGAAAAACTGTGCCTACATGTTTTCACTGGTTGTACACGTTCAAGGGTCTTTGGTTAGACTACTTCGAAAATCCATCTTGGTCTCAGACTTTCTGCCATCGTGGCTTCTCTGGGGTAGAAACCTGGGGCTGATTTATAATTAGGCCTTCCAAATCCTGGGTTATTTGGAGCTGTAGTTTTGAGGGTTAAGTTCCTGGTTTTCACTAGTTCTTTTTATGTACCTCATTTTTTCATGTCTTTTAAACAGTAATAATTAGAGAAACATTTGAATGTTTCATTTGCCGAAAATGATTTATAATTTTGTTTCCATCTGTCATGGTAATGGTTTCAAGTGCAGCAAAGTAAGATTGTGCTGGTCATCCTATAAGTGAGAAATGGAACAGAACCTTAGAGTTGAAAAGTTGGTTGAAATGAGGGCACTAAGGAGTGTTTTCACAGGGATCCTCAGACTCAGGCTAGCCCAGATCTCTGGAGGCTGCCACCTAGAGAGAACCAGCAAACACGTGATTGCAGCTCCTAGCAAGCTGGATCTCAGATCCGTCAATACGTTTACTGTTTGCTCCTTCGCTGACATTACCATGATCTTGGTTTTCTCCTAATATTTAGTAAATCCCAAGATCACACTTATCTATTGAGAAAGTAGTTCCGGTCCACATATAATTATTGAGCACCTCCTGAATGTCAGGCTGTGTTGTTAGATCTTGGGGGGACAAGGGTGATACTGTTTCTACTTATAGTCTAGTGGGGGGAAACACATACACAGATAACGTTAAACAGTGTCGTTTAGAGGAATAAATCAGAAAAACCAGCTAGAACTTGTTGACTAGTTAAATGTGGGGATTGAAAAAAAGGAAAAGTGTCCAGGTTCACTTCCAGGTACTGCTGTCCATTTTCTCTTCCTTGAAGCTCTTCTTCCCTGGGCCTTCATACATCTCTAGTTCTGTCTGCTTTGCTGATCATTCTCCGATACTCTCCTTTGGCAGATCCGCTTCAAAGGCACAGTACTTACATGCTGGTGTCCCCCGGGGCCCCTCTTCAGCTGTCTGCACTATTTGTCTATCTTTTTCTCATAGGGCAAAGCTTTCCAAAGCTCTGTCTCTAGCTCAGACCTTCCTTCTGAGCAACACACTCTTTTTCCTCAGCCTCTACTCAGTCGTTCCATCTGCCAGACACTGCAGACTCCATATACTACAACCTCTAGACCCCAAAGCTGTGTGTCTTCCTGTGCCCTATCCCACATCACCTGGGACCCCCTCTGTAGAAGAAAATAGAAGTGGATGCGAGGTCTCATGCAGCACTAATAGAAATACACTAGCTATGTGTCTAATTTAAACTTTTCTAGTATCTGCATTAAAAAAGCGAAAAGAAGTGATATTAATTTTAATTACATATTAACCCAACATATCAACATATTATTTCAAAACATAATCAGTATAAAAATTACTGAGATATTTTACTTTTTTTTTCATATGGAACCTTCAAAATTCAGTGTGCATTTTAATCACAATTTGCACTAGCCACATTTCAAGTGCTCAATAGCCCTATGTAGGTAGTGGCTCCTGTATTGTATGGTGCAAGTCTAGAATGAAAAAGGTAGTATTTGAGGCTGGGCAAAAACTCTCTTATTAGAAGTATGATAGAATATAGAAATAGAGGATACCTACATTTAAGCATCACTATTTTTATGAGTCATGTGTGTTCTCTGTTCCTTATGGTTTTCCCCTAATATTTTGGGAAGCTTTTGAAATTCTAGTTTTCTCAGCAGTGCCAAGATCCTTCCTCTGATTCTGGGAAGGGAATTCCAAGGGTGAGCAGCTCATCTCCCCACCACCACCACTCCAGGGGAATTCCAAGGGGAATGTGTGATTCTCAGCACAGAGCCCCTTCCTACTTAGCTCCTTCTTTCAAAAGTTTATTATGAAATCTCTGGATTTTGTTTCAGAAGGAAATTGCTTTCTTCACAATTCCTTTTCAAAATGTTCATACCTTAGCTGCCAGAAACAAAATGCATTTGCTTTACTGTAATTATTACAGCCAAAGCCACCATATATTTTGGATTTTTCCAACATGGTACTTTCAATATTGTCTCTTTCAGTCCATGCATCTTGAATTTTGGTTCAAAAAATAGGATCAGTCTATCACACTCTTGAGTGTGAAATACTGGGGAGTGCCATGGTGATCAAGCAACTGGCACTCACCAGTTCCTGGAGCTTAGAACTTAATTCTGGATACTTAGCTATAAATGATTTCCAGAGACTGCTCCTTTCCCTGGGGAGCTGAAATCCTTCCAGAGAGGCCGCGTCTTCTCAGGTGGCAGCCAAGCAAGTACCTGGGCAGTGCAGGTCTTCTCATGAGACCTTGTTTATGCTACTGTCCATACATCAATTTGAGTTTTAAGGGGTGCTTTTTCTGATGAGATTTAAAGTTATGTAGAAGCAACAAAGCTTTCTAAGAATATTTTTGGCAGGCTAAAGAAGGAACAAAAAAAAAAAAAAAGAAGAAGAAGAAGAAGAAGAAGAAATGACACAGGCCGTGGGACAGCGGTATGAGCCGCTGGGACACTAGCCAGATATTGGTGCTCCCAAACTGGGGAAGACAATGGACTTTACTGTTACTATTCAAAATGCTGTTCACGTTCTTTAATCGTTCACTAAAATTATTTCATTTTCAAGGTCTAGGCCAGTCGGGAGTGGAGGGGGGGGTGGAGGAGGGTTGTTGCGGAGGGCCTGACTTCCACGGCAGGCGGCCAGGGGAAGTATCTGTGTTTCAACCCGCAGGCCCTTTCCCCTCAGGGCGAAGGGCACCGAGAGGCAAGGGAGGGGGTCGGCGAGCGGGCTGGGGGTCAGGGGGTAGGGAGCATCACCCAGGGTCTCCTGGCTGCCGGTCTCCCAGAGTCCCCAGCTTTCCAGGTAGGGACGCCCCCTCCCACGCAGCGCGGCTCGCTCGGGTGGGAAGGAGGGGCTGGGCTCCGAGCGCCCGCCCCTCCATCTATCACATGGCCGGAGAGCCACAAAAACAACAGCTTTGGCCAAGACGGTGACTTCAGGAAAGGGAACCCAGGGCTCTCGCAGCCAGCCCCCACCCCATGGAGGAGAGTTTTCTTGAATCCTTTGGGAGGCTGAGCCTCCAGCAGCAGCAGAAACCTCGGCCCCCGGCCCCGCCACCCCCGCGTGGGACACCTCCGCGGCGCCACAGCTTTAGGAAACACCTCTACCTCCTGCGAGGCCTCCCGGGCTCGGGGAAAACTACACTGGCCAGGTAATGACAACGGCCTGGGCGCCGGCGCGCGGACCCCGAGCGAGCGAGCGAGCCCCTGCCCTGGGCCGCTCCGCCCCGCGCCCCCCGCACCCCCGTCGCCGCGCCCGCCTGGGTCCTGGCCCCAGCCCCGGCCCGAGCCTGGCTGCGGGGAAGCCCGCACTGTCCCCGGTGCCCGCTCAGCCGCGGGCGGAGAGAGGGCGGCCCGTCCTGTTTGTTTGTTTCCATGCTGCGCTTTCCCGGGAGGACTGATTTCGGCACTGCGCCTTGCGCAAGCCCCAGATGGCACCGGCCCCTGCCCGGCCGCCGTGCCAGGCCCCGGGCCAGCTCGACCGAGGGAGCCTTGGCCGCCCCCGGCCTCCCCAGCCCGGGGTCGGGATGCCCGCAGGGATTCTTCTTCAGGAACCTCGGTGACAACTGCAGAGAAAACCGCGGGGCCGCCCGCCAGCGCGCAGGCACCCGCCACAGTGCGTCAACAGGCGTTTTAAACCAGAGCGGAGAAACGAGCGGGCCAGGGGGGCGGGGGGCTAGAGGAAGCCGTGGCCTTGGCGGTGGCCGGGGTGGGGGCGGCGTGCGGCCCGCGTTGAAAATCTAGCGGGTTGAGGCAACCCTGCGTTTGCTTTGGCAGCTGCGAAGGCGCACAGGTGCACGGGGGAGGGGGCTGGCGCGGCGGTCATTGAGAGAGCCTCGCAATGGGCGCCCAAATTCGTTTACTCGAGAATTGCGTAAGCTGCTCTCCTGGTACAGGTCAGCGCGAATTACGCGCGCTTGTTGCCTGTTGCCTCCTTGCTGGGCCCACCGCTTCAGCCTCAATTCTCACCACTCCCCGCCTTGCACTTGATGCTACGGCAACGTTGAACTATTTCTCTCCTTGCTTGTGCTGACTCTGGCCCGCCTGCCTGGCTTTGCCTTCCGCCTACCTTTGCCCGACTGATCCCACTAGCCCTTTAAGACGCGGATCTGTTCCCTTACCCAGCAGCTGCCCTCCTCCCCAGCCGTAGACGCACGTCTTCTGCGCTCCTTGGCTTCCTGTTTACACCTCTGTGACCGCGCTTGGTTTTACACATGGTTTGGTTTATCCTTCAAGTTTCTTGAAGCTAGGGCCGGTAGAAGTAGCCTCTTGCCCTCAAAGAGCTTTCCATCTCATTAGAGAAGTAAGCTAGCCGTAGAACCGTGGAGCTGCTGCAGAGTCAGGGTTAGCAGGCGTTGAGGAGCTGATTTGGGAGGGGGGGGTTAATACAAAGATGGTGGGAGCAGGGTCTGAGTCCATTGGGGTCAGCGAACTGTGACAGCTCTGGTGATGTGCTGCCAGTTTTAATTCGGATTCCTGGCTTATTTGTGGAGTGAAAGCCTTTAGCGAAACAGTATTGCTACATTTTCGCAGATTAAAGGGATGGTGACTTCCAAAGGGTCATAGGTAACCTCTCCTAGGACGCAGGGATTTCAGTAGGTCTTTTCTCTGGTTGGGGGGTGGAGGGCGGAGAGTGGGGGAGCCTGCTCAGACCCCAGCAGAACTCGGATATTTTGTGATAACAGTCATGGTGGGTACATATGTTGCAAATGAAGTATCTTCTGAGTTCAAGTCCTGTTTAGTTTCACTTTGATTTTGCGGATCTGTGGCCTGTGGCACGCTGAGTGTCAAAGAAGGAAGTAAAATCTTTGGCCAGATTTTGTTTTTAACTACTCAGAAGGGAAGTGATAGGTTGAGTGGAAGGGAAGTGCATAGAACTGAACATCAAAAGCCATGGGATTTGGATCTTAGATTCCTCATCTGTGAAGTGAATGGGTTGCCTGGGGTGGTCTTCAAGGTCCCTTCTGGCTCTAACATTCTACACTTTTAGGATTTTAATTCCTGGTTGACATTTGGCTAACCAGAAGACTCCGGATGAGAGACCAGCTTATTAAAGAACATCTCTCTAGGGACGACTGGCGTGAGCACTGGCCGGGGAGTCTGAAGATTGGGCCTTTAGATCCTCTTCATCATGAAAGCTGGTGAATTTCGGCAATCACCTAGCTTCTCTGGGACTTCTTTTCCTTACATGTAACTACTAAGAAGGGATTAGATTAGGTGATTTATTGAAGATCCTTCTGGCTCTTAATTTCTAGTTGTCAGTCTGAAGAATGGTTAGTTAACAATGGCTAGGCAACGAGCTCTGACCTTGGAGTCAATTTATGGCTTCAAGTCCAAGCTCTGCCATTCACTATCTATGACCTTTACTCAGCTCCTCTGCACCTTGGTTTCCTTTTCTGATACACAGGGATATCTGCTTTGTCCATTTCAGAAGACTCGCAGATGTTAAAATGTGAGAGAACTTGCTAAACTTTAAAGTGCTGTATACATCTTATAAGGTGTTAGTTGCCGCTTCAGATGTTGATCAGCTGAGATAAATCTTCAAGGTGTTACCGGGGAGAAACCTGGCTCTGAAATGCAGCAGGCGGCTGGAAGTTAACTTTGTTGTTCTCCGGTTCTCCAGTTCGGAGTTCTGGAGGCAGAGGATCATTGGCCCTGTTGTGGGAGGGTAGACGGGTGGCTTTTGCTTTTGTGTAGCAATCTGGGAAGTAAGAAGGCAAACAGGCCACAGCTCAGCAAGGAGGAAGCCTTCGGTGAGGATGAAATGGTGTGGCGGACCTCAAGGACCTGCTTTCCCCTCCTTTCTGGTGGGTCCGGTGGGGGAGAGAAGGAGAACGGCAAATTGTTTAAAAAATGTGCATGTGGAGAAAGTAGTGAAACTGTAAGGCTATCTCTTGTATTGTTGGATTCTGGGAAATTCGTATTTTCTTTATTCTCTGTATTTTCCAAATTTTCTAATGTGTAATTTTTTAAATCAGAAAAATAAAAACAAGTTTTTAAAAATCGGAGAAGATCGTTTTTACAAATGTGGGTTCCTCTTTTTTTCCCTGCTTTTCTCATCTGATTAAAGAAATAATAAAAGTGTTGTTGAAATTAGGATATGTCTTGTCTTCCAAATCAATGTTAGATTTCTGTGCTTGTCATCTATATATTTATATAGTTTGAAGGGGCTGAGATGTTGAAACCATCTATTTAAATTCTTCAGACATTTAAAAAACAGTTTTATCTGGTTAAAAAAATTTTGAGTACGACAGAGTACTGGAAACTTAGCGTGCACCTAAATCTGTTTTATCACCTCTAATTCATAATTTTTTTTTTTCAAAAATAGTTTCTTATCAATGACCTGTAAGTCCTACTTCCAGGAATTCATCCTAAGGCAATAGTTGGACAAGTGCATGAAGATGGAGATTTGTTCATCACAGAGCTTTTTTATATGCTAGAAAAAATAGGAGCCAATGGAAACATACAAAAATAGAGGATTAGCTTATAAGTCATTCAGTCATTAATGGGAACATAGGTGTATTTGACATGCAAATATATTCATCCCCCCATTAAGTTAAAAATCCTATTAACGAAGCTATCTATCTATCTATACAAAAATTCCATTTTCTATTCAAAGAAAGGGGGGGTCTACATATAATCATAGACAATGTGTGAAAAGATATGTTACTAGTTGTTGACTTTAGATAGTGGGATTATAGACTTTCCTCCCTGCCTTACTTTCTTATTTTTCTATAACAAAAATGTATTAATTTTTAACTTTTTAAAGTTGAAAATAGGGGTTCCTGAGTGGCTCAGTCGGTTAAGCATCCATCTTTAGCTCAGGTCATGATTCCAGAGTTCTGGGTTCAAGCCCCACATCGAGCCCTCCATTGGGCTTTCTGCTCAGCGGGGAGTCTGCTTCTCCCTCTGGTTCTCTCCCTGCTCATGATCTCTCTCCCTCTCTCAAGTAAATAAATAAAATCTTCAAAAAAAAAAAAAAAGGTTGAAAATAGTTTTGGAAAATAACTTGGCTAAATAGACTCAGGTTGTGTGACCAAACATTTATTAAATAACAAAATAAATGTGTCATTTTCTATATAAAAAGTGTTTTTCCTAGGTTTATTCTCAGTTGGACATATATTAGGAAATTTTTTAATATACAAGATTGATTTTAATTATTTTATTATTAAATATATTAATTATTTATTAATTAGCATACACGCTTGCATGGACCTCTTGATTCTTCGACACCTCGGTTCTTTTTCATTAAAATGGAGCTAACATTTCACTAATAAGTTTGTTGTGGGGATTTAGGAGACTGGTAAACAATGATTCCATAACTGTATGTGTGAAATCAGGGTGGAATGCTTGGCCTCCCTAAATACCAACTATTGTTAATTATTATTCGCTAATCAACAATAATAGTATTTGCTGGGTACTTAAAAGACCATTAATAATTGCTTGGCAAATAAGATTAAGGGAGCCTACAAAAGACTAGCAAATGAGAAACAATAATCCATACACTGCTGTGGGTAAGTAAGCTATAATGGGGAAGAGCATTTTATATGCTATTGATGTTCAAGGCCAGGGAAGTCACTTAGGATGATTAGGGAGATAGGAAAACTATGGATGAGAGATAGTCTCTTCCGTGTGAAAATGGTTCCTGAGCTGACCTTGAAGACAGGGAGGATGTGGCTGAGCAAAGGAAAGAGTTAGCAACATGAATAGGGAGATGGAGATGGGAGACAGCTGGATGGTCTCCTCAGCTAGTGAAGAGAATGGCTTAACTGAAGTGAATGGTTCAAATTAGTGAATGTGTTGATTAGGTTAACTCAGAGCCAGATCATGGGGAACACCAAAACCTGCACAAAGAAGTACCGAGTTGATCGAAGAAGTAGGATTCCAATCCCAAGACTTTCACTCTCAGCAGATGATCCAGAAGTACCTGTTTCTACAGCTAAACTGACAAAATCACCTGGATCTGGATCTGTCCTTTCTTCTTACATCAGTGAAAGCTTCTGTGGACCATCTGTTTACCTCTGTGCTTTGCAGTGTGTGTGTGTGTGTGTGTGTGTCTGTGAAAATGTCCCTTTTGGGGGCCATTTTAACCATTTTTTAAGTATACAATTCAGTGGCATTAATTAAATGATGTGCAGCCATCACCAGTATCTAGTTCAAGAAATTCTACCCTTGAAGCAATAATTCCCCATCCTCCCTTCTCCTCAGTCCCTGGTAACCTCTGATCCACTTTCCATCATCATGTATTTTACCACCCTAGATACCGCACATAAGTGGAATCATACAATATTTGTCTTCTTGTGCCTGATATATCTGATATATATATCTCAGAGCCTCATTACTTTTTATAGCTGAATAATATATTCCACGACATGGCTATACCATGATATTGTCCATTTGAAATGAAATGAAATGAAATGAAATGGCAATAGAAAGAGAGTAGTGTTTCCTTTTGTTTTTAAGGCCATATATGAAAAATGTTGTCAACTTTATGTCAGTTCTCTGGAATTTCTTTGAATCTTTAAATATCAGTCAAAGCAAAGTTTGAGACCCATGCCCTAGTAGCACATGTTGCATCCTTTCTGATGTTCCAGTCAGTTCCTTTTGGCACCATCGCAAATGGTTTGTAACATGGATTCCATTAGGCTCAAAGGATGCTTGCTGACAGTTGTCTTTTCTTTTGTTCATGTCTCCACGTAACATGAACTTTTCCTTCAAGAGAAGTACCTTTCCATCTAGAAGCACTAGAGCTTTCCAAGGAAGTGACAGGATGCTTTCCTGATGTGATGATCAGAAAAGGTGAGGATGAAGGTATACTTTACAAGCAAACACAGTGAAATGTGGGAAACAATTGAGAAGAAGGGATCAGTTAGGTTAGCTAAGTAGTGAGTAGTTAGACCCCAAAGCGTCCTGGGCTCCACAGCACCCCTAGCGAGCAGGCTTGGACCATGGTGTTTTTATTGATGAGCCCAGGGCGCTTGTACATAAAAGCAAGGTCAAAATAGAAAATTTGCAGTATTCCAAGTCTGTGTATATAAAAATAAAGTATCAGCTGACCTATCAGATCTTCATTCACTTATGTCTACTTGGAGAAACTACTAGCCTTTTATATTTTCAATGATTTTCCCAAGGTGGATTTTAAATCTCTCTCCATTGCTGAGAGTCCTTACAATACCTCTTCCCGGAGGTTGGGATGAATAAGGACTATAAATGCAATAAATGTTTCACAGAGAGAAGACACAGTGCAGCGTGTGTTTGTAATTACTTGCTGGAAAGTCTGCCCAACTATGAAAGGGATTCACCACTGCCATGGTTCTGGAGCCAGTGGGATAGTGGGAGAGAACCCTGCTGAGTTGGAGCAATATCATATAGCAGGTGTGGTTTATGATTAGAGAAGGCATAGAAATAGAGGAAGAAACGAAAGGGGAAAAATGTTTTCATAGGAAAATCTCAGGACATGCCCAAGAATTTTCCAGAGAGTTAATGTAGTCCAAGCCCAGGACACTGAGCTCTGAGAAGTGAGACATCTTGATCAAGATCATAGGGATGACTTCGTATTTCTAGTCCAGAGCATTTACTTCTACACCAAAGGAAGAGGCTACTGGGAGTGACTTCGTGAAAGAATAATAGAGGTTGGTTTTGATCTGTTGTTTAAATACAACAACAACAACAACAACAAACCCAACCACTTACGTGGCCCATTAAAAGGGCGAAGTTTACCTGGATTTCAACTGTTAGGATAAGAAAGCCATATTTTATTATTTGTTAGTATTCACGATATGTTTCTTCTGCTATAAAAAAAATACCCGGGAATTTATTTTCTTTATGAATGTGGTACCACTGGGGACAATGGGAGGTAATGATTTCGATTTTTTAAAAGTATTCATATTTATCCTATGTTGTGTTCAAGAGAGATGTTGTCAACACCCAGCTCTGGAGGGTCTCATGCCGCTTCCTCATCTACTCATATGATAGGATATTTGTAATTCAATCTAGTGTCTTTGTTCCCTCGTGGCATTTCAGTAAACTCTTTTCTATATGATGGCACCATTCTAGGCCCATTCAGACTCTAGAGGAACCCAATAAGAAATTGTTTTCACTCCAAATTATCTAAAGACATCTAGGCTCTATGGATTGAGGAAATAGTATGATAAAGAAAAACTGATCTAATTTCTAATTTTTCCTTCATAAGGCTCTCTGTTGCCTCATGTGTATGGCTTGGGGAGAAGGCTATTTTATCAAGGTTTTTATCAAAGTAAGAGCCTGAGAAAGGGGAAGGGAGAAAAGAAAGAAAGCCCACATTTATTAAGTGCTAACTGTATGCCTGGCAATTTGTATATGCTGGCTTATTGGAACTTTACAATAGCCCTACGATATAGGTGACTTCATTTTATAAGTGAAGACATTAGGATCAGAGAATCACACATTTGATTCTGAGAGTCCAGATTTCATAATACACAAAGTGGTCTTACCTTACTAGGGATGTTCATGAACAAATACACCTACACCCACTTTTCACAGTTACTTGGGAATCTTGTTGAGGTATGATTGTATAACTAGGATATTTCAATGTTCTTTTTCCACGTTTTCTAAGGATGTGATGAAGAAGAGAGTCTGAGAGGGGCTTTCTCTGCTCCCTAAAGTAGCATCTCTCCAACACTCTTTGCCCTGTACTTTGACTTTCTTTTCTCCCACATTATCACCATCTGACATATGTTTACTTATTTATTATCTACTTCTTTCACAGGGAGGTAAGCTTTGTGAATTGAGATGTGTTGTAAGCTCCATGAGATCAGGAAATATTTTCTCTTCAGCTTCTGAGAGAAGGTCTGGCACCTCGTAGGCCTAAATCACTAAATATTTGATGGATCTGTTAATTCCAGAGGCTTCCTAAAAGTTGTCAGCTCAGTTATCAACATGGGTCTTGAGTAAAGCACAAAATTGAAAAGGAGGTTATTCACATAATGTGAGTTGTGAAAGAATGAACGGGCTGTAGAAAATAGACGAGAGAAAAAAAGGGGTCCAGCCATTCCCTCCAAAGTCCTCTTCCATCTGTGCACAAGAGAACCATTCCCGTGTTTTACACATGAAGATACTGGATGTGCCATCTCCACCATCGGCAGTTACACTAAAAAGAGGTTAAAAAAATTAGAATCAAAGATGCAGCTGCTTTCACATAGAAGCAGCAGTCAAGAAAGAGCCTCAAGTGACAGTTTTCCTGTTCAACTACTGTCCCCTTGTCTGTAACTGATTTATGACATTTTGGGAAGACACAGCTAAAAACAAGTTAATCCTCCAGTAGGTGCGCTTCGGATTCCTCCTTTCCTGAGCATGGCTGAATTCACCTGCAATAGAAACATGGGGGAATCCAGCACCCTTGCTAGATTCTATGGAAGGGAGCTATTCACATGCAAGAGAAAGGAAGTTGCTCTAGGTAAAGTGGAGTGGGACCACACGACTAGGGGATTCTCTGAGAGTCTAGTTTTGGATCTCATAAACATGCCCTACTTCAGAGGCACAGAGGGTAAGGGCAAGAGTGAGCAGTAGGACAGACTGGAGTCTCCTTAGCCACTGTGGCTTGGTAGTGTCCATGGGGCTGACAGTGGTTGAGCTTCAACTCCTTAAGGGCAAGGCTCAGTCTTGGCATGGTGTTTGGTAGCACCCAGAAGGCCAAACCACACCAGGACTCAGGGGAGACTGTCCCACATCGTTTACAGCTGTGGCTCCCACCCCATTCTCTTCAAGCTGTTGGGTCATAGAACTTGTTCCTAACCCCCCAATTTTTAAAGTCCTTGAGGAGAATACCAATAACATACCAATACCATAACCTCCAAGAAGAATCCTCTCTTCTAATGCCTTTTGGGGGGTAAATCCAAGGCTTGGGTAAAATTCTGAATGTACAAAGATGAGTAACTAGAAATTCTCCTCACACAGTTTGGGGTTGTATAAAAAGTGTTTGCATAATTAAGGCAACAGAGCCTAATATTCAAGAACCATTCACATTTTCAGCAGGTACTTATTGAGTATCTCTCATGTGCTTGACATTCTTCTGTTTGCCTAGAAAAGCGCTGTGAACAAAACAGACAAAATTCCTGCCTTCATGGAACATAAATTCTATCAGAGAAAAAAATTTTCTGAAGGGAAGAAGAAAATTTTAAATAACATCTGTGTCGCTCTGTACTTTCAAAAAACAAACAGAAAAGGACTCATTCCATGGCTATTCTACATGATGTATATACCTTCAGGAACTGTTCCACATATGCAAAGGCAGATAGGCACAGGGACATTCACATCACTGTGTCTATCTGTGATGTTCACTAAAACTTGTTCATGGTAGGGAAAATTGCAAACAAACTAAATGTCACTAGAGAAAAGGATAAATAAATGCGGTTTGTTTATTTTATAGTGTGCAGCTCTGGGACCGGAAGATAGGATTTAATCCAGCTGTACCACTCATGGGTCTTTGTTTTTTTTTCTAGCTTTAATGAGATGTCATTGGCATATAACATTTGTTTTGTTTTTAGGTTCCATGTATAAGTGAAATCATATTGTGTTTGTCTTCCCCTGTCTGACATATCTCACTTGGCGTAATACCCTCCAGTCCACCCATGTTGTCACAAATGGCAAGATTTTATTCTTTTTATGGCCAAGTCATATTTCATATATGCACCACATCTGCATTATCCATTCATCTATGGAGGGACATTTAGGTTGCTTTTATACCTGGGCTATTGTAAATAATGCTGCAGGGAACACAGGGGTGCACAGAGCTCTTCACATTGGTGTTTTGTTTTCTTCAGATAAATACTCAGATGTGGAATGCCTGGGTCATATGGTAGTTCTATTTTTAATATTTTTTGAGGAACTTCCACACATTTTTTCATAGTGGCTATACCCATTTACATTCCCACCAGCAGTGTATGAGCGTCCTTTTATCCACATCCTTACCAACTCTTGTTATTTCTTATCTTTTTGATAATGGCCAATCTGCCTGGTGTGAGGTGATACCTCATTGTGGTTTTGATTTGCATGTCCCTGATGATTAGTGATTGAGCATCTTTTCATATGACTGTTGACCATCCACATGTCTTCTTTGGAGAAATGTCTTTTCATGTCTTATGCCTATTTTTATTTTTTATTTTTAATTTTTTGGTATTTATTTATTTAACCTACAATGTATTATTTGCTTTAGGTGTATAGGTCTGTGAATCATCAGTCTTACACAATTCACAGCACTCACCATAACACATACCCTCCCCAATGTCCATAACCCAGCCACCCTATCCTTCCCCTCCCACCACCCAGCAACCCTCAGTTTGTTTCCTGAGATTGAGAGTATCTTATGGTTTGTCTCCCTCCCTGTTCCCATCTTGTTTCATTTTTTCCCTCCCTACCTCCCACAACCACCCACCCTGCCTCTCAAATTCCTCATATCAGAGAGATCATATGATAATTGTCTTTCTCTGATTGACTTATTTTGCTTAGTTTAATACCCTCTAGTTCCACCCATGTCATTGCAAATGGCAAGATTTTGTGGTTTTTTTTTTTTGTTGGTTGCACAGTATAACGTTGTATATATATATATATATATATATATACCACATCTTCTTTATCCATTCATCTGTTGATGGACATCTAGGTTCTTTCCACAGGTTAGCTGTTGTGGACATTGCTGCTATAAACATTCAGTGCACATGCCCCTTCGGATCACTACATTTGTATCTTTAGGGTAAATTCCCAGTAGTACAATTGCTGGGTTGTGGGGTAGCTCTATTTTAAACTTTTTGAGAAAGTTCCATGCTGTTTTCTAGGGTAGCTGCACCAGCTTGCATTCCCACCAAGAGTGTAGGAGGGTTCCCCTTTCCCCACATCTTTTCCAACACCTGTCATTTCCTGACTTGTTAATTTTAGCCATTCTGACTGGTGTGAGGTGGTATCTCACTGTAGTTTTGATTTGTATTTCCTTGATGCCGAGTGATGTGGAGCACTTTTTCATATGCCTGTTGGCCATTTGGATGTCTTCTTTGCAGAAATGTCTGTTCATGTCTTCTGCCAATTTCTTGATTGGTTTATTTGTTCTTTGGGTGTTGAGTTTGATAAGTTCTTTATAGATTTTGGATACTAGCCCTTTATCTGATAATGTCATTTACAAATATCTTCTCCCATTCTATTGGTTGTCTTTTGGTTTTGTTGACTGTTTCCTTTGCTGTGCAAAAACTTTTGATCTTGATGAAGTCCCAATAGTTCATTTTTGCCCTTACTTCCCTTGCCTTGGGCTATGTTTCTAGGAAGAAGTTGCTGTGGCTGAGGTTGAAGAGGTTACTGCTTGTGTTCTCCTCAAGGATTTTGATGGATTCCTGTTTCAAACTCCTGTTTCATCCATTTTGAGTCTATTTTTCTGTGTGGTGTAAGGAAATGGTCCAGTTTCAGTCTTCTGCATGTGCCTGTCCTATTTTCCCAACACCATTTGTTGAAGAGACTTTTTTCCATTGGACATTCCTTCCTGCTTTGTGGAAGATTAATTGACCATAGAGTTGAGGGTCCATTTCTGGGCTTTCTATTCTGTTCCACTGATCTATGGGTCTGTTTTTTGTGCCAATACCATACTGTCTTGATGATTATGACATCTCTGCCATGTTCCTGACCTTAGGGGAAAAGCCCTCAGTTTTTCCCCATTGAGAATGATATTTGCTGTGGGTTTTTCATAGATGGCTTTTATGATATTGAGGTATGTACTCTCTGTCCTTACACTATGAAGAGTTTTGATCAAGAAAGGAAGCTGTAATTTGTCAAATGCTTTTTTAGCATCTATTGAGAGTATCATATGATTCTTGTTCTTTCTTTTATTAATGGTAAATTGTTTTCCACCCCCTCACTTTAAGTCTGGAGGTGTCTTTGTGTCTCAAATGAGTCTCTTGCAGACAGCATATTGATGGGTCTTGTTTTTTTTTAATCCAATCTGATGCCCTATGTTTCTGATGGGGGCATTTAGCCCATCTACATTCAGGGTAGCTATTGAAAGATATGAATTTAGTGCTACTGTATTGCCTGTAAGGTGACTGTTACTGTATATTGTCTCTGTTCCTTCCTGGTCCATGTTACTTTTAGGCTCTCTCTTTGCTTAGAGGATCCCTTTCAATATTTCCTGTAGGTCTGGTTTGGCGTTTGCAAATTCTTTTAGATTTTGTTTGTCCTGGAAGCTTTTTATCTCTCCTTCTATTTTCAATGACAGCCTAGCTGGATATAGTATTCTTGGCTGCACATTTTTCTCATTTAGTGCTCTGAATATATCATGCCAGTCCTTTCTGGACTGCCAGGTCTCTGTGGATAGGTCTGCTACCAAGCTAATGTTTCTACCTTTGTAGGTTACAGACCTCTTGTCCTGAGCTGCTTTCAAGATTTTGTCTTTGTCATTGAGACTTGGAATTTTTACTATTAGATGGTGGTGGATCTATTTTTATTGATTTTGACTGGGGCCGGGGAGGTGGTTCTCTGTGCCTCCTGGATTTTGATGCTTATTCCCTTCTCCAAATTAGGGAAATTCTCTGCTATAATTTTCTCCAATATACCTTCTACCCCTCTCTCTCTTTCTTCTTCTGGGATCCCAATTATTCTAATATTGCTTCAACTTATGGTATCACTTATCTCTCAAATTCTCCCCTTGTGGTCCAGTAGTTGTCTCTCTTTTTCTCAGCTTCTTTATTCTCCATCATTTGGTCTTCTATATCACTAATTCTCTCTTCTGCCTCATTTATCCCAGCAGTAAGAGCCTCCACTTTTTATTGCACCTCATTAATAGCTTTTTTTTATTCCAACTTGGTTAGTTTTAGTTCTTTTATTTCTCCAGAAAGGGATTTTATTTCTCCAGAAAGTGATTCTCTAGTATCCTCCATGCTTTTTTTGAGCCCAGCTAGCACCTTGATAATCATCATTCTGAACTCTAGTTCTGACATCTTACTAATGTCCATATTAATTAGGTCCCTAGATATTGGTACTGCCGCTTACTTTTTTTTTTTAATTGAGGTGAGTTTTTCCGTCTTGTCATTTTATCCAGATAAGAATAGATGAATGAGAGAACAAAATACTAAAAGGATAGCAACGACCCCAGGAAAACATACACTAACCAAACTGGAGGAGACCCAAAACCAGGGAAGGAAGGAGGGGGAAAAATTATATATGTTAGACTGGTGAATATAATGGGTCACACACTTGGTTTTGGGTGTATTTTGGTCTTTTAGAAGAAACTGCCTCCCAAAATTTTAAAGAAAGAAAAACATATGTATACAAAATAAGGGTAAACAAGATGAAGGGATGGAATATGATTGTAAAGATGAAAATTAAAAAGGATTCTAAAAAAGGAAGTGATAAGTTGCTTAAAAAAAAAGGAAAGAATGTGATAAGGCTGGAGACTAGAACAAAGTCATGTGCTAGGTTTAGGGTATATTTGGTCTGTTAGAAGAAACTATATCCCAAAATTTTAAAGAAAGAAAATCCAGTATGTATACAAAAAATAAGGTTAAATACAATGAAGGGATAGAATATGACTATAACAATGAAAAGGAAAAAAGATCTTTAAAAAGGTATTGATAAGTTAAAATAGTTAAAAATAAAGTTAAAATAGGAAAGAAGAAAAATTAAAAAATAGATTAAAAATAAAATTTAAAAAATTTAACTTTGAAAGACTAAAGAATCATGGGGAAAAAGCCACAAATTCTATGTGCTGTATTCTTGTAGCTCTGAAGTTTTGCAGTTCTCACTGATTGGTGAGCTTGGTCTTGGGTGGATGATCTTGCTGATCTTCTTGGGGAGGGGCCCATTGCAGTGATTCTCAAATGTCTTTGCCTGCGGGGGAATTGCACTACCCTTGCCAGGGGCCAGGCTAAGTAATCTGTTTGGGTTCATGTTTGGTAGCTTTTGTTCCCTGAACGCTTTCCATACTGCTTTGAAGGACGAGAATGAAAATGGCAGCCTCCCAGTCTCTGGCCCCAGAGGAGCTGAGAGCTCAGGACCCCACTCCTCAGTGTGCCCTCAGAGAAAAGCAGTGAATCCCTCCCATCTCTCTGGTCTCTGGCAGCGCTCTGAGTTCACCCAGCCTGTGATGGAGCATTTCTATCTCCGTCAAATGGCCCCATTTGAAGTCTCCAAACCCAGCAGATTCCTGCAGCATGCTGTCGTGCTGCTTCTCCCGGAGGATGAAGGAGGGAGTTTCCCTGGATCTGCCACTTGCGAGGTCCCTGCTTGAGGAGAAGTGCCTCAGATCATGGTTTAAGGTAACCCCAAGCTGAGAGCCTACTCCTAGGCTCAGTCTCTGCTGCCAACTTTCCTGCTCTGATACCTGGCAGCTCTGCCACATTCAGGCATCCCAGGTCTTTATGTGACCCCGCGGGTCCTGAGATCACACTGTCCCCACTAGGGCTCCACCTCCCTCTTAGCCTCTGGAGCTACCTCCCTCATTGGAGCAGACTTCTAAAAGTTCCTATTTTGTGCTTCGTGGCTCTACTGCTTTCTGGGAGCTGGCCCCTCCCCCCACAGTCTCTCTTCCCATATATTGCCTTGGATTCACTTCTCTCACGTCCTCCTTCCAGAAAGTGGTCACTTTTCTGTTTGTAGAGTTGCTGCTCTTCTCTTTGATCTCCTGTTGAGTTTGTAGGTGTTCGGAATAGTTTGATAACTATTTAGCAGAACTCCTGGGACTTGATGATACTTAGGTCTCCTACTCTTCTGTCATCTTGCTCCTTCCCCCTTCTGCCTATTTTTAAATTGGATTTTTTATATTAAATTGTGTATTTATATTAAATCGTATTTTTTTAAAAAGATTTCATTTATTTATTTGACAGGCAGAGAGGCAGGCAGAGAGAGGAAGTGAAGCAGGCTCCCCGCTGAGCAGAGAGCCCGATGCGGGGCTCGATCCCAGGACCCTGGGATCATGACCTGAGCCAAAGGCAGAGGCTTTAACCCACTGAGCCACCTAGGCGCCCCTTAAATTGTATTTTTATATTAAATTGAATTTATATTACATATTTTGAATATTAATCCTTTACTAGATGTATGGCTTGCAAATAACCTCCCATTCAGTAGGTTGCCTTCATATTTTGTTTATGGTTTCCTTCATTGTGCAAAAGCTTTTTAGTTTGATGTCATTCCTTTTGTTTGTTCTAGCTTTTGTTACTCTTGTGTAAAGAGACTGGTCCAAAAAAATATTACTAGGAGTGATATCAAAGAGCTCACTATCTATTATTTTCTTTTAGGAGTTTTATGGTTTCAGTGTTACAATCAGGTCTTTAATCTATTTTGAGTTCATTTTGTGTATGGTGTAAGAAAGTGGCCCAGTCTGACGTTCCCACTCTGCTTTACCTATTGGTGTCTTCTGCCCCAGTAAAGATCCAGAAGTGTATAATCCTACCTCTCGGGCTGATTCCATGGGTGTTCAGAGTGTTTTGGTAAGATAATCAGTTCACTTTAGGGGACAGTTAGAATGGCCAAAATTAACAAGACAGTAAACAACATGTGTTGGTGAGGATGTGGAGAAAGGGGAACCCTCTTACACTGTTGGTGGGAGTGCAAGTTGGTGCAGCCACTTTGGAAAACAGTGTGGAGATTCCTTAAGAAATTAAAAATAGAGCTTCCCTATGACCCTGCAATTGCACTACTGGGTATTTACCCCAAAGATACAGATGTAGTGAAAAGAAGGGCCATCTGTACCCCAATATTCATAGCAGCAATGGCCACAGTCACCAAACTGTGGAAAGAACCAAGATGCCCTTGAGCAGACAAATGGATAAGGAAGATATGGTCCACATATACTATGGAGTATTATGCCTCCATCAGGAGAGATGAATATCCAACTTTTGTATCAACATGGACGGGACTGGAAGAGATTATGCTGAGTGAAATAAGTCAAGCAGAGAGAGTCAATTATCATATGGTTTCACTTACTTGGGGAGCATAAGGAATAACATGGAGGACGTGAGGAGATGGAGAGAAGTGAGTTGGGGGAAATTGGAGGGGGAGATGAACCATGGGAGACTGTGGACTCTGAGAAACAAACTGAGGGTTTTGGAGGGGTGGGGGGTGGGAGGTTGGGTGAGCTTGGTGGTGGGTATTAAGGAGGGCATGTATTGCATGGAGCATAAACAATGAATTCTGGAACACAAAAGAAATTTAAAAAATAAAAAAAAATATGCATTATATCAGTTTTTTAAAAAAGTGGCCCAGTTTCATTCTTTTACATATGGCTTTCCAGTTTTCCCAGCACCATTTATTGAAAAGACTCTCTTTTCCCCATTGTTTATCTAGACTCCTTTGTCTAGATTGACCATATAAATGTAGGTTTATTTCTGGGCTCTTTATTCTGTTTCATTGATGTGTCTGTTTTGTGCCACGACTATACTATCTTGATAACTATAGCTTTGTAGTGTAGTTTGAAATCCAAGATCATATTACCTCCAGGATTGCTTTTCTTTCTGAAGATTGCTTTGGCTATTTGGGGTGTTTTGTTGTTCCATAGAAATTTTGGTATTATTTATTCTAGTTTTGTGAAAAATACTGTTGGTATTTTGATGAGGATTGCATTGACTCTGAAGATTGCTTTGGGTAATAGAGACATTTTGATAATATTAATTCTTCCAATCCATGATCATGTTATATCTGTCAATTTATTTTTGTTGTCCTCAATTGCTTTTTTCAATAAAATCTTGCAGTTTTCACAGCAGATCTTTAAACTACTGTTAAATTTATCCCTAGTTCTTGTCTTGTCTTTTCTTTTCTCTTATTTTATTTTATTTTGATGCAGTTTAAATTAGATTGTTTTCTTCATTTCTCTTTCTGATCATTATTAGTATATAGAAATGCAACCAATTTCTGTATGTTACTTTTGTATTCTGGAACTTTACTGAATTCATTTATTAGTTCTAATAGTTTTTTTGATGGTCTTTAGAGTTTTCTGTGTATAGCATCAAGTCATCTGCAAATAGTGACAGTTTTACTTCTTCCTTACCAATTTGAATCAAGCCTTTATTTCTTTTTCTTATTGGATTACTATAGCTAGGGGTTCCAGTACTATGTTGCATAAACATGGCAAGAGTGGGCATCCTTATTTTGTTCCTCATCCTAGAGGAAAAGCTTTTAGTTTTACACCATTGAGCATGATGTTAGCTATGGATTTGTCATATGTGGCTTTTATCATGTTGAGGTACATTCCTTCCAAAACCAGGGAGTTTTGTTGGAAGTTTTTAATTATAAATGTTGAAAGAATGACCCAGGACAATCACTGGAGTGAGCACTGGAGTGAGATAAGGGCCACCACTCCTGCTGTAGGCTCTCCTTGCCACCTCCCCCAACCCCACCTTGGGCCTGGACAGTCCCACAACATGATCTCCTTTCAGGACCCACATACCAGGCTTATACTTCCAGCTGAGTTCTTGGCTTCATGGCTAGGACTTTAAGGAGGGCTGCTCAGACAAATACCTAAAGGACCTCGATTGGTCCATACAGGCTACCTATTATGGTGTCTAGTGGCCAGGAGGATAAAAATGGATGTTGATTTTTGCCAAGTGCTTTTTCTGCAACTATTTAGACATTCATATGATTTTTTTGTTATGTTCAGTTCACCACTGTATAGTACATAGTTTTTGATGTAGTGTTCAATGATTCATTAGTTAAGTATAACACCCAGTGCTCATGACAGAATGTTCATGTGATTTTTATCCTTTGTTTTGTTAATGTGGTGTATCACATTGATTGATTTGCAGATGGTGTACCATCCTTACATCCCTGGAATATATCTCATTTGAACATGGTGTATGATCCTCTTAATACAGTGGTGAATTTGGTTTGCTAACATTTTTTGAGGATCTTTGCATCTATGTTCATCAAGGATATTGGCCCAAAATCTTCTTTCTTTTGTGGTGTCTGTGTCTGATTTTAGTATCAGGGTAATGCTGGCCTCATAAAATTCAATTTTTTGGAATAGTTTGAGAAGGATAGCGATGAACTCTACTTTAAATGTTTAGTAAAATTCACCTGTGAAGCTCTCTAGTCCTGGACTTTTGTTTTTTGGGAGTTTTAAAATTACTGATTCAGTTTCATTACTTGTAATTTGTCTATTTTGAGTTTCTATTTTTTTCATGATTCAGTCTTGGAAGGTTGTGTGTTTCTAGGAATTTGTCCATTTCTCCTAGGTTTTCCAATTTGTGGGTATATAATTGTTTGTGGTAGTCTCTTATAATTCTTTGCATTTATGTGATGTCAGTTGCAACTTCTCTTTAGTTTCTTATTTTATTTATTTGGGTCCTGTCTCTTTTTTCCTTGTTAAGTCTTTTTCTCTTCATGAAGTTTATTGATTTTTGTCTATCTTTAAAAAGAAAACCTAGCTATTAGTTTCATTGATCTTTTCTATTGTCCTTTTTTTAGTCTCTATTTCATTTATTTCTGCTCTGATCTTTATTATTTCCTTCCTTCTACTACCTTTGGGCCCTATTTTTTTTTCTTTTTTAGTTCTTTTTAAAAAAAGAATTAAAAAGTTAGATTGCTTATCTTCTGATATCAGTCTGACGTTCCCACTCCGCTTTACCTGCCCACTGGCGTCTTCTGCCCCTGTAGAGATCCAGACATGTATAATTTTAATCTCAGGCTGATTTCATGGGTGATCAGAGTTCTTTGGTAGGTAATCAGCTCACTTTAGGGTACAGGTTGAAACGGCGCCTCCTCCTACTTCCCCGCCATCTTGTCTCCTCCAAAAGTTAGATTGTTATTTGGGATTTTCTTATTTCTTGAAGTAGGTGTGTATCACTATGAACATCCCTCTTAGAACAGCTATTGCTATACTCCATAGATTTGGAGAGCTGTGTTTCTGTTTTAATTTGTCTCAAAGTATTATTTATTGTTTTATTTTCTTTTTGATGTGTTCATTGACACAATGGTTGTTTAGTAGCTTGTTGTTTAGTCTTCAAATGTTTGCATTTTTTTTCAGTTTTTTTCTCTTAATTGATATCTAGCTTCATACCATTGTTATCAGAAAAGATGCTTGATATGACTTAAGTCTTCTTGAATTTATTGAGACTTGTTTTATGGCCTAACATATAATTTATGGGTAACAGTGTTCCATGTGCACTTGAAGAGAATGTATATTCTGCAGTTTTTGGATGAAACGTTCTGTATATTAAGCCCATTAGGTCTAATGTGTTGTTTAAAGTCAATGTTTCCTTATTGATTTTCTGCAAAAATATCTATTCATTGATGAAAGTGGCATATTAAAGTCCCCAGTATTATTGTATTACTGCCAATATTCCCCTTTTTGTCTATAAATATTTGCTTCATCTGTTTAGGTGCTCCTATGTTGAGTGCATAAATATTTATAAATGTTCTATCCTCTTCTTGCATTGACCCCTTTATCAGTATATAGTGTCTTTGTCTTTGTCTTTGTTATAGTCTTTGTTTGTTTAACGATTTTATTTATTTATTTAAGAGAGAGAACAAGCACGAGTGGGGGTAGGGGAGAAGCAGAGGAAGAGGGACAAGCAGACTCTGTGCTGAGTGCAGAGCCCAACATGGGGTTCGATCCCATGAACCTGAGATCATGACCTGAGCTGAAATCAAAGTAGGATGCTCAACAGACTGAGCCACCCATGTGCCCCCAGTCTTTGTTTTAAAGTTGTTTTTTGTCAGATATGAGTATTGCTATTCCAACTTTCTTTTCCATTGGCATGGAATATCTTTTTCTATCTCTTCACTTTTGGTCTGTGTGTCATTAGAACTGAAGTGAGTCTTAATTTCTTCATCTGTATCACAGGGGTTACTAACAGTACTTATCTCATAGGTCTATTTGAGCATTGTATGAAAAATGGAAGGCCATTAGGAAAGTGCTGGAACATAGTAAGCACTTAATAAATATTAGCTATATTTGCTAATAATGGAGCACTACATATAGCGATTAAAAGGAATGGACTAAGTCTATATATAAACATGGATTTATATAAAAATATACTTTTCCTTCATTTATTCATTCAACAAATATTTATTGAGTGTCTACTATATTCTAGGCAGTCTTCTAGGTACTTGAGAATAGTAAGTGAACAAAACAAAGATCCTGCCCTCATGGATCTCATACACCAGAGGTAGGGAAGCAGATGTAAAGTACAAAGAAATTATATGTTAGAAGGGATAAGTGCTGTGGAAAAGGGAAAAGAGAAGTATAGTAAAGGTGTTGGGAATGCCAGAGTTAAGGGCAGGATGTTAGTTGAATGTTAAGTCAACAAAACAAATATGAGAAAATGTTAACAATTATAGCTCCAGATGGTAGGTATACAGATATTTGTTATATTATTTTTCCTTTTCTGTGTATTTAAAGTTTTTTTCTTGAAAATTCCTCTCCGTGCTATCAGATTAAAAAATAATAATAATAAGGAGTCTTAAATATGAGGGGAGTTGGCTAAGAAGCAGAAAAGATTTGAAAAGGAGCTAAATAAGATCTATTTTTAAAAAAAAATCCAAAGACAGTATTGGACTTTAAAAATCCAATAGAAATAGAGAAGAATAGAATCACAATACAGAAAATCAGAGTGTAATGTAGATGACAAATGTGATAATAAATATAATCAAATAAAACCATAGTAAATATAACCAAAGCAATGATTACAAATAGAATAGCCCATATTTCAGAGTTGAAGACCTAAACAAAAGTGATTAAAAAAGATAAACTTAGTACTTAGACATATACTGGTAAGACTGCTGCAGAACCATTAATTACCCCAGCTTCCCTCATTCCTTTTTGTTAGGCATGGCAACGTGCCAACTAGAAAACTACATTTTCAAGGCTCTCTTGCCTCTTTCCACCATGCAGAATATGGATGTGAAAGCTGGAGCTGCAGTGGCATTCTGTACCCACTAGAAGGCACTGAATGGAGGCAGGAAGAAATGGAAGCCTCGTGCTAAGAAAGGTGGTAGATACCTGGGTGCATTGTTGACCTGGGTCCATGTGATATCTCTGTATTTTTTATATGTAATATATACATTTTTAAAAGACACGGTTACCTGAGTTTTTTTGCTAAATGCAACCAAACCCATGTCTAACTGGAACATATATGAATTATAAACATCTGTGGGAAAGGACTATAATCCACTAGTTCTCATTCAGCCAAACTGTTAACATGTGAAGACAACTGAAGGTCTTTCTCAGACACACAAGAGCTCTCAAAGTATATAACACCCATGTATCCTGACTCTGTGTAGATCTGAGGTAAAATTCAGGCAGCACAGCATCCAATCTGTGTAAACCTGGGCCAATTATTTAACCTCATGAAGGTTTAGTTTCTTTAAAAACTAGAGAAAATATTATTTACTTCATAAGATTGTTATAAAGATTAAGGAGAGATATTACATGCAAAATTCCTTGTGTAGTGCTTAGCAGTATTGAAAAGAAAATTTATTACAACAATCAAATTTAGCCCACCAGAAGAAGAATCAAAGACATCTAGAATAGGATATCCTTGGGGCACCTGGCTGGCCTAGTCCATAGAGCATGTGACTCTTGATTTCAGGGTCGTGAGTTCAAGCCTCATGTTGAGCATAGACCCTACTTAAATCATTTTATGTGGTATCGGTCAGAAATGTCTCTTCAGCACGATAAGAAAGTAAAAGTATAAATTATATAAAGGAAAGGTTCATAACTACTGGATATAATTTAAAAAATGAGAAAATATGGGAAAAGAAGATAATGAAGAATTTATACGTCAAGCTTAGTGGAACAAAACAGAAAGTCCAATAACCAACCTAGTTATTTGTTGTCATTTAGTACATTAAAAAAAAAAAAAAGTGTAGGGGGCGCCTGGGTGGCTCAGTGGGTTAAGCCTCTGCCTTCAGCTCCGGTCATGATCTCAGGGTCCTGGGATCAAGCCCCGCATTGGGCTCTCTTCTCAGCGGGGAGCCTGCTTCCCCCTCTCTCTCTGCCTGCTGTTCTGCTTACTTGTGATCTCTCTCTCTGTCAAATAAATAAATAAAATCTAAAAAAAAAAAAGTGTTTTAAAGCAATGGGGAATTGACAAAGTATTCTGTTAATAGGCTTGGGGTAACCAGGTTTCCATGTGGAAAAAAAATCCACTTAGATCCTTAGCCAATACAGCATACCAAAATAAAATTTTAGATGGATTGGGGAGTACAATGTAATAGAACAAAGATGAATATTTACATAAACCTGGGGTGGGAAAGACTTGTAAATGTATCATCAGAGGAAGAAAATAGAAAGTAAAAGATGGATACATGTGACTAGAAAAATTTCTGAAAGTGTAGACTTTTATGTTAGAGTTTATCATAAACAAAATTAAAAAGAAATCTATGTATTCAGTAAGAAGGAGGAAACGTTTATTAACAAAGGATATGAAAATGCAGTCCATAAAAGAGTATCTCTAAATGATCAGTACATGTAAAAATAATCTTGCTGATAATCAAAAAAGTTGGTAAAAAGTAAATGCTTAACTACAGGGCATTGGAAAAGTAAATTATGATACATCCAAGTGAATATTTATGTCATATTCATTAAAAATAATGTCATAGCAAGATATTTCATGAGGTAGGAGAAAATTGCTTTGGAAATAAATTTGATGAAAACTTGGTATACTTTATATTATGCTTCTGTTTTTATATAACAAAACCTCAGATAAAAAAGAAATTCTATCTACCTACCTACCTATCTACTCACCTACCTATCTTTCTATTTCCTGGAAAGATCAAAATGATAATAATTATTTTTAGATGGGGGAATATGGGAACCTCCCCCTTTTTGTAGTTTTCTATTTAAAAATATTCTGCAGTGAATATATATTTCTTTGCTAATTAGAAAGGAAAATGTGTAGACAAAGACACAGGAACCAGCTTGAAGGGATACCTACTGGCCAAATATGGGACAACCTGAACATCATAAAGAATAAGGATGTTAAAGATTATTAAAAGGGAAGGGGAAAGAAAACTCCTCTTCACAAGACAATGCCATGAAGTAAATATAGAAGAAATTACATAATGAGGAAAATCAACATTCTGCAGTTCTTAATGTAATAGTCGATTTAGGTAATGGTTGGCAATGACAGTAAAAATCATTGAGGGGAAGTTTGGTGGACAACAGGATCATTAGGGGGTCTCACAGTGTCACCACCCACCCCCCATCCCAGCCCTCCTGCCCTGATGTTACCTAATATTACAAGGGAAGCAATGTTCCTTTACAGAGGAGAGAGCTGGTCGATACCACCTTTTAGCCAACTGACCACACTGAACATGACAGCACAGACTGTTATTATGTGCAAATGGAAGTATACAAACATTACCTCTGTACTTTCCTTCCAAAAATGTATCTAGTCCTGAGGAAACCATCAGAAAAACTCAGAGTGGAGGGTGTTCTAAAGCCAACTGACCAGAACTCTTCAAAAAGGGAAACCAAAGAGGGCAAGAGGACAATTGTAGATTAAAAGACACCGAAGAGGTGTGCCTAGGTGACTCAGTTAGTTAAGCATCTGCCTTCGGCTCAGGTCATGATTCCAGGGTCCTGGAATCAAGTCTCACATCTGGCTCCTTGCTCAGTGGAGAGCCTGCTTCTCCCTCAGTCTGCTGCTCCCTCTGTTTGTGCTCTCTCTCTGACAAATAAATAAATCTTAAAAAAATAATTAAAAGACACCAAAGAGATATAAAACCAGATGCAGTATTGAACCTATGAAAGGCACTATTGGGACCATAAGGGAAATTTAAAAATTTTAAATTAAAAAAATTCTATTAACATTAGCTATGATAAATTCGTGTTCATTCATGTTATTGTAGTTATGCAGGAGAATGTCCTTGTCCATAGGAGATACTTGACAAGGAGTTTAGGAGCAACGTGTCACAATGTCTGCAAGTTAATTTTTGAATGATTCATCAACCGTTCTCATGTGAAAGAGAAAATAAATGAGGCCAATTGCTGACAAATGGTGACTGGAGATGAAGGGCAAACAATGTTGATCGAATTATTCTTTTGACTCATTTCTAAGGGTTTGAACACCTAAATAGGAAAGTTTACAGGGCAAAAGTTCAGGTGGAAATAAAAAGGATAAAGAAAAGTAGAATACATGAGACATAAGGGATATGGCATCCAGGTACAATGTGTGGATCTTGTTGGCTCTCGCTTCCAAAAATCAACCCTAGGGACATATTTATGAGAGAATCAGGGAAATCTGAACACTGACGGGATGTTTGGTGAAATGAAGTATGAAGAAGATGAAATAAGGTTAGCTGTGATAATTGTGTGGGTTTTTTGTTTGTTTTTTTGAGAGAGTGAGCACATGTGCAGGAGGGCGGGGCAGAAGCAGAGGGAGAGAGAGAATCTTAAGTAGGCTCCACCCCTAGCTCAGAGCTGTCTGCGGATCTCGATCTCACAACCCTGAGGTCATGACCTGAGCCAAAATCAAGAGTCAGATGCTTTACTGACTGAGCCACCCAAGTGCCCTTGCTGTGATGATTGTTGAACCTGGGTCATGGGTCCGCAGGAAGTGATTGTATTAGTCTGTCTGATTGTATTACCCTGTCTACTTCTGCATGTTGGGAGACTTCCATAGAAAAGTTGAGGGTGCAACTCACAATTACATAGTAACATTGGACTTTGTCAGCGAGTGAGTGACCAATAGATAGCTAAATATGTTCTCATGGGTATTTGTTATTAAATAAAAAATTACACAGAAGAGTGATAAGTTTGAAATAAAGATTAGTACCCGAATTTCTCTCATAGCAGTGATTTTCAGTGAGTTGCGGAGGGATCTGTGGAAGTAAAAGTTACATGGAAGTAATTGTCTTTCCATTTTTTCCTTTTCTCTTATTTTCAACCTCTTCATTTACCTGATGCATGAGGCTCCTGACCATAAAGAAAGCTAGAGCTGATGCACTGTCCTCATCACTTCTGAAGCCAATGGAATGGTATTTATTGCTTCCACCTCTGTTTGAGAAATTCAAGATTTGTCTGTTGCATCAGTTCTTTATGTAGCTAGGAGAGCTTTTATTGTCCTTCAGATTCCAGATGCTACTGCCAGTGCTAATTTGACATTCAGCTGAAGGTAAAAACAAGGTTTTTGAAAGGAATGATCATTCAGGAAGGTCACACAGACAAATCTCCCACTCCCCGCCACCCCAGCCTCCCCAGCTTCTGTGAGAGCTGTAAAGGTGAAAACGCTCATATTTTTGCCTGCCTGTTGGTTAGGAGGACCAGTGAGGCTATAGTCAGATATCTCTCAGGAAATGATGAGCAGTGGTCTAGCCCCATGGGGGCCCTGAACAATGTAACTTTTACTCTAAGGCAGAATTTTACAATCGAGGGCAGTAGTTTCTTTGTCTTGTGTGTGTGTGTGTGTGTGTGTGTGTGTGTGTGTGTGTGTGTGTGTTTTGTTTTCTGAAATAGGATTGAAATAAAATGTGAATTGGACATTCATGTCTTAAAGCTTTTTTAAAGGAAACATTAGAGAGTGAGAATCTTAACTTCCAATAGATAATATAAGCCTTAAAGAGGAAAACAAAAGTAGACAAGGCTATGTACATGAGAAGAAAAATTCAACTCTGAAAATGGTAAAAGACCACAATGAAACCTATGAATGGCATACTTAATAAGAAAACAAACGAAACCATATTTAGAAGGGTAGCAAATCTGGAACCAAAAAGAAAAAGAAAAACAAAACAAAACTCTTAGAACCAATATCCATAACTTTGCTTAACTTAGTATATATACAAAGATAAGGAAAATAAGTTATGCACTATTATTGAACTTCTGAATGCAGCTTTCATTATTTAGACTAGATAACATTAATGAAAATAATTTAGGAACTGTAAAATAGCCACAAATATAAAATACACACAGACTTAGGGCTGCTTTTAAAGATTCATTTATTTGAGAGAGAGAGAGAGAGAGAGAGTGTGTGTGTGTGTGTGTGCGTGTGCAGACAGGGGGCAGAGGGAGAGAGACTCAAGCCAGCTCAGCACTGAGCCCAGTCTCATGACCCTGACTGCATGACCTGAGCTGAAATCAGGAGTCAGTTGCTTAATCCTCGGCGCCACCCAGGCTCCTCTCAGTGCTGCCTTTAGATTTTTTTCTGAGGTGTTGTCATAATCACTGTTTGCCTTGGAGGTTAAAATTTGGACTTACGATTTGGGCTTTTCGGCTTGAGTATCTTTAAAGTCAAATAAAAGACGTACATGCAAATGAGGAAAACTGGTTTCATCAAACCTCCTTCATACTTTTCTTCTGTGTCACTCTCTGCATCCGTGGTAGAGTTTAAGTGGCCGCCTTTCCTTGCCACCTCTCCCGTGGTTTAGTTCCCTCCCCTTTCACTGGGGGCCCCCACAGCACCTTGCTTTGAGCAGCAGAACCTGGCCGAAGCCTAACCGCTTGCACTCCTGCCTTCTGAATGGCTGGGGTGTGTGAAGAGGCCTGGGTTAACCTCCCTGAGGTCGGGAAACCACGCGGGCCGAAAAGGCAGCCACACGTGAACGGATGAGGCCCACGGAGAACACTCAGCATGTCCATTGTCAGATGACTGTGGCGGTGCGAATGGTCCCAGGCAAGACAGGCAGAACTGCCCCCATGAGCCCAACCCAAACTGCTGATCCGTGAACTCAGGTCATTACCTTTCCACCAACAGGCTTCTTGAGCTGGGAGCCTCAGGAATCACTCTGATCATCTGTTCCCACTTTAAGCACCCCACATCCCTTTGGTGATCTCTTCTCATCTGACGTGGTTTCCATGGTTTTCAGACCTTACACTGACCTGGTCACTCTTTTCTGGACCTAGTCCAGCTTAGCAAATCTCTCTTACATTGTGTAGCACTCCGAATGGAAAACCACTGCAAATATGATTTGCCCCTTTTAACTTGCTCTTATTTTCCCCCTAGAGCTCCGTTCTCGTAACAGGCCCTGAAGCCTGAGCTTTAGTGCTCGTGCTTTTAACCCCCTTCTCCAGCGGCGGAATTTTCTCGTGTCTCGGGATCCAAGTCCACTGGGATCGCCTTTTAATGTTTCGCTGTCTGAACTTGTTCCCGACCTCAAGTTCTCTTGTCCTTCACCTGTACAGCTCTTTACACTGACTGTGAGGTCGTCTGTGTCTGGCTCCTTGGCTAGGCTGTGAATTCCTTGGAAGCAGCTACTTTGTTTTCTTTTGGTACCTTAACGCTTCACCCTGTACTTGGCATATATTAAATGCTCAGTAAATGTTTAATGAGTTGGATAATTATCTAATATTCTCTGGGTATTAAAATACATCATCTTCTCGTCTACATTTTTCCACAAGGCCATGAGAGACACCATCAGATTCCTGCTTAAATCAAGATGTGAGATTATGCACATTGAATGTTTCCATTTACCAACTCAGCCCATCAGCTATGTTGTGTTCTTTTTAAATGCTATCAAGCCTGCTGAAGAATCTTGACAGAGATGTTTGTTTGTTTTCTGTTTCTGGAATGTGTTCACTCATTCTTGAACACTAAGGTGTTTGCTTTATTTTGGTTTTTCATCTCTTTCACTCACTGCCATACGAATTCCCTTGCAGTAATTTCAAGATTACATACACACTCCAGCGTATTTTACTACGTGGCACATCTACCCCTGGGGTTGGTAAATTTGATCATGTGCGTTATAACTATTAATACAATAATAGTACTTCACACTGTCAAGGTGCCTCACCATTTGCAAAACGTTTCCTCAGATCTGCTCTCATCTGAGCCTCATTCGAAGCTCCATTTCATAGGTGGTGATGCTTATCTGTGGTTTTTGGTCAGGGAAACGTTTAGAGAGAGAGAGAGAGAGAGAGAGAGAGAGGTCACCTGACTGGGTAGAGAAGAGTCTAGAATTCAGCCCAAGCCTTTCAGAGCAATTTAGGAGCTTGTGTAAGATCAGGGCTCTGGTGCCTTACACATACCCTGCTCCGTCCTGTCAAGGAGAGCTTTTCCTTGCCGAGAAGGACAAACATACAACAGTTGAGCAGCTCTGCTTTCTCCTTGCATTTCCTGTCCTTGTCATTCTCCAACCTTTTTCCTTTTTACCCCCCCCCCTTTTAAAAGATATTTATTTATTTATTTGACAGAGAGATGAAGTAGAACACAAGTAGGCAGAGCAGCAGGCAGAGAGAGAGAGAGGGAGGGAGAAGCAGACTCACTGCTGAGCAGAGAGCCTGACGTGGGGCTCCATCCCAGGACCCTGGGATCATGATTTGAACTGAAGGCAGCCACTTAACCGACTGAGCCACCCAGGCAACCCTGTTCTGAGCATATCCGTTTGGTCCTATGTTCTGTTTGCTTGCTGAATTTTTATTCGTGCCACAGGGATGAAGGAAAGAAACGGACACTCGTTGCGTTGGGCACTGCACCCGTGACTCCCCATGTTATCAGATCAGTGTGGTAATCTAGCACGATGGGGGAATCATCCTTCATTTCTAAAGATGAGAGGAGGCTCAGAGATTTACCCAGTTACTACCTACCGTCATATCCACTTTCTCCCCAAATTGTCTGAATAAGGATTTTATTTTATTTTTTTAAAAATATTTTATTTATTTATTTGACACAGAGAGATCACAAGTAGGCAGAGAGGCAGGCAGAGAGAGAGGGGGGAAGCAGGCTCCTCCCTGAGCAGAGAGCCCGATGTGGGGCTCAATCCCAGGACCCTGAGACCATGACCTGAGCTGAAGGCAGAGGCTTAACCCACTGAGCCACTGAATAAGGATTTTAAGTGGAAATCTCTTCTCTTGGAAGTGATTTCGTGCAGAATTTAATAGCTTTTTTATTGTTTTGCTTTGTTTTAAAGGGGACACTCCTTTTCCTTTTTTCTGTGACTTTTTCATATTTCGAGAGTGTGAGAGAGTAGTTTAAGAAGGCCTGGGGAAGGTTGGCTCTACCTCTTGCCTTCCAGTGTGCTTATTCTCACTTGGTGTAGGTCACTGATAAGATGTAAACTGTTACCTGGATAGGGGTTGTACACACACGCAGCCCTTTTATCCGCCTCTCATACATCAGCAAGAACTAGTGTCTCAGGTGGGTCGTTACGGAGACCAGAACTCCATGGAGCTGGGATCCGGAACAGGTGAGAGATGGGGGGAAGGGCAGGGCTGCCTCATGTGAAGGACTGGTACCTTCTAGAGATGATAAACATCTCTCTCCTTAAATTGAGTTTCAACAACATACAACCTGGTGGCCTCATAATTACAAGCTGCTGAATGTTGGCGATGGAAGGAAATAATCTATAATGGCTGTGCATAATCATAAAGCAATCTCTTATTTCCCCACTTTCTAGACAATTGCAACACGACTTTCCCAGGGCCCTGATTTTCAGCACGGATGACTATTTCTTCAGGGAAGACGGTGCCTATGAGTTCAATCCAGACTTCCTGGAGGAAGCGCATGAGTGGAACCAGAAAAGAGGTGACAAATTCCTTTCCAAATTCCCCGGGGAATCCTATTGTGCACATAGATTGTAGCTGCTGCAGAATGAGTACGTTTTCGAGAAGGAGCGTAATCAAAAGTTCTGCCATTTTCCCCTGTGCCCACAAACAGAATGTCAGAGCATAAACTCCCTAGATCCCAGGAAAAAGAAAATGATTGGTAATGGGTTCTGAAATATGTGGCACTAAAGTTGTGTAATGAGGACACCTGTGATAAGAAAATAACAAAATATGGAGTACGCTCACCCTTCTGATTGTTGCATGTTGTTCACTGTTATGTAACGTTGTGTTGCAGCCAGAAAAGCAATGAGGAATGGCATATCCCCCATTATTATTGATAATACCAACCTCCACGCCTGGGAAATGAAGCCCTATGCAGTCATGGTAGGAAGAAGCATCATTCTGAATTTTCAGTTATGGACATTTTGTGAGAAAGTTGCAACATTTTTTCTTTCCTCTTCTTCTGATCTGCCATGATGTCATCTTTATTAATCGTAGCTCTCTCAGGGTGCAGGTAAAGAGGTTTTCTTTCAGTGTTTCTCTGTTGTTCGATGGCTGAAATTCACTGAGATGCTAATATCACCTCAGGGTACGTTTTTAAATCCTCCTTGGTCCCAATTCTTGCGAATTCTTCTGTCTTGATTGTTTTCCCAAGGGGAGACATACGTGCACAGGAGCGCCCTCTGAGACTTGCAGAGAAACTGGATGGACTATGCTAGCCGAGTGGTGGATGATAATAAGACACTTTTCCGTCTTTGGCAAGCCAGGGATTTCAGTGCTGGGTGGTGTTGCCGTGGGAGAGTCTGGGCCACTTTTTATTTGTTTGTTTATTTTTTGGGGTTTAAGAACAGATTGAGGGTTAGCACTGTAAAGGATATTAGAATATAAATATACAAAGATAACAACTCAGCTCTCTATTGTCAGAATAGGAAAGAACAGTAACATGAATAAAACATTGTGCATATTTTTAATTTTGAAATATATCTGATTTTTTTTTCAGACGTATTTCACCTCTTATGGTAATAAGTTTCACTTCCTATGGGGTATATACACCGGAGAAAAGATCCTGAGACACACAGGGCAGGAAGAAGACAGCTGAGTAGTGTCATTTTGTCACATACAGTCCCCACTTGGCTAACTGTAAAGGGAATATCTCTGAAATGGGGCTTGTGGCCCATCTATTTGTGGCTTCTTTTAAATTTGGGGGCAAACTAGCTTCTATACAGGTGTGCTTTTCTCAAATTGTACGTCCATCGGGGTAACTTGGGCCCAACCTGTGGGACCTTGGGTGGATGTAGGAAGGAATGAACATCAGCTTTGTGGTTACTTCCGTTCGTGGACCAAGAGTCCGCTTGGTAGAGAAATGAACAGGAACACGAATAGTCTAATTAAGGCATGACTCAAAACCAAGAGTTAGTGGAGAGTGGCTTGAGAGAGGACCTTTTCCTTTCTTATTTTGTATTATCTGGAATGTACAATCTTTTTCAGCCATCCACAGCTATTAGACCCAGAAATTAGATATTTTCCATGTATGATATTTGAATCCTTCTCTAACTAGAGGAGTCCATCTCAAGAATGAAGAGGAAATCTTTTTACTTTGCTCTTTTAATTCTGTGTTTTAGAACACAATAAACAATAATGATGAAGTTCAGATTTTGAGATTAAAAAAGTAGTCAATTTATGAAAGCAAAGAATAATTGGATGTTTATATGGAAACTGTAATCATTTTCTAAACTCGAGAAAAATGGGGCACAAGTACACTGAGCCAAACTGTGTTGCATAGAGGGTAAAGTTCCTTTTGGCGGGAAGAGTTTGTAAAAAGTATGGGAAAATCACTTTTCTTTCATAAGCTCTGTTCCTGTGGGACCCTCACTTTCTAATCAAGGTGTGAGGGATGGGACAGAGCATTTGACAGAAGAAACTCTCTGAAAATCATATTAGGGACTTTGAGAAGCCACTGAATGCATTTCTCATACCTATGACTAGGATATTTATAATGAGTTCAGCTATCTATTTTTTTTTAAATGTCCAAAACAAAGAACCATTATACTTTTCCTACATAGTAGATAAAATGGACTAAAATTTATCACTGGGAACCAAAATAAAATCTGAGAGTGGCTAAGTATGGAAATGAACCAACTGTACTTGTTAAGATAAACTCAGGCCTTGGATTTCTGGTAAAAACAGAGGAATTGTAGAAAGGATTTGTAGTAAATGTGAAATGGCAGCATAAACATTCCCAAACATACATACCATGTCTTCAATGTTTTATGTACTTTTGAAAAATCAGGCACTTGAAAATAACTATGAAGTTATATTCCGAGAACCTGACACTCGCTGGAAATTCAACGTTCAAGAGTTAGCAAGGTACTTCTTTGTTTTTCTAGTTCCTCATTATGTATCCTGCTATTTTCAGGTATTTCAGACCGAACAAAAGAATCTTTTCAGGCTGGAAATGGACATGGTAGTTTTCAGGCCAGAAATGGTAATTCTTGGAAATTGATAACTTTGGCATTATTAATGTGAAGACTTTAGTTTTGGGTCAGTTTTCTAATATAATGCTAAATGCTAAACCATGCCTTGGACTTAGTCCTTTTAAAGGACACATTTAACTTTCTGCTGAAATGCTTCTTCATTAATGAGCGTTTGAAAGCACTTTTCTCTGCATGGGATTGCACATGTCAGTGGTGTTTCTGCGTTTAGGCTAAATAAAGATCTTTAGTTGTTCAACAGTCTGTGGTTCATTTATGGTCTAGATGCTGCTTCTAATTTATAAAGCAATACGTGTCCAAGTAATACTAACGTGACTGAGTGCATGAGTTCTGATGTTCACTATCTGTGTTACTAGATAATGCCAGTGATTTAAAGTGATCAGTGAGATCAGAATTTACTTTTTAGGAATAAGGCTAGTTCATTCTATGGTTACAAGCAGCGTTTCCAGAGTGGGCCTGTGGCCCACCCCCATCAGGACTGCTTGAGGGGGTTGTTGAAATCCTAGTTCACTGCCTGGCCTTCTTCAGAGAATCTTTGGTGATTGCATTTCAGCTATATCCCCAAGTGGATTCTCATGCCCACTTGAATGTAAGATTATTTTAATTAGCATCTAGAAGTGTCTAGGACTGACTGACATGAATTGATTATAGAGATATGCATGATTAACAGAAAAATATATAATAAAAAGGGCTCCCGGTGTTCTTTTATGTCTTGAGGCACCAAATTGAGATTTCCGAGAAATAAGCCTTGGTGAAGCTCTTACTCTTTGCTAGCCTCAGGGCGGAATGCAAAACAGCAGTGGAGCCTGAAAGATAACTCCTTAAGGAGACTTTAGGCTTCTGTGAGAGTTAAATCCAGAGAGGAGGGAGTGCATCTCTATGTAAAATACAAGTAACTCCTTTGGATAATACGCCGCCTTAAGTAAATGTTTGCATTTGTTCTTACGTAGAAGAAACATTCATGGAGTCCCCAGAGAAAAAATACACCGAATGAAGGAGCGGTATGAACACGATGTTACCTTTCACAGCGTGCTTCATGCAGAAAAGCCTGGCAGAATGAACAGAAACCAGGACAGGAATAACGCCTCACCTTCCAACGGCGCACGATACTGGAATCCGTACGCTGAGTTTCCCAACCGGAGGGCTCCTGGGGGCTTCACAAATGAGGGCTCCTTTAACAGAAGAGGTGGCTGTCACCATGGATATTAGAGGCCTATCTTACATGCAATCGAAATTTTCCTAAATCAGTTTTTAACTGCAAATTTTGGTATTTATTCTTTGTTCGGTTTTCCTCAGAGCTCTAATTCCAGTGTAAATAGTCGGACCTGAAAGTTTTTGAGCAGAAGTCATTATACTCATCTTCAACAAGCATTTGTTACAGTGATCCTATATGCATGGTCTGATGCTGGGAATTCTGCTGACTTGATTAAACAAAGTCCCTTTCCCTAGGGAGACCAGAAATTGGAAACAGAAACCTGAGAACGTACCCATGCACATACGCAGTCACCTAAGTTCGACATATAGAAGCTTTAGTACCACTTTCTCTGAAGTAATCTACTTTTCCAGGAAATTCATCTTCATCAGGAAAGTTGGAAAGGTGGGGGAGAAGTGGGAGGCAGGAAAAATGTTAGTGCCATTGCTACTTTGATAATCTATGTATCCCAAAATGTGAGATGTGTGGCTGTCATGATGATACTGATTTTCCCTTAAAATGCACATGCCAGAGAGCATACATCTAAGGGAATATTGTCCTTCAAAGTAGATACTTGGGGAAATTATCCCTTTATTCTAGTGATGTGTCATTGTTAAAAATATTGGATCCTTCTTTTAAAATTTTTTTTTAGAGACAGAGAGTGAGAGAGCCAGGGAGGGGCAGAGGGAGAGGGAGAGAGTGTCTTAACATGCTCCTTGCTCAGCATGGAGCCCACTGTGGGGCTCAATCTCATGACCCTGAGATATGACCTGAGCTGAAATCAAGAGTTGGGTGCCCTACCGTCTGAACCACGCAGGAGCCCCTGTCAGATCCTTAACAGCTGTACAAGGTGAGGAAAATCAGTGTCATTATTTAAAGTCACATCTTGGTTTTAACTACCACTTTACTGAACAAGAGTAAACCTGATTAACTTTTGGCTGTTGTGCTAACCATGTAAATAAAAGAAGCCTGACTTTATAAAACATGAATTTTTAAGAGGAAGAGTTAAGCAGTTTTTAAAATTATGCCTATTAATAAACATGTGTGTGATCAGATGGCTGCCCAAATGTTTGGGAGTGCAAATAATTAAACATCCCAAGACAGAAATCATACAAGGGTATGTCAAAGCCATGCCCGTTGGAAAATGACCAGTCTTGGTGTTTTATGTAGCATTAAGACAATAAAGTTCTGCCACAACTCTGGAATGTCCCTCTTATACCAATTCTGAATTTATGATTTCAAGTTAAATTTCAACAGGTTAGAATCAGATTAATTTGGTGTGAGACCACGATAAGTAAGACCATATAGGATGTATGCTTTATTTCTTGTTGGCCAACAGCTTCTTTCTAATGTTCTGTGAAATATTATTTTGAGTGTCCTATATAATGGTGCTTTTATGGTTATTAAAAATTATATATGGTATTGCCTTCTATGGATTTGTCATTGAATCTACACTTTTTTTGGTTCAACGATATAAAAAATTAATTACCTAAATACCATAGAATTCTACCATATTAAGAACCAGTTTTCTATATCCTAAACGTGTTTGCCTATCTCCTTTAATAAATAGGAGACATAAAGGTAAAGACAAGAGCAACCTTGAATTTCATATGCTCAAATTATTTGATCTGTACACATTAGAAAGGCTATTTAACATTTCAATACCTGACATGACTGAAATCTTACTGCTATGCAACCATTATGAAGTGGCCCCAGGTTTAGATCCAGAGCTTTTAAAGCGCTCAGAAGAGTAGCTTCCCTATTTGTCTTTTTTTTCCCCCCTATATGACTCCTGAAATACTTGGTTTGGAAACATAAAAAAGATTAAATGCTGCCAGCTTTATCCTAGCTAGAAGTGATCTATTTGTTCTCTCAATGCTCAAGTTTCCTAATTCATATATAATTTTTTGAACACTCAACTTTAGCCTGTAGTGTTTTGTATTAATATTTGTATCGTTCATATAGCTGGCATAGGGCTTTATGTACAAGATAGGCTTTCATTAAGTGATTGTTGAGTAACACAAGTTGCTTTTACATTTTATCCCTTATCAGACAGTGTACACTCTTGACTTTGTAATCATTGTCTCTTCTTAGGGAATAATATTCACATATACTTAAGCCTCATAGTTTGCTTATGAGCTTTATTATTTACAATGTATAAAAATATTACTATATTACTTACAACATACAAAAATGGAGTGCGTGCATGAGATCTCTCTATGATCGAAATGGTAATGAAGAATGGAAGAAGTACTAGTAATTCGGGTTTTCTAGGAGTGAAAAAAAAGATAAAATTCTTATAATTCAGGTAAAATTCTTACAGTTCTTTTTGTTCACCTGAGATTCAAGTTTTATTCCCTGTTCTACAGTGGATTGCTTGGAAAATGATTGGGATGTGAGGACCAATTTTTTTTTTTTTTTAAAGATTTAAAAAAAATTATTCATTTGACAGAGATCACAAGTAAGAGAGGCAGGCAGAGAGAGAGGAGGAAGCAGACTCCCCACTGAGCAGAGAGCCCCATGTGGGGCTCGATCCCAGGACCCCAGGATCATGACCTGAGCCAAAGGCAGAGGCTTTAACCCACTGAGCCACCCAGGTGGAATTGGTCCAAATTGTTTTATGTTTTTTGTTTCATGAACAAAACTTAAATCACATACTAATAAGACTGGCAGAATACCTCGGTTAAAAACTGCAGAATGGACTGTTTATTATGTTAATTTTTAGAGGGGAGAAAAATCATGGATCACAGTTATAAAAGAAAAAACCTGCTTAAAAGATTTATTCTTGGGTTTAAAATGTGTTTATAATTAGATTTGAAAACATGGTATTTTATATAAATTTAAGACATATTAAAAGACCTGATTAAAGAGCTTCTCCATGCTATTAGCTCCTATTAGAAATGCATTCTTTTTCTCTATTAAGCATAGGAAGGTAACAGATGAGAATGTCCTCTTATATTGACCCATTACTGTCTGCCTTGGTGGTTAGAGAAAACCAGGTATGAAGGAAGTACTTGCCGAGTCCTATGACAGGGCTAAAAATAAAGCAGGTAGAAGTGTTGCCAATTTGAAAGATTTTCTCTTAAGTTGCAGATGATCATTTTGTTAAAAAAAAACATGAAGACTATGAAATCTGATTTAAAGCATTTGAATTTTTAATTAAAATAATTCAGTGATCACACTGGACTCATAAAAAGGAATGACGTTGAAGATTCCGTTTTTCTTGCAGTTATGTTGACTTAAGGTTGAAGAATTGGTCTAAAGAAAACACCACTGTTGTTTCTTACTCCTGACTTTTGATCAGGATAGAACTATAAGAGAACCAACATTTGTTAAGGAAAAGTGGTTTGTAGTGTGTTACCTCTGAAAAACAAAATAAAACTACCTAAAATAGGAACTAAACTAAAAGGAATTACAGGAGTCAAAATAACTTAGAAACCTTAGTTTCATTTAATTAGGGACACAATTTAAAGAAAAAGTTATGTTTACTTTGTAAAATACACCTGATCAAATCCAGTGATCAAATCCTGTCATATTTTTTTCTTGATTAGTTAATAAATACACAATTTTCAGACATATAACTGAAATTGGAGTATATCATTACAGAGACAGGCCAGGGGCATTCCTGAGATAGACAAGCACAGGTGTCCTTTTTCTTCTCATTATGCAAATCCTGAGATGTTGAAGCCATATTTTCTACAAGTTGGAAAGGCTGACTCAGTAACCGATTTATTGTCATTTTTGTTTTTGTCGCTTTTGCAGTCTCATAGATGCCCTTTTCACAGGACTTGCGTCTTGCACATTGGTCTCCCGCTCTTCGGTGTGGGCTTGGGGGCTCCAGCATCCTGTTGCCCCAGATGCCAGAGAATGCCTTTTTGGCCTGACATAATCTTTTAAGTTCTCAGGAGCAGTCCTAGTGGAGTCACTGAGAGATATAAGTTGATTTTCTCCTGCCGAACCCGACAAAAGGGCTTGAGTGTTGATCAGTGCGAGTTCTTCATCTGCTATTGAATCACTTTCCAAAAGGGAAAGGTCATTAAATTTGAGTGGAGTCATCTGAGGAGAATTCAACTCTTTCTTCCTTATAGGTGTTTCATATTTGGTGCCACAAGCCCGTGGTGGCTGAAATGCCTTCTGTGCAGCTGGAGAAACAAATGTACAGATGGGACTGACAGGTGGAGGTAAAGGCACTCTACTCAAAAAATCTAAGGCTTTTCTCTTCTTGCAATTTTTTGGGTCATCCATCTCTTTCTCCCCTTTATGATAAGACTTTGAAGTCATTTGGGCTGATCCAGGTGTGGGAACAGACTTCTCTTTTGGCTTAGAAAGTGATAAAGGACTCTGGTAATTCATCTCACCACTGGGAGAAGACATCTAATAAAAAGACAAAAAGCAGCCTAGATAATTATGCACTAATATATAAAACATCATCAAATTAGCTTTTCATTAGAATTTTTTTTTAAGATTCATTTATTTATTTGAGAGAGAGAGAGAGAGAGGGGCAGGGCCAGACACAAAGGGAGAGAGAGTCTCAAGCAGACTCCCCACTAAGTGTGAAGCCTGATGCAGTGCTCAATCCCAACTCTGAGATCCTGACCTGACACTTAACTGACTGAGCCACTCATACACCCCTCACTAGAAATACTTAAGCACACAAATACCACAACCTTTGTCACTCCCCTCATGACTCACAGGTCAGATGATTCCGAGATACATTTATATGGTTGTGCTCATTCCAGAAGGAAACAGTTTTGCATAAAAGGATATAAAAATGACACGAAAAGAAAGCAGAATGAAGACTAATCGTACCAAAAGACAAAAAAGGAGGTAGGGGGACATATGCACTAATCTTTTCTTTTTTATGAACAGTTTATTTACTTACTTATTTAAGATTTTATTTATTTATTTGACAGAAACATAGCGCGAGAAGGAACATAGGCAGGGAGAGCTGGAGAGGGAGAAGCAGGCTCCCCGCTGAGCAGGGAGCCTGGTTATGGGGCTTGATCCCAGGACTCCTGAGCTGAAGGCAGTTGCTTAATGACTAAACCACCCAGATGTCCCTCTTTATTAACAATTGATTAACAATTTAAATAAAGATAAGCATTCTTAAACCATTTTAAGAGCACAGACTGACTGGGTTCCGGTAGGTATACTATTCTAGTTTTGTGACTTTAGGCAATTGTTCAACCTCTCTAGGCCATAGTTTCCTCATTTGTAAAATGGAGATAATTTCCATCCCATGGATTGCTGTGAAGATTAAGTGAGTTAATATAGATACACTTAGCAACTGTTAGCTACTTACTCATCAGGCAGTATTCAGACCTTACAGCTTGATATGCATGTACTGTGATTTAAAGAGTTAAATCAAACTGAGTTTAGAAACAACCCTAACTGTATAGAACAGTGCTTCGAGCAAAAGGACACAAGGAAAGTATTTTCCATCACATGTACTTGCAAAACAAAACATGAAAGCACCTGTTTGTAAAATTTGGCCCCAAAGAATGTTACATTCTGGCTTTGATAAGATAGAATTTCTAGATAACCTAGATTTACAGGAGTCAGGTAACAACTGACTATACTTTCTAGGTAAGTTTAATTACATTTTACCATGTTTACTAGGTATACACCAAAACATATTATTGCCTTCATTTGTAATACTTACATAATTCCTTAAATCTGCATTAACTTACCAGAAATTTATTTCCCATGCCAAGGATTGTTTGAGCAGTGTATGGCTCTGAAGCATAGTCTTTAGTCGGGGTGGACAACATGGGAGCGTTTGCATCAAGTATATGCCTAAGTTTGTTTTCTGCATCATTGCAAAACATACCAATATTCTAAGAAAATAAATGGGAAAAGAACTGTTTTGTAAAATGAAAATGTACATATTCATGTTTTCAGAAAATGTTACTTTTAAAACCAGAAATAAAAGGTTCAGATGAGAAGAAAAAGAATGACACACCCCAAATTTGACCGCAATTGTCAAACAATCTGCCACTGTAAAAATGCAAAGCCAACATGGTTGGTGTAGAGAGAGAGGGAGTCTGTATGTCAGGGAAGGAAAGAGATAGGAGAGGTCTTTCCAGTCATCCAGTTTAATAAGCAAGGTTTCACATGATACTGGATTTGGAGCTAGAAGATGGTCTCAAGGTCCAGTTCTATTTCTTACCCGATAGCTGTAAATCATCTAACATCTGAAGAGTACGCCTTAGGTTAGTAGTAAAATGAGAGAATCACCTCATGTCTGTTTTAGTAATTAACTGAAACAATATGTAGGTTAAACCACCTAAAACTGTTGTTTTTACAATTGGTCAAATACCAGCAATTTTATAGGATTTAACCTAGTTCATGAGATTATTTTATAAAACTTAAAAATGCTATGTCAATGACAGTCAGTTGTCTCTGAACTGCCCTTGAACAGTCTCAGAAAATCTGGTTGTACTCTGTATGGGAGCCAAATAATGACAACCCCCTACTCCACCTTCCAATTTAGAAACCAGATAAATCAGGGTGTTTTTCTTCACTATGTGTATTGAGTCTTTAGGTAAAATATTACACCAACTTCCTTCACATAGCTAGCTACTCTAATTTTTTTTTTTAAATTTTATTTTTTATAAACATATATATATATATATATATATATTTTTTTTTTTTTCCCCCCAGGGGTACAGGTCTGTGAATCTCCACGTTTACTCTAATGTTTTTTAAAACATAATTTTATTTACATATATTTTGAGTAACACATTTCAAATATTAAAGAGGCTTATCTTGAAGATTCTTTACCAGTTAGCAATTTATAAAATCCAAAATTTTATTGGAAGGCAGCACTGCAAAGTAGTTAATAGTTTGGGCTACAATTCAGATGGCTGAAGTATGAATCCTGCTTCTAACAACTTGGCTGTGTGACTTAACCTGTTTTTCATCAATAAAATAGAAAAAAGCTCCATACCTCATAGGGTTGTTAACAGAAGTAAATGCGACAGGCTTGGAACAAGGCCTGACACACAATACGCACTCAAACTTTAGCTAATATTATTATTACTTGAGGTCTATATAAATTTAAGCATAAAATGCATACATTATCCAGGGAAAATAATTTCAGTGTTCTCCTATTTGGGAGTATTTCAAATCAAAGACAGATACAAACTATAAAATACTAGATATGGAATTTAAAATGTAAATTTGTAATCTGCATGTTATTAACTAACTACTACCAACTGCTCTGAACCATGTAGCTCTGAATGTCCTCCTCACAATTTCCCCTCACCCAGTCCCCTCCAAATCATCTTCTCCCAGCTGTTGTCCTCCCATCTCCTCAGGTTCGTGAGCAATTTACGCAGGATGAAACCTCATTACATCATATCTCAACTATCCAATTTTCATAGAAGCCACCATTTCCTTAATATTTGACCATCAAAATATGAAAATACTAAAATGCGTGGTAATGCACAAAGTAATTTTACCTCAATGGTATTTTTCATTTTGTGGAATATCTCTTGAAAATGGCCCTCCTTTGGACTGGCAGAAAACCTGGAAAAATCTCCAGCAAATAAAGTAGGAATTCCTGATTTGGCTTCTGGTCGCCACTGGAGGTTGCTTGCAGCAATTAAGGTGTGAGGTTTAATAATGTCCTCATTAAGATCGATCCAAAACTTTATTGCCAATAAATTATGGCATTCATCTGACAAATAGACCAAAGGAGCAAGACCTAAAGAAACAAAACAAAACACCCACTTCATTATATATGTTAGATAAATTTAAAAAATGCAAGGAACTTCTAATATGCCCATTTGTTTTGGTATGCTAATGGTAAAAAGAGATCAAAATAACTAAATTTAGAGAAAGCTTAGAATCTCTGAAACATCCTGTTGGTTATTATGCTAAATTTTAGTGCCAATATGACAACATATTCTATTACTGAGGCCATGGGGAAGCAGGTATGCATTGCTGGTGGGAATACAAATTTGTGCAATCTTCTGGAGAAAAAAAATTGGTAGAACCCAGCAAAGTGATGCACTCTTACCACCCAGCAACCCCACTTCTAGTACTCTATTCTGAAGATGTATTTCCAATAATAGTGAGATATGTAAGAACAAGAATCATGAAAATATGCTGTATGAGCTTATTCACTGAAGCACCATTTGTAGGTAATTATAAATGATTTAAAGTAGCCTGTATTACTGGAGAGTAGTATGGCATATTCAGGCAATGCTGTACTATACAGCTGTACAAAATAATGAGGAAATGCTCTGAAAACTTTGGGATGAAGCAAAGCTGTTCTAAAGAAGGAAGTTTATAGCAATACAGGCCTACTTCGAGAAACAGGAAAAATTCCTAATAACCTAAAGGAAATAGAAAAAGAACAAAACTCAAAGCCAGTAGTACAAAAGAAATTATATAGATTAGAGCAGAAATAAATGAGACAAAAAAAAAAAGAGATCAATGAAACCAGAAGCTAGTTCTTTGAAAAGATAAAATTGATAAACCAGGATGAAGCCAGACTCATCAAAAAAAAAAAGCAAAAAAATCACAAATGAAGGAGAAGAAATAACAACTGATACCAAAAAAAATACAAAGGATTATTAAGAGAATACTGAAGAATTAAATGCCAACATATTAGACAACCTAGAAGAAATGCATAAATTCTTAGAAACATGTAACTTTCCTTTTTTTTTTTTTAAGTTTTTATTTATTTGAGAGAGAGAGAGAGAGAGCACAAGCAGCAGGGAAAGGGAGAAGCAGGCTCCCCACTGAGCAGGGAGCCCAATGTGGGACTTGATTCCAGGACCCCAGGATCATGACCTGAGGCGAAGGCAGACACTTAACTGACTGAGCCACCAGGATGCCCCTGAAACTGAACCAGGAAGAGACAGAAAATTTGAACGGACTGATTAATAGCAATGAAACTAAAAAAGTAATAAAAAAAATTCCCAATAAACAAAAGTCTATGATCAAATGGCTTCACAGGTGAGTTCTACCAAACAGTTAAATAGGAACAAATACCTCTTTTTCTTAAACTATTCCAAAAAAATAGAAGCGAGAGGAGAACTTTGAAATTTATTCCCTGATGAACACGGATGTAAAAATACTCAGCAAAATATTAGGAAACCGAATCCAACAATACATTTAAAAAAATTCACTACAATCAACTGGGATTTATTTCTGGGATAAAAGGGTGCTTCAGTATTCCCAGATCAATCATCATGATCTATCACCTCAATAAGAGAAAGGCTAAAAACTATATGATCACCTCAGCAGATACAGAAAAAGAATCTGAAAAAGTATAATATACATTCATGATAAAAATCCTCAACAAAGTAGGGTTAGAGGGAACATACCCCAACATAATAAAGGCCATATATGAAAAACAAATGGCTAACATTATATTCACTAGTGAGAGAGAGGTTTTCTCCTAAGGTCAGGAACAAGAAGACAAGGACGCCCACATTCTCTACTTTTATTCAACACAGTACTAAAAGTCCTAGCTGCAGCAATCAGACCAAAAAAAAAAAAAAAAAAAAAAAAAGAGAGAGTGAGAGAGAGAGAGAAAAGACATCATCTAAACTGGTCAGGAAGAAGTAAAACTGACTATTTGCAGATGACCTGATACTATGTAAAAAACTAAGAGGCCCAACAAGCAGCAGATCTGGGGAGACTCCTCCTTCCTCTTCCAGGAGGAGCAGCACAGAAGCCCACCATAGGAATCTGCTGGGTGTGGAGGCTCCAAACAGGGCCATGCACCAGAGATAGAAATGCCAGTCATAGGCTGGGTAAGCAAAGAGTGTGGCCAGAGACCAGGGAAACAGGAATGACTGCTTTTCTCTGAGGACACACTGAGGAGGTGCCCGCCCCAGCTCTCAGCTCCTCTAAGGACAGAGATTGGGAAGCTGCCATTTTCTTTCCAGTCCTCTAAATCTGTAAGAAAATCTTTCAGGGAACAAAAGCTACTGAAAGCAAACCCAAACAGATTACTTAGCTTGGCCCCTGGCAAGGGTGGTACAATTTTGCCTCAGGCAAAGACATTTGAGAAGCACTGCAAGAGGCCCCTCCCTTAGAATATCAGCAAGAACATACAGCCAAGACCAAGTTTACTGATCAATGAGAACCACAAAGTTCCAGCGCTAGGGGAATACAGCACATAGAATTCAAGGCTTTCCCCCCATGATTCTTTAGTCGTTCAAAGTAAATTTTTTAATTCTTTTCTTTCCCTATTTCTTTTTTTATTTTTCTTTCCTTTTTTCAACCAACTTATTATTCTTTTTCAAAAATCTTTTTTAATTTTCATTTTTACAGTCATATTCTATTACTTCATTTTATTTAACCTTATTTTATGTACGTGTGTGTGTGTGTGTGTGTATATATACACACACACACACACACATTTTTCTTTCTTTAAAATTTTGGGATGCAGATTCTTCTAACAGACCAACATATACCTTAAATCTAGTGTTAGGCTTTGTTCTATTCACCGGCCTGATCATATTCTCTTTTTTAAAAACATTTTCTTTTTTCAACCAACTTCTTATCAATTTCTTTTTTAAAATCTTTTTAAATTTTCATTTTTATAGTCGTATTCCATCCCTTCATTGTATTTACTCTTATTTGTGTGTGTGTGTGTGTGTGTGTATTTATGTTTTTCTTTCTGTTATATTTTGGGTGGCAGTTTCTTCTAACAGACCAAAATACACCCCAAATCCAGTGTGTGGCTCTGTTCTATTCATCAGCATGATTATATTCTTTTTTTCCCCTTTCTCCCCTCCCTGCCCCAATTCAAGTCTCTTCTGATTTATTTACTATATATTTTTCAGGGGTCGCTGTTACCCTTTTAACATTTTGTTCTCTCATTCATCTATTCTTCTCCTGAAAAAATGACAAAACAGAAAAAACTCACCTCAAAAAAAAGAAAAAAGGCAATACCAACTGCCAGGAGCTAATCAACATGGACATTAGTAAGATGTTGGAACTAGAGTTCCGATTGACAATTATAAAGACACTAGCTGGGCTTGAAAAAACGCAAAAAAGATACTAGAGAATCCCTTTCTGAAGAGAGAGAATATAACCAAGTCAGAATCAAAAAGGCTATTAATGAGGTATAATAAAAAAATGGAGGCTCTAACTGCTAGGATAAATGAGGCAGAAGAGAGAGTGATACAGAAGACCAAATGATGGAGAATAAAGAAGTTGAGAAAAAGAGAGATGAACAACTATTGGATCATGAGGGGAGAATTTGAGAGATAAGTGATACCATAAAGAAAAAAAAAAGAATAATTGGGATCCTAGAAGAAGAGAGAGGCAGAAGTTATATTAGAGCAAATTATAGTGGCTAACTTCCCTAATTTGGGGAAGGAAACAGGCGTCAAAATCCAGGAGGCCCAGGGGCACCTGGGTGGCTCAGTTGGTTGAGCAACTGCCTTCGGCTCAGGTCATGATCCCAGACTTCCGGGATCAAGTCCTGCATCGGGCTCCTACCTCCTTGGGGAGTCTGCTTCTCCCTCTGACCTTCTCCTCTCTCATGCTCTCTCTCAAATAAATAAATAAAATCTTTAAAAAAAAAAAAAATCCAGGAGGCCCAGAGAATCCCCTCAAAATCAATATCTAACAGTTAAACTTATAAATCTCAGAGACAAAGAGAAAATCCTGAAAGCAGCTCAGGACAAGAGGTCTGTAACCTACAAAGGTAGAAACATTAGATTGGTAGCAGACCTACCCACAGAGACCTGGCAGGCCAGAAAGGACTGGCATGTTATATTCAGGGTACTAAATGAGAAAAATATGCAGCCAAAAATACTATATCCAGCTAGGCTGTCATTGAAAATAGAAGGAGAGATAAAAAACTTCCAGGTGGTGGGTAATTGGGAGGGCACGTATTGCATGGAGCACTGGGTGTGGTGCAAAAAACAATGAATACTATTACGCTGAAAAGAAAAAAAAAAAAAAAGCTTCCAGGACAAACAGAAACTAAAAGAATTTGCAATCACCAAACCAGCCTACAACAAATATTGAAAGGGATCCTCTAAGCAAAGAGAGAGCCTAAAAGTAACATGGACTGGAAGGAACAGAGACAATATACAGTAACAGTCACCTTACAGGCAATACAATGGTACTAAATTCATATCTTTCAATAGTTACCCCAAATGAAGATGGGCTAAATGCGCCAATCAAAAGACACAGAGTATTAAACTGGATAAAAAAATAAGAACCATTGATATGCTGTTTGCAAGAGACTCCTTTGAGACCCAAAGAAACCTCCAGATTTAAAGTGAGGGGGTGGAAAACAATTTACCAAGCTAATGGACATCAAAAGAAAGCTGGGGTGGAAATCCTTATATCAGACAAATTAGATTTTAAGCCAAAGACTATAAGAGAAGACAAAGGACACTATATCATACTTAAAGGGTCTATCCAACAAGATCTAACAATTGTAAATATTTATGCCCCTAACATGGGAGCAGCCAATTATATAAGCCAGTTAATAACAAAATCAAAGAAACACATCGGTAATAATGCAGTAATAGTAGGGGACTCTAATATCCCGCTCACTGCAATGGATAGGTCATCTAAGCAAAAGGTCCACAAGCAAATAAGGGCTTTATATGACACACTGGACCAGATGGACTTCATAGATACATTCAGAACATTCCATCCCAAAGCAACAGAATACACATTCTTCTCTAGTGCACATGCATCATTCTCCAGAAGAAATCACATCCTGGGTCAAAATCAGGTCTTATCTGGTACCAGAAGACTGATCATTCTCTGCATATTTTCAGACCACAGTGCTTTGAAACTAGAACTCAATCACAAGAGAAAAGTTGGAAAGAACTCAAATACATGGGGGCTAAAGAGTATCCTCTTGAAGAATGAATGGGTCAGGTCATGATTCTGAGGTTCTGGGATTGAGCCCCACATCGGGCTCTCTGCTCGGCGGGGAGCCTGCTTCCTCCTCTTTCTCTCTCTGCCTGCCTCTCTGCCTACTTGGGATCTCCGTCTGTCAAATAAATAAATAAAATCTTAAAAAAAAATGAATGGGTCAGCCAGAAAATTAAAGAAGAATTTAAAAAATTCCATGGAAAATCAAAATAAAAACACACCTGGCTCAAAATCTTTGGGATGCAGCAAAGATGGTCCTAAGAGAGAAATATATAGCAATACATGCCTTTCTCAAGAAACAAAAAAAGTTTCAAATACAGAACGTAATCCTACACCTAAAGGAGCTGGAGAAAGGACAGTGAATAAAGCCTAAACCCAGCAGGTGAAGAGAAACAGTGAAGATAAGAGCACAAATGAATGAAACAGAAATCAAAAGAACAGTAGAACAGATCAATGAAACTAGGAGCTGGTTCTTTGAAAGAATTAATAAGATTGATAAGCTCCTGATCAGACTGATTAAAAAGAGAAAGGACCCAAATTAATAAAATCATGAATGAAAGAGGAGAGATCACAACCACCACCAAAGAAATAAAACAATTACAAGAACATATTATAAACAACTATATGCCAACAAATTAGACAATCTGGAAAAAAATGGATGCATTCCTAGAGATATATAAACTACCAAAAGTGAACCAGGAAGAAATAGAAAACCTGAACAAACCCATAACCAGCAAGGACAGTGAAGCAGTAATCAAAAATCTCCCAACAAACAAGAGCCCAGGGCCAGATGGCTTCCCAGTGGAATTCTACCAAACATTTAAAGAAAAATACCTATTCTTCTGAAACTGTTCCAAAAAATAGAAACAGAAGGAAAACTTCCAAAATCATTTTATGAAGCCAGCATTACCTTGATCCCAAAACCAGACAAAGACCCCACCAAAAAGGAGATTTACAGACCAATATCCCTGATGAACACAGATGCAAAAATTCTCACTGAAATACTAGCCAATAAGTTCCAACAATACATTAAAAGGATTATTCACCACGACCAAGTGGGATTTATTCCTGGCCTGTAAGGTTGGTTCAACATCCGCAAATCAATCAGTGTGATACAATACATTAATAAAAGAAAGAACAAGAACCATATGATACTCTCAATAGATGTAGAAAAAGCATTCGACAAAGTACAGCAACCTTTCTTGATTAAAACTCTTCAGTGTAGGGATAGAGGGTAAATACCTGCATATCATCAAAGCCATCTATGAAAAACCCACAGTGAGTATCATTCTCAATGGGGAAAAACTGAGAGCTTTTCCCCTAAGTTCAGGAAGACGGCAGGGATGTTCACTATCACCACTGCTATTCAGCATATCACTGGAAGTCCTAGCCTCAGCAATCAGACAACAAAAAGAAATAAAAGGCATCCAGACTGGCAAAGAAGTCAAACTCACTCTTTGCAGATGACGTGACACTTTATGTGGAAAACCCAAAGACTCCACTCCAAAACTTCTAGAACTCATACAAGAATTCAGTAAAGTGTCAGGATATAAAATCAATCCACAGAAATCAGTTGCATTTCTATATACCAACAGTAAGACAGAAAAAAAGAGAAATTGAGTGGATCCCATTTACAATTGTACCCAAAACCATCAGATACATAGGAATAAACCTAACCAAAGAGGCAAAGAATTTGAACTCAGAAAACTAAAAATTACTCATGAACGAATTTGAGGAAGACACAAAGAAATGGCAAAATGTTCCATGCTCATGGATTGGAAGAATAAATACTGTGAAAATGTCTATGCTACCTAAAGCAATCTACACATTTAATGCAATCCCAATCTAAATACACCATTTTTTTTTCAAAGAAATGGAACAAATAATCCTAAAATTTATGTGGAACCAGGAAAGACCCCAAATAGCCAGAGGAATGTTGAAAAAGAAAACCAAAGTTGGCAGTATCACAATTCCAGACTCCAAGCTCTGTTACAAAGCTGTCATCATCAAGACAGCATGGTACTGGCACAAAAACAGATACAGATCAATCGAACAGAATACAGAGCCCAGAAATGGACCCTCAACTCTATGGTCAACAAATCTTGACAAAGCAGGGAAGAATGCCCAGTGGAAAAAAGACAGTCTCTTCAACAAATGGTATTGGGAAAATTGGACAGCCACATGCAGAAGAATGAAATTGGATCATTTCCTTACACCACACACAAAAATAGACTCAAAATGGATGAAAGACCTCGGTGTGAAACAGGAATCCATCAAAATCCCTGAGGAGAACACAGGGAGCAACCTCTTCAACATCAGCCGCAGCAACTTCTTCCTAGAAACATCACCAAAGGCTAGGGAAGCAAGGGTAAAAATGAACTATTGGGACTTCATCAGAATAAAAAACTTTTGCACAGCAAAGGAAATAATCAACAAAACCAAAAGACAACTGACAGAATGGAGAAGATATTTGCAAATGACATAACAGATAAAGGGCTAGTCAAGGAGAAATCTTTGTTTTAGATTAAGTGCCTAAAACTTAACTGACCAAACTGAGCTCCTGACTGTCAACACATACCTGTTTTTCTTGCCGTCTTCCCCTCTCAGTAAATGGCAATTCTTTTCCCAGGTGCTCAAACCAAGCACCTTGGCATTGACTTCTTGAGTCCTCTCTTTATTCTACCTATACTGTCTACCTCCTTCAAAGTATGATCAGAATCTTGCTTACATGTGGAATCTAAACAAGAACTACAGCAATGAAAATAAACAAAAAAACCAAACTCAGAAAAAGGGATCAGATTTCCTGGTTGAGAAACAAATCTGCCCTCTACGTAGGAGGCAGAAAAGGTTTCTGTCCTTCCAAGATTTTCTGCTATACAAGCATTCTTAAAGTGAGAGTCCGAAACAATGGCTGCTATAAAATGTGCATAAACATCGCAGAGAATAGCCTACCAAGACAAGGAACCAAATGGGACAAGGGGAAAACAGCTAGCAAGGTGGTAGATTTTAACCCAACCATATCAATTACTACATTAAAGCTGATCAGATTAAACAAACCAGTTAAAAGACAGGCAGGCCCTCAGACTGATAAGAAAACAAGATCCAACCATGCTGTCAGAGGCCCAATTTAAATACAAAGACGCTGGTGGGTTAAAAATAAGAGTGGGGAAAAGAAGTACCATATAAACAAGAAATAACAATAAACAAGTAGGAGGAGCCACACTAAACAAAGTAGGTTTTAGAACAAAGGGCTTTAGTCCCTATGATGAGGGATACTGCAGAGAAGCTGGAGGTGGAGGCCTGAATGCTCAAGAAACTGCAGAGGGAGATTATAATTATTTGTCTAGTTATCATTCAAATGCTACAAAACATTTCTAGCAATTTCTTTAAAATTAAGTAGCACTGAATTGGGATATAAGTTCTTTCCCTGTGATAATGCAGAACTGCTTTTCATTAAGAATTAAGGTTAAAACAGGCCTACTTTGAAATTATTTTTGCTGATTTGTAACTCCAATTAATCATAAGGAAGACAAATTTTAAAAACTATTATTTTTCAAAAGCATCCATAAGAAGTTATAATTAAAAACACATTCTGTATTACCTATTTTTTTCACAACAGAAATTACAAATCCTACTAAGTCCACCTCAGAACAAGGTGGTTGGAAGTCTGGACTCAATAGCTTGTTGAAGTAAAGGGGCTCCCTTGGCTGATAAATTTGGCATAGGATTTCATCTGAAGCCTACAAGGAAAAAAAAAAAAATCAATGTGTATATATATATTCTATAAATTAATATGCCATATAAACTAATTATATAAACTAATATAAACTATATTAATATAAACTAATATTATAAGCTAATAATTCATCAAAATTAAAAAACTATAATGAAAAGTTTGTACCTGTAGCTGTTGATACCGGGTTTTCTTTGTTGCTGTTAGTTGTATGTTAACTTTTTCAGATTTACTTTTAGATTGTGATGTTGCAAGATGATAGATTCTGTATCTCTTTCCTTCTGTTAACAGGGAATATAAATCTGATGACGGACGCCAGATACTCAATGTAACTAGATAAAGAGGAAAAAGACATAATGGAAGAACTGATAAGCATTACAATTCTTGTAAAACAAATACCATAACAACAAAGATCCAAGGATTATACCATTGCTTTGTGGGTAGTGGTAGCCCATTTTTGCTCTTCTGATACACATTAACTTTACACTTTATGTAGCATTTGAACTCATTTTATTAATTAGTACTCTAACTTAAAAAATTTATATACTGACCTGAATCTTTTTCTTTCTTCCCATAGCTTATGATACGCAACTTCCACACAGTTGTAACATTCCTTGATAAAATTTGCTGTCCTTGCTCAGCAGATTCCATAGCCTTCCTGAATTCCAACTGGATCTGTGCTTGCTTCTTATCATTCAACATCTGTCTGTGATTATTCAAGGCTCTTAACTGCTCTTCACTAAAGTAACCCTAGGATCATTTAATATATTAAGGCAAATGATATTAGAATAAAAAGCAAACAAAAAACCTCACCCACTGTAAATGAAACCGTCTAAATGGGTATAAAATACAATAGAATTCGAATATTCGAATTCACATAACAATGTGACAATGTAAAAATTGAGACTAGTATACTCAGCTCATCACATAACAAATATTTTCAGGTGCCTTAAACTTGCCACTTATTTTGTGACAAATTTCCCGAGGGCCAAGACAGCCCCCTACTTAAAGGTATACTCTAATAATCATACCCACCATCAACATTATAAATGGCTGACATTTAAGTGCTCCCTGTATCTGAGAAATGGATCTGTGTGTGGTAAATATAATAATTTATTGAGGCCTTACAATAACCCAATGAGGTGGGCCCTAGTACTGTTTGCATGTTATAGAAGATGAAACTGAGGTACAGAGAGAATAAATAACTTGCAGGGGTGTACAGGTAGAGGTAGTTCAAGAGCTCTCATTCTTAACCCGCGGTAGTATAATTTTATTAACTCTCTGGAACAGTAGATACTGTTGAAAACAGACACGCGCTATAAGCACTTATTTCTGCCTCCACACTTCTCTCCTGGTCATTTTAGCAAAGTGCTGTCTGTATCTCTTGGGACTCTACACCCAGTACAACAAAAATGAGTAAATAAAAAATAAAATCAAATGAAAGAGGAAATGGAATCCTGACACACAACACACTAGACTGCAGCTGCCTCACACATCTTAATAGCCTAATTCATACTGGGAAGGGACACTATGGGATCTTGGTACCCTGAACAGGTTTTTCTTTCTTTCTTTCTTTTCTTTTTTTTTTTTTAAGATTTTATTTATTTATTTGACAGACAGAGATTACAAGTAGGCAGAGAGGCGGTGAGGGGGCGGGGAGAAGGCTCCCCGCTGAGCAGAGAGCCTGATGTGGGGCTCCATCCCAGAACTCTGGGATAATGACCTGAGCCAAAGGCAGAAGCTTTAACCTACTGAGCCACCCAGGCACCCCATGAACAGGTCTTTCTAAATATGCAGACAATGTTTAGTTGAAACACAAAGTCCCCCAACATTCAACATGGTCACTGAAAACAAACCCTTTGGCAGGGCAGGGTCTTTTAGAAATGGATGGCTACTTTTTCCTCCAAGAATTGCAGTGAAAATCATATCTAAGTGAAATCTCCAGCATCATGTACTCTCAACCTAGTGAGAAGCCCCTCACAGGCTTTCCCTTGACAGAGGTGGTAGGGAGGCCCAAAGAGAGAAATCACCTGTCCAGCTGCAGAGTAGCAGGACCGGGTCTACAACTTAGTCTTCTAACTCTTATTCTGCTCCCTTATTTCCTCCTTCAAATAAATTCCATAAAAATAAAATAATATACAGTATTTAATCCTTAAATATTTGATCCTTAAACAACTGATTTTATGCCCATTTTATAGCTATTTTGTGCCCTACTGGCTAATAAATGGCATAGCTATAATTCTAACACAGGTTAGTGTTTCAGACACTTTTCCACCAACACACTCTTAAGGTAGAAGATTAGGAGATAAACTTCAGATAGGATCTGAGAAAGAAGTGAGCATATGGAAACTGAGACAATGCTTTGAAGATACTTATTTTACCTTAAATGTAAACAAGTTTTGCCTGTATTTTAAACCACATTTATTTAACATACAAAATTACTTAATCCTTCTATCTTCCATTTTGTATAGAATCGCAAATGTACTGCACTGGTCTGGCACATCACAGAGGACCCCAGAAATGTACACACCCTCTTTGAAAAACACACTATTTCAATGCAGTACTTGCCCTGATGGCCAGAAGACCAACCAGAGCTTCCCACTGTAAAGGAGGAAGATTAAGCCTCCCAGGATGCCCTCTTACTCTCCCACCTCCAGATAAGCCGGGTCTGGTGCATTCGTCACTGCTTCATAAAGCTCTGCACCATCTTGCAGAGCACAGACTTGCTGTCTTGTTAATGCGCATGATGGTCTACATTGTTTCGATATATTCTCTAGGAAAAAAAGCATCATTAATAAGCCATAACACAAATTTATGAACCTTGAAAGCTAGAGAAACAAGCAAAAAGTAGCCAAAGAAGGGAGGCTAAAAAGCAAAACACAATTTATCTGCTACAAGTTTTCTAGGAAAATTTCAAACTAGTGCACTCACTCCTGGTTTAAAAAATTGTCACACAGAGAGCTTAGAGTGATTTGTAAATTAAGCAAATGATTTCATGATTTTTCTTCATCATGAAAACAGCATAAGCCGGTGAATCGAACACTGAGAGTCCAATTTTTCTACAGATTTATATAGAACAGGAAGTTGAAAATCATGAAGAAATGCAGAACACAAAAATTTCGGCAAAAACCAAACATCAATTTCATATCCTTTATGCTAAAAATACTATAATTTTATTATTAAAATTTTTATTACTGTAATTTATTATTAAATTAAAATTGCTGCCACCGGAAAAACAAGATCTAGCTCTAGGTGTGATAATACATAAACCAACAACTACAACAATGAAAATACAAAAGTTATATAAAAAGTAGGTAAGGATACTGAAGAAAATGATATATGGCTTGGGAAAATTTTTTTTTGAGAGTTTATCCTTCCTTTTTATTGAATATATTTGACATATAACATTGTATAAATTTAAGGTGTCCAATGTGTTACTTTGATTCATTTATATACTTAATATGATTGCCATTGTATTGATATTCATCATATCACATTAGTACAATATCGTCTATATTCATTATACTGTGCACTGGATCACTATAGCTTATTTGCTCATTGTTGTTTTACCTTTAAACACCATCAATTTTATCCTACCACCTCTCGTCTGCTGATAACCACCATTTTATTTTTTTTAATGAGTTTAATTTAGTTACATTCTGTACCTAGGTGACATCATACTGTACTTGTCTAGGGGAAAATAATTTGGCAGTGTTTTTCCCTTGCTACTATTCTTTCTCTAATACCAAAAAAGGATACTATAAATACTTTAATATTGAAGCTTAAGCGGAAGTTTACATAAGACTTCTGAGATGTGTTGTGGTTATGTAATGTTTTATTGTCTAAGATAATTATAAGTATCTAAAAGGTCAATGTGTTGAATAAAGAGGTGATAATCTGGGGTCACTTCTATGCTTATTTGTATATCTTTGTAATAATATTTTTAAAAATTTTAAAAAATTCAGATACAGGATTAGGAAAGAAGTCTATTATTCAAATTAAAAAAATTCACTCAATTACAGAGGTTAAATCAGAAGCCTCTAAAAAACCTTATATATAAAACCTTATTTTTATAAATAAGGTTTTATAAAAAACCTTATTCTCATATTAAAAAGAACTTGTAATATACAATTCATTTTACCGTCATGCTTTTCAAATTCCCCTTGAATTTTATTGAATAAGACTTCTAGTTTCTTTTGTTGGGCTTCTGCATATTTCGTTGCCTCCTTTTCTTCCTCTCGTTCATTCCGAAATATGCATAATCCAGAAGGGGTCCTCTCCATCCACTGTAATGACATGTCAAACAAAGATACATGTTAGGGAGGGATCATTCAAATTAACTGTCCCAAAAGGAAGAAATACATAGTAAGCTTCAAGAATGTTATCATACCTGTATTGGATATGCTCTTTGAACAACTACATCAACACAACCAACATTTCCTCCATCACTGAAAAGTGATGACAAGGAGAGAGGGAAAGGTCTAGGATCAGGAGAGAATCCAAGTTTGGCATACCAGCGAGCACGACGAGTACTGTTAGCAGCAATCTGGACAAATTAATGAGCAAATCAATTTATAAGTTTATATATTCAATACTATTTCAGATGGCATAACATTTTCATTCATTTCTTCCATTCATTCAAATATACTCATTTTCAAAAGCCTCATGAAAATAAGAATGTAGAAAACCTGTACAAAAGTGAAAACACTTCCAAAATACAGTCTCCCAAAAAATTGTTTATGCTGTTGTAGAGTCTTAATGCAAATATTATTTTTAGAAAATTAATAAGAGACTTCAATTTAAACATGATGGATTAAAATATACTTATTTATTTAGGTTTCCTCAAAAGACCTAAAGGACAAAGAACTGGGAGAGAAGGACAGTGAATAAGACATTAGCAAAATCTTGGAAGCTAAAAATTTATTGGACAACTGGTAAATAATGAAGCAGCCTCAGAATGATTACAGTTAATAAAAATAACAAACATTTCTAAAGCACTTATTATGGTGCCTGGATTGTGTTAAGTGCTTTACATCTACTAACATTTAATCTTTACAACAATCCGAAGACTTATTCCCATTTTACAAATGATGAAACTCAAGTATAACCTGCACAACATTACTCAGCTGGTAAAGTTGTATGGCACCACTAGGAATCAAAATTTAAGGAAATCACTCAGAATTTGGAGGCAACAGGTACCTCTGAAGGAAGGAGTATGAGTTGTAGCTGAAAATGGAAGGAAAGATAATTAAGACCTCAGATTTCATTTCCTATCCCAAGAAGGTCTTCCCTTACACCAACCAGGCCTTCCCTTACACCAAGAAGAACCCAGGACAATTTACGTTCTGGAAAAGCTGAACCAGACATATCCTGGACTCAGGAACACAAGGCAGAGGCATCTGGCGGTGGGGGTGGGGGTGGGTGGGTGGGTAGGGGATGAGAAGCTATACTGAAAACAAAAATGCAATAAAAATCCTTATGAGTCTCCTTATTACTTTTCTTACTCTGCTCAGCTCTCAGTCACTGATATTTGAGGGTCTCCTAACAAAAGCAAGTCCCCGTCTTATCACTCTACAAGTTGACAAACGCCCACCTCACACAGAGCTTCTGATCAGGTTATTAGTGCCCCAGTCTGGAAGAGGAAAGAACAGCTAACAATCAGCTAACAATCAGTTGAAGGAGATTATTATAGGGGGGAAAATGCAGCAAGCAGAAAAAAACAAAATAAAGCAAAATATTAATCTTTAGAAAGATCATAAGATGTTGCATCTGTGAAACAAGAAAAGGATGTAATAAAAAAAAGAGAAACATTTAGGGAGTAATAAGGACCTCAGAGAACGGAAAATTATGTCAATAGGCATATATTCACTTTAGGAACTACAAAATTAGAACTAAAAAGTAGGGGGAGCAAAGACAACAAAATGGAAAATAGGAGAAAAGATGAGAAAATTAGAAGACCACTCAAAGAGGCCTACTGCCCAAATATCAGAGTTCAAGGAAATTGAAAAGGGAAAAATGAAGGGAGACAAAATTATCGAAGAACTACTTCAAGAAAATTTTCTAGAACTCAGTGAAGGACATATGTTTATAGACTGTTTGCCACTGTGTACCCAGGGCCACGATTTCACAAGATAGGCCAACCCCAAAGTAGCTTGCTGTGAAATTTCAGAACACTGGAGATAAATGATCTTCAAAACTTTCCAGAAACAGTTCATATAGTGAAGGACTGGGAATAAGAATAGCACTGAATATAGCAGAAGATATACCAGAAGTAAAAAGGTAGTAGAGAAAATGTCTTCAAAATTCTGAAGATTATTTCCTTCTCAACTTCTATATTCAACCACCTAACAAAAAGCTCAAAGAAAAAGCTACAAACTCCTTCTCTTAAGAAGCATCTGGGGGGTTGCTTGTATGCCCTTAGAGCGAGGAAATAAATCCATAGAGATATAAATCCAGAAAATAGGGTCTCCAACACAGAAAGAGGAGAAAATAATTTCTAGAAATGTAACTGTGCTGCATACATAGAAGGTAACTGCTTCAGAATGGAGCAGGAGTATGGAAAGGTCCAAGAGACTTCCAAGAAAAAGAAACAGAATCAATAACGGCATTATAACATGTTGGGATGATCTTTATATATCTCTTGTGTGGGAACGAGCTGGTGATAAGGGTACAGAAAATTAAAAAAACAAACAAACAAAAAGCAAGACAGGTGTTCACTCCAGGTAAAGCAGTTAAGTTATAAATAAAATGTTATTGGTATATTATATGCTGTGTTGTGAAAAATATTTCTCAATCATTATAATGTAAACAGTGAATACAGACTTCACTCTTCAACTTTCATAGCAGGAAGCTAACAGTTAATGTCTAAACAAAAGGAGAAAAGATAACATAGCAGTATAAGCAAAAGAAACTGCCAGAGATTCCAAGTGGTTGCCTCTGGGGAGCAGGAACAGAGTTTAGGTAAGATGGCTTCAGTGACTGCTTTTCTGCTGGGAGGGGCGGAGGCGGTGGTCATAAGGCTACATTACATGAGTTTTGAAATTATGCACACCCACTGATTTGATAAAAGCAAAACAAAAGATTGAATCAGGAGGGAGACAAACCATAAGAGACTCTTAATCTCATAAAACAAACTGAGGGTTGCAGAAGGGGAGGCGGGTAGGGAGAGGGTGGCTGGGTTACGGACATTGGGGAGGGTATGTGCTATGGTGAGAGCTATGAAGTATGTAAACCTGACGATTCACAGACTTGTACCCCTGGGGCTAATAATACATTATATGTTAATAAAAAATAAAAAATTAAAAAAAAAAAAACCAAAAGATTGAAAGCTACCCCAACTTTGATTTTTAAGCAACATAAAGCTTGTTTCAGCTTGACTAAAAGCAACAATGTGGAGTTAATGACAAAATATCTCTTTACCTTAAAAATGTTTAATTTATTTAAACACCTTCCTGAAATAGAGTGATCCAGAATATGACAGAAGTAAACTGTTTCATCTCATAAATCTGACTTACAATATTAGTAATTTCTCATATCAATATTATAGACTATTCAATGTGACAAAGTCCTATTATATAAGTTTAAGTCTACATAAAGATGAAAGGTACATTTTATTATTATTATTTAAGAATCACTGAAACCTAATTTTCTAATCATACTGAAATAAAGATCTAATAATCAGGTAATCAGGATGGAAGCAGAGCAATAGTATGAGAACAATACGGCACCAAGGGCTATAGGCACCCGTAGCCCCAAATCAAATCCAGTGCAAATTTGCTCCTGCATTGTTTTAGCTGAATATATACTGCTCAGTTTCCTAAAAGTAGCACAAAAAAATTTGACAGTCTGAGAATTTTGCCACTTACACTCCAACTATTAGTATGTTTTCAAGAAATGGAGCATCTTTCATAGACCTAAGTTTAAAATCTAAAATATGAAACCTCCCTAGAACTTAACTAAATCAGTGACTGATTTTTACCTAGAGTATGCATTAATTTAATTTACCTTTAACATAAGAGTTTCTGGGGCTTCGAGTGGTGTGCAGGCATCAGGAGAGCCAACCAGTTCTGCTCCATGAGTAACGATCTTCTGACCCACAGTCAGTTTACCATTCTTTACAAGAGCTGAGAGGGGAGGATCTAACTGGGCCTTAACAGCATACCATCCATCTGTGAGCTCAACAATGCCCACTTTTTTGGTACCCACACTATTAGTTTTACTGCTGGAAGTTTCAGATATATCTACGCTTGATGAAATTATTTCAGAAATACAGAGAACAAGAGTTTTTGCAGCTGTGTCATCCCTTTCCATGATCTTCTTTAAGGCTGATCTTCTGCTTCTATCAATTTCCACATCATATCTAAAAATAAAAAGAAAAATGCATATTTTAGGAATTGTGAGTCTAGAATTTCATTGTGAAGGGTCGCCAAATAATTGAGAATAAAAATTAAATACCTTTACTGAAGAACTACTGAGACAGAAGAGAATTTAAAATTTGGTAACTACCAGTATAGTAAGTTTATTAAATTATGAATTAAATATTAAAACTCCCCTGCAAACATGGTTTATTAGCAAGACCTGAAGAGTGGATCATATTAGTAATTCATATTCTTCTCACCGGCCAAGAGGTTAAGGAGAGTGGGGGAAGAGGGAAGCAAGAGGTGTAGGAATGTGTAATTTCTCTTAAGGGGGTTGGAAGATGACAAGAGAACTACTGTGTACAACTGAACAGCAGGGTGGGATGGCGACTGTCACTGACAACTGACTTGTGTACCTCTACAATGGGGAAGTCACAGCCTGCGCAGAAGTCTGACCCTTAACACAAATATGTGATTACATAATATAATGCATTGAACTTGCCTGTATTTTAGTTGAAGAAGCACTCTTTCTGGGCTTAGGCACCTATTAGCAAATTCCTTAGGAAAGGCAAATTCCATAGCTGCCAGTTTCCATATAATCCATCTGTAGTGATTATACACCCAAACTCTAGAAATAAGATTTGGATCCACACCTGGGGTGTCACACAGAGCCCTGAACAAATTAAGGTAGAACAATATTAAAAAACAAAACAAAACATGTAAGAGGATACTGAATTCAATAACCATGACCACTATTTGCACAAACACTGCATCATACAAGATCATTTAGTAAGTTTTTATAAGTTAGACTATAAGTTATATAATTTAGAAAACAATTTGACATGTATCAAAATATACTAAGAAAACACATTAGTCAAAACAATTGTTTCAACTGGAAAATGAGATCCTTAATTTAAAATAATTATATTTTAGATTATTTTTCTTAAAAGAGATTATTTTCTAAAAATTATCTAAAAACATCCCTCTCTCGGTATTTTTAAAAGATCTTCCTCTCTCTGTTCAAATCTCTAACTCTTCTTCCTTTCCCATTCTCACTTTGAGTACTAGGGAAACAAATAATCAAGAGGACTTCCAGAAGCTTCCACCCTCACATTCACCAACCCACCAGCATCTGGACCCTTAGACTTTGCCTTTCCTGCCACACTAACTCCCACCCTTTCTTACCTAGTTAAGGACCCTGATCTAGGAAATGCCTCCTCTCTCTCTTCCTCATCAACTTCTTTCTTTTATACTGAACAATTTCCATCCAGTATAAAAATAAGTTTTTTTCTTCCTTAAACACAATTAAAACTTACACCCTTTACTCTCAGTTCCTTCTCTAGACACTGTCACTTTCTCACCCCATCAATTTACTGACTTATTTTCATTAAGACTAATAATGACCTCTACACTGGTCATTAAATCCATGGTCAATTCTCAGTCCTCTTCCTCCTTTACTCATCAGCAGTGACTGACACCTGGTCATTCTTTACTCCCTGAAGCTCTGTCCTCACTTAGCCTGCAACATACCACACTCTTTGGTATTAATTTCTAACTTTCAGGTTGCTCTTTCTCAGTCTCTCTCTTTTATAGCTTTAATTTATATGCTAATAACTAAGAAATTGATTTCTTTGGCCCATACTTCATTTATAAACTCCAGACTTGCATATCCAACTGCCTACTGAACATCTCCACTTGGGTGTCTACTAATATCTTAAGCTTTATATGTCCCATGTGGGGTACCTGGGTGGCTCAGTTGGTTAAGCATCTGACTCTTGATCTCAGCTCAGGTCTTGATCTCAGAGTCATGAGTTCAAGCCCAGCCTACTTAAAAAAAAATGTCCCAATTGGACATTCCATTTCTCTTCCATCTTTGATCTTCTCAGTTCTCCATACCCGGAATTCCATGTATGGAATTCCAGCCACTAATGCCAAAATCTTTGGAGCTATTCTTTTTTTTTTTTTTTTTTTAAGATTTTATTTATTTGACAGAGAGAGATCACAAGTAGAGAGAGAGAGAGAGGAGGAAGCAGGCTCCCTGCCTAGCAGAGAGCCCGATGTGGGACTCGATCCCAGGACCCTGAGATCACGACCCGAGCTGAAGGCAGAGGCTTAACCCACGAGCCACCCAGGCAGCCCTGGAGCTATTCTTATTCTCCTTTTCTCTCACACTCCTCATTCAATCCTTGATCATATCCCGATGGTGCCACCTTCAAAATATCCCAGAATCCAACTTCTTTTCACCAACTCCTCTGCTACCTTCTCTGTCTGAGCAGCCACATCTCACTTGGATGACCTCAACAGTTTCCTAAGTGGTCTCTCTCCTTCCATCATCTTACCCCCTAACAGTCTAATCTCAATAGCAGCCAGAGTTATTCTTTCAAAAACAAGGCAGATATGTCATTCCTCTCCTTTAAACATTCCTGCTTAGGCCAAAAATGGTTACTCAGAGTTTTAAGCCAAACTTTTTATAAGTCTATACGGCTCTATCTTTCTGACTTCATCTGCTACTACTCCTCTCTTGCCCATTTTACTCCAGCTACACTCACTTTCCTCCTGTTCCCCAAATAAGCATGCTTCCTGCTTACAATCAATGCTTCCCCTGAAGGTTCCTACACTTACTCCCTTGCCCTTTTTCAGGACATTGACCAAATGTCAGGGCCTCAGTGAAGGCTCCTGACTACTGAGCCTATTTTAAATTGCACTTATCCTCACCCGAGCTATGCTCTTTCCAGCTTTATCTTCATAGTATTCATCACCTTCTAATATACTACACAACTTACTTCTTTTTAAAATTTTCCTTCCCCACCCCAAACCCCTCTACTATAATGTATGACTTATTAAAGCAGAGACTTCTGTTTTCTTTTGTTATCTTGAGTATCCATAAGACTTATCTGGCACAAGTAGGTCCTCAATAAATATTTGTTGAATGATCAAAAAAACAGCTTAAGCTTCAACAAAGTTATGAATCATGCTCACCTGATTATAGGATAATTACTCGTAACTTCTATACTCTGCAGGTATAATATATACTTAATACAAGAAAACAATGTAACTGTTTAGTATACTTTTCCACCTAGAGTTGATAGCAGATATTTATGGGAGACAAGTGCAAGATGTAAATCATATTCCTGTCTTAAAGTATTCCAAAAACATAATAGAAGTTTCAGGAAAAATGTTTTACCAATTTCCCCAAGCTATAAATTTTGAAAAGACATACAGAGATTTTAAAAACTAAGCACATTAGAAAAAAGTTTCTCCTCTCTTGCCCTTGGCATGCTAATTTCATCCTTGATAGCAAAAATTTTAAAATCACCTTTATAAAAACATTAGAACTATAAAGAGGTTATATAGTTTTTAAACTGTTGATGTTTTAGGGCTGTAATATTTACTAGTTATTTGGTATTACTGACACTTGAGTATTTCTGCTTAGCTTCTGGTATTTATATATATTAAAATATACAATGAAAGGGAATAAGATATAAGTGCATGTGTGTCTGTGTGTGTATCTACAGTAAGGTCACTCAAACTTATCTTTTCTTACCAGTATTTTATAAATGCATATGAAAAATGTCTCAATTTAAGAAAAACCAATTCATTAAATTCTAGGACAAACTATAATTCACTTTTCAAAAGATTACAAAAGAATGCCAGTTGAACCACAATGTACTTAAAATAAGTCACTAGATAAAAATTTGATTTCTAGCCAACTTATTAAGTTTTAAAGAGATATGTGACAAAAAGATGGTAGAATACAGAAAAGTTAACACAATCTCTTTTTGTAGGGAGTACCTATAAAATTCTTCTTTTCCAGCCTTTCCATCATTGGAAGGTATGAGCCATCCACCGTCAGCCAACTGTATTCCCTCTCCAGACCATAGTCCTTCCTTACCAAAATAATCCTCAGTGTGAAACTGAAAAGACTCTGCATTTTTGCTGTTAATTTTTACACAATGTTTGGAAACGCCATACATGTAGAGCTGCATAAAATAAATGATAGAAAAATTTAATAATGAATGAAAAACAAAATCAAACAAAAGAGCATGTTTCTTAGAATAAAAATAATTATAATAAATAAAAACTGAATTTACAAAATTTCTCATTTAAATATTAAAATATTCACCATCAAAATATTTAACTTACTTACTAGAAGCTGAACATTTTAATACAATATAAATGACTCCTACATTCAATAGCCTTTTCATTCCCCTTGTGCATATGCCTCCTGCTACAGCTGCCATAGGAAGTCACTTTGGGGATAAAAAAGTTATTTAATATTTTACAAAATCTCTTTAAAAATTCAGAAAGGAAAGAACAGTGAAAAGCATAAGTATATTAGGGGATCTGACTTCAGGAGCTCAGATCTGTACACAGGCCTAGCCTACGTCCATCCCAGCATGCTTCATCTAAAATATCTTTCCCTTTGTTTGGATATGACTCTGGAGTCACACTCTTTGCTTTGGAACTGCGTCCAACAGAGGAAAACTTACTAGCTAAGTGACACTGGGGCAGTTACTTAACCCTCTCTGTGCTTCAGTTCTCTCATTTGCAAAGAGTGAACAAAACGTGTGCCTTTCCTTTAGATGCTGGTGAAGATTGAGTGAGATGGAACCAGCACAGGCACAGTACTTAGAAGGGTGATGAGCTCACAAAAACTACTCAATAAATGTTACCTAATAATATCATCATATTATGTTCATCTTTCCATTGCCTAAAATTCTAACTAGACAGAACTGGCTTAATAAGAATGCTTTTTAAAATATGTCAATAGCTCTTAACGGATTCAGGGCTATGAGTTATTCACACTTCAAATTCAAGTAGACTACTTTCTTCTAACACCTGAGAGCACTATAGTAATAAAATGAGTATGTTTCGAAGGGGAAAGAGAAATGTGAATTCTGGAGCACAGATCACTTTAGCGGGATAAGGCAGCAGAGAAGGAGGCTGCCACTGCTGGTTGATTAGGAAACAAAATGATTTTATTCATCCACTCGCACTTTCATTTGTTCTTTCTTTAAACAAAACAATGAGGAGATACTAGTTAATAAAATGAAATTAGACTTGACTATAGAAGTTAGCAGCATTGTGGGCAAAAGCATACCTGTTTATGAGAACACGGAGAGGGGACTCGGCCTTCCACTGCTCCTCTCAGAGAGATGCTAGGCACAGTGGAGGTTTTTGCAAGGTACAGACTACCTGGCTGCGGAAAAATGTGCTGCCTTTGTTTCTTTTTAATCCGCATATCCTGTATATCTCTGGCATTCTGAAGATTTGTAATTAAATCTATTAAAGAATAAGTTAGCAAAAAATAAACTTGCATGTAACATTTCAAAAGCACAACCTTTGTTTTATAAAGTCGTATATGAATTTGCTCTAATTTTCAGGGTTAATTTGGTCTAAATCTTGGGGGGTAAGCAAATTTCAACTTATAAACAATAAATCTATTATTTTTATTTTAAATTTGGGAAAAAACCAGTAGACTGTTAAATATATATTCCAGTAACAGTAGTCTTAGATTGTTCAATTTTTTTTTTTAAAAGTAAGAAAGGCCACAAGTAGTTACCTTTGAAAGAAACATTAGATTACTTTAAATCTAGTATTTGGACTTAGGAAAAATCTAAAAGCATTAAAAAAGGTTCTGAAATTATTAATCATCACAAAAGGGGTAAAATCCTCAAGGCGTTATTTAAATATGAGAAACATCTAACTGGAAGGCAAAAACGTATCAACACAAATTTTCACACAATACCTAAAGGTTCTTTTTCACACTTTGTAAATATTATAGTTGCTGCTTGACTGGAGTTATTTTTCTTAAGCTGATGAATTCCACCATCATTAATATTTGTTTCACTCTCACCAGGGCCATGTTCATCAATGTTTTCTGGGTTTTGTTTGTTTTCTTTCAAATTAGTATTCTTGCTAATACACTGTTCATCTCTGTGAAGACGTGATTTAGTTTTAAAAGGTGGGACAAAGACTTTCACTGGTTTGCCTGGAGTGTTCAAGTGTCTCCTTTTTTCATTTCTTGTGGCAGGAACTGTACAAAATGGCTGCCCTGAAACTGATAAATTGCTTGAAGATTTTTCCAAAGCCAGGTGTTCATAAAAACGAGATTTAGACAAAAATTCTTGATGAGGTACGGTGAAATTTGGATTCTGCATTTCTTGCCGTTCCTTAGTTGTGCTACAATGAGGAGAAAATATTTAAGTTTGATTATTTACCAATAAATGGACATATATGTAAATGTTTTGCATATACTTTATTCCCCCTCCCCCACCCCAACCTCAACTGCCCTAAGGCAATCCTACTCCAGCAACTGTTTTGCATTTCATCACGGTTGCCATGCAAGACAATACCACACTTTTCAAGTCTAACTATTTCTCACACACTGATGTCCAGCCTCTACTACTTACTTCACATAATCTGTCAAACATGGATCTTGTTTGTCTCCTCTAGTTCTATCACAGTACTCCTTACTTACCTCGTTTACCACAGAAGGTTCTATCTATTTGTCCTCTTCCCTCACCTATATTCTTGACACCTAATTTAATAAATAATTCAGTCTCCTCAGGAAACGTACTTTTTGAATTACTATTCTACCTCTCTTTTCTCTACCACTTGTTTATACCTTTATTTTTTAGTGCTCCTTTCATTTTACCAGAAAGCCATGTGCATCCCTGAAACACTTTTTTCTTAGTCTTACCTCCCCTTTGAGCTAATACTCTTTGTGACCTACCCTTCATGGCCAATCTTCCTGAATAGGTAATCTGAACTAGCTTTTTTCATTTCCTCAATTTCCACTCATTGAATTCTCATTTCTCCCATTGTTCTATAGAATTTTTTCTCAATAAAGTTGCTAAAGGCCTCCCAAGTGCCTATACACATAAGCTTTGTGTGTAAACTCATTCTACCTGGCCTCTGAAAACTGACTTCTTTCCTTTTTTTTTTTTTTTTTAAGATTTTTTATTTCTTTATTTGACAGAGAGAGATCACAAGCAGGCAGAGTGAGAGAAGGAAGCAGGCTTCCCGCTGAGCAGAGACCTGATGTGGGGCTTGATCCCAGGACCCTGGGATCATGACCTGAGCTGAAGGCAGAGGCTTTAACCCACTGAGCCACCCAGGTGCCCTGACTTCTTTCCTTTTTAAAGTTCTCTCCACTAATATCTATACCACGATTGTCCCTCTGTTTCTTCTTCTTCTTCTTCTTCTTTTTTTTTTTTTGCTGGTTTTTCCTATTTCTGACTCTTAAGAAAATTCCCATCTCTAAACTTGGATTTCTTCCCTAGATATTCTCCCTGAGAATATCTATCTAATGTGAGTCATTTCAAATGCTAGATATTCTCCCTGAGAATATCTAGGTAATGTGAGTCATTTCAAATGCTTAAATTATCATGTAACAAAAGTATTAATCTGTATCTTTATGCCCAACTTTGCCCCAGGTGTTATTCTTGCATTTTGAACTTCGTATAGCACCATATACCTCTGCCTTGATGTTCCACACTCATCTCAAACTCGACATTAATTACCTTCTGTAGCATACATGTTCTTCCTCATATTTGATATTTTGTTGAAAATCCCAAACTTCCTTTTAATCAAACCTGAATCCCTGGAACTCAAAGTTATCCTAGAACTCATTTATTCAGTCATCTAGTCATCAAATATTTTATTTTTATTTATTTTTAAAGTAGACTCTACATTCAGTGTGGAGCCCAAATGAGGCTTGGACTCATGACCCTGAGATTAAGATCTGAGCTAAGATCAAGAGTTAGATACTTAATGGACTGAGCCATCCAGAAGCTCCTAGCCATTAAATATTTAATGAGTTCCTACTATGTGTGCTAGACACTGTTTTGGCTGGAAGATATAATTGGAACAAAATAAAATCACAGGGTTTATACTCTGGTGGAGGGAAACAGACAAACAAATATCCATATTCAATGCTATAGAGAAAAATAAAGCATGGTAAGGAGGACAGGGAGTATCCAACAGAAGTAAATAAGTAATACTTTATACAGGTTGGTGAGGAAAACATTATTGGTGAGGTGACATCTGTACACTATAAATAAGATCTTTAGGAATTTATGCATGCTTACTTAAATGCACAAGACCATTTTCTCATTAGATGTATAAATTAAGGTAATATGCAGATAAATAAGCATTTACTTTAAATATTACAACCTGCTTTTGAAAATGAAAACAAAAAAATCACCTGGGTTTCTACATTCAAAACATGTATATTAGTAGCCTGTTGGAAAATATATCCCAGAAGTGCAGATCAATGAATGTTTTCAACAAGGCCACAAACAGTTATTTTTGAAAGGGTAACATTAAACATAATTTAAACCATAGCCCTGGGCTAAAAAATTTACCAGCTAGAAAAGGTTTCACAACTGCTTTCTACAATTTTAGATGCTTCTATGATACTCAAATACATTATCCCTAAATGGCATCTCTGTAACTACTTCTTGAAGAGCCACTTGGAAAGTGATGATTTAGCTCTTTGTCAATACTTCTGCTTTACTAAACACCCTTTCTTTCTTTCTTTCTTTCTTTCTTTCTTTCTTTCCTTTCCTCCTTCCCTCCCTCCCTGCCCCTCCCCTTTTTTCCTTTCTTTTCTCTCTTCCTCCCTCCATCCCTCCTTCCTCTCTTCCTTGCCTCCCCAGCTTCCCAAGTTATGTATTTGATTGCCAATATTTAATTATGTACCCTCCATGGAGAATTAACCCTAGTCTTCTGTTAGAGTGCACAAGAGGTAGTTGTCTAGCTTCATGGAGTGGAGGAGGGGATGTATTTTCAACCTGTACCCTTGTTCTGGCTCCTTCCTTCTTCATCATCAATTCTGAAGTTTCATGAATTCCTGTTTTTGAGGCTTCTCCAAGTGTAACACAGTTGGCTCTTTCCTCTCCCCATTATGATTCTGAATCTGTTTTCTCCCATATGCTTTGAAAAACAGCCACTGTGGTCTCCCTGTCTTGGGTGTGTGTAAGATACACCTTTTGGTACTCTGTATCTGAAAAATGTCTACCTCAAAACTTATTTGATATCTTGGTCAGTGATAGGATTCTAGGCTGGAAATCATTTTCTCTCAGAATTTTAAAGGCACTGATCTGTAGTATACATTATAGAATCCATAATCTTCTAGCCTCCGGGTTAACAGCAAAGAGAATTTATACCATTAAGACCCTTGCAACTTTGTTGAAAATGTGATTTTTTTGCCTACTAGAAAATTTAAGGTTTCCTTTTGCCCTTAGCGTTCTAAAATTTCATAAGGATGCGCCTTAATGTCAGTCATTTTTATTCACGTGCTGATTCAGAGGGCCCTTTTAATCAAAGAAACTCTTGTTCTTTAGTACGAATAAAGTATCTTAAATTATCCCTTTTCCCTCTTTCTCAAACTCCAAATTTTCAGACGTTAGGCCTATAGGACTGACTTTTCTAATTGTTTTTTCTTCTTTCATCTTTTCTTTTTATTCTCTAGTTTTGGAGGTTTCATAACTTTTATCTTCTATTACTTCTACTGAGTTAATTTGTCATCATAGTTTTATAAGAACTCTTTTTATAGCAAATTCTTATTTTAAGGATGCCATATGTTCTCTATCCTGAGAATATTAGTAAGTTTTTTGAAATTTTATTCACTTCTTTGCATGATCTATTTCCTCTAAGTTCTGTTCTTTTTTGTTTTTGTACTGTGGATATGATCTTTCAGAGAGGCTTTCTTCTAATAACTAGTGATCCTTGATTCTCTCTTCTTATTTAAGAGTGAAGTGTGTGCTGGTGGGGCTCTTCAACTGTTGGCATTACAGCCTGGTGCTCTGGCTATGGGGTTTCGTTGGAGTACCTACAACTGTCAGTATTTATAATCTTTTGTATTGAGCTAGTCATGTTCCCCAGAAAAAAATCTTCCAGTCTTCCACCTAGAGTCTCATTGCCAGTATTTGGGAGCCAAGCGTGGGAAGGACGCTGGGGAGTCTCACTACTCAATAAACAGATTTTTTACTTAATCTCAGTTTTCAGTACCTCCCAACTGTGCCTGCTGTGTCTCCACCCTCCCAACTCCGAATCCCTCCAATTCATCTTTTCTGGTATTCTGGCACAAAAGGGATAACTGGCTGCCTGCAGTAGGGGAGGGGATATAGACGTTTTTTAAACAGATTTTGAATTGATCTATTTTCTACCTCACCTTCAGAAGAACATGCTGCTGCCAATTTGAGTCTTTCTTGGGTTCTTTGGGGGAAACTGGGTAGCATCTTTGCTTGCTCCAGTGTGAGGTTTTAGCTTTCTATGGGCTTACTAAGTCTTTCATGCTTCTGAGCTCCAAAATTTGTGTTTTTTTCTCTCATAATTGTCCTTGTAGATTTGTAAGTTAAAAAAATCCTCTTAGTAATTTGGGTAGGGCTTTGAGAGGAAGGAGAGGCAAGAGATATTTTCAATACATTCCGTCTTTTTTGATATATTTGAAATTGATTTTATTTATTGATTTATTCTCTCTTAATCTCTCTTATCCATAAAGTTGGAATAAAATCTACTTCCCAAAGATGTTAAGAAACTGAAAAATGAGATAATAATAGCACTATAAAATACTACCAAATAGCACTATAAAGTACTACCAAAGTACACTTACTTAATCTTGTAGGTTATTTCAAAAAGGGAAGTGTTAACTTCTTTTTGCATATTAGTGGCATTATTATTTTTAGAAATATTTATTTTCAAAACTGTACCTTTCCTACACTATATTAGAATTAAAAAAACAAAACTAAGTATGTCTTACCGAAAGGGTCCACTGGTAATTGGCTCTAAAGAAATATGATGCATAAACAAGCTTCTGTCTTTTAGGATGCCTAGAAAAATATTTCACATTATGTATTAATGGAAATGTATTTTACATTATGTATTAATGAAAATCTAATGGGAGATTTTATTTTGTATGCCTGTTTTTATACAGTATTGTAAATATTTACATAAAATTTTGATATTATAAATGAAATATTGACTCAAAAATTGAAGACTATATACCAAATAACTCAGTGTAAATATATAAAGGAAGTCAGTATAAATTTAATCAGCTGGCATTAATCATAACTCAAACGTGTTTGCTAACTGCCATCAAATATCGAATTTAAAATTTAGTCTTATGATTGTAAGCTAAACTTTAGATATTATTCTCAGTATGTAATTTGTACTATTTTTTTTTTAAGATTTATTTATTTTAGAGAGCAATAGAGAAAGAGCATGAGAATTAGTAGGGGAGGGGCAGAGGAAGAGTGAGAGACAGAACCTCAAGCAGACTCCCCACTGAGCACAGGGCCTGACACAGGGCTTAACATCATGACCCTTGAGATCATTACGTAAGCAGAAACCACGAGTTGGACACTTAACCAACTGAGACACCCAGGTGCCCCGCAACTTGTACTTCTTAAACCTTCAACTAGTTCATTAGTAGGGGATTGGCTGAATAAACTAGAATACATTGATATAGCCAATAGATCAAGTGCTATGCAACCATAACCAAGAATGAGAAAGATCTCTACATAGTCATAAAAATTAATTACGGGATTTATTTTATGTGTTTCAGAATTAAGTCTCTATAGTCTAAATCATTTACTCCTCACTACCTGACTTCTTCCTTTCCAAACCCAGGAACCAAGTATATAGTGAGCAATAGTTACAGGTTTTATTTATTAAGTATTAAGTATTCTATGGTAATGAGATAGGAAGCCATGGAGAGTTTTAAGCAATCAAGGAGCATGATCTGACTTTTCTGTTACCAGGATGATGCTGGCTGCTGTGTTGAGAGCCTGGAGAAGGGGCAGAGGCAGAAACAGAGAGATGAGTTAGAAGGTATGACCATGGCTTGGATGAAGTTGGTATGGGTAGAGGTGAGAAGAAATGATCATATTCTTGTTATATTTCAAAGGAGAACCTGTATCACTTGATGGGCTGCATGTGGAGTATGAGGAAACAAAATAGTAAATGAGGACACTAAGGTTCTGATGTGTCAGTTGGCAGAATGACAGTGAGAAAGGAAAGAACAGGAAGAGTGGGTTTGGGAGAGAGATGGAATCAGAAGGTCAGCACTGTCTGTGGTGACTTGGAAATGCCTATTTGCAATATAAGTACAAAAGCATCAAGGGCAAAAAAATAAGTAAGTCTGGAGGTCCAGGACAGGTTAAGCCTGCAGATACAATTTTGGTAGTCACTGAAGCTTAGGCAGAGAAATGCTCTGAGGACAGGGCCCTGGGGCACTCCTATGTTTAGAGAAAGGAACAAATAAGAAAAAGCCAGCAAAGACAATGGAGAAGTGGCTATGCAGGAGGAGAACCAAGAGGATGTGGTAGTCTCAGAAGAGTGACCAACTGTCTAATGTGGATGAGATGGACCCAAATGACATAGAAATGGCTGCTGGATTTGCCAACATGGAGATCACCATATGACTTAAGAAAGAGTGATTTTGGTGGAATGGTGAAGATCAGTCAAAAACTTGACTAGATTACAGAAGCTAAGCTTTAAATTATCGTACTAAATTTTTGTACTATATTATTTTTGTACTAAATTATTATACTAAATTTTATCTTACTAAATTTTTACAGTTTTTTAAATTTAAAAAGTCATTATTTTATAATTACTTCATGCTTCCCAATTATAGAGAACCTCCACATCATACCAGGTGTTATGAAGGAAGAGCTCACATAACAAAGCAAGATGTTAACTTTAGCAAACCACACTGTAAAGTCTTATCCAATTATCTATATACCCAAACAAGCTTAGAAAAAGAACTTAAAAATACTGTGTGTAGTACCTACAAAGAGGGAAAAGATATGAATGCAAAGCAAATTTTACCATCTGGAGTGCTTTTCGAAGCTTTTAAGGATTTTTCTTGATTTTTTATTATCCTGTCGAATTCATTTAACAGGTTTCTTTTAATTGGGGGTTCTCCTAAAAAGAAATTTCCATACATGTTTTTAAAAGAACTCTTAAAATTTATTAGGCAAAAAAAATACATAATAAAAATTTAAATAGCAACCATTCTATTTTGAAAGACACAATTCATTTTTCAATATCATTTTTTTGGAACGGTTTTAAACACCACTATCTAATAGGGTCTAGGGATAAAATGTTACCAGTTACTAAAGATACACTACTTTTTAATAAAATATACTGGTACTGAATGTAACTGTAGGTTTACTGGAAATATGGACAAACAAAATTTCTTCAAATAAACTCTTTCTGCATTAAACTTGAGAAGAAATTTATTGTGTAGGTCCTTGAATTAGAATGAGTAGAAGAAAAGACTTTGTAAAATTACCAAAATTACAAGAATATATAATTAAAAGTATTACTTATTTAAAAATTCTACAAAGGCTGAGAATAAAATTAAATCATAATTCAAGTTATGCATATTCATGTCATACTGAGATAATACGTGATAATAGGTACTTTGCTTTTTGATGCTTTATTAAAGGGAATAAATTTATAAATTTAATAAGAAGTAAAATTATCCATATAAGCTTTTATCAAGTGTTAGATTATGAAGTGATTTAATTGTTTAACAAGGGCCGGTGCTATTCAAGAAGCCAGGAGGTGGTTAACCTACATATTTATATATAATAGAGGTGAGGGAAATTAAACAGTGATGCTATTGAGAACATTTATTAGAAGTCTGAGTTTTTTTTTCCCCCCCTAAGCAGGCCAACCCATTTGTGAATATGCATGAACAAATTGGGTTCTTATAAATGAAGCCATTATTTTCCATAAAAGAATTATGAATTTCTTAAAGCATCTGTACTTCAGAATTTTTACTGGAGCGCAGCAATAGTTTAAAGTAAGTATCATAAACTTACTACTATTCCCATAACATAATGTGACCTGGATAACACTTAAGCAAATCTGTACCCAGCAAGGTTACTGAAGGCACCAAGTGAAAGAGTGAACTGATTGGCTTCCTTGTTTTTCCCTGTAATCTGAAGAGACTGGACAAGACCTGTGATAACTCAAGTCTATGAGTTTATAGTTTTTTAAAAGGAGCTAGTTATTTAAGATCATTCACTTAAAAGCAGGAAAGTTAGTTATGGCATTTACTTTAATTGTATTTGATCAACAGATTCAATTATTTAAGATTATTCCTAGTCAGAAATACTAAGAGGAAAAAAAAAACACACCTCCAATTAACCTAATTGAACTAAGTTGTTACATATACATTTAAAAAGAGAAGTTAGACTATAGTCCAAATAGCATTAAGACCAGAATGCTATCTGCTAAAAATAACTGATTTTAGAATACTTCCTAGATTAAAAAAAAAAAAAGGAAGCAAACCAGCACCATAGCTGAAACCTACTTTTAAAATTTGTTAAGAGCCAGAGTTGTGGAACCTCTGGGTGCTCTCTCTATATACACATTCATACTTACTTGAAAACAGCAGGTTGTATTATATAGGCTGTTATAAGGATAGAAGTTTCAGATTTTCTAGGAAACAAATTTTTACAGTAATTTCTCAATAATAACTATACGAATAATCTCTAAAAATACATTAAAGAACATAAAACATGTTTCTTAGTACAGACTCAGATCAAGAGTGAAATCCCATTCCCCTAAACTATACATAAAAGTCTATAAAAATATAGGTTATAATACCTGAACTGCTTTAAGCTAATATTCCATGATTTTTAAAGACTTAATTTTAAGTGACTGGCAACCTGAAAGGAAAAATAGACACTTACCAACTGAGACAAGTGCATCTCCTCTTCTTTTTCCAATTCTTGAATTTAACAAAACCATTTCCTCAGTGCTTTGGCATGTAAAAAGAGAGTGTTTGGCATGACTTAGCAGTTCAGAATCTGTCAGCTCACCATCTTCCATAAAAGCTCTGGCAATCTCTACTGTTTCTGTTTCCAAATAGTTTTCCGGATCCCTGGAGTAAGTAGAACAAATTTCTATATTTGTTTTCACTGGAAGATTAGGGAAAGTTTCAGTTGTCTCAATTTCTGTCTTTGTATTTTTAGGTAAAGCTTGTTCTTTTCCCAAAAGATGAATGTTCTCAACAAGAGATACTTTGCTTCCCAATAGCAACTGCTGTTTGTCTTGCTTCAACTGAGATTGACATGGAGAAACTTGAATGAAAGAGCGATGATTTTCTGAAGAACCCCTCTCAATGTTACAGTGACTTGATAATTTAAATTCTTTATTGTAGGCCATTTCCAATTTGGAGTTGCCACATTGTTCTGGGGTTCTCTTATCAATACAAGAGGGAGGAGGTATTTTTGATAGATCTTGTCTAGATGTAGATGAATGCTGAAGACCACATTCAGTTCTGATCAGATCGAATTCTTCTAACATTCCCTTAACTTTGCATAAAGCACTTTCAGAAACTGGAACTTGTTTCCCACTTGCCGTGCTAAATCCGGAGAAAGTAGATGACAGTAAATTTTGGGAGGTTTGTAGCATAGCATTTTCTTCATTTGTGAACTTGTCTGAATGTTCACTATTTTTAAATGATACTTTGGGAAAGAGTTGCTTGGCACTATCTTCTATCTTAGAAAACACCTGCCTTGCCTTTTGTAATGCAGCATCTGATACTTGTACAGATTTTCCACTTGCTGTACTAAAAATCCCGCAAGCATTCGTACAAGAGACTGACTTTGGAAGCTTTCCTGTATTAAGTTTACATGTATCAGAAGTTTTTGAATTATTCTGACAAGTTGGTATTTCAGAAACTTTCTCCAATCCAGATATACTTTGGTTAAGTTGTAAAGTGTGTTCACTTTGAATGCCAGCAAAAACCTTACGTGAAGACGAACTATGTTCTGCATCATCCAGAGAGTCAGGAAAAATAATATCCTCCGAATCGTCCAGTGTGTTAGGATAACCTGCCACAATTCTCATGTGGCAAGTGTCTGATTTACTCTTGGGGTTTTGCTTAATTATCATACTGCAGTTGTCTGTAAATCCCTCTGTCGCTTTTGTCTGGTGTGCAACAAAGACTCTTTTACTACTTGCTGTACTGTTTGCAGGTACAGCATTATTTGAATCTGAATTCAATTTCTGAATTGAATTAAAATTATTTGAGTCAGATATGGCCACTATAATGGCTGTATTTTCATTTTTGCACAAGGAGTTAGTCACAAGTTTCTGAACACAAATATCTTCATTTATAATTTGTGGGTCTGTGTCTGCTTCTCTTACAGTGGATGTTATTTCAGAAAAAATAGTGTTTTCTCTAACATTCTTCACTACTGGTTGAGTACCAGAATTATCAACTTTATTTTTTGAAAGATATTCTGATTTTTTATATACCTCACTGGAATGACAAAAATCCAAATGGTATGAATAACTGTTAGACACGGTACTATTACTTAAATAGGTCAAGCCTTGTTTTTCAGAGGGAGGATTTTTGTCATTTTCAGATATGGTACTACTTGAACTATTTCCACATGAAGGATTTTCTACATAATCATCAGGATATTCTTTTAAACAGATAATCGTGGCAGTATTTATTTTTTCTGGTTTATCATACAATTCTCCTTCTCTAAGCCGTTTTTTTGCTTCAAATAGTGAAGTCTCACTCACAGAAATTTTTCTACCATGTCCCGTGTAAAATGCTAAAGGTGAATTTTCCATAGCTGAATAAGTGAATTGATTTGTATAAATCGTATGCTTTTTTGCTGTTTCTTTTTCTGTATTTTCATGTACTTTAACTTTCAGAGAGGCTTGATCTGATATTTTAAGATTTTCAGTTTGTTTGTATAAATTACCACTTAAGAGCCTGGGTGCCACCACAATCTCACTAGAAACAAGTTTTTTTTCCTTTAGAGAATTCTGCATTTCTTCATACTTTGGTGCAGTTAATTCAATGGTCTCACATGCTAATTCAAGCCCATCTTCACATTTCTCTGTGTCCTTGGACATCTTTGCCCCTTGATGGCTAAAATTAGTGATTCCACTATCACCTTGCTCTTTTTCATCAAAAAGATTTTTCACTTTGTCCAAAGATTCCTTTGCAATTTCTATTTTTTTCCCACTAGCTGTATGAAAACCCAACATGGTAGGTTCTTTGATCTTTTTGATTTCACTTTCTGGTCTTTGCTGGAGGGTCAGTAATTTATTTTCAGTACCAATTAGGTCACTTTCTTTCATTATTTTGTTTTTTCTTTCACTGTTTTCTGTTTTCTCATAACTTGAGATGTCTATTTTGTTGATATCTACGCCAGAAAGTAATTCAGAATTCAAGGAATCTGAAAAGTTATTCAATTCTTCTTCTGTCCATTTTTGATCAAAGAGATTTATAACTTTATTTAATGACTCTTTAGAGACCCTTATATTTTTCCTGCTTGCTGTTTGAAAGGATAAATCAAAAATGTCATAATCTTTTATGTTTTGTCGGATTGTATTAGCTGTTAACTGTTGCTTATTTGACGTATTAACACGAAATGTTTCTTCAGCTTTTGCAACTTCCAAACAGGTTAAATCTGACAAACCTTCTTTAATTTGAGTGTTTCCCTCCTTCATAAGCTGGCTAGATAATTTTTGATCGACGTTGTGCTGATCAATACATGGCAAGCTGTTTTCTTCTTCATGAATATAAACTATATCATTTTTATTTGAATCACTGCCAACAGATTCTAAGTTATGAGTATTTCCACTGGCATCAGTACGCTGGTAATCTTCATTTTCTGTATTTCCCTTGTAACCTTCAGTATTTTCTTCAACAAAAATGCCAGCAGTCATTTCAGTATTATTTTGTAGTATTAGTTGGCTTTTATTATTTTTCTCATTAAAATTTTTATCATTGTTACAATCTTCTATCTGAATCATTGAAACAGCAGAATCATTACATTTACCTGAGGAGAAACTTCTTGTATCTACTTCTACAGAAGGTTCCTCAATGATATTCTCAAGGTCCCTGAACAGCTGCTTAGCTTTTTGCAGTGCTTCACTACCAACATTCAGTTTTGTGCCACGAGCAGAATAAAAGCCTCTAAACTTCACTTCATTTTTATCTGCTGAACAGCCACAAGCACTTCTGTTACAGTTGCTTCTCGACAAGCAAGCAAACCTCTGGTTACCTCCAAGTACACCTTCAAATTTCTTACTGCTGTCTACCTGAATGATAGATGGGGCATTAACTGTGAGATGAAGATCAGTATTTCTGCATTCTTCAGAAGTTCTATTCAAGATAGTCAGCTGGTTTTCAGGCATTTCAAATGGATTTTTCTCTATTATGTGGCTTGGTTTTCTAAACTGTGTAAATTCAAACTGACTTCCAGATTCTTCCAAAATAGTAGAAAGTTCTGTAATTTCTGCTTTTTGGCTAGGTGTTAAGTTATGATTTGAATTAAAATCTTGCTTTAAAGATGAAGTTGGAGGGGCTATGTGACCACTTACACTATCAGAAACATAAGCGCTACTCTGCACAAACACCGACACACTATTAATTGACTGTGGATCAAGTGCGAGAGGTTTGCTTAGTTTCTTTTGACTTTCTAATGATGAGGTATTAACAATTTCAATACATGCTAAGTTAGTAGGATAATGTTCTTCAATATCTTTGAAGAGCATTTTACTTTTCTTAATGTTGTGTTCAGAGAGTTTTATCTCTTTATTAGAAGCTGTTCTGAAGCCATTTCCAAAACTGTGATTTGAAACTGGATCTGATTGTCTTGCCCAATTATTCATGTAGTCATTATTTCCATTTGATTTCCTAACTACCTCCAAGGTGATGTCTGATTTTGAATCTTGATCTAGAGTCATTTTTAGTTGCTGCTTTATGCTATTTCCGTTCTTTTCTGTAAGATCATCTATGTTTGATGAATCAAAATCCTTCATAATTGACACTTTGGCTGCTTGTTTGTCATCCATGTCTGTATATACCATCATGGTAGAGTTCTTGAGAACAGGTTCTCTTACACAATAGACGTCTGCATCATGAAGTTCCTTAATATTTCCTAAAACAGGAATATTACTTTCATTAGTTATCTCTAAGATGAAATTATTCCCATCATCTGGAAAAAGTTCTTCTGAGTTTGGATTGACAGCTATTTTTGAAATTAAAGTAGTTTCTTTTTGGTCTTTTTGGATTGTGGTGAGATTTGCATTTTGGTTGAATTGTACCTTCATAGAAGGTGATGCTACTATTACATATTTTTCAGTCGACAACACCTCAGTATTTTTAGAATTTGCATTTAAAACATGCATTTCTTGATTCTTTTCCATGGGAATATTTTTGATTAATTCAAAACCACCCTCATGATTCTTACATTTTAGTTTCTCTGACATTTTATATGATTCTTTTCCTCTACAAGTCATGACTGGGTTTGATGGAGGATCTCTGGAGCTAGGAGTTAGACTAGTATTATCATGGTCAGATGAAAAGCTTTCTGGAGATTGAAAGTGAATACCACAACCTTCTACTTCTGAATGTGGCACAGGAGGGTAACTTACGGCAGGCAAGACCTTTTCTTTTATATCTAAAACTCTCTGACTTTTTGCATCATCTTCACAATGTTTTTCCTGCAAGGATGATAGACAATCAGTTTCTGTGGTTATAAATGACTGCAGCTTTTCCTTATTAATTTTTGCTTCTTTATAATCAAGATCCCGAGGTACTGTTTTATTATTAACAGAACTGGTTCCATTATTGGAAACTTTTCTCAGAATTGTCCCAAAAGAGCTGGTTAAAGACAAGGCTGGTTCTTCAGAATCATTCTGTGGACAGTTTTTTTTGACAGAAGAAGAATGTAATAAACCTAAGCATGAAGACACAAAGTGACAAAATTAAATTGAAGTGCCATTAATTACATTCATTAAGTATTTTCCACCAAGTAAAAAAAGTAGTATGTAAAACAAGAATTACATGAAAAGTAAGAAGTGAATGTCAGGCTTAAAACAAAGAATTCTAAATATACTATATTTCAAGTTATTACATTTTCCAACTAAAGATAAATAGGACTTAATATTTTTTTTCTAACATTTATCAATTCAATTAAAATTAGTATGTAGTTCAAGAAAGCAGCTAGCTACCATAAGTAAGATTCAAAAGTGTTTCACTGGAAAATAAAATTGGGAAAAATTCATTGTTAATATTGGCATAACAGCAGGTAAAAAACAAAGGAACTAGAAAAGTAATCACTTCCTTTAGATAATTTGGTCTTTGATATTGAAAAAAATCAACTTTTATTTTTTAAAAACTTTGAGAGCAAGAGCTAGAGAGAGAGAGAGAATGCATGTGCACGCATGAGTGGGGGGAGGGGCAGTGGGAGAGGTAGAAGCAGACTCCCGCTGAGTGGGGAACCTGACACAGGGCTTGATCCCAGGACCTAAATCATGACCTGAGCTGAAGTCGGATGCTTAACCAACTGAGCCATCCAGGTATGCCCCCCCCCACCAAAATCAATCTTTAAAAACAGGTTTTACAGATGAAATGCCTGTAGTATGACCTAATCTCAATTATAAAGGCAAATGAGTTAAAGTGCTCTAATTTTTTCAATTCTCTGAATTCCCTATTAGCAAATCAAAATTATTAATCTCATTTTATTTAATCAGTGACCACCACTACATATTAGCTCTTTCATTGATTTTAATTCTGACATACACAGTGTCAGACATTTTTCTCTGGAAATTAACCCAACTCTCAAACAGTTCCTCTGTAGTCCAGTTCCACCAAACCTAATATTCACAGAGATATTCCACCCACTAAAATTTTTCTCAAAGGAAGATGAAATCATCTTATTAACATACAATTTAGCTATTGATAAAGGAATCGTTGCTCAAATAAAAACTAAGTTTCATTGTGCACACTCTGACACCCAGAGATATAATAATAACTCTAAATAATCTCTAAATATTTAAGAAAAGTATGTAACAAAAATAACAAAAATCACTTTTATTTTAGAACCAGCTTACATTAAACTTAGCTAGCAATTAGCTTTTTTCCTATCTTTTTTACCTTAGAGAATATAAAGTAAACAACACAAAATATTTACAGAATTGTCTACTTTGTATACAAGAAAATTAAAGCAGAAGTAGTCAAATTCTTGATTTTTATGTATCACATGCTCTGTCTCAAGAGTGATGATTGTATATATACTATGCAAAGTGATTCAGCAAGTACGAATAAAATGATTTTGAACATTGGTAATCAAAGGCCTAAACAATGCCTATAGACACTGCCTCACATTGAACAGAAGATAGATTTTAAAAAATCAAAGAACTACAGAAGGAAAACCAAAAAAGAAACTAAAGAAGGAAAGCAGGCAGTATATTTTTTAGAAAGATATAAGAGAGAGACACATACTCAAATAAGATAACTTGTCACCATCCATAAAACTACTTGCACCATTCTCTCTCACTCACACAGATATACACACCCAAAGGTACCTGAATCAGCATTTATAAATGTCAGTGGTCCTTCAAAAGCATTTGCTTCAGATTGGTCTGAATGGTTAGTTAGTCCCAATTCCTGGTCTTTCTGTGTTTTCAGTCCTTGATAAGATGTTTCATCATTTATAACATAAATAAACTTCTTTGTTTTCTTTTTCAAAGTGGATATTAAACCTGAAGTCTTCAAAGCTCCAGAAGTACGTCTGATAGTGGCTGGCCAGCTTCCATTATCAATTGAACCTAAAGAATCCTCTTTCTGTGAGCAAATAGTATATTTTTCCAGTGCACTTTCAGGGGTGTCAATTTCCTCTTTAGAGTTTAGATCAGTCATATGATTTGAGAACACTGCAATGGACATCTCTTCAGGTGATTCTCTTATTCTGAATATAGACTTTCTGATACCATGAAGTGGAGAATGTATTACAGTAGTTTCAGATATTGTTTGCTTTCCTGAAAGAACAGAATCTTCATGAGATCCAAGACACTGCTCTTCATCTATCTTATTTACCACTGTTTCCTTATTTAATGTCGTCTCTGAATACTTTGGTACACTTGAAATCTGTGGCAAAGAATTTCCCAAAGTTATAAAGTTGGTGCTTTCTTTCTCTGTAATTGTGAAGTCTCTTTCTGAATTACTTTGGTCACAAGAAGAACTATGCAGTAGAGGTGTTTTCTCCATCTGGGTTCCACTCAGACCTGAGAGAGTTAGGTGGGACCATTCAGAAGCTGAAGATGGTACAAATTCCTTGGAGATTTTCTCATTTCCACTCCCAAAGGGCTTCGGATTTGTTACGCTCCAATCTAATGGATCACTGTCATTTGGTTCCATCTCAGATAAAAATGAATGTTTATTTTCTTTCATTTGCTTTTTAGTTTCTTCACATTCATTGGTCTTTGTTTCATTGAAAATATTTTTCCTAGTCTTGCTAGTTTTTATTTTTGGTAGATTTCTCGTTTTATATTTAGGAACACATAATGAAAAACTATCTCCTTCAGAAACATCTGCAACTGTTTCATGTACTTCATCTTCTAGGACATTTGGTGTTGACTTCCCAAAATGGTCTTTGCAGCTATTTACTTTACCAAATGAATTCCCTAACATTTTCCCCAAACCTGTTTAAATTTAAAACAGAAGTATATTAATAACATTTCAAAATATAGTCATATGATTTATACTATTCTTGCAACCTTTCTCATAGAAATAGTATACACTAAATAACACAAAAAGTTGTATTTAAAGGGTTTTCCTGAGGGCTAGCTTTTTTGGGGGTGGGGACAGGAAGGGAGTGCCACCCTTCTGCTGTTCTTCTGGTAAGGACTGATTCCAATGTCCCCAAAGCCTTTTATTCATACTCCAGGTCCTAATAACCTTTCTTTATCAGCTCTGTACACTTAAAACTCACTTAATCTTACTATATATATGCAATTTAACATTCTAGGTTTTATCAAACCAGATGTTCCAAATTAATTTTGTGGCCTAGGGCACCTGGATGGTAAAGCTGGTTAAGCATTCAGCTCTTGGTTTGTGGCCCTACAATAACTGAGAGTAAAATATGATTTTATACCCCACATACACATATACACGGTTATCCAATCCTACATATTTACACAAACACATATACTAAGAAAAATGCAATATTCCTTTTTTTTAAAGATTTTATTTATTTGACATAGAGAGGGAGAGCATAAGCAAGTGTGATAGAGAGAGCACAAACTGGGGGAGGGGCAGAGGGAGAGGGAGAGGGAGAAGCAGGCTCTCCACTGAGCAGGGAGCCCAATGTGGGGCTCCATCCCAAGACCCTGGGATCATGACCTCAGCTGAAGGTAGATGCTTAACCAGCTGAGCCACCCAGGTGACCCCAAGAATGCAATATTCCAATAATCTGATTAGGTAACTTTTGGTACCCCGGATACTCTAATTACCTTGTAATTAGAAATAAAACCTTCGTATTTGTTGATTATTAGTTTTATTCTTCTCTCTGTAAGGTCTGAGTTACGGGTTTTGTTTTTGTGTCATAATAGCATCTTTTTTCTTTTCTTTTTTTTTTAAAGATTTATTTATTTGAGATAAAGAGTGCACACAAACTGGGGTAGGGGCAGGGAAAAAGGAAGAGCAGCAGATTCCTGGCTGAGCCCACCACAGGACTGGATCCCAGGACCCTGAGATCATGACCTGAGCCGAAACAAAGCATCGGGTGCTTAACTGACCAAGCCACCCAGATGCCTCTATAATAGCATCTTGAATGGTATTATCTTACCATGATTAAACATTTTCATTTAAATCAAGTTAGTTTCAGGGCACCTTGGGTGACTCAGCTGAGGGTCTGATTTCATCTCATGTCATGATCTCGGGGTCCTGGGATCCAGCCCTGCTTTGGGCTTTCTGCTCAGCTGGGAGTCGGCTTGCTCCGCTCCCTCTGCCCCTCCCCCTGCTCGTGCTCTCTCGCTCCCTCCCTCTCAAATAAATAAATATTTTAAAAAATAAATCAAGTTACCTTCTATGCACGGTATGTTCAGTAACCAAGAATGAAAGGAAAAACAAACAATGTATTTTCTCTTTAAGAAAGGAAGAGTAATACTTCAGTGATGTCAGTTAAAAATAGCAGTTCAATTAAACAGAAGAACTTACCTTGACTTTTAGCTTCTCTTTGATTTTTGTTTTCTTTGTCTGGCCCAGAAGGGATACACCTATCATTTTTCTTCAGACTTTCATCATGTTTAGGAAAACAGCTTTTAAAAATCTGCAAAAGTTATATTTTAAAGTCATTAGTATAAAAACTTTCAATATGCATTTATATTCAACCTCAGAGACAGAATTACTTCATATGAAGTCAAGAAAATCATATAAAGGATCAGGCTTAGAGACTTTCTAAAGGCTTAGATAAATCATAAATTAAGGAATGAAAAAATGCAAGATAAGTAATTTTTCAAGAATTCTAAAATTGTAAGCAACTGCAACAGCATAATCAAGTTGTTATATTTACTTACAGCAGTAGTGTCATTAGGAAATACAGCTGCAGATGCTTCCTCATCCCTGACTATAAAAAAAAAAATTCAATTTATCTATAATGTATTATACACCATACCCTAAAGTTAATGTGAAAACTTCAGTATTTTTTGGTCAGACAAGACACACTACTAAAGTAAATGGTGCATTTGAAACAAAACAAATGGTATGGTATGGTAATTAGAAAGGTCAATCAACATAAGCTACATTCAATTCCTTAGTATCACTCATAAGATGCTTCTAAGAAACTGGTTTGATGACCCTGACTTTAGGTGCTCCTATCCATGAAGACTTAGGGAATCAGATAGAGTTATGGGATCATTACTTAAAAGACAAAGCTTATAGACTTAAGCATTTATTTAGATAATATTGCTGTCTAAAAGTATACTTTATGTTAAATACTTCGTACTTTTTAACATGCTTTTACCTCTGTTATCTCATCTAAGCAACAACAAAAACCAGTTAAATTCCCAGCTAAAGAGAAATCAAAATTGAATGTATTTTTGTTAGAATAATAATTTAAAAAATCCTCGCTTGCCCATAAATGGATTTCTATAGAATACTCCTAGAACACCACTTTATGTACTTGTGATTTGTTCCAATCTACACTAAGTAGAATTATTCTGAACTACTAAAACAATTCTCAAAGACAGTATTATCTAATTACTACTTATCTTTTCATATATTCTTTTTGTCAGAAGGCTTAGAGATGACACTATACCAACATCATCTACTGTCTTACGTAATACTCAATCGCTAGTATTACCTATTAGCACAGTAGAACTAAGGGTTGGTGGTGTGGCTAAAGAACTTGACCAAGACATATCAGGATCCACCTCAGCTCCTAGACTTTCAGAAATACGTTTTGGTGTCTGACCCTGGAAATAAAGAAAATATTTATTTCACAGAAATGCACTCATGATTGAGTATTTTTTTCATTTATCATTTACTGAATGCCTACGTGAGACCGTAGGTACATATTTGTGAATCTCAGGGCAAATGTAGGACTCTGTTGTCAAATTCTCAATTATTACAGAATAAAAAACCAGGCAGAATATTTACCTTCATAAGCTTCGGTGTATGAAATAAGCTTCCACATACCACTGGGGGTAAAATGAGGGGAAAATTACTAAATTTTATATTTATTAAAATTTAAGAGTCTTCTAGAAATAAAAAGCCTTGTTTTTAATCATACCTGACTTCTCTCTTTGTGGTGTTACATGTGTACATCGTAGAAAAGGACTAAAATGAAAAAAAAAAATCACACAAACCCTTCAGGTTATCCAAAGATAACAGAAATGGCAAGAAGAAACAAAACATTAATCTTATTGAAAAAAAGGATTCTCAGTCACAATTATTAGACTTACACTACTTTCTAATATTTCGTTACTTTTTAAAAAGCAAACATCTCATGGTGTTTGCTTTATAAGTAACAAAGTAATTACTTTGTAAGTAACTACTAAATTATACTTAAAATGTCCACTTTGTAAGTAACTACCAAATTAACCAAATGTTCACTAAAAGTAATGTATAAAATTTCACAAATTTCAGCTCCTAGGAACTGTATGTTTTGAATTTAAAAATTATGTAACATGAATCTATAAAAGCATCATATTCTCTTAAACAATTCCAAGTGCACAAATAATTTATATTAAGCTGCTATTTCAAGGGCATTGCTTTTCATCATTATTTTTCTAACTAAAAAAGTCATAGAATAGATACAAAAACCAATGAATTCAACATTATAAGGAAAACAAAGTAAATGTCTCTAATGTAAAAATTATCGTATAAAGGATTCAACCTAGAAGATTATTTAAAAATAGAAAATCCTCTTTCAGGCTCTCAGTCAAAATATTAGCATGAAAATTAGATGCATTTCTATAAAACAAATAGCATATGTAGGAAAATGTTGCATTTAAATATTTTAATATAACACAACATACCTTTCACTAAGACAAGAATTTAGGGGTGGGCTGGTAACATCATTTGTTTGATCCATTTTAGACTTCATTGTGCAACAACTTTTATGTTTACTATTGGTTATATCCTTTCCTGAAACAGTACAATAATTCAGTGAGGATGTATATGCATTGGATTATGAATTTTCATTCTCTGAAAATATTTATTTTTATAAAGATTTTATTATTTCAGAGAAAGAGAGCGAGAGCACAAGCAGGGGGAGTGGCAGAGGGAGAGGGAGAAGGAGAAACAGACTCCCTGCTGAGCACAGAGCTTAATATGGGCCTTATTCCCTCTCAGGACCCTAGAGATCATGACCTGAGCCAAAGTCAGACGCTTAACTGAGCCACGCAGAAGCCCCATCCCTACAAGTATTTAAAAACAAAAAGTCTCATCTATACTGGGAGGGAGAAATGTATGTAAAGTTTAGCCTGAAATGGTTTCTCAGTTTGTTGATTCCTCCCAAAAGGGGATGTCTCAAAATTTGTCTGTCCCCATTCAACAAATATATAATATACATAAGACACTTTGGGAAATCCAATTCAAGACAGCTTTAACTTCAAAGAGTTTATAATAGAGCAGGAGGAATTTTTTGAAATTTTTTGAAATTCCACACAAGAACAGAACATTATATGTTCTAATGATTAAGTCACATGCACTATGGTATCATGGAGGCAAAGAATAATGCAAAAGACATTTACCAAAACACCAAGGAATCAAATTTGATCTGCTGAAAACCTTTCAAGATCGTGTTCTCAAGATTGGGCTTAAACTCTCCAAAACAAAACAACCCCAAAACTCCCAAGTAACAAGGACTTTCATGATCTGGCTTCTTAACTTCTCTGACAAGGACTTTCATGATCTGACTTCTTAATTTCTAGGACATTCTTTCACATTCTACTTTTCAGCCATACCCAACCACTTGCATATCCTGTAAGAACGCACTCTTTTACTCTAGGCCTTTGTACAAACGGTTTCTCTTTCTTTATTTCTCTTGATCTCAAATATCCTCTTTCAGGCTTCCATTTTGAAACTCCCTCCTCTGGAAAAATTTAGTGGTCCCTAACATGAGATTAAGTGATTGTTGCTACCACATGTTCCTGCAGAGTTTATCATACACCATTCCTACTTCCCCTACTAGAATCTGAGCTCCTTGAGGTAGAGAGCTTGTCTTTAGCAACTACAATCAATGTCTGATATTATAGTCACACCACAATTCCTGGCTGAATGAATTAGCAATGATTAGGAAATACTTCTGTTGTTGAACACATCTACTTTCTAAGCAATAATGCTCAGACAGGGTTTCTAAAGCTATATGTAGCTCTATCAAATCCCATTTATAGTTTTTCAAAATTCCTATTTTGTTTCACAAATATGGCATTCAGTTACTTATTACTCTTGTAAAAATTGATTTAAAACAATAGGTTCTTTAACTGATCCTATAATTTCCAACTGAGCAAAGTTTTGGGAAAAATAAGTCATATCAATGTTAATGAGGCAAAGACCAAACTGAGAACTCTTTGCAGTAGCACAAACAAAACACTGCTTTATATTTTCATTTCTCAAGTAACAGGAAATAGTTATAATCACTAACAAGCCAAATAAACATGTGAGTTAAAAACCCCACCTGCACAAAATACCCAACCTCTTTCTCTAATAAGAGTTTTAGTGAAAGATACTAAAAATTACCTAAATGTATTTTTTTAAAAATTTCACCTTTTCCCTGTTCACTTTAACAAAGATCTTAATCAGGAAAAAAAAACAAAAACAAACAAAAAAAAAACCAAAACCAAAACCCCGCAGTTAAATAAACCAAACAATGAGCTACTACTACACACACTTATAATAGGACGGCTCAAGTCCAAAATAAAGATCAGGTCTTGGAACAAGAAAAACTCTCATTCACTATTGATGGAAAAGCAAAATGATGCAGCCACTATGGAATTCAGTTTGCAGTTTCTTACAAAACTAAACGTATTCATACCCTAAAAGCCAGCAATCATATTCTTTGGTATTTTCCTAAATGAGTTGAAAATTTAGATCTACACAAATTAAAAACTGCACATGATACAGAAGCTTTATTCATAACTGCCAAAACCTGGAAGCAACCAAGATGTTCCTCAGTAGTTGAACAGATAAACAAAGTGGTATATGCATATACAGCATTATTCAGTGATGAAAAGAGCTATGGAGTGCCTGGGTGGCTCAGTCAGTTAAGATGTCTGACTGATTTTGACTCAGGTCATGATCTCTGGTGTCCTGGGTGGGGTCAAGCCCTGCTTCCAGCTTCACACTCAGTAGGGAGTCTGCTTTTCCCTCTCCCTCTGCCTCTCCCCAAACTTGTGCTCTCTCTCTCAAATAAATAAATAAAATCTTTAAAATCAGACAAACAAACAAAAAAATTAGGTATCAAACCATGAAATGATGTAGAGGAAACTTACATTGCTAAGTGAAAAAAGCTAGTCTGAAAAGGCCGTATACTGTCTGATTCCAGCTATATGACATTTTGAAAAAGACCACAGACAATAAAAAGATCAGTGGTTCCCAGGGTTGGGTGAGGGGTGCTATGAAACACAAGGGATTTTCAGGGCAGTGAAACGATTCTGTAGGATACTGTAATGGTGTATACATGACATTATATAATTGTCAAAATCCATAGACTGATACAGAGAATGAACTCTAATATAAACAAACAACTTCAGTTAATAATAAAGTATCAGTATTGGCTTAGCAATGAAAAACCCAAATGTAAAAAAATGAACCAGGCAAAAATAAGTTCATACCCAAATAAACATTTCCCAAGTAACCTGAGAATCTCATAAATAGGCTGAATAATGGTGAGATAAACTTGATGATTTTATGCAAAAGTAAGGATGTTGAGAAGCAGAAACAGCACATTTCCTCATGGAACTTTAGGGATAGTTCTTTTTAAAAGTAGATGTTAGAACTAAACAAGGATGTTAAAAAAACAGCTTAAGCCTTACATTTTAATTCTGAATATAAACTAAACAAAAACAAAAGGTACCAGGAAACTACAGTCAGAATTATTTATGCACTAGAACCTTAAAAATTTTAATATTTTTGCAGCAAGCCCAGAGTAGCCTTATTAACTCATTCCTATCCTTCCCTAATTATAGATAGACCAATCCCAACAGATTAAATTAGAGAATAAACCAGTGACTCTAGGTAGGTCTTCCAAGATTCAGTAGATTTGGCATTAACCGGTTTACGGTGCTTTTCCTGAGCACATTAAAAAAGATGGCTGTCCCTTTTACTATGCCCACAACATAGCACTTTGTATATGTTCCTATTATAGCATATACTACACCAGTGTATTTATTGTACTATACAAGACTGAGTTCCTGAAAGTCAAAAGTCATCTATCTATTCATCTAGTCATCAGTTTGTATCCTGAAAGCCTAGCAAGTTGCCAGGCACAAAGCAAGCATGGAATATTGAATGAATGATTCCCTCTTCTGTGTTCTGCATTTCATCTGCTAAATATTCCTTAAGGCTCTATCCTAGGCCTCATTATAATCAATTTCCTTACTACATGTGATGACTTTATCACTTTCCAAATAGAGAGTTGGTTCCTATTGCTTTCTTTTCTGCCTGTATTCTTTCAGTTTCAGTCTTATATTTCCCAAAGCCTTTGGGACATCACCTTAACGTTTTATTGTCCCAAATTGCAGTCCAAAACTCAACCTGTTTTTTTTTTTTTTTTTGATCCTCTCAAGCATTTTCACTTTTTTTTTTTTTTTAAGATTTATTTTTTCAGGGGCGCCTGGGTGGTTCAGTGGGTTAAGCCACTGCCTTCGGCTCGGGTCATGATCTCAGAGTCCTGGGATCAAGCCCCGCATGGGGCTCTCTGCTCGGCGGGGAGCCTGCTTCCTCCTCTCTCTGCCTGCCTCTCTGCCTGCTTGTGATCTCTCTGTCAAATAAATAAATAAAATCTTAAAAAAAAAAAAAAGATTTATTTTTTCATGAGAGACCGGGGAGGGGGGTGGGCTGCAGAGGCAGATGGAGAAGCAGGGTCCACACTGAGCAGGGAGCCTGATATGGAACTCGATCCCAGAACCCTGGGATCATGACCTGAGCCAAAGGCAGATGCTTAACTGACTGAGCCACCCACGTGCCCTGAAGCCTTTTTCCTCTTAAACCTGTTTTACTGCCAGTGCTTACAATGTCTATGAATGTCACCATTATATTCTTATACTCTAAACCTGTGATTTGATCCTTTCTTTGAAATCTCCAGGTCTAGACTACTGTGGGGTCTTATAGTTTCTATCTCCCATATCCACTTTCACTACCATTTCTCTAATTCAGGCACTTGGCCCCCTACCACCTGGTCTAATTGACCCCCTTGCCTTCAGTCTTTGTTTCCATGACAATCACCTGATTAGTTTAAAATGTACACCTATGAGTTTTATTTCTAGAGATTCTAATTTAGTAGATTCAGAGTATCAGGGCCCGAAATCTTCTCTTTCATTTAGCACTATAGGAGATTCTCATTATCCAGGCATCACATTTTGAAAACACATCTCCAAAGACTGCTGCCAGTTATTAGGCTTTCTTTCTTTCTTTGTTGCTCTCTTTCTTTTTCAAGGTTTTATTTTAGAGACAAGGAGAAAGAGAGAGAGAGAGAGAGAGAGAGAGAGAGCAAGTGCCTGTAAGCCGGGGGAGGGACAGAGAGAGAGAGAATCCTCAAGCAGACTCCCTGCTGAGCACAGAGCCTGATGCAGGGATTGATCCCAGGACCCTGACATCATGACCTGAGCTGAAATCAAGAGTCTGATGCTTAACTGACAGAGCCACCCAAGTGCCCCAGTTATTAGGCTTTCTAAAGCAAAACAAATACTCATTTATTCTATAATATTTTCACTGAGTAGTCACTCTGTATGCCACTTGGTATCCAACAACATATAAGAAAACCTTTGCCCACACCTAAATCCTCTTTGTATATATATTTTCTAGTACCATGAATTTCCTTTTTCCTAGCATTTGTTCCACTATAATTGCTCATGTAAGTCTCCTCCATTAGAAACTAAATGAGTATGACAGGGAAAACGACCTAAAAGATGAGCATGAGTTAGCTAGATAAAAAGATAGGAAGTAACTAACTTCTGGGTAGAGGTAACAATGCATAAAGAGACATAGAGCAAGGTGGTTTCAAAAAGAAATTCAGAATGAATGAATGGCAAATTAAGGATGGGTGAGAGGGGGATTATGGCAGCATGAGGCATGAGTTGATAGGAGACCAGATTATAAAGAATCTTGTAAATCATATTAAGGAGTTAAGATATTATCATGAAGGCAAAAGGAGGCAATCAAAGGTTTGAGGCAGGAAGTAGCATGATCAAATTTACATGGGATTTTTCTGCTCAACAACCTTTCAAATGGATTCAGTTTTTTAAAGTCTGGCAATCAATACCTGGCTCTATGTGCTCTTTTAGCCTTAGGTTAAGTTTATTGGCCCCTTTTTGACATGCAACACTCCACATGCAACACTCCAAACAATCTGAATTACTTAACATTCTCTTAATAACCTACATCATCTTCCTCATGTTTTCCCCCTGTACATTATTACTCTATGCCATCTTCAAATTTTTGAACCTCACCTATCCTGCAAGGTTTAATTCAAATGAATCACTCCCTAACTCCTCCCAAACCTATTTACAATCCTTCTTCTCAACTCTCATTGTACTTTTTGTACTTTGTTTTTCACATGTACCAAATTCAATTTTAGACTATTCTCGGTCTACTATTAATTCCCCTTATTTGAGAGTCATACTCCAAAGAAAGGGAGAATATGTCACTTAAATAGGTAATAAACATTTGATGCCTGACTATATTATCTTATTACATGATTGATTGGAATATCTGGCATATATGCCAAGGAAACAGCTCCCAAGTCAAGACATTTAAAGAAAATTGATAAAAATAACCTTCCCTGTCCTCTGTGATAACCTACAGGAATAGAATTTATTTAATTAACATCAAAACAAGTCCTACTTTTTTTTGGTAAAGGAAAGACATAATTTAACAAATCTCACTAAACAGGATATATAATGAAAGGAGGGAGGAAAAGAAGCACTAAGTACCCACGTTATTTTACTTAATCAGATATTATGTTCACAATCTCTATTTTCCAGGTGGGGAAAGTGAGCAAAAGATGTTGATTTGACCAACATGACACAATTAACAACAGAGCTAGGAGTTTTAACATAGGTTTGTCTGAATTTTTGGTTCATGTTTTTCCCTAGTTTACTGCACCACATTACTTACCTGAGTCTAATCTGTATCTACCTAATTCTTTTAAAGGAGATTGTTGGTACATTGGCACAATTAGACCTTGCTCTTGGAATATTATTGGAGTTGAAGCCAACTGATGATAAGGTTTCCTTTGTGGTGTTTTAAATAGGTTTGGTTCATAATTGATTTTATATCCAGATTCTTCTGTGGGTTCAGAATTATAGGATGGAGCTTCTAAAGAAAGTTCTTCAAACCAATTAAGACTTATAGGTCCTAAATCTGTAAGAAAAATACAAATTCCACCTTGGTTTTAATCAGTGACAAGTAAGTTCATGGACTGTAAAAATCATAATAAAGAAAAGGATGCTTGAGATTTTGACTGTAGATTACTTTCGTTAAAGCATATTTATTAAACATGTCATTAACCTGTTATCCTTCAATCTGTAGCAAGATATAACAAGGTTTACAGAAGTTACAAGGTGATTGCTCCTAGCTATATTAGCTAGCTTTTCTAAAGTTTTCTTTCTCTTATATTCATGATTCAGAGACAAAAGTCATTCATAATTCAATAATTCAATAATCAGAATGTATTCCACAGATACAATTTAATTACAATGACAATATAAAAGGATGTGATAAATCTACAGGTACAGGAACATGTAGACTCAGAAATAAAATGAAATAAAAAGAGTCCTTATTAAAGAGAAATGACAAAATCTATATCATGATCTAACCACCCTTAAAGTACTATTTCAATGTGTGGTCTGTGGACTATGGCAGGAGATAGGGAGGGGGGTGTGGGGAGATCCCCAAGACAATTTCAGGAGGTCCATGATGTAAAACATTTTCATAATAATACTAAGGCATTGTCTCTCTTTTTCACAATGCTGACATTTGTGCCACTGGTGAGTAAAACTGATGACATCTTTGCATGAGTCAAGGCAGTGGCAATAAACTGCTAGTAATTGTATTCGCATCACACACTTGTCAAAAACAAAACTGAAAAGCCAGTCCAACTTAAAATATCATTAATTAGGCAGTAAAAATTAGTCTTAGAAAGCCCAACTCTTGAGCACATCTTCTAATATTCTCTGTGATAAAATGGAAAGTATGCATAAAGCATTTTTGCATATTTAAGTATGACAGATATCTAAAAAGGCACTTGTGATGAGTTAGGAGCTGAATTAGCACTTTTTTTCCATGGAAAGCCACTTTAATAGAAAGAACAACTAATAAGTCATTTTGAGTTGGATGATTTGGTAGACATTTTCTTAAAAATGAAGTAAGTCTGTCACCCAGAAAAAAGTTTGCTGTCAATGATAAAATGGGAACTTTTATGTTTTTATTTTTTTTTAAATTTTAAAAGTAGGCTCCATGCCCAGTGCAGAGTCCAATGTGGGGCTTGAACTCATGACTCTGATATTAAGGCCTGAGCTGAGATCAAGAGTTGGACGCTTAACTGACTGAGCCACCTAGGTGCCCCCAAATAGGAGCTTTTAAAATGGAATTAGAATTTTGTTAAAACTTTATGAGCCTCTGTAAACTTGACATCTTCCTAATATTAAAAGACTTTTCTGATGAGATTTACTTAAAACGTACCAAATGTACTTTTTATAGCTTAATACAATGTGTCAATACATAGAATATCTGTGTAATTCAGAACACTGACCTTTTCCCAATGATCAGTGCCTGATGTTACAGCATGGATAAACAATTTGTTCAAAGTGCAAGAAAGACTAATAGAGTTAAATGTAACAAAGGGAAGGAAAAGTTCATGATACGATTTCCAATTCCATACTGCAACTCTTAAAACTACCACTTGTCTAGTTCTGGTATATTATCAAAGATACCTACAATTAACTGAAGACTATTAAAATACTCCTTTTCTCAACTACATTGTTGTGGAGGGCTGGCTTTTATAAAGAAAAGCCAGAAACACTATAAAACCAAAACACTCTACTGCAACAGATGAAATGCAGAAATTGGTATGAGGCTTCAGTGTCTTCTACTAAGCCAGATATTACAGAGAACTGCAAAACTGTAAAACAGAGCCACTCTTTTTGGAAGAAAAGGTATTTTTCATAAAAATGTTCATTTGTGTTAATATGCAATGGATTTTTTTTATTTTAAGTGAATTAACACACATCTTTAAAAATTCTAAGTTTTAATTTCTATATGGTAGCCTACATAAACAAAACCTCTTTGAGGTCTTCAATCCTTTTCAAGAGTGTAAAGAGATTAAAGTTTGACAACTTCTAATATAAAGTAACATTACCAATTGCTAAAAGTTCTGTGCTTTAAAAACAGTACATTCTCCTGCTAATCAAGAGGCCAGTACCTTCTTTATCCCCAGGGTTCTATAGTTACCATTTTGTTAACTGTAAATGATCATTTTCTTAACTGGATTTATGACCCCATACGAAACAGTTTACAGGAAAACAAAACGTTAGGTATTGGATTCTTCTTAGCAAGCAAGCACAGTTACATATTTTTCTGAAAACATTTTCGCAACATAAATGATCGATGTATATAAACTTTGTAATACCTGCTTCATTGCACCGCGTCTTAAAAATTTCAAAAAAAGTCGGCCTCTCTTTGCATCCAATAGGCATTTTTATCTACAATATTACTCCAACGCTAGATAAATAACTCTGCAAAAGACAACACCAAAATACACTTCACAGTGATGCAGTCCTTGTTAACCGACTCTGAAGTAAAAATCAAAAGCAGGTAAACTTGCCTAAAGTTATAGTTTATTGACTTCAGTCCCATCTTTCGAGACAATAATCAAACTTACTGCGATGATGGGAGCATTCTATATTTGTGCTGTGCCACTATCCCCATTAAGCATTTGAAATGCGGCAAGTAGGACTCAGAACAGAATTCTAAATATTTAATTTTAATTAACTAGTCACGTGTAGCTAGAGGGTGCACAGCCAACGAGGGGTCCTATTAGAGATAAATATCTTTTGACAATGTCAAATCAGTAAATCTTCGTAATACAGCAATTCCCTGGGCGTTAAGTAAGGCCGATACAGTGTGTCAGGAGCTGTGAAACATCTTCTAAAATTACAATATTCCGTTAAAGTAACTTCATCGTATTTCCAACTAAGGAAATTTCAGAGTGGGATATCTAGGGCAGCTCAGGGGCAAACCCTGGGCGGCGGGCGGGGCGCAAAGTTGGGAAGCGGAATTCCAGGGAAGGGGCGGGGCTCGCGGCTGGCAGAGACCTTCAGCGACAGGAGACCGTCAAGGTCCGGAGGCCGCGGCTCCCACCCAGGGAAAGGGAGGCGGTCCCCCTCAGCCCCACACCGCGGGAGACAAGCCTGTCGGTCTCCACCCGGCCAACACTAACCGCCTCCGGAGGTGCCGCTCTTTTTGGCCGGAGAAGGCTGACAAAAACCGCGCCAGCACTTCGATCAGAAAGCTGACCCGCAGGCTCCTTTCTGCGACGATCCACGGCTGCGCCGAGCCCTAGCAGCTCCGCCTCCGCCGATCTTATTTCAGACTCTCGCGCCAAAAGCCAGCTCTCCCGACACGTCGCGCGGTGACGCCGTGACGTAACACGCAGTGTGCGTGCGACCAGGAAGTCAGGTTCTGGGAGGGCGGCTGGCGCATCTGTGTGGCGAAAGCCAAGTCGTTGTTGGACCGCTGGACAGTCGGCCGGGAACCGCGTGAAGAGAGAGCTGGGGTGTTTGTTTTGTTTTCCCGGAGCCTTCGGAGTACGAGGCGGCGCTCCTGCCCGTGGCTGCCCACTGTGTATACTCCCCGACTCCTCCCCCTTCTCTCTGCTCCACCTCACGTTTGGGTGGCAGCCGGGGGACGGCCTGGGGTCTTTGAAAGATCTTTGTTTGCCCTTAGAGAGGGCGGTCCCCCAAAGTGGTCCGTGGTTGTAGCTGACTGCCCTGCTGCGTGCTCTCTACAGAGTGGAAAGGGATGAGATTTGAAGCCAGAGGACTTAAGTTCTAGACCGCGTGTTGCTCCTAGGTAGCAAGATTTCAAGCCCTCCAAGCCTGTTTGCCCCCTTTAAAAATTGTGAAACCACTTTCACTCTCTACTCTTCCACTCACTACCCTCTGCAGGCTTCCGTAGCATCCTTTACATTCTTGGGGTGGTAATCATCTCGTTCTGTGCCTGTCTTCTCTCCAAGTCGCCCTGGGAGAAGGGAACCTGTCCTCATTCACAGGGTCTGTGACATGCGCAGCAAGAGCCTTAATTCAGATTTGCTGTATAACCGAGCAAGCTTTCAACTGGTGTGGAGAGAGAGCTGCTCCTAGACCTTGCTGCTGCCAGAAAGCTCTTGAGCAAATAAACAGCGAAACAACCTCGGATTAGAAAAAGGGTGGGCTCTACGTGGTTATATAGGCGTCATTTTAGTTTGATCATAGTCTTGAGCTTTAAGCAAGAAGCCTTACCAATACAGATACTAAAGCTTGTTAACACTTACCGAACGCGTAAATCTTACAATCATGTATATTAGTACTGTCAGCTGGGGAAACCAAATCACCTGGTTAAGTAACTTGTCTGGTAACAAGGCCATGGTTTCAATTCAAGTCCCTTTGATTTCAGACACTAAACCCATGGTTAAGTTTCTGTTTACCCTCTAGAGCAAAATAATTGGCTTTTTTCACCTTTTTTGGGAAAGGGATCCTCCTCACTAGGAGTGAATTAATGAGATCTGTTGGCATGCTCTACAACCCTCTGAAATACATTTTCTCATAATATATATATAACACTCCCCCCATGCTCCTTGCTTCTGTGGTTCTGGGATCTTTACATTCATTGGCTCTGCCACAGTATACTTACTTCCTTATACTCTTCTAGTTTGCTGCTCAGATAAATTATTATTTGTATTTGATTTAGTATATGCTTTAAAACAGGATCTCTAAAATAGTTACTATAGGGCACACGAGTGACTTGCTAACGAAAGCATGTGTATGAATAAGAAGTCAGAAATGAAAAACAGCTTTGAAGAAGATTCAGGAACAGTGAGTTGAAGAGATAGGGAAGAGCAATTAGGAATCAGGTGGAAATTAGACCTCTGTAGGCAGGTAGATTGCCTGTCCTTTAATTAGGATAATAGGCAGCAGCTTCCATCAGGATCTGAAATAAAGGGAGAAGCTTGGAATGAACCAACACTAACTTGATCAGGGGAAAAAGGAAGGGGGTGGATGAAGGTGGGAGGCAAAACAAGGAGAAAAACAAACCCCCTCCAGGGATATTGTGCTGTGCTTGGCCACGGGGCCGATGGAGCGCTTTGTCCGTGTTCCCTATGGCTTGTACCAGGGCTATGGGAATCCAATGCCTTTGGGCCATCCCGGAGTCTCTGAACACAAACAGCCTGATTGGAGGCCAAACGTTGGTCCCCCTACTTTCCTGGCCAGGCCTGGGTTGCTGGTGCCTGCAAATGCTTCCGACTGCTGCATGGACCCTTACAAGAGGGCTCAGCTTAAGGCTGTTCTCTCCCAGATGAACCCCAGCCTAAGCCTGCGGCTTTACAAGGCCCACACCAGGGAGGTGGGCGTGCAGGTGAGCCCGCGGGTGGACAAGTCAGTGCAGTGCTCACTGGGGCCTCGCACCTTGCGCAGCCTCTCCCCTTGGGGCAGCACAGGCCACAAGGCACCCCTGTCAGCCTGGGGAGTCTATTCACCAGTGATAGGTTGCAGGGGCTTGATTCAGCTGCAGAGGGAGGGGGAAGACCAGGAGAGGAAGGCACTTTTGGGCCCTGCTGAGGCCAGCCAGCAGCAGCAGCAGCCACCACCAACGCCAAGGTCAGAACAGGATGAACAGGAGGAACTTCACCAGCACAATGAGTTGGAGGAGGAAGATGCCTCAAGTCCTCGGGAAAGGAAGAGCAAGCAGGCACAGGGAGTTGGTGGGGAAGATCTGCTCAGGAAGTCCAATTTCCAGGTGAATTTTCTCCTCCCTGTCCTCAGTCCTCAGCTAGCCTCATCCTCTCTTCTTTTCCATTTCTGGGGCAATATAGCAAGATCTTTCACTTTCTCCCTTTACTTGATGAAGGAGAGGTTATTATGAAAACATGCGTTTTACATGTCCTACAGGTTTTGTAACTTTTTGGTGAAATTTCACCAAAAATAACTTTTTGGTGGAAAATTTTGCCAACTTTAATCATGTGAAAACCCAAAGTCTGGAAGCCACTGGTCTTGGGAAAGAGATAAAATGGAGTTTCAAGTCTGTCAAATATATGATCAGTTTCTCGTTTAGGGGAGAATGTGCTGGTGGCATTGTTGAAAGAACAGTAGAAAAGTATAGGAGATGGGAACAATAAGGATCCCAGAGTAATCCTTGAGAGATGAGATGCTAAATTAGCCTAGTAGCCTTGAGAACAGCTATGAATGAGGTTAGGAGGCTTTTTGTTTTGTTTTTTCTTTTTTTTTTTCCGGCTTTTTGTTTTATTTTATACGAAGCCACGATGGAAGAGGACCTGGATTCACTGCCCAACCCCCACCCCCCAAGATTGTAAAAGACTTTTCTTCCTTATCTGCAGTTTTTGGAACCAAAATATGGCTATTTTCACTGTAAAGATTGTAAGACCAGATGGGAGAGTGCTTACGTGTGGTGCATTTCTGGAACTAATAAGGTAAGTAAAAGTGAGTGAGATGTGGGAGGAGGATGGGGGGGAGACAAATGTTATATCGAGGGAGAGTATTTCTGATGGAGCCTGACCGTAACGCTGTCTCATTCATTTGGCAGCCTTAGTGCGGGGCCCTTAATAGGTACTTAGTTAATATTTAAACTGAACTGAATTGGACTGTCCACATGAACTACTAAGGCTCTTAAAGCTGGTGTTACATTTGGTTTGGTAGTTCTGTTGAACAAAATTTCAGGTTATTTAAGTGAAATCTTGCCCTTATGTATGGTGAAACTGTCTATAGTCTTAAAATTGGTATATTTTGAACCTGTTTGGGCCTTAGCTCCTGGAAATTTCCATGGTCTGGCCACAAGGTGGGGCAATACGAGAAATAATCTATTGTGACGGTTAACTTTGGAGAGATTTCTTTAGGCTAAACAGTTTTTCCCTCAATTTGAATTACTTGTCAACATATTAAGAATGGTGGGGTGCCTGGGTGGCTCAGGTGTTCGGTGTGTGCCTTTGGCTCAGGTCATGATCCTAGAGTCCTGGGATCAAGCCCTGTACTGGGGTCCCTGCCTGGCGGGAAGCCTGCTTCTCTCTCTTCCACTCCCCCTGCTTATATTCCCATTCTCTCTGTCAAATAAATAAATAAAATCTTTTAAAAAACAAAAAAAGAAAACGTATTGAGGTTGGGAAAGATGTCACAATCTGCATTTCCAGATTTCCCTGATAGACTCTGGTCACTATAGACTCTCATTTCAGTGTGATGACAGTAGGCTGGGGCTCAGCAGCTTCTAGCTCCTTTCAGTGGGCATGCACACTTCATTTTGCTACAGTCTACATCTGGTCTATTTCATTAACTTGGGTAAGCATTTGAGTTTGAGTTCCCTGTGCTTTCACATTTTAGATACTGCTTTTCTGGCTAACGGTGTGTAGGAGGAGAGGGCAAGAAAGAGTGCTAAAGCCTGAGTGAAAACTTGACTTTTCATACTAGCCATTTACTAGACCCTGAAGGCAAATGTATTTTTAAAGACTTTATTCATTTATTTCTCAGAGAGAGCTCAAGCACAGATGCAGGGGGAGGCAGGCAGAGGGAGAAGCAGGCTCTCTGTTGAGCAAGGACCCCAGTGTGGAACTTGAGCTCAGGACCCTGGGATCATGACCTAAGCCGACGGCAGAGGCTTTAACCCACTGAGCCACCCAGGTGCCCCCGCTAGAACTCATTCTTAAGAAATTTGTTCTCCTAGGAGTGACACAGATAAAATGCAATTTGGTGGTAGACACAGTGGTCCCAGTGGCTTGGAGGTGTTGCAGAAGTAAGACAGGAAGAGGCATGGTTACCATTTTGGAGAGAAGACATCATGATGGTCATGCAGGATTTCAGTGGATAGATAGGAGTTCAGCAAGTAAGGCAGGGAGAAAATGTGCACAAGAAAATGCACAGAGTTGAGAAACAGTAAGTATGGGTGGGTAGCTACAAATAATTTGAAGTTCAGGTGGAAAAATATGAGATAATGAAAAAATAGAGGCTCATACACTAGGTCAGAAGGAGAAGGTCAAGGATTCAGCCCACACAATGAATAAAATTATAATAGCTACTTCCCATTGATGATTTTTACTGTGGTACTTTGTGTACCTTATTAGGTAATTGCCAATTATAGAAAATAAGTGGTAGTATCTTGATTCTAAAGGTAAGGAAACTGAGGTGCAAAGAGTGAGGAAAAAGTGGCTCATAGCACCAGAAGAGCTTCAGACCTCAGGGCAGAGGGGCAAAAGCCAGGCACAAACTGGGGGAATGGAGTACTTAAATTAAGAACTCAGAGCCTAAGGTACATTTAATCTTGTATTTAAAAAATAGACTTGTTTCTCTTTAGGTTTATTTCAAACAACTATGTTGCAAATGCCTAAAGAGTTTTAACCCTTATCGAGTAGAAGCAATCCAGTGTCAGGTAAGCATATAGAGCACTTTCATTGTGTCTCTAATGTTGCCATTTTTAAATAGAAGTTTCTGTGGCAAAATGTTGTGATTTGATAGAATCGGATATTTGCATCAGAGTATTAAGTTTTCTATACCTTGAATTTTTATATTTTAGATAAAAGATAAATTCTAGATTTGGGGGGCGTGTAGGGAGGGGAGTAAGACTGACTTTTTAAAGTTGCTCCATATGGTGTGTTTTATGTACGGGCTATGTGTTTCTCAAACACCCTGTGTGTAGTTTGGATGTAGCAACTTTTTAAAAGTTTATTTTTGTTCTAGTTAGTTAACATACAGTGTTATATTAGTTTCAGGTGCACAATATAAGGTTTTGACAATTCCATAAGTATGTAGTAACTTAACAGTTTACCAGTATTAAGCTTTACTATGTACCGAACTTTGGGCTAAGTGCTTTATGTGCATTATCTCCTGTAATCTAAACTTTGAGGTAGGTGTTATCCCCATGTTACAGACCAGAAAGCTAAAGTCCAATAAGAAAATAACTTGCTCAAGTTTACACAAATAATAGAAATTAGAACGATGATCAGATTTTATGGTTTCTCCAGTGTCTAGGAAGTCATAGAATTAGATGAGAGCTTGCAGGAAACCTCTTTTTAAACTTTTCAGGGAAGTATGATGTAGTTGGTTTTTGTAATCAAGAGCTTTTTTAAAATCTAAATCCTTCATTTAGTGAAAAACATTTTTGTACTACTTTGAAATATTCAAAAGTAGTCTACTAGTTTATAAATTACCTTTAGATTTTTAGTTGGTTTTTTAATGTAAGTCGGGTTTAAATATGTTTTTATTATACTACTTTTTTTTCTTATGTTCAGTTGAATTGACTTTTTTTTTTTAATAAAAGATTCCCCATCTCTATTACCTTGGTAGTTTTCATTGTTTATTATTCTTCTGGTGCTTACCTTAGACAATACAACATGATTCTGTGAGCTATCAATGTCTACATAAATTGTGAATTTTAGATCTCCTTGACAATGCAATGAACTTAGAACACTCTAACTCCTTATTGCCTCATACTAGCTTTTATACTGCTGTTGTATATTTTAATTCTAAACTTTATAAGACATTATTTTATATAGTCATTCATCAGCTTTACCTACACATGTTTCTTTTCTGTTGTTTAGGTCCTTTCTGTATCTAGGGCCACTTTGCTTTTACCTGAAGACTACATTTTAATATTTTTTTTAAGATTTATTTTAGAGACAGAGTAGTGGGAAGGGCAGAGGGAGAGAATCTTTAACCACAGAGCCCAACACGAGGCTTGATCTCAAGACCATGAGATCATGACCTGAGCCAAAACCAAGAGTCAGATGCTTAACTGAATGAGCCACCCAGGTGCCCCATGTTTTAATATTTACTAAAGTGCAGGTCTGAAGGTGGCATCTCCTCTTGGATTTTAAAGGATAATTTTGCTGGGTATAGAATTTTTATGTTGGCAGTAGTTTCCTTTTTGCCCTTTAAGTGTCTGACCTTCATTGCTTTATGAAGTTGGCTATTAGTATTTTGTAGCTCTTTTGAAGTAATATCTCCTGTTCTTTGTCTCCTTAAATCTACTTACCTCTAAGATATTTCTCTGTTTTGGTTTTCAATTACAATTATATGCCTAGTTGTGGTTTCTTTGTATTTAACCTATTTGGGATTCATTTTATTTCTTGAATCTGTAGCTTAAAGATTTTTATCTCTTTTGGAAAGTTATCAGCCATTATCTTTTCAAATATTACTTCTGCCTGCATTCTCTTCCAGTTACTCATATTAGACCTTTCACCATCTCCCTTATGCCTTTTATGCTCTTTTCTATATTTCTTATGGTTTTGTCTCTGCTTGCTTCAGTTTGGATATCATCTACTAAACTATCCTTCATTTCTCTTTCCTCAGCTGTTTCCAACCTAGTATTAAAGCCATCTGTTGAGTTGATTTCAGTTATTCTGTTTCTCAGTGCTATAATTTTTATGTGTTGAAAAATGACTTCCAGATCTCTGCTGAAAATATCAGTCTTGTTTCTTTTGAATATATTAAGTGTAATTATCTTGAGATCTGTATTAGGTGACTCCATTAACTTAATGCCCTATGGTTCTGTTGCTATGCTCTTCATTTCCTGTGGTTCTGTCTCCTCATACACCTCATATGGTTATTTTTGATTGAGTGCTCTCTAATGAATATGAAGAATTATAGTGATAATTTGAAGCCCATGATAGTATATTCCTCCACAAGAGATTTGTTTGCTTCTGGGGAAGATGAGAGACACCAACAATTCAGATTGCTATTCCCTAAGCTGTTTTGAAGCTGGGCTTCAGCATCTGTGAAAGCTGGCTCAATTCTTGGTTCATCTTTATTCTTAGGTTGTAGCCTCCAGGGTCCCAACACAAAACCTGAACTGTATACCAGGTCTTTTCCATTTGGGCATGTTTAAAATTATCCCTCAGCTTTATCAACTTGTCAGACTTACCTTCAGCTTCCCACTTTCTTTCACCTCTTCCAGAATTGAAAGACCTTTAGAGAGGAAATAGTCCCAAATGTCAGGCTCATCTCCATTTCTGGGTTTCTTTCACTAATGATTCACTAATTCTCCAGTGCCTTCAAATAGTTCCTTTTAAAAGTTATTTTCTTTAGCTCAGCTTTTCTAGTTATCCTAAGTAGGAGGCTTGGTCAAAAACTCCTAGTCCACCATTGCCAGAAACAAAAACCTACCTTAGAGTACATACTGATTTTTATTTATTTTTTTAATTGAGGCTTTTCTTCCACAATAAGAGTATTGTGAGGAGTAAATGAATTTATATAAAGTGCTTAGGACAGTTTGTATAGTAAACACCATGTTCTAGCTATTAGAATTTTCTTCCAAGGATGCATTCTTGTCATTGGAAGAGTGGAAGATATAAATGTAGTACAACATTTCATAAATCACACTCAAGACTTTCATTTGCAAAATGAAAATCCCCATTTGCACAATATAAAATGTAAAACTTACTCATTTTTGCATATGATCATATGCATAAAATAGAACATTGATGATCACCTTTAAAGATTAGTGGGTTTGGGAGGGTGGGCAAGGGCAATATACCGGTCTCCATAGGGTATTATTTTTATTTGTCAGTAGACAGAAAGGGGTAATGGTTAAGAATACTCTACATTATAGTAAAGATTAGGTATGTCTGGAGAGAAAAGAGAATTAACTTCCTCTAGAACCTCTTCCCCCTAGTTGTGACAACCAAAAGCATCTCCCGACATTGCCAGACGTCTGTTGGTTGGTAAAATACAGCTGGTTGAGAATCACTGCCCTGGTGTTTTCAAATATTCCAACCTAGCTAATCAAATCACTTATTACTCACTCGCTGCCCCTCAGCCCCACCTGGCTACAGATGTAAAAACCCATTAGTGAGGACATTCTATAAACTCTCTTAAAATCTATCTCTTACATTAGATTTTCTTACTTGGCTTAGCAACATTCTCTTAAATATCATCTTTGCTTTTTCCTCTTGCAAAATGAGTGCCATTTGACAGGATATGAGTGGTTTTGTACAACTTGGCCCTAGACTTCTCATAAGATTCAAAGGGGGATGAAGATGTGAGGGATATGGATGGCGGGGAGAAGTATTTTGATTTGATGATTACATCTGAAACACTGATTTAATTATTTAGTGTCCAAACTATTCCTTGTTTTCTAAAGACCTGTTCAAAGTCTCGTTGTTCCTGTTCTCAAAAGAAAAGGCACATTGATCTAAGGAGGCCTCATCGACAGGAACTGTGTGGTCGCTGCAAAGACAAGAGATTCTCCTGTGGCAATACTTACAGCTTTAAATACATCATTTGACAGGCAGTATGAATTGTGCCCATACCCAACTCTCCTTGTGATTTACTGTACTGTTCCTTTTTTGAAGCTTAGCTCTGAGCTGATATTGGAAAATGGATTAGGCTTTTGTACTTTTTGGAGGTTGTATAACAGTTGTACAATGTCAGTAGAATAAAATAAATGCATGTAAAATAGACCGTGAAGGTACATTAATTGTGATCACGAGGTAAAAACCTCCATATGGCACTGGGAGATAGTAGACACTGTCACTTTTATAAAGGGAACAATGAAGAGGAACTGTAGGCATTTGACAAACTGGGGACATAGAGATGATCACAGACATGAATATTGCCTCAAGTAATTACAGCAAATGCTTAAACAGCACTTATTTGCTAGGGATTGCAGCTTACCACAGCAGTCATACTAAGCAGAAACTACTATACCCTTTCTTAACAGATGAGGAGAGGGAGACACAGATCATAGTATACAGCCAGTGTTTGAACCCACATGGACTCGAACTTCCTCCATGGCTTGAACTACTACATTTACATTTTTTTCCCCCTCAGATTCAGATGTGGTAAGTGCTGTGAAGGAAACAGAGGGCTATTATAGAGTGAGCTTTTAGATAGAGTAGTTGGGATGAAGGAGCAGGAGAATTGAGAACTTGCAGGATGGAGGGAGCTTGGAGAAAAGATGGTTTTGATCCAAGAGAACAGCAAGAGCAAAGGCTCTGAGTGAGTGGGCCACATACTTGGCATGTCCCAGGAATAGGGGCCCCTGAAGCTAACGTGGGACAGAGGCTGGAGAGGACAGGGCTCAGGTCACGGAAAGTTCTTTTGGCCATGGTCAGGCATGCAGCAGCCCATAAAGGGTCACAAGACTGTGACATCAGAGTCTTACCTTAAAAAAACACCCTCTGTTAGTCACCATACAGTACATTAATTTTTGATGTAGTGTTCCATGATTCATTATTTGTGTATAACATGCAGTACTGTATGGTGACTTACATAACAATAAGATAATAAATAAAATTCCAAAGCTTAACATAAATAAATAAAAATAAAAATTAGGGCAGCGGGGAACTCCCTCTGTTGGGGAAAGACCAGAATGCACAGGCAAAATGATGTCTTAGACAAGGGTGATGGCCATGGAGATGGAGAGAAGTACATCAATTCAAGATAATGTTGGAATTACAAAGGATTGGAAGTGGATGATGCAGAAATAGATGACTTTTAGATTTCTACTTTGAGCCATGACACAGATGGAATTGAGAAGTATAATATTTAGGAGCATGTTCTAGTGTCAGATTACCTAACTTCAAATCCTGGATGCGCTACCTTATGTATGCTTGTGGGCAAATTACAGGCATACCTTAAAGCTATTGCAGGTTCAGTTCCAGACACTGCAATAAAGTATCTCAATAACGTCTGTCAAATGATTTTTTTTTTGTTTTTAGCACGTATAAAAGTTATATTTACATATACTATAATCTATACTATTATCTATTAAGTGTGCAATAGCATTATTACTAAAAATGTACATAATTCAAAAATACTTTATTGGTAAAAAAAATAATCTGAGCTTTCAGCAAGTTGTAATTTTTGCTGGTGGAAGTTCTTGGCTTGATGTTGATGGCTGCTGACTGATCAGCGTGGTGCTTGCCTACTGACTGATTAGGGTGGTTAGGATGGCTGTGGCAATTTCTTATTTCTTGTTTTAAAACAGCAAAGAAGTTTGTCTCATCCATTGACTCTTCCTCTCATGAATGATTTCTCTGTAGCATGTGATGCTGTTTGATAGCATTTACCCACAGTAGAACTTCTTTCAAAATTGGGATCATTACTCTCAAACTATGCAGGTCTTTTATCAACTAAGTTGGTATGATATATTTTTTTAGGTCTCATTTATTTATCTATCTATCTATCTATCTATCTAGGGGAAGAGAGAGTGGGGGAGGAGCAGAGGGAGATAGGGTCTTAAGCAGACTCCATGCCCAGCATGGAGCCCAATGTGGGACTCTGTCTCACAGCCCTGAAATCATGACCTGAACCAAAATCAAGAGTTGGAGGCTTAACTGACTGAGGCACCCAGGTACCCCTATACTAAGCTCTTTCAAACACATCATCTCTTAAACCTCAGAAAAGCTCCTAGAGGTACATGTAATTGTTATCCCTATTGTAAAGCTGGGGAATCTGAAGTAGACACAATTTGATATCACATAAACACACTTGAATTCAGATGGATTGCCTCAAGCAGCTATGCTCTCCCCAAGAGAGAAAAGAGAGCTACATGAGCAGTTTTGGAGAAATTGCAAGGATTTATGTGGCCTAAACATAGGGTGTTTGGGAAATGAAGTGGAAGAAAGGGCCAGAAATGAGGGTGGTGCTAGATTGCAGAATGTTACTTCAAGGATTTTTTTTCTTTAGGTAGTGGGGAGACCTGGGTTTTGCATAAAGGGGTAATGTGATTTAACTAGCAGTTGTAGGATAAGTCCTATGGTGGCCTGAAGCATGGATTTGAAAAGGGACAGATTCATGGTCAAAGAACAGTTAAAAGCTACTGGGACACACAGGAGTGATAACAAGGGTGAGAGCCAGGATGGGGTTCATGGATGGGCAAGGGCAGATGTGGGAGGCATTGTGGGACGTGGACTTGGCAGATGTTGTAACTTTTCTGTTTGGAAGGAGGAGTTTCAGTTTCTACCATGTGGAATATAGTGATGTGCTGGATCAGAGGTCAGGAGCAAAGATCCAGGAGAAAGACTAGGTGTCAGGGTGCAGGCATGTTGAATTTGAGGAACTGTTTAACAGCCACATGTCCAGTGGGAATGTGGGAAGTTTTGGTGTAGGCCAGGGGAAGAGAATTTGACATAAAAAGCGGTAAGAGTTGAAGCCATGGACCAGAATATAGGACAAAAGCAGAGAAGAGCAAGGCTAGATCCATAAGGAATTCTTGGTTTTATTTATTTATTTTTATTATTTTTTTTATTATGTTTCATTAATCATCATACAGTATGTCATTTGTTTTTGATGTAGTGTTCCAAGATTCATTGTTTATGTACAACACCCAGTGCTCCATGCCCTCCTTAATACCCATCACCAGGCCAACCCATCCCCCCACCCCTTCTCTTCTAAAACCCTCAGTTTGTTTCTGAGTCCACAGTCTCTCATGGTTCATCTCCCCCTCTGACTCCCTCTCTTCATTTTTCCCTTCCTTCTCCTAATGTCCTCCATGCTATTCCTTATGTTCCACAAGTAAATGAAACCATGTGATAATTGACTTTCTCTGCTTGACTTATTTCACTCAGCATAATCTTCTCCAGTCCCATCCATATTGATGGAAAAGTTGGGTATTCATCCTTTCTGATGGCTGAGTAATACTCCATTGCCTATATGGACCACATCTTCTTTATCCATTTATCTGTTGAAGGGCATCTCAGCTCTTTGCACAGTTTGGCTCTTGTGGACATTGCTGCTATGTACATTGGGGTGCATATGGCCCTTCTTTTCACTACATCTGTGTCTTGGGGGTAAATAACTAGTAGTGCAATTGCCAGGCCATAGGATAGCTCTATTTTTAATTTTTTGAGGAACCTCCACACTGTTTTCCAAAGTGGCTGCTCCAACTTGATTTCCAACAATAGTTAAGAGGGTTCCCCTTTCTCCACTTCCTCTCCAACATTTGTTGTTTCTTGTCTTATTAATTTTGGCCATTCTAACTGGTGTAAGGTGGTATCTCAATGTGGTTTTGATTTGAATCTCCCTGATGGCTAATGATGAACATTGTTTCATGTGTCTGTTAGCCATTTGTATGTCTTCTTTGGAGAAGTGTCTGTTCATGTCTTCTGCCCATTTTTTGACCTATTTGTTTTTTGGGTGTTGAGTTTGAGAAGATCTTTATAGATCTTGGATATCAGCCTTTTGTCTGTAGTGTCATTTGCAAATATCTTCTTCCATCCCGTGGGTTGCCTCTTTGTCCTGTCGACTGTTACCTTTGTTGTGCAGAAGCTTTTGATCTTGATGAAGTCCCAAAAATTCATTTTTGCTTTTGTTTCCTTTGCCTTAGAGACATGTTATCAAAGAAGTTGCTGTGGCCGATGTTGAAGAGGTTACTGCTTATGTTCTCCTCTAGGATTTTGATGGATTCCTATCTCACATTGGGATTTTCATCCATTTTGAGTTTATCTTTGTGTATGGTGTAGGAGAATAGTCGAATTTCATTCTTCTGTATATAGCTGTCCAATTTTTCCAGCACCATTTATTGAAGAGACTGTCTTTTTTCCATTGGATATTTTTTCCTCCTTTGTAGAAGATTATTTGACCATAGAATTGAGGGTCCATATCGGGGCTCTCTGCTCTGTTCCATTGGTCTGTGTGTCTGCTTTTGTGCCAGTACCATGCTATCTTGGTGATCACAGCTTTGTAATGAAGCTTGGAGTCAGGCAACAAGATGCCCCCAGCTTTGTTTTTCTTTTTTAACATTTCCTTGGTGATTCGGGTCCCATACCCAAATACTCAGATTTTCTGGTTCCATCAAATTTTAGGATTGTTTGTTCCAGCACTTTGAAAAATGCCAGTGGTATTTCGACTGGCATGGCGTTGAACGTATAGATTGCTCTGGGCAGCATAGACATTTTAACATTGTTTATTCTTCTGATTCATGAGCATGGAATGTTTTTCCATCTTTTTGTGTCTTCATCAATTTCTTTCATGAGTGTTCTGTAGTTTCTCAAGTACAGATCCTTTACCTCTTTGGTTAGGTTTATTCCAAGGTATCTTATGGTTTTTGGTGCTGTTGTAAATGTAATCAATTATCTAATTTCCCTTTCTATAGTTTCATTGTTAGTATAGAAGAAAGAAACTGATTTCTGTACATTGATTTTGTATCCTGCCACATTACTGAATTGGTATATGAGTTCTAGTAGTTTGTGGGTGGAGTCTCTTGGGTTTTCCAGATAAAGTATCATGTCATCTGTGAAGAGAAAGAGTTTGACTTCTTCATTGCCAATTTAAATACCTTTTATTTATTTATTTTTTTAATTTTATTTTTTATAAACATATATATATTTTTTCCCCCCAGGGGTACAAGTCTGTGAATCTCCAGGTTTACACACTTCACAGCACTCACCATAGCACATACCCTACCCAATGTCCATAACCCCACCCCCCCCTCCCAACCCCCCTCCCCCCAGCAACCCTCAGTTTGTTTTGTGAGATTAAGAGTCACTTATGGTTTGTCTCCCTCCCAATCCCAACTTGTTTCATTTACTCTTTTCCTACCCCATTAACCCCCCATGTTGCATCTCCTCTCCCTCATATCAGGGAGATCATATGATAGTTGTCTTTCTCCGCTTGACTTATTTCGCTAAGCATGATACCCTCTAGTTCCATCCACGTTGTCGCAAATGGCAAGATTTCATTTCTTTTGATGGCTGCATAGTATTCCATTGTATATATATACCACATCTTCTTTATCCATTCGTCTGTTGATGGACATCTAGGTTCTTTCCATAGTTTGGCTATTGTAGACATTGCTGCTATAAACATTTGGGTGCACGTGCCCCTTCGGATCACTACGTTTCTATCTTTAGGGTAAATACCCAGCAGTGCAATTGCTGGGTCATAGGGTAGTTCTATTTTCAACATTTTGAGGAACCTCCATGCTGTTTTCCAGAGTGGTTGCACCAGCTTGCATTCCCACCAACAGTGTAGGAGGGTTCCCCTTTCTCCGCATCCTCGCCAGCATCTGTCATTTCCGGACTTGTTCATTTTAGCCATTCTGACTGGTGTGAGGTGGTATCTCATTGTGGTTTTGATTTGTATTTCCCTGATGCCGAGTGATATGGAGCACTTTTTCATGTGTCTGTTGGCCATCTGGATGTCTTCTTTGCAGAAATGTCTGTTCATGTCTTCTGCCCATTTCTTGATGGGATTATTTGTTCTTTGGGTGTTGAGTTTGCTAAGTTCTTTATAGATTCTGGACACTAGCCCTTTATCTGATATGTCGTTTGCAAATATCTTCTCCCATTCTGTCAGTTGTCTTTTGGTTTTGTGAACTGTTTCCTTTGCTGTGCAAAAGCTTTTGATCTTGATAAAATCCCAATAGTTCATTTTTTGCCCTTGCTTCCCTTGCCTTTGGCGATGTTCCTAGGAAGATGTTGCTGCGGCTGAGGTCAAAGAGGTTGCTGCCTGTGTTCTCCTCAAGGATGTTGATGGATTCCTTTCTCACATTGAGGTCCTTCATCCATTTTGAGTCTATTTTCGTGTGTGGTGTAAGGAAATGATCCAATTTCATTTTTCTGCATGTGGCTGTCCAATTTTCCCAACACCATTTATTGAAGAGGCTGTCTTTTTTCCATTGGACATTCTTTCCTGCTTTGTCAAAGATTAGTTGACCATAGAGTTGAGGGTCTATTTCTGGGCTCTCTATTCTGTTCCATTGATCTATGTGTCTGTTTTTGTGCCAGTACCATGCTGTCCTGATGATGACAGCTTTGTAATAGAGCTTGAAGTCCAGAATTGTGATGCCACCAACTTTGGCTTTCTTTTTCAATATTCCTTTGGCTATTCGTGGTCTTTTCTGGTTCCATATAAATTTTAGGATTATTTCTTCCATTTCTTTGAAAAAAATGGATGGTACTTTGATAGGAATTGCATTCAATGTGTAGATTGCTTTAGGTAGCATAGACATTTTCACAATATTTATTCTTCCAACCCAGGAGCATGGAACATTTTTCCATTTCTTTGTGTCTTCCTCAATTTCTTTCATGAGTACTTTATAGTTTTCTGTGTATAGATTTAGTCTCTTTGGTTAGGTTTATTCCTAGGTATCTTATAGTTTTGGGTGCAATTGTAAATGGGATGGACTCCTTAATTTCTCTTTCTTCTGTCTTGTTGTTGGTGTAGAGAAATGCGACTGATTTCTGTGCATTGATTTTATATCCTGACACTTTACTGAATTCCTGTACCAGTTCTAGCAGTTTTGGAGTGGAGTCCTTTGGCTTTTCCACATATAGTATCATATCATCTGCGAAGAGTGATAGTTTGACTTCTTCTTTGCCGATTTGGATGCCTTTAATTTCTTTTTGTTGTCTGATTGCTGAGGCTAGGACTTCTAGTATTATGTTGAATAGCAGTGGTGATAACGGACATCTCTGCCGTGTTCCTGACCTTAGTGGAAAAGCTTTCAGTTTTTCTCCATTGAGAATGATACTTGCGATGGATTTTTCATAGATGGCTTTGATAATATTGAGGTATGTGCCCTCTATCCCTACACTTTGAAGAGTTTTGATCAGGAAGGGATGCTGTACTTTGTCAAATGCTTTTTCAGCATCTATGGAGAGTATCATATGGTTCTTGTTCTTTCTTTTATTAATGTGTTGTATCACATTGATTGATTTGTGGATGTTGAACCAACCTTGCAGCCCTGGAATAAATCCCACTTGGTCGTGGTGAATAATCCTTTTAATGTACTGTTGAATCCTATTGGCTAGTATTTTGGTGAGAATTTTTGCATCTGTGTTCATCAAGGATATTGGTCTGTAGTTCTCTTTTTTGATGGGATCCTTGTCTGGTTTGGGGATCAAGGTGATGCTGGCCTCATAAAATGAGTTTGGAAGTTTTCCTTCCATTTCTATTTTTTGGAACAGTCTCAGGAGAATAGGAATTAGTTCTTCTTTAAATGTTTGGTAGAATTCCCCAGGGAAGCCATCTGGCCCTGGGCTTTTGTTTGTTTGGAGATTTTTGATGACTGTTTCAATCTCCTTACTGGTTATGGGTCTGGTCAGGCTTTCTATTTCTTCCTGGTTCAGTTGTGGTAGTTTATATGTCTCTAGGAATGCATCCATTTCTTCCATATTGTCAAATTTGTTGGCGTAGAGTTGCTCATAATATGTTCTTATAATTGTCTGTATTTCTTGCGTGTTAGTTGTGATCTCTCCTCTTTCATTCATGATTTTATTGATTTGGGTCCTTTCTCTTTTCTTTTTGATAAGTCTGGCCAGGGGCTTATCAATCTTATTAATTCTTTCAAAGAACCAGCTCCTAGTTTTGTTGATTTGTTCTATTGTTTTTTTTTTGGTTTTTATTTCATTGATTTCTGCTCTGATCTTTATGATTTCTCTTCTCCTGCTGGGTTTAGGGTTTCTTTCTTGTTCTTTCTCCAGCTCCTTTAGGTGTAGGGTTAGGTTGTGTACCTGAGACCTTTCTTGTTTCTTGAGAAAGGCTTGTACCGCTATATATTTTCCTCTCAGGACTGCCTTTGTTGTGTCCCACAGATTTTGAACTGTTGTGTTTTCATTATCATTTGTTTCCATGAATTTTTTCAATTCTTCTTTAATTTCCTGGTTGACCCATTCATTCTTTAGAAGGATGCTGTTTAGTCGCCATGTATTTGGGTTCTTTCCAAATTTCCTCTTGCGATTGAGTTCTAGCTTCAGAGCATTGTGGTCTGAAAATATGCAGGGAATGATCCCAATCTTTTGATACCGGTTGAGACCTGATTTAGAACCAAGGATGTGATCTATTCTGGAGAATGTTCCATGTGCACTAGAGAAGAATGTGTATTCTGTTGCTTTGGGATGAAATGTTCTGAATATATCTGTGATGTCCCTCTGGTCCAGTGTGTCATTTAAGGCCTTTATTTCCTTGTTGATCTTTTGCTTGGATGATCTGTCCATTTCAGTGAGGGGAGTGTTAAAGTCCCCTACTATTATTGTATGATTGTCGATGTGTTTCTTTGATTTTGTTATTAATTGGTTTATATAGTTGGCTGCTCCCACGTTAGGGGCATAGATATTTACAATTGTTAGATCTTCTTGTTGGACAGATCCTTTGAGTATGGTATAGTGTCCTTCTTCATCTCTTATTATAGTCTTTGGTTTAAAATCTAATTGATCTGATATAAGGATTGCCACTCCTGCTTTCTTCTGATGTCCATTAGCATGGTAAATTCTTTTCCACCCCCTCACTTTAAATCTGAAGTTGTCTTCGGGTTTAAAATGAGTTTCTTGTAGGCAACATATAGATGGGTTTTGTTTTTTTATCCATTCTGATACCCTGTGTCTTTTGATTGGGGCATTTAGCCCATTAACATTCAGGGTAACTATTGAGAGATATGAATTTAGTGCCATTGTATTGCCTGTAAGGTGACTGTTATTGTATATTGTTTCTGTTCCTTTCTGATCTACTACTTTTAGGCTCTCTCTTTGCTTAGAGGACCCCTTTCAATATTTCCTGTAGAGCTGGCTTGGTGTTTGCAAATTCTTTCAGTTTTTTGTTTGTCCTGGAAGCTTTTAATCTCTCCTTCTATTTTCAATGATAGCCTAGCTGGATATAGTATTCTTGGCTGCATGTTTTTCTCGTTTAGTACTCTGAATATATCATGCCAGCTCTTTCTGGCCTGCCAGGTCTCTGTGGATAAGTCTGCTGCCAATCTAATATTTTTACCATTGTATGTTACAGACTTCTTCTCCCGGGCTGCTTTCAGGATTTTCTCTTTGTCACTAAGACTTGTAAATTTTACTATTAGGTGACGGGGTGTGGACCTATTCTTATTGATTTTGAGGGGGGTTCTCTGAACCTCCTGGATTTTGATGCTTGTTCCCTTTGCCATTTTGGGGAAATTCTCTCCAATAATTCTCTCCAATATACCTTCTGCTCCCCTCTCTCTTTCTTCTTCTTCTGGAATCCCAATTATTCTAATGTTGTTTCGTCTTATGGTGTCACTTATCTCTCGAATTCTGCCCTCGTGGTCCAGTAGTTGTTTGTCCCTCTTTTGCTCAGCTTCTTTATTCTCTGTCATTTGGTCTTCTATATCGCTAATTCTTTCTTCTGCCTCATTTATCCTAGCAGTGAGAGCCTCCATTTTTGATTGCACCTCATTAATAGCTTTTTTGATTTCAACTTGATTCGATTTTAGTTCTTTTATTTCTCCAGAAAGGGCTTTTATATCTCCCGAGAGGGTTTCTCTAATATCTTCCATGCCTTTTTCGAGCCCAGCTAGAACCTTGAGAATCGTCATTCTGAACTCTAGATCTGACATATTACCAATGTCTGTATTGATTAGGTCCCTAGCCTTTGGTACTGCCTCTTGTTCTTTTGTGGTGAATTTTTCCGCCTTGTCATTTTGTCCAGATAAGAGTATATGAAGGAGTAAATAAAATACTAAAAGGGTGGCAACAACCCCAGGAAAATATGCTTTAGCCAAATCAGAAGAGATCCCAAATCATGAGGGAGGGGGGAAGGGGATAAAAAGAGGTTCAGAAAGAAAAAAAAAAAGAAATAAAAAAAGAAAACCAATAATGAAAAAAATATAAAAAGGAAAAAAATATATATATATTAGATAAACTAGTTAAAAAACGTTAAAAAAGAAAAGGGTAAAAGTTAAAAAAATTTAGCAGAAGAAGAGAAAAAAATTGAAAAAGAAAAAAAAATTAAATTAACTGCAAGGCTAAAGAATCATGGGGAGAAAGCCATGAGTTCCGTGCTTTGCTTTCTCCTCCTCTGGAATTCCGCTGCTCTCCTTGGTATTGGAACTGCACTCCTCGTAAGTGAACTTGGTCCTGGCTGGGTTTCTTGTTGATCTTCTTGGGGAGGGGCCTGTTGTAGTGATTCTCAAGCGTCTTTGCCCCAGGCGGAGTCGCACCGCCCTTACCAGGGGCCGGGCTGAGTAATCTGCTCGGGTTTGCTTTCGGGAGCTTTTGTTCCCTGAGCGCTTTCCGTAGAGTTCCGGAGGACGGGAATGAAGATGGCGGCCTCCCAGTCTTCGGCCCGGAGGAGCCGAGAGCTCGGGGCCCCACTCCTCAGTGTGCCCTCAGAGAACAGCGCCCAATTACTCCCGTCTGCCTGGCCTCCGGCCGCGCTCCGAGCTGACCCAGCCTGCGACCGGTTCAAGGTAAGCCCAAGCTGTGAGCTCACTCCTCGGCTCCGTCTCTGTAGCCGGCTTCCCCGTTCTAATACCTGCAAGCTCTGCGACACTCAGACACCCCCGATCCTTCTGTGACCCTGCGGGACCTGAGGCCACACTGGCCCCGCATGGGCTTCACCCCAGTTAAGCCTCTGGGGCAATGTCCCTCAGCGGAACAGACTTTTAAAAGTCCTGATTTTGTGCTCCATTGCTCCGCCGCTTGCCGGGAGCCGGCCCCTCCCCCCGGGGTCTATCTTCCCGTCCCTTTGGATTCACTTCTCCACCAGTCCTACCTTTCAGAAAGTGGTTGATTTTCTGTTTCCAGAATTGCTGTTCTTCTTCTCTTCGATCTCTCGTTGGATTTGTAGGTGTTTGCAATCTTTAGATAAGCTATCTAGCTGATCTCCCGCAACCTGAAGTAGTCTCAGCTGCTACTTCTCCGCCATCTTGACTCCTCCCCCCTTTTATTTCTTTTTGTTGTCTGATTGCTGTTGCTAGTAATTCTAGTACTATGTTGAATAATAGTGGTGAGAGTAGGCAGCTCTGGTGTGTTCCTGATCTTAAGGGAAAGGCTCTCAAGTTTTCCCTATTGATAATGATATTCACTGTGGGTTTTCATAGATGGATTTTATGAAGTTGAGGAATGTTCCCTCTATCCCTGTACTCTGAAGAGTTTTAATCAGAAAAAAGATGCTGAATTTTGTCAAATGCTTTTTCTGCATCCATTGAGAGGACCATGTGATTCTTCTCTCTTTGTTCTTTCACATTAGTTGATTTGTGAATGTTGGACCACCCTTGCATCCCAGGGATAAATCCCACCTGGTCATGGTGGATAATCTTTTTAATGTTCCGTTTGGATCCTATTAGCTAGGATCTTGTTGAGAATCTTGGCATCCACATTCATCAGGGATATTAGTCTGAAATTCTTTTTGGTGGGGTCTTTACCTGGGGATCAAGGTAATGCTGACCTCATAGAAAGAGTCTGGATGTTTTCCTTCTGTTTCTGGTTTTTGAAACAGCTTCAGGATAATAGGTACTGTTTCTTCTTTGAATGTTTGGATCCATTAGGTCCTGGGCTCTTGTTTTTTGGGAGGTTTTTGATCACTGCCTAAATCTTGTTACTAGTTATTGGTGGATTCAGGTTGTCAGTTTCTTCCTGTTTCAGTTTTGAAAGTTTATTGGTTTCCAGGAAGGCATCCATTTCATCTAGGTTGCTTAACCTATTGGCATTTTGCCATTGCTAATTTCTGATCATTGTTTCTGTTTCCTTGGTGTTAGTCATGATCTCTCCCCTTTCATTCATAATTTTATTAATTTGGTTCCCTCCTCTTTTCTTTCGGGTTAGTCTGGCCAGTGGTTTATCAATCTTATTAAAAAGCTTCTAGTTTTGTTGATGTGTTCTACTCTATCTCTGGTTTTAATTTATTGATCTCTGCTCTAATCTTAATTATTTCCCTTCTTGTGCATGGGGTAGGCTTAATTTGTTGTTGATTCTCCAATTCTTTAAGGTGTAAGGAGTGTTTGTATATTCAGGATTTTTCTATTTTTTTGAGTGAGGCTTGGATGGGTAAGTATTTCCCCCTTAAGACTGCCTTTGCCATATCCCATAGGTTTTGGACCTATGTGTTTTGTTTTCATGGGTTTCCACGTTCAAAAGTCTGAATTTATTCCAAAATTTTCTTGTGATTGAATTCCAATTTCAGAGCATTGTGGTCTGAGAATATGCAGGCAATAATCTCAGTCTTTTGGTATCCTTTGAGACCTGATTTGTGACCCAGTATGTGGTCTATTCTGGAGAATGTTTTATGTGTGCTCAAGAAGAACGAGTATTCTGTTGTTTAGGGTGGAATGTTCTATATATACCTGTGAGGTTCATCTGATCCAGTGTGTCATTCAAAGCTCTTGTTTCTTTGTTGATTTTCTGCTTGGATGATCTGTCTGTTGCTGAGAGTGGAGTGTTAAGATCCCCTACAATTAATGTATTCTTATCAATATGTCTCTTCATTTTGATTAACAGTTGACTTATGTAGTTGGCTGCTCCCATTGTTGGGGGCATAAATATTTACAATTGGTAGATCATCTTGGTGGATAGTCCCTTTAAGAATGATGTAGTGTCCTTCTGTATCTCTGACCACAGTCTTTAGCTTAAAATATAGTTTGTCTGATATGAGAATTGCTACCCCAGCTTTCTTTTGAGGTCCGTTGGCATGAAAGATGGTTCTCCATCCCTTCAATTTCAGTCTGGATGTATCTTTAGGTTCAAAATGAGTCTCTTATAGATAGCATATGGATGGGTCCTGTCTATTTATCCAATCTGCAACCCTGGGCCATTTTATGGGAGCATTTAGGCCATTCACATTGAGAGTGATTATTGAAAGGTACGTTTTTATTGTCATCGTAATCACATTGCCTGTGAGGTACTTGTCTCTGTAAATTTCTGTTCTTTATCATTCTTGGGGTCTTTCTTCTTTTATAAAAACCTCCCTTAATATTTCTTTCAGAGCTGGCTTAGTGGTCCCATATTCTTTCAGTCTTTGCTGGTCTTGGAAGCGCTTTATCTCTCCACCCATTCTAAATGACAGCCTTGCCGAATGAAGTATTTTTGGCTGCATTTTCTTCTCATTTAGTGCGCTGAATATTATCTTGCCAGCCCTTTCTGGATTGCCAGGTTTCTGTGGACAAGTCTGATGTTATTCTGATGTTCCCCCCTCTGTACATAAGGAATCTCTTGCCCCTTGCTGTCCTTAAGATATTTTCTCTAGTTTTAAGATTCAAGATTCACTATCACATGCTGGGGGTCCATCTTCGCTCCTTGATCTTGGTGGGGGGCTGTCCTCTCTACTTCTAGAATATGATGATGTAATATTCTAAATTCTTTGTTGTCATTTCAACCATCTTCATAGAATCTTCACCAGGAGTAGACAAGAAATCACTTTCATTGCTCATCCATAAGAAGCAACTCCTCATCTGTTCAAGTTTTATCATGAGATTGTAGCAATTTGGTCACATCTTTAGACTCCACTTTGAATTCTAGTTCTCTTATTATTTCTACCATATCTGTAGTTACCTCCTCCACTGAGATATCAATCTCCCTCAAAGTCATCCATGACGGTTGGAACCAACTTCTTCTAAACTGTTGGTATTGTCCTGTGAATCATGAATGTTCTTTTTTGTTATTTTTAAATATTTTATTTATTTATTTGAGAAAGAGAGAATGTGGGGATGGGGAGGGAGAGTTAAGAGAGCAGGACAAGCAGATTCTGTGCTGAGCATAGAACTGGGACATAGGACTTGATCCCGTGACCCTCATATCATGACCTGAGCTGAAATCAAGAGTCAGATGCTTAACCTACTGAGCCATCCAGGCACTCTGTGTATCACAGATGTTCTTAATGACATCAAGAATGGTGAATCTTTTTCAGAAGAGTTTTTAATTTACTTTGCCCAGATCCATCAGAGGAATCACAGTCTATGATAGCTATAGCAGTTTGAAGTGTATTTCTTAAATAATATGACTTAAATGTCCAAATTATTCCTTGATCTATGGGCTGTAGAATGGATTATGTGTTAACAGGCATGAAAAGAACATTAATCTCATTGTATATCTCCGTCAGAGCTCTTGGGTGACCAGGCACATTGTCAGTGAGCAATAATATTTTGGAAGGCAGCTATGCTCACCACTATACAACCAATGTGAGCAGTAATATTTTGAAAGGAATCTTTTTTCTGAGCTGTAGGTCTCAATAATGGGCTTGAAATATTCAGTAAAATATGTTGTAAACGGATGTGCTGTCATCCAGGCTTTGTTATTCCATTTATAGAGCAAAGGCAGTAGGTTTAGTATAATTCTTAAGCGCCCTAGAATTTTCAGAATGATAAATGAGCATTGTTTTCAATTTAGTCATCAGTTGTATTAGCCCCTAACAAGAGAAGCTTTGAATCCAGGCATTGACTTCTCTCTCATTGTGAAAGTCCTTGATGGCATCTTCTTCTAACAGAAGGCTGTTTTGTCTACCTTGAAAACCTGTTGTTGAGTATAGCCCATTCATGAATTATCGTAGGCAGATCTGGATAACTTGCTGCGGCTTACAGCTTCACCTTGCACTTTTATGTTATGGAGCTGGTTTCTTCCCTCAAACCTCATGAACTCACTTCTGTTGGTTTTAAACTTGTGTAACTTCCTCACCTCTCTCTGCTTTCATAGAATTACAGAGAGTTAGGGCCTTGCTCTGGATTAGGCTTCGGCCTAAGGGGATGTTGTTGTTACTTTGCTCTTCCTTTATCCAGACCACTCAAACTTTCCCCATACCAACAATAATAATAAATGGTAAGAAAGTAGAATAGACTTATTATTGTTATATTCACCAGAGCAGCACTTTTAATTTCCTTCAAGAACTTTTTCCTTGCACTCACAACTTGGCGACCTGTTTGGCACATGAAACTTAGCTTTTGGCCTATTTCAGCTTTTGATGTGCCTTCCTCACTAAGCTTAATCATCTAGCTTTCTACTTAAAGTGAGAGATGTGCAACTCTCCCTTTCACTTGAACACTGAGAGACCATTGCAGGGTTATTCACTGGACTAATTTCAATGTTGTTGTGTCCCAGGCAAAAGGGAGGCCTGAGGAGAGGGGGAGAGATGGGGGAATGGCTGGTTGATAGTACAGTCAGAACATACACAAGACTTACTGATTAAGTTTTCATCTTATATGGGCTCAGTTTGAGGCAACCCAAAACAATTACAATAATAAAATGAAAGGTCACTGATCACAGATCATCATAACAAATATGTAATGAAAAAGGTAGAAATATTGTGAGAACCACCAAAATGTGACATAGACAAAAAGTAAATACTATTGGAAAAACTGGTGACCATAGACTTGCTTGATGTAGAGTCGCTACAAACCTTCAGAGTGTGGTAAAATGAAGCACAATAAAACAAGGTATGCTTCTACTTAACTTTTCATGTCTCAATTAGTCTTCTATAAAATGGGGACAAACATAGTACCTGTACTTGGTGGTGGTGTGAGGACTAAAGGAACTGATAATGTGTTATGTACTGAAGACCGTGCCTGTAGTATTGTGAGGGCTCAGGAAACTGAGCTGCTCTTACTTCGGTGGAGCCATGTAGTGAGGTGGGGGAGGGCTTCTGTTTCAACATATTAGGTTTGAAATATTTGAGACATCCAAATGGACATGTAATGTAGGCTTTTGAATATATGAATTTGGGATCTAGAAGGGCTTTCAGAGCTCTGTGTGTGTGTGTGAGAGAGAGAGACTTGAGGATAAAAAATACATAGTTTTTGAAGCCTCAGGTGTGGATGGGACCACTTAGGAGGAGAGCATAGCACAGGGCTCTGGGATACACCAACATTTAGTGCAGTGATTCCAAAACTTTCATGTCCCCGTAGTTATCTGGTGATCATGTTAATTGCAGATTCTGATCCAGTAGGTTTGGGATCTGAGCAAATCTAACAAACTCCCAGATGCGATCAACGCTGCTGGTCTTCTGGATCATACTTTGACTAGCAAGAGGTTAGAGGTTAGTAAAATAGGAGGTCAAGAGGGATAAGAAGAGGATGATGTCACGAAAGCAAAGCTAAAACACTATTTCAAGGTCAACTGAGTCAATTCCTGTGATGAGTGTGAAAGATGCAGATAGACATGTCTATTGGAATGGCGACACAAAGGTTACTGATGATCTTGAAGGAAGTTTTCAATGGAATGGTGGGAATGAAAGCCAGAGAAAGGAAAGTAAATATAGTGAATAGAGATAATGCTTTCTAGAAGTTTTGTTGTTAAAAAGCAGAGAAATTAATGGTAGTGAGAAGGGCATTTGTGGGGAACGCATGGTATTAAGTTTGTATATTAATGGAAGTTATTCAGTAGAGAGAAAAGAATAATTTAGTAGAGAGAAATTGATGGTACAGCCAGTAGAGGACATGCCTACAGGAGCAAAGCCCTTGAAAAGGGAGAAGATATTAAATCCAGAGCACAAGAGGAAACAATATTTTCTTTACTGCAAAAGCCCTAGGACATGGGGCTAAAAATAAGTTTATAGATTTTGGGGGGAAGATGAGACCCTCGGTATTATGTACTCAATGCATTATGAAGCAAAGTCATTAGCTGAGGCATGTAGGAAGGAAACGGGGTGGGAAGTTGAGGAGGAAAAGCAAGGAATGAAGTAAAGTACTGGGAATTTGATATTATCGGGAAGCATAATTGTATTATAGGATTTTCTGATAGCATTGGGAGCTTGAGACTTGGAACTGTATGAACTATGCTTAAGGTTGCAGTTGTGTTCTAGTAATTTCACATGTAGGGGATTCCGGTGCAGGCATGGGAAATGTAGATCTTAGTTTTAACTAGTCGAGTAAGACAGGTGTAAGATATTTGAGAATGTCAGCAAAGGGGTAATTATCATCCCTGGAATTTAAACTTTTTCAGCAGAGGAGTGAAGGTAGGGGATGGGTAGTGGGAAAAATAGTGAGATCTACAGGTTGCCATTTATGATGGGAGAAGAATTATGAGAGTGGGTGAGAGTGAGAGTAAAAGGGAACTGGAAGGATTCCCACATGGGATACTGAAAGGTGAGGTGCTGCAGCTGGCATACTTACTACTACTGATAGCGTTTTGATATAACCTTGAAATTGGGCGGTCAAGGTGGAGTAGAGGGGTGAATACCTCTGGAGGTTAGAATGTGAAACGTAGGAGGAAAAGATTTTGTGTGGGTCATGCATGAGGATGTTGCAATCCCTGAGAACAGTATCCTCTAATATTTGGATTGAAGAAGGCAATGAGCAGTAAGTTACAGTCTATTTAGTGAGGAAAGGGGTGTGAGCAAGAGGGTTTTAGATCAGCTGTTCTGTATAAATTAAGGCAAGCTTCCTCCCCTCAGCATTTGATTTAAGGGATCTGGGGTGGGGCCTGTGCTTCTGAACCTTTTAAAAGTTTTCTTAATGTTTCTATTGTACAGGTTCACATACTCTCCTGTGAGTTTTGGTGATGGGCTTGAGGAAGGATAGCTAGTACAGCTGGGTGGCATGAATTTCTGTCTCCAGACTTTGTGAAATAGAAATGAGAAAATGTTTGGAAACAGAGGGAAGCAGGGAGGATTTTTCTCAACCTCATGACCTAGGAACTTCTAGAAGTTGGTGGCGGGTGGCTAAAGTTCTTGGAACCTGAATTAGCACACAGTGTTAGAGCAAGAGATTGCTATTAAAATCAGGGTCTGGGCTGGAGGCAGTGGTGACAGAAGGAAGGCTCTGCTGGGAAACTGATCTGTACATGGACTGCAGTGAATTCTAGCTGCTCACTTCTGGTGATCCCAAATATAAAGTCACAAAACAATGACAGATTTGGGGTTGAATCACTACACAAATATCCTACATCAAAAAAGATTGTTGTTGTGTTATAGAAGAGCACTTTGCTGGAGAATACATTTCTTCAAATTAAATGTTTTTCAAAATGGGATAGTTATTAGATGGCTGATTTGGTAGACCCTGCTCTGCTTTTGACTGAGGGAATCTTCATTTTTGTCATGCACCCTTGGTGATTCTTAGGTTTGAGAACCACTAAGGCAGTGTTTTGATCTTGGCAACAGATTTCAACCCTTAAACAGCCCTGGAATTTGAGTACACTTCAGTCCAGTTACATCAGTTTCCAGAGATGTGGAGCCTGGGTAACGGTGTTTCAAGTTTCCCACATAATGTAATGTGTAACTAAGGTTTCAAATTCATCATTCTCACCCTCGGATTCTTACAAGGGAGACAGGCAAGAATTCTAATTTTTCTTCAGGGGTTTTAAATACCGTCTGTATGTCTTTGGTCCAGACTTCTCAAGAACAGACTCGCATACCCACCCGTTTGCTTACCATCTGGTCTTGGACGTGTAATTATATATCTCATAGTTAACATGTCTGAAAATTAAATTTTGATTTCCACCTCTCAAATATGTACTTCATCTCTGTAAAAGGCAATTCCATTCTCCCATTGGTTTGGGCCAAACTTTGGAGTCTCTCACGTTTCACAGGTTATCATCAAATCCTGTTGGCTCTACCTCTGGAATATTTCCAGAATATACCAACTTGTAATCACCTCTGTAGTGACTACCCCAGCCCAAGCCTTCATCATCTATTGACTGCACTATTATAACAGCTTTCTTCCTGGTTTTTTTTTTTTTTTTAAGATTTATTTATTTGAGGGGTGGAGAGGGAGAGAGAGAGAGAGAGAAAATCTCAATCCAAATCCCTGCTGAGTGTAGAGCTTGATGTGGGGCTTGAACTCACAACCCTGATATCACCACCTGAGATGAAACCTAGAGTCAGATGCTTAACCGACTGTGCCACCCAGGTGCCCCTAACTGGCCTTTCTGCTCCTGCCCTTCTGTGTCTGTTCTGTATACAGCATCCAGAGTGATCCTTTCTAAGCAATTTGCTTTTATTGTGGTGAAATATATATAACATGAAATTTACTGTTTCTAAATGCACAATTCAGCAGTGTTAAGTACATTCACAGTGTTACAAAACCATCACCACTATTTCTAGAACTTTTTCATCATTAAAACAGAATGATCCTTTTAGGACAAAAGCATGTCACTGCTTTGCCCCCAAACATCCAGTGAATTTCTGCTTCATTCAGTAAAGGACCAACTCCTTCCTGACTCCCATAACCCCTTCTGCTGTCCTCTCTGACCACTCTCCTCTTCATTCATTTCACTCCGGTCATTGGCTTTCTTGTTATCCCTTTAACAATAGGATCATGCTCCTGCCTCAGGACCTTTGCATTTGTTTTTCCCTTTGCTGGAATGTTCTTTCTCCCAGAAACTCCTATTGTGTGTTCACTTCACTGAGACCTCTGCTCAGATTTCACCTTAGGCTTCTCTAGCCCCTTCTAACCCATTCTGAAGTAGCACCACATCGCAGTTACTGTCTGTCCTTGTTTTGTTCATAGCATTCGGCACCACCTAACATAGACAAATATATCTTCCCTCACTAAAATGTAAGCTCCTTGAATAGAGAGATGTCATCTGTTTTGATAACAGTAGTATCCCCTGAAACAGTGTCTAGCTCACAGTGGGCACACAGTAAATATTTGGTGAATGTAGGAAAAAGCTCAGCTCATGATAGGTATTTAAATGCTAATAATCTAGGGAACCTGGGTGGCTCAGTCGGTTGGTAAGGATCTGCTTTCAGTTCAGATCATGATCACAGGGTCCTGGGATCAATCCCTGCATTGGACTCCCTGCTCAGCAGGAAGTCAGCTTCTTCCTCTCCCTCTGCCTGCCTCTCTCCCTGTTTGTACTTTCTCTGTCAAATAAATAAATAAAATCTTTTTAAAAAACCCTGAAAATGTTAATAATCATAAGTAAGTATACCAAAAACTTGGGGCGCCTGGGTGGCTCAGTGGGTTAAAGCCTCTGCCTTCGGCTCAGGTCATGATCCCGGGGTCCTGGGATCGAGCCCCGCATCGGGCTCTCTGCTCGTCAGGGAGCCTGCTTCCTCCTCTCTCTCTGCCTGCCTCTCTGACTACTTGTGATCTCTGTCAAATAAATAAATAAATCTTTAAAAAAAAAAAAACTTAAAACACCCAGGTTTATGGAGATATAATTAACATAATATAAAATTCACCTGTGAACACTAATGTTTATGTTCAAGCTGGTATTTGGAAGCAGGTATAAGCTATTGACACAAGCAGCAGGAGGTACCCTTGTTTCTATGATTCTACAATTCACAGGAAAGATCAGTGTTGGGATTTGGAGCCAGAAGCACCTTAAGACCTGCTTCTGTGCATGTGTGTGTGTGTGTGTGTATGTATGTTGCTAATGGTTATAAGCATCTTTATTCACAGCTGCACTAACACATTTTCTTAGTGTTTTCACTTATCAATGGGAATAAGACTTGCATGTATCTCTAAAATACATTGTGCTCTAAAACACTATTTGGAGACTGATTTTAATCAGCTTAAGTCCAAGTTATGGTGCACCTATCTAAATTGTTTTTTTTAATGCAAGTGGATAAAATATGTATGTTTCAGTGCCAGAAAGCACTGAGATAAGAAGAAACATTTCTCTTATCATGAAAGCATCTGTTAGATATCTACTCTATCTCTACCCCTCATCTTCTTTCCATTCCTCTGTGTCCCTGGGGTGGTGAAAATTAATGCTTCAGTAACAGAGGCACAGCATAATACCCAAGGAGATTTTACTGTAAGTCTATAATTATTACCAGACTCAGTTGGGGTGGGGCTGTCGCTTTCAGGGTCCTTTCTCTTACACAGTTTTCCTCACCTACACTCAGAGAAGAGGAGGTGAAGAAAGAGGAAAAGTAGAAAATTCCCACATTAGCAAATCTCAATTGTTTTATGAAATTAAGAAAAAAAAAACTCTCCACTACATTTTATGACTATAGATTACAATGTACTATTGAAATCCCCCCTTGATTTGTTTAAATTTAAATTCTAGTGTAAACATACAATGTTCTGTTCATTTAAGGTACACAATATAGTGATTCAACAACTCCATTTGTTACTCATTGATCATCAAGATAACTGTGCTCTTAAATCCCTTCAGTCCATCCATTCCCCCACCTACCTCCCCTCTATACGTTTTCTCTACGTAAGAGTCTGTTTTTTGGGTTTGTCTCTTTCCCGCTCTTTGTTCATTTGTTTTTTTCTCAAATTCCACATATGTGTGATATTATATGGTATTTGTCTTGCTCTGACTGGCTTATTTCGCTTAACATTTTACTCTCTGGATCCATCTACATCATTGCAAATGGCAAGATTTCATTTTTTAATGGCTGAATAATACTATTCCATTGTTTATGTATACCACTTCTTTATCCATTCATTAGTCTCTGGACGCTTGGGCTTGGCTATAGTTTGGCTATTGTAGGTCATGCTGCTATGAACGTTGGGGTGCGTGTATCCCTTTGAATTAATGTTTTTGTATTTTGGGAGTAAATATCCAGTGGTGCAATTGCTGGATCCTAGGGTAGTTCTATTTTTAACTTTTCAAAGAACTTTCATACTGGTTTCCACAGTGTCTCTACCAGTTTGCATTCCCACCTATAGTACCAGAGCATTCCTTTCTCTCCGTGTTCTCACCAACACTTGTTATTTCTTGTGTTCTAGATTTTAGCTATTCTGGCAGGTGTGAATAGAGTTTTGTATAGAGTTTTGATTTGTATTTGCCTGATGATTAGTGATGTTGAGGATTTTTGTGTGTCTTTTGGCTATCTGTGTGTCTTCTTTGGAAAAATGTCTATTCCTGTCCTCTGCTCATTTTTTAATGGGAGTATTTCTTTTTTGGGTGTTGAGTTGTATCAGTTCTTTATACATTTTGGATACTAACCTTTTATTGGATATATCATTTGTAAATATCTTCTCCCATTCAGTCGTCTGCCTTTTAGTTTTGTTGATTGTTTCCTTCACTGTGCAGAAGCTTTTTATTTTGATGTAGTCTCCATAGTTTATTTTTGTTTTTGTTTCCCTTGCCTCAGGAAACCTATCTAGAAAGAGGTTGCTATGGCTGATATCAAAGAGGTTACTGCTTGTGTTCTCCTCTAGGATTTCTTTTTTTAAAAGACTTTATTTATTTATTTGATGCAGAGAGATGCAGCGAGAGAGAGAACACAAGCAGAGAGAGTGGGAGAGGGGGAAGCAGGCTTCCTGCTGAGCGGAGAGCCCGATTCGGGGCTTGATCGAAGGACCCTAGGATCATGTCCTGAGCCTAAGGCAGACTTAATGCCTGAGCCACCCAGGTGGCTCGCTAGGATTTTGATGGTTTTATGTTTCACATTTAGTTCTTTAATCCATTTTGAGTTTTTTTGTTTGTTTGGTATAAGAAAGTGGTCCAGCTTTACTTTTTTGCATGTTGTTGTCCACTTTTCCTGACACAAATACTTGAAGAAACTTTTTCTTCATTTTCCAATGAAATATCATTGGATATTCTTTCCTCCTTTGATTTATGAAGATTAATTGACCATATAGTTGTGTGCTTATTTTTGGGTTTTCTGTTTCATCGATCTATGTTTCTATTTTTTTATGCCAGTAGATACTGTTTTGATCACTACAAATTTTTAATATAAAGTCTGGGTTTGTGATGCTTCCTGCTTTACTTTTCTTTTTCAAGGTTGCTTTGGCTGTTCAATCTTTGTTTTAAACTCTATCTTGTCTGATACAAGTACAGCTACTTAGGCTCCTCCCCCCTGCTTCTTTTCTCATGGTATATCTTTTTCCATGTCTTTACATTCAACTTATACGTGTCTTTAGGTCTTAAGTGAGTTTTTTGTAGGCAGCATATACATTGATTTTGGTTTTTCATCTGTTCCTTCATTTCGTGTCTTATAGTTGTAACATTCAGATGATTAGCATTTAAAGCAATTATTGGTAGCTATGTATTTATTGCCATTTGATTGTTTTCTGGTTGTTTTATAGCTCCTCTCTTTTCCTTTCTTTTGCTCTTCTTTGTGATTCACCGCTTTTAGTGTTTTGCTTGTTTTTTAAATTTTATTTGTGTATCAATGATAGGTTTTGGTTTGTGGTTACCACGAGGTTCACTTTAACACTAAGTATTTAGCAGTCTGTATTAGGTTAATGGTCAGTTAAGTTACAACACATCTAAAAGAACTTTATTTTTAATCCTTCGCCCTTCATGTTTTATGTATAGATTGTTGTTCGCTACATTTTTTAAAGTTTCATGGGTCTTCTTAACTAATTTTGTAGATATAAATTGATTTTTACCCACTTTTACCACTTTTTTTTGCATTTTATTTATTTATTTACATTGTACTTATTTATTTATTGGGATTTATTTATTTAAAAATTTCCATTTTATTTTTCAGTTTTCCAGCGTTCATTGTTTATGCACCACACCCAGTGCTCCATGCAATAGGTACTCTCCATAATACCCATCACCAGGCTTACCCAAACCCCCACCCCCCTCCCCTCCAAAACCCTCAGTTTGTTTCTCAGAGTCCAGTCTCTCATGGTTTGTCTCCCCCTCCGATTTCCCCCAACCCACTTCTCCTCTCCATCTCCCAATGTCCTCCTTGTTATTCCTTATGCTCCCCAAGTAAGTGAAATCATATGATAATTGACTCTCTCTGCTTGACTTATTTCACTCAGCATAATCTCCTCCAGTCCCTTCCATGTTGATACAAAAGTTGGGTATTCATCCTTTCCGAAGGAGGCATAATACTCCATAGTATATATGGACTATATCTTCTTTATCCATTCATCCGTTGAAGGGCATCTTGGTTCTTTCCACAGTTTGGCGACTATGGCCATTGCTGGTATGAACATTGGGGTACAGATGGCCCTTCTTTTCACTACCTCAGTATCTTTGGGGTGGGTACCCAGTAGTGCAATTGCAGGGTCATAGGGAAGCCTCTATTTTTAATTTCTTAAGGAATCTCCACACTGTTTTCCAAAGCAGCTACTCCAATTTGCATTCCCACCAACAGTGTAGGAGGGTTCCCCTTTCTCTGCATCCTCGCCAGCATCTGTCATTTCCTGACTTGTTAATTTTAGCCATTCTGACTGGTGTGAGGTGATATCTCATTGTGGTTTTGATTTGTATTTCCCTGATGCCGAGTGATATGGAGCTCTTTTTCATGTGTCTGTTGGCCATCTGGATGTCTTCTTTGCAGAAATGTCTGTTCATGTCCTCTAGGCAGTATAGACATTTTAACAATGTTTATTCTTCCAATCCCTGAGCATGGAATGCTCTTCCACCTTTTTGTGTCTTATTCCGTTTCTTTCATGAGTGTTCTGTAGTTCCTCAAGTACAGATCCTTTACCTCTTTGGTTAGGTTTATTCCCAGATGTCTTATGGTTCTTGGTGCTATACTAAATGGAATCAATTCTCTAATTTCCCTTCCCATATTTTCATTGTTAGTGTATAAGAAAGCAACTGATTTCTGTACATTGATTTTGTATCCTGCCACATGACTGAATTGGTGTATGAGTTCTAGTACTTTGGCAATGGAGTCTTTTGGCTTTTCCATATAAAGTATCATGTCATCTGCGAAGAGAGAGAGTTTGACTTCTTCATTGCCAGTTTGAATACATTTTATTTCTTTTTGTTGTCTGATTGCTGTTGCTAGGACTTCTAGTACTATGTTGAACAAGTGGGCATCCTTGTTGTGTTCCTGACCTCAAAGGGAAGACTGTCAGCTTTTCCTCATTGAGGATGATATTCACTGTGCATTTTTCATAGATAGATTTTATGAAGTTGAGGAATGTTCCCTCTATCCGTATATTTTGAATAATTTTAATCAGGTACGGATGCTGTATCTTGTCAAATGCTTTTTTCTTCATCTATTGAGAGGACCATGTGGTTCTTCTCTCTTCTCTTATTGTTTTGTTCTATCACATTGATTAATTTGTGAATGTTGAACCACCTTACATCCCAGGGATAAATCCCACCTGCTCCTGGTAGATAATCTCTTTAATGTACTGTTGGATCCTATTAGCTAGGATCTTGTTGAGAATCTTGGCATCTATATTCATCAGGGATATTGGTCTGAAATTCTCTCTTTTGGTGGGGTCTTTGCCTGGTTTGGGGATCAGGGTAATACTGGCTTCATAAAAAGAATCTGGAAGTTTTCCTTCTGTTTCTATTTTTTGAAGCAGCTTCAGAATAGGTATTTCTTCTTTCAGTGTTTGGTAGAATTCTCCAGCGAATCCATCAGGTCCTGGGCTCTTGTTTTTTGGGAGGTTTTTGATCACACCTTCAATCTCATTACTAGATATTGGTCTATTCAGGTTGTCAATTTCTTCCTGATTCAGTTTTGGAAGTTTATAGGTTTTCACGAATGCATCCATTTCATCTAGGTTGCTTAACTTATTGGCATATAACTATTGATAATAATTTCTGATGATTGTTTCTATTTCCTTGGTGTTAGTCATGATCTCTCCCTTTTCATTCATAATTTTATTAAATTGGGTCCTCTCTCTTTTCTTTTGGATTAGTTTGGCCAATGATTTATCGATCTTATTGATTCTTTAAAAAAAAACAGCTTCTAGTTTCGTTGATGTTTTCTACTGTATCTCTAGTTTCTATCTCATTGATCTCTGCTCTAATCTTGATTATTTCCCTTCTTGTATGTGGTGTTGAGTTAATTTGTTGTTGATTCTCCAGTTCTTTAAGGTGTAAAGAGAGCTGGTATATTCTGGATTTTTCAGGTTTTTTTGAGGGAGGCTTGGATGGCTATGTATTTCCCCCATAGGACCCTCTTTGCTTGATCCCATAGGTTTTGGACCGAAGTGTCTTCATTCTCATTGGTTTCCATGAATTGTTTAAGTTCTTCTTTGATTTCCTGGTTGATCCAAACATTCTTAAGCAAGGTGGTCTTTAGCTTCCAATTTTTTGAATTCCTTCCAAACTTTTCCTTGTGGTTGAGTTCCAGTTTCAAAACATTGTGGTTTGAGAATATGCAGGGAATAATCTCAGTCATTTTATGCCAGTTGAGCCCTGATTTGTGACCCAGTATGTGGTTTATTCTGGAGAAAGTTCTATGTGCACTTGAGAAGAATGAGTATTCTGTTGTTTTAGGGTGGAATGTTCTGTATGTATCTATGAGATCCATCTGGTCCAATGTGTTATTCAATGCTCATGCTTCTTTATTGATTTTCTGCTTGGATGATATGTCTATTACTGAGAGTGGTGTGTTAAGATCCCCTACTATTAATGCATTCATATCAATTTGACTCTTTATCTTGATTAACAGTTGTCTTATGTAGTTGGCTGTTCCCTTATTGGGGGCATAAATATTTATAATTATTAGATCTTCTTGGTGGATAGACCCTTTAAGAATGATGTAGTGTCCTTCTTTATATCTGACTACAGTCTTTAGTTTAAAATCTAATTTATCTGATATGAGAATCACTACCCCAGGTTGAGGCCCATTGTCATGAAAGATGCTTCTCCCCCTTCACTTTCAGTCTGGATGTATCCTTAACTTCAAAATGGGTGTCTTGTAGACAACATATGGATGGGTCCTGTCATTTTATCCAATCTGCAACCCTGTGCCATTTTATGGGAGCGTTTAGGCTGTTCATGTTGAGAGTGATTATTGAAGGATACCTTTTTACTGACATCATGTTGCCTGTGAAGTTCTTGTTTCTATAGATTGTCTCTGTAAATTTCTATTCTATGACACTCTTGGGTTCTTTCTTCTTTTATAGAACCCCCCTTAATATTTCTTGTAGTGCCGGCTTGGTGGTCACATACTCTTTTAAACCTTGCCGGTCTTGGAAGTTCTTTATCTCTCCTTCTACTTTGAATGTCAGCCTTGCTGGGTAAAGTATTCTTAGTTGCATGTTATTCTCATTTAGTCCCCTGAATATGTCTTGCCAGCCCTTTCTGGCTTGCCAGTTTTCTGTGGATAGGTCTGATGTTATTCTGATGGACCTTCCTCTGTACATAAGGAATCTCTTCCCCTCTAGCTGCTCTCAAGAGCTCCTGTCTAAAATTATGATTCATCAGTTTCACAATGAGGTGTCTCAAGATCTTATTAGATTCTATGATTTTGGGGGGAAATCTTTCTGCCTCTAGAACACAAACACTGGTTCCTTTCCCTAGATTGGGAAAATTTTCATGGAGAATTTGTTCAACTATATCTTCTAGTCTTCCTTCTTTTTCCTCCCCCTCAGGGATCCCAATAATCTGACATTGGAATGTTTCATGGTGTCATTTATTTCCCTAATTCTGTTTTCATGGCTTCTAAGCTGTTTGTTCCAGGCCTCCTCCTGACCCTTTTTCTCTACATTTTGTCCTCTAGATCACTAATTCTACATTTTGCCTCGGTTACCCTAGCTGTTAGAGAATTTAGATTAGATTGGATCTCATTGATAGCATTTTTAACTTCTTCCCAGGTGGCTTTTGCTTCTGCCCTAATCAGTTCCATGTTGTGTTGATGGTTTTCTCCAACCTAGCCATTGCCTGGATAATTGTTACCCTGAATTCCCTTTACGACATACTGTTTATGTCCATATCCAATAGCTCTGATGGAGAGAGCACAGTCTCTGAATTTTTCCTCTGTTGGACATTCCTTCTCCTAGTCATTTTGGTAAGAGGTGGTTGAGAGGATGTGTAGCTGAATATATCAACTGTGATCCAGGCAAGGTGCACCCTGGAATGCTTCTGAGCAACTGGAAGTTACCATGAAAAAGAAAAAGAGATAGGAAAAAAAGAGAGAAGACCCAGCCAGAATGGGCCCCAAAGTTAAGATTTATAAGGTATATGAACAAAAATGGACAAAGGAAAAAACCGACAAAGGTAAATGACAAGAAAAAATAGAACCCAGCCAAAATGAAGTCCAAGGATAAGATTTATATAATACCAGAACAAAAACAAATACAGAGAAACACCGTCAGAAGAAAAAGATGGGAGGGTGGTTATAAATCCTCAACATGGGCCAAGAAGGTTATTTTGATTCTTCCTGGGTGTATCTTGTTATCTTTGTTAAAGGACTCAACTTTCCAGAGATAAAGAGAGATTAAAACTGGTTTATGTATAGGGTTAGTATTGATTAGGGAAAGAGGATTGATTACCTTGAACCTTATATCTCTATGTATATTAAAAAAAACAGAAAAGCAAAAGAAAAACACGAGTATATGTATGGAAAAAGTTCAAGTTAAACAGTTATGGAATTTGTTGTATTGAACCTCTTGTTATAATGGTAAATAGGTAAAAAAATTAAAAACGAGAATAGTGAGAACAAATTTAAAAATAAAAGTTGTATCTATGAAATACACAGGCTTTAGGGCAATACTGGGAACTTAGTATCTTCTTTTCCCCTTATACTGGGGTTTTACAGTTTTATGGGAGACCCTGTGGTGGTGGTCCTCTTGTTTTTTCAGCTGTCTTTCTGAGGGAGGGGTCTGTCGCATTGTTTTTTAGTCAGTCTTGCTTGGGTCGAGTCCTCCTGCTCCCTATCAAGGGGCTGGGCTCTGTTGACACTGGTTTTTCAGGCTTTTGCTCTCTGGAGGTTTTTGTTCTTTAGCAGCTTTCTGTGGCTTTTTGGAGGTTTAGTGGAAAGCAAACTGCACTCAGACCTCTGTCTCAGAGAGAAGCCTCAGTCTGCTCCCCTCTGGGTGGTCCAGAACACACAGACTCCCCCTCTGCAAAATCTGCTGAGCCGTCAACCTCCCACAGGCAGTTGACGTCCCCAGCCACCGTCTCAGGGGTCACGCAAAGCACCCCTGCTTGTCTCTGCAACCCCGTGCTACTAAAACCATGAGAGATACTGGTCCAGGGAGCCTGCCTCCAGTGGCTGCCTTTGCTGGGACTGTGGTAGACTAGAGATAGCATGCTGAGATTTTCAAACCCAGGCTAGGAGTGTTCAGACTCTCTGCCGGTCCTAGCACCCACCAGCTAGCACGGGCACAGAACACTCTCAGGTGTGGGTGGGGAGCAGGGTTCAGTCCCCAGTAGCGCAGTGCACGTGCAGAGTGCAAAACGCTGTGATTCTAGAGAGTGCCAGTTGGTGCACACATCAGACTCACTCCCGAGTAGAGGGCACCTGACCCAGTGCTGGTGCAAGCCCTGAAAGCCTGTGGCTCAGGGACCAGGGCCTGGAGGCTTTGCCACACTCTCTCTGGCATGGGTGGTCTCTGGCGGTGGCTGTCCTGGGTCAGCAGACTTAGGCCCATGCCCGTGCCTACCCGATTCCACCAGTTGCCCTTTAAGATATTTTGCTGTTTTTGAGTGCTTTTAACCAGACTCCAAGTTGATGCTGGTCCCCAATCACAGGGCACTCTCATATTGGGGTAGTACTTTCCAATGGGTCACTTCTGGTGGCTCCCTCCCCCTTCTGTTTATTCTCCAGTATGAGCTTTACCTCTCGACTGGCATCTTCTGCCCCCTTAGAGATCCAGAAGTATATAATCCTACATCTCAGGCTGATTTCATGAGTGTTCAGAGTGTTCTGGTCACTTTAGGGGACTGGTTGAAACAGGGTATCTTACTTCTCTGCCGTTGTGCCCCCCTTCCCCACTTTTACCTTTATACTACCTTTGTAAGTGTTGATCTACTACTTTTCTTGTATGTTTGCTTTTACTCATGAAATTTGTCCTTACATAATTTTTTTATTTCTAATTGTGGCCTTTTTTTCCCCACTTAAAGAATTTGCTTTAACATTTCTTGGGTGTCCAGTTTAGTGGTGATGAACTCCTTTAAATTTGTTTGTCTGAGGAACTCTTTATTTCTTCTTTACTTCTGAATGATAATTTTGCTTGGTAGTGTATTCTTGGTTACAGGTTTTTCACTTTCAGCTCTTTGAAATATCATGCCACTTTTGGGGGTATAGCTCAATGGTAGAGCATTTGACTGCATGCCACTTTCTTCTGGCCTTCAAGTTTCTGTTGAAAGATCAGCTCATAGCCTTATGGGGCCTCCTCCCTCTGTTACTAGTTGCTTTTGCTGCTTTTAAGATTCTCTCTCTGTTTAATTTTTGATATTTGATTAGTATGTGTCACATTTTGGACTTAAGTTCATCTTGTTTCAAACTTTCAATGCTTCCTGACTTGGATGTCTGTTTCCTTCCCCAGGTTTGGGAAATTTCAGCTATCATTTCTTCAAATATGTTTTCTACCCACCCCTCTTTCCCTTCTTCTGGGACCCCTATAATGTGCATATTTGTTCATTTGAGGTTGTCCAGGAGATTCATTAACCTATCCTCATTTTTAAAGATAATTTTTCTTTTTTTTAAGATGTATTTATTTATTTGACAGAGAGATCACAAGTAGGCAGAGAGGCAGGCAGAGAGAGGGGGAAACAGGCTCTCTGCTGAGCAGAGAGCCCGATGCGGGCTCAACCCCAGGACCCTGAGATCATGACCTGAGCCGAAGGCAGAGGCTTCACCCACTGAGCTACCCAGGTACCCCTAAAATAATTTTTTCTTTTTGCTGTTTAGCTCAGGTGCTCTCCATTACCCTTTCAAGTCATTGATTTTTCTGCATTCTCAAATCTGTTGATTACATCTATTGTAATTTTCATCTCAGTTATCGTATTCTTCATCTATGATTGATTTTTGTTTATATTTTCTATCTCTTTGTTGAAGTTCTGAGTTATTTCACTCTTCTCCCTAGTTTTGTGAGCATTTTTGTAATTATTAATTTGAACTCCTTATCAGTCATTCTCTCCTTTTCATTTAGTTTAGGTTTTTATTTTGAAGTTTTGTCTTGTTCTTTGATTTGAACATATCCCTCTGTCTCATTTTGCTTGATTTCCTGTGTTTCTATCAATTATGTGGAACAAGTACTTCTCTAAAACTATGATCTTGTATATGGTTGTTTCCTGTGTAGACTGAGATCGCATGGTGATTTTGGCTGACTGGCTGGAGTTGTGACTGGTGCTGTCTGGAGTTCCTGGGATACTCTGTGTTGGTGCTGCCCTGTTGGGATGGCCTGAGCTGAAATTGAGGCATGGTAGGCAGTCTTGGGGCTCTTTGCATGGATAGTGTCCTGGCAGGACAGCTGAAGATAAAATGGTTGCCCGCTGGGCCGGGGGTTGGGGGGATGATCCCAGGGCTCTTTGCATGGAAGGGGTATTGACCAGAGGTGTCCTGGTGTATGAGTGGTAATGAAATTCTTTTAACTTTTGTTTTTTTCTCTCCTTCAGTTCTGAATGACAAACTCACCAGGTAAGGTAGTATTGATTGTAGGTTTTCTCCTTTCAGCACTTTGAATATATTATGCCACTTGTTTTTGGCCTGCAAAGTTTCTGTTGAAAAATCAGTGTATAGCCATATACCAAAAGGGGTTTCCCTTGTATGTAACTAGTTTTTCTGTTTCTACTTTTATGATTCTCACTTTAACTTTTGACATTTTTGTTATTTGTGTCATGGTGTGGATTTCCTTGGGTTCATCTCTTTTGGTCATTCTGTGCTTCCTACACCTGGATTTCCCAGGTTAGGGAAGTTTTCAACTATCATTTCTTGAAATAAATTTTCTGCCCTTTTCTGTCTTCTCCTACTTGGACCCTCTAGAACAAGAGTTCATAAGCTTGACATTGTACAAGTCCATAGCCTATCTTCATTTTTTAAAAGTGCTTTTTAATGAACACATTCAAACATTGACAGTACTTTTTAGTAAATACTCATCTCCACCACATAACATCTACCTTTAACATTTTACTATACTTATTTTCCACAATGTAGTCATTTATCCATTCCTCTGTCCATCCTTCATTCCATTTTAGTTTTTTGAAACATTTCAAAGTAAATTGTAAACAATAACACTTGATCCTAAATACTTCAGCATGCATGTCATTAGGCCAGTATTCTGTTTTTCTGTTAATACACAATTTAGATACAATGTACTGAACATATTTTTTGTGTACATTCACTGTATTTTAGTAAATGCATACATACATACCCATGTAACCCAAATACCTATTGAGATATAGAACATTACCATTACCATGAGTGTTTCTTTTCTCTTACTAAAAGTATAGTTGACATATCATGTTATATTAATTTCAGGTGTCTACCATAATCATTCAGCATTTCTATACATTACTCTGTGCTGAGCATGATAAGTGTAGTAACCATCTGTTACCATATAATGTTATCACAATATTATTTACTTTATTTCTTATGTTGTATTTTTCACCTTCAGGGCTTGCTTATTTTATAATACAAGTATGCACCTCTTAATCTCCTTCACCTATTTTACCCATTTCTGCACCCATCTCTTCTCTGGCAACCATCAGTTTATCCTTCGTACTTTTGGATGCTAGCTATTTTGACTGGTGAGGTGATATCTCCAGTGGCTCTGATTTGCATTTCCCTGATGATTAATAATGTTTAATATATTTTTATTGGACTGTTTATCACCTGTATGTTTTCTTTGAAAAACTATGCATGTTCTCTGCCCATTTTCAGATGGGATTATATGTTGGGATTTTTTTTTTGTATTTTTGTTTTTCATTTTTTACTTTTTTTGTTGTTGTTTTTTGGTTTTTTTTTGGTATGAGTTGTATGACTTCTTTATGTTTTAGATGTTAACCCTTCATCGGATATATCATTTACAAATATCTTCTCCCATTCAGTTAGGTTGTTTTTTCTTTTTGTTGATGGTTTCCTTCACTGTGCAAGAGCTTTTTATTTTGCTTTAGTCTCACTAGTTTATTTTTGCTTTTGTTTCCCTTGTCGGAGGAGGACTATCTAGAAAAATGTTGCTATGTTTTCTTCTAGGAGTTTTATGGCTTCAGGTCTCAAATTTAGATCTTTAATTAATTTTGAGTAATTTTTGTCTAAGAAGGTGGTTCAATTTCATTCATTTGCATGTAGTGGTCTAGTTTGCCCAATACCATTTGTTGAATTTTGTATATTCAACATTGTATATTCTTTTTTTTCTCATTGCATGTTCTTGCCTCCTTTGTCATAGATCATTTGATCATATAAGTGTGGATTTATTTCTGGGTTCTGTATTCTGTTTTATTGATCTGTGGAGTTTTTTGTTTGTTTTGTTGTTTGCCAGTAACATACTGTTTTTATTACTATAACTTCGTAGTATATTTTGAAATCTGAGATTTTGATACCTACAGCTTTGTTCCTGTTTACCATGATTGCTTGGGCTATTTGAGGTTTTTAATGGTTCCAGATCAATTTTAATGCTCTTGGTATTTTGATATAGGAATTGCATTGGATTTGTAGAATATTTTGGGTAGTATGCATATTTTAAACAATATTAATTCTTCCAGTTCATGAGCATGCTTTATTTTTCCATTTTTTTTTGGGTCATCTTCAATTCTTTTCATCAGTGTCTTATAGTTTTTAGCATATAGGTCTTTAACCTCCTTGGTTAAATTTATTCTTTTGGGTATAATTGTAAATGGGATTGTTTTCTTAATTTCTTTTTAGGCTGTTTCATTATTAGTATATAGATATGTAACAGATAGTTACATACTTTGTATCCTGCAGCTTTACTGAATTCACTTATTCTAATACTTTTCGGTTGAGTCTTTAGGGTTTTCTGTGTGTAGTGTCATGGCATCTGCAAATAGTAATAGTTTTATTTATTCTTTACCAATTTGGATGTCTTCTATTTCTTTGTCTTATCTGGTATATCTGGAACTTCCAGTAGTCTGTTGAATAAAAGTGGTAAGGATGAATATCCTTATCTTGTTCTTGATCTTAAAGGAAATGTTTTTGGGTTTTCACCATTTAGTCTGTTGTTAGTGGTGGGTTTTTCATGTATGGTCTTTATTATGTTGAGGTATAGTCCCTCTAAAACCATTTTTTTTTTTTAAATCATGAATGGATGTTGTATTTTGTCAAATGCCTTTGCTACATCTACTGAGATGATCATATTTTTTTTTATTTCTCTTGTTAATGTGATGTATCACACTGATTGACTTGCAAATATCAAACCATCCTTGCAAACCTGGAATAAATCCTACTTGATCATATTGAATGATCCTTTTAAAACCTTATTGAATTCAATTTGCTTATCTATATATGTGATTTTTGCATCCGTGTTCAATAGAGATATTGTCCTGTAGTATTCCTTTTGTAGTGTTTTTGTCTGGATTTAGTATTAGGGTAATGCTATCCTCATGGAATGTCTTTGGAAGTTTTCCTTTGTTTTTTATTTTTTTGTAATAGTTTGAGAAGACTAAGATTCACTTTTCTTTATTTTTCTTGAGTTGGCATATTTTTTAATTTTAAATTTAAATTCAATTAATATATAATGTATTATTGGTTTCAAAGGTAGAATTCAGTGATTCATCAGTCTTCTATAATACCCAGTGCTCATTACATCACATGAGGTAACTAGGTGATGGACTTTAAGGAGGGCATCGTATTTACTTTCCTTTTAAATGTTTGGTAGAATTGACCTGTGAAGCCATCTGTTCCTGGACTTTTGTTTATTGGGAATTTTTTGACTACCAATTCAATTTTGTTACTAGCAATTGGTCTTTTCAAATTTGCTATTTCTTCCTGATTCGGTTTTGGAAAGTTGTATGTTTCTAGGAATTTATCTGTTTTTATATAGGTTGATCAATCTGTTGGCATATAATTTTTCATTATATTGTCTTCTAATTTTTATTTTTTTTGTGGTTTTAGTTATTATTTCTCTTCTTTCATTTCTGATTTTATCTATTTCAGTCCTCTCTCTTATTTTCTTGATGCATCTGGCTAAGGTTCATCAATTTTGTTTATTTTTACAAAGACCCAGGTCTTGGTTTCATTGATATTTTCTACATTTTTCTAGTCTTTATTTCCACTGTAATCCTTCCTCCCTCCCTCCCCTCCCCTTCTTCCTCTCTCTCATCCTCTCTCTCTCTCTCTTTCTTTCTTTTTTTTAACCAACTTGGTACTATATTTGTTCTTCTTTTTTTTGTTTCCTTTAGGTATAAGGTTAGATTTGAGACTTTTCTCATTTCTTGAGGTTGGCCTATATTGCTACAAACTTCCCTCTTAGAACTGCTTTTGCTGCATTCCAAAGATTTTAGACTACTGTATTTTCATTTGTTTCCATATTTTTTTGTTTTCTGTTTGATTTATTCATTGATCCATTGTTGTTGTTTTTTAATTAGCATGTTGTTAGCCTCCAGGTTGTTGTTGTTGTTGTTTTCTGTTTTTTTTTCCCCCCTTGTAATTCATTTCTAGTCTCATACATTGTGGTCAGAAAAGATCCTTGATATAAATTTGAAATTTCTTAAACTTAGACTTTTTCTATGGCTTAAATGTGATGTAGCCTTAAAAATATTCCACATCCACTTGGAAAGAATGTGTATTCCCCTGTTTGGAAGAAATGTTCTGTATATACCTGTTAGGTTCATCTGGTCTAATGTGTGATTGAAAGCCACTATTTCCTTGATTTTCTGTGTGGATGATTTGTCCAGTAATGTAAGTGTGTTATTAAAGTCTCACTGTTACTGTATTACTGTCAGTTTCTGCCTTTACATCTTTTAATATTTGGTGTACTTATTTCAGTGCTTCTGTGGTGGGTACATAGATATTTAAAATTTTATAGCATCTTATTGGCTTGATCTCTTTATGTAATGCCCTTCTTTGCCTAATGCTACAGTCTGGTTTTTAAACTCTATTTTGTCTGATATAAGTATTACTACATTGGCTTTTAGTTCTTGTTTCCATTTGCATGGGATATCTTTTTCCATCCCTTTACTTTCACTCTGCATATGTCTTCATGTCTGAAGAGAATTTCTTATAGAGAGCATATAAATAGGTCTTGTTTTCTTTTATCCATTCAGTCATCCTGTGTCTTTTGATTAAAGCATTTACTCCATTTACATTTAAAGTAGCCATGGTTAAGTATGTACTTATCATCATTTTGTTAATTGTTTCTGGTTTTTTAGTAGTTATTCTTTTTCCCTTTCTTGTTCACTTCCTTTGTATTTTGATGACTCTCTTTAGGGTTACGCTTAAACCCTTTATTTTTTGTATAGGTTATGATAGGTTTTTGTTTTGTGTTACCATTGGGTTCATATATAACATTGTATGTGTCTAACAGTATATATTAAAAGTTTGTTGTTGCTAAGTTTGAATACATTCTGAAAGCACTAAATTTTTAGCCTCCCCTCCACATTTTATGTATATGATGTCATATTTTACATCTTTCTATTTTATATAGCCCTTTACTAATTTTTGTAGATATAATTGATTTTATTACTTTTGTATTTTAATCTCCATTTTATAAGTTATCAACAAGTAATTAGTAATTAATCTATCCTTAATAATTACTTGCTTTTACCTGGGTAATTTTTTCTTTCATAATTTACTTACCCTGGTAATGGCCTTTTCTTTCTAGTTAAAGAATTCCCTTCAACATTACATGCAAGGCTTGTTGAGTGGTGGTGAACTCCTTTAACTTTTGTTAATCTGGTAAACTCCATCTCTCCTCAATTCTGAATGATATACTTGCCTGGTGGGGTATTCATTGTTGTAGGGTTTTTCCTTTTAGTACTTTGTATATATCATGCCATTACCTTCCTGCCTGCAAAGTATCTGGTGAAAAATGACCTTTGAGCCTTATGGGGTTTCCCTTGTAGGTAACAATTTTTTGTTTTTTGTTTTTTGTTTTCTCCTCTTCCAACTTTTAAGATTCTCTCTTTATCATTACTTTTTTGCCATTTTAATTATGTGTATTTTTGGGCCTTGTTGGGTTTATCTTTTTAGGGTCTCTCTGCTTCCTGGACCTGGATATCTGTTTCCTCCCAGATTAGGAAAGTTTTCAGTTATCTTTTCAAGTAGCTTTTCTGCTTCCTTCTCTCTCTCTTCTTACATCACTATAATGTGAATGTTATTACCCTTGAAGATAATGCAGAGTTTGCTTAACCTATTCTCATTTTTTATTATTGATCTTCTTTTTTTGCCATTCAGGTTGGTTGCTTTCCATTACCCTGCCTTCCAGATTGCTGATTCATTCTTCTGCGTCCTCTTATCTGCTGTTGATCCCCTTTTCTGTAGTTTTCATTTTAGTTATTGTCTTCTCTTCTGACTGGTTCTTTTTATTTATTTTGTTATTATTAACATATAATGTATTATTTGTTTCAGGGGTATAGGTCTGTGATTCATCAGTCTTACATAATACACAGCACTCACCACAACACATATTGTCCCCAGTATCCATCACCCAGCCAGTCCATCCTCCCTTCCTCCTCCACTCCAGCAACTTTCAGCTTATTTCCTGAGATTAAGAGTCTCTTATGGTTTGTTTCCCTCTCTGGTTTTGCCTTGTTTCATTTTTTTCTTCTCTTCCCCTGTGATCCTCTGCCTTGTTTCTCAAATTCCACATGTCAGTGAGATCATATGATAACTGTCTTTCTCTGATTGACTTATTTTGCTTAACATAATACCCTCTAGTTCCATCCACGTCATTGCAAATGTCAATATTTCATTTTTGATGGCCGCATAATATTCCATTGTGCATATATACCATATCTTCTTTATCCATTCATCTGTTGATGGACGTCTGGGCTTTTTCCATCATTTGGCTATTGTGGACATTACTGCTATAAACATTGGTGTGCAGGTGCCACTTCAGATCACTACATTTGTATCTTTGTGGTAAATACCCAGTAATGCAAATCCTGGTCTGTAGGGAAGCTCTCTTTTCAACTTTTTGTGGACTCATTCTTTTTAATATTTTCAATGTCTTTGTTGAAATTCTCACTGATTCATCTGCTCTTCTCTCAAGTGAGGTGTATCTTTATGATCTTTACTTTGAACTCTTGCAGACATATTGCTTATCTCCATTTCATTTAGATCTTTTTCTGTGATATTTGTGTTTTTCTTTCATTGGGGAGATATTCCTCTGTCTCTTCACTCTTTCTAATGCTCTTAAGTAAGCAACTCTTCCTGATCTAGAATGTAGTGGTTTTGTATAGGAGAGATCCTGTGGTGTCCTATAATGTAATACCCCTTGGTCACCAGAACTAGGCATTCCAGGGCTGCCGCTTCCCTGTGTAGGCTTCACGTGCCCTCCTTTTGTGGCTAAGGTGGGATTGCTATGTGCACACTGGTGTTAGGGGCTGTTCTTCACCTCAGCTAACTCCAGTGACCCACTTGGCCTTCTGTGGGGCCACTGGGCAGGATTTGCTTCCTATGCTGTTTAGAGGCCCACCTTTAGCCACATGGATTTACTAGTGGGTGGGGCCAGCACTCAGACTGTCTGCAAGTAGCCTCTGTCACAGCTGCAAGCACACTTGCTCCCTGCACAGCCAACTAAGAGGCCCAGCTGTAGGAACTGCAGGCACACTGGTGTGTGGTTATTTCCCCACCTTCTCAGCAGGAATCACTTTGATGTGGTACTGGTCTGGTCTGACTTTGGCTGCCTACTGAGAAGGGAGGGACAGGACCCACTTTGTAGGGACACCTTCTAAGCCCAGTGGGCGGGGTGGCTCAGGTTTACAGTGGTATGTTGGTGCAGGGCATGTGGTGTTGGCAAGGTAGAGAAAGTTGATTAGAACTGGCTCCCGTAAGTGTTCAGCTCTTTAGGCTGGGGTAGGGCAAGAAAAATGGTGCCCATCAGCATTTTTGTTCCCAGAGATGTTTTCTGCAGATACCTGTTTTTTGGGCACCCTTTCTAAAATTAGTCAGTAAAACTCCTTTATGTATACCCTAGGTGTTTTTCAAATTGCTGCTTCTATGCTGTGTCTCAGGACAAATTATTTAGTGTGATGACATTTTTAAGGGCAGAGACTCAGTCTCTTATCACCCTCGGGCTCTTTTGGAGTTAAGCCCCACTGACTTTTTAAGCTCCTGGAGTTAAACCCTGCTGATTTTCAACTCCAGGCATGGGGGACTTATCTTTCCAGTGTAGATCCCAGGGCTGGGGGTGACCAGTGTGGGGCCTGGTACCCTTGCTTCTCAGTGATTATGATGTCCCTCTCATTTATAGTTAATCAACTCTGGCAGTTGTCTGCCTCTCCTATCCTTTTTGATGTGGTCTTCTCTCTGACTTAACTGTGGAAGGTCTGGTCTGTCAGTCTTCAGGTCATTATCTGAGTTAGTTGCATAAATGTAGTTGTTGCCTTGGTGTGTCTCAGGATCCTCCTACTCTGCTATCTTCCCAACTTCCTTATCTTCTTATTTAAAATAAAATTTTTTTTTTTCCAGCTTGGTTGCATTCCAGTGTTCTGTCTTCCAGATCGCTGCTCTGTTCTTCTGTATCTTTTAATCTGCTGTTGATTCTCTCTAGTGTGTTTTTCACTTTAGTTCTTCAACTCTTATATTTTCTGTCTCTTTGTTTAAGTTCTCACTGAGTTTATCCACTCTTCTCTAGGTTTGGTGAACATCTATATGAACAATACTTTGAATTCTTTATCAGGTAGCTTATCTCTATTTTGTTTGGTTCTTTTTCTGAGGTTTTGTATTGTTCTTTCTTTTGGAGCATATTCTTCTTCTCATTTTGTTTCTTCGAATAAGGAAAATGGCTACTACTCTCAATATTAAAGGAGTAGCCTTGTGTAGGAACATCCCCTGTGTTGATGGCATGTATCGGGCAGCTTTGGCCAGCTGGCTGGAGCTTCATCAGGTGCAGGCCAGTGTTTTGGGACATCTTGCACTGGAGATTCTCTGGTAGGATGGCTAGAGCTTGGGTGGGTATGGGCTGAGGCTTTACATGCAGGGGCATCCTGGTGGGATGGGTGGAGCAGAAGCCAGCATGTCCTGAGGTGCTCCATGCCCAGGCTACCTTGGTGGGATGGCTGGTTGTAGTGGGCAAAGGTCAGGGGTGTTAGGGTGTGTGCCACCCAAAGACAGCTGTGGTGGGATGGTAAAAAATGGAGTGTGTTCTGTGGCCGCCTTGAGATGATGGCTGGAACTGCTATGGGCTAGGAGTCTGGGGCTTCTGGAGGTGGCCAACTGGCTAAAGCATTTGGGCCCTGTTTCTGCTCTTGCTATCAGGTGGAGGGGGAGCAAAAACAGTGGTGCTCACCAGTACCCATGGCCACAGAGAGAGTTGTAGCAGTCCATTGCTGGGCAGAAGCTCTAGGAGCTATAAATGAGTTTTCTTTAAGCTGTTTTGTTTTGTTGTATCTCAGGTTGGGGGAATCGAGCATGGTCCCTTTAATGCTATCTCTTTCTGCTGCATCTTATAGTATCAGGTCTGGGATTTCCATCTTACCATGTATCTGTCTCTCCTGCTGTTCTTTGTGTGGTCCCTCTATTTGTTTGTCTAACTCTTGATTTCCTCCTCAGTTCTGAATTATAACCTTGCTGGGTAGAGTATCATTTTTTTTTTAATTTTTTTTTTTTTTAAGATTTATTTATTTGACAGACAGAGATCCCAAGTAGGCAGAGAGGCAGGCAGAGAGGGAGGAGGAAGCAGGCTCCCCGCTGAGCAGAAAGCCCGATGTGGGGCTCGATCCCAGAACCCTGGGATCATGACTGAGCCGAAGGCAGAGGCTTTAACCCACTGAGCCACCCAGGTGCCCCTCATTTTTTTTTTTTTTTTAAGCTTGTTTTTCCTCTTAGCACTTTGAATATCTCATGCCTACCACTTACGGCCTGCAAAATTTCTGCTGAGAAATAGGCTGATAGTCTTATGGTGGTTCCCTTAGATATGACTAATTTTTTTCTTCTTTTAAAATTTTCTTTTTATGTTTAATTTTCTTATTATAACTTGCCTTCTTGTGGATCTCTTTGGACTTACCTTGTTTGGGATACTGTGCTTCTTGGGACTGCATGTCTGTTTCCCTTTTTAGGATGTTTTCCAGCTGTTATATCTTCTTATAAAGTTTTATTTTATAAAACAAGTTTTCTGCTCCTTTTTCTCTTCTCATGGGACCTTTATAATATGAATATTAATTTGTATGCTTGATATTATCCAGAGGTATATTAAAACTATCCCTATTTCCAAAAAAATCTTTCTTTTGCTGTTCAGTCTGGGTGATTTCCAGTACCAGGTCTTCTAGATTTCTAATCCATTCTTCTCTATCATCTAATCTGCTGTTTATCTCCTTAGTGTATTTTTCATTTGTTATTGTAGTCCTCAGATCTGATTAATACCTTTCTGTATTTTCTCTTTGTTGAAGTTCTGTGTTTATCCATTCTTCTCTTAAATTCAGCAAGCATCTTTATTTACCATTACTTTGAACTCTATCAGGTAGATTGCTTATCCCTATTTCATTCTTTTATTGAATTTTTTTTTTTTTCATTTGGAACATGTTGCTCTCTCTTTATTTTGTCCAATTCTGCTTCTGTATAGTGCAATCACCTATCCACTAGACCCATGTGCCCCAGGGCTGTTCACGCTGCGGAATGCATGCATTGCCCTATTGCAGTGGTGCCAGATTGCTGTGGGTATATTGCTGTGCAGGAGTGGTGCCTGTCCCAGCTGGCTGTGCATCTGGCAGCAACTGATATGGGTGTGCTAATGGGATTAGGCTGGTGCCTAGCCTGGCTGGCTGTGAGGACCTGCTGAGATGCAAGGTTGTACAGGGCTCTCAGTGGGGCATGTTCCCTGGCATTAGGAGTCTAGGGGGAGGATTCCAAAATAGAACTTGCCAGTGCTGGGTTCAGCATGGTAGAATGAGTGAACAAAAGTAGCTGTTGCCAGTGTCTATCTCCAGTTGTGTCCCAGTTGTCTCCTCTCTGGCAGGCACTTCCAAATTTTTAAGTAGGCCTCTCTCACCTATGGTGTGGGCACTTTCAATCTGGTATTTGTACACTGGCTTCTGGGTTGAATGAGTCTGTACATGAGCCTTTTTAAGAATGGGTTGCCCTTTCCCTGCAGTTCTAATTTTCTTGGACATACTCCCTTGTGGTTTTCATAGTCATGTGTTTTGGGAACTCTTCCCTCCTGTGCAGGATGTAAGGGTTAGGGTTCCTAATAAAGATCTCAAGTATCTTGATTTTAAGGGGAAAGTGTTAATAACTTTGAGAACTCTCCTAATCATGGAACACTATGCTGGTAGTATGTGTTTTTTAGCGAGACCATATCCCTGCCTCTCCTATCTGTCTCAGTACTTTGTCTTTTTTTTTGTGAAGGCTCTGTTAATCCAGTTTCTAGATCCCCTTCTGTGGGATTTATTCTGAATGTAATTATAGATTTTTGTATACATTGGATGAGGTGCATTCAGGATCTTCCTATGCCACCATCTTGAATCCTCCCCCATCTCAAGAAAGTTATTACAATTGGTTAATAGTTGTACCTTTGGGAACTTAAAAATTCCTCGCTCATACTCCCCGTTACAGGCTATTTCTAGAAAATTACTACTTAAGATTTAGTTTTTGTATGTTAGAAAAGCAAGTTATATTTGTTAGTCTCAGTAAATATGAGTAGGAAGACAGTAACAGATTGTCGTGTGAGTCTGTGTCCCTGTTTTTCACGTGGGGTGGAGATAGATGAGCAATGGTGACAGAATTAAAACTCATACTTTTCCTTAGAGTCTATCTCACAATTTAAAGGATAACAATCTGATGATAGATGCTGATAAATAGAGCTCACTCTTCTGATTTCTCTTTTTGGTTGATTAGAGAGAGCTGGTTGAAGGTCACAGTCTTAACTTAGTGTCCACTTCCAAAGTGGTAACAGATAGTTCCTGCCTCACAGGGTCCCTGTGCTTGCTGCTCAGCCCCAGTGAAAGCCAGTCGTGGAATGTATATGAGTGGTGCTCCTTGGGGTAACCCGCATGCAAACCTGTAAATGTGTGTCGAAGGCAATGATCTCTAAACCAGAAATAAAATCCATCGTCGATATGTATTTTTTTTTTTTTTTAGTCTAAAGGAAGTTCTGAATAGATTATCAACCAAGATTACATCACAAAAACTTTGAATGTATTTACAGAGTGAATAAGTTACATAGATCAACTTTGAATATGTTTCTGATGTGCAGCTGGCTTACATGCACACAGCTAACACTTGACAGCATTAACCTGAAGGAGAAAACTTAAGAATGGCCCTTTACATATATGTTACAAATAAAATATGACATTTCTTAAGTAACAAAGTGACAACTCATAGTTTATCTTTATGATTCTACCTCTGGCTATCCAAATGGATATTAAAATATGCATGCGTGACAGGTGAAAAGACTTGGAATTTATAATGTGAATTTCTTTAACTTTTTTCCTACAAAATGGCAAAGTTGGTTAAAATTAACACTCATCCTTTTGTAGTATAAATATGCTCATATAAGCAACTTTCTAGTAAAAAGCAGCCAAGACCCTTACAAAAAGGTCTATCTGGACCATATTTGGTGCTAGGGTCCTAATCACAGACTTCTGCAAAGAGATTCAGGGCTTTCAGAAACAGTAGCCTAGCAACATAAGAAAGGTACTTCATAGCAGCTCCTTTTAGATACAGTAATCATATTCAAATTACAGTGTATATTAAATTGTCCATTTACAATTCCCTTTTCACATAAACAGGCTGTCAGCTTTTGACCGTCTTACAGTTTTCAGTGGCCAGCTTCATTCTGCCTGCCCCTTCCTCGGCCCACCAAAAAAAGAAAAAAAGAAAACAAAAGGAAAAATAAAAGAATGTACAAGTTTTAGAATATAAAATATTTTAGTGAAGAAAACATTGCACTTTTGCCAATCTAAAATTGTTTCTAGAAAGGAAAGGTTCAGTGTAGTCGGCTTTGGTATGCAATGGAAGTCACTTTCTTCAGTAGTGAGTTGCATCTGCTCAGTAAAATAACACCATCGTGCCACACAGCATAACAGATGAGTCTGTCCCAGAATATTCTATGCTACCTTGGTTCTGATAGTATTGCTACACGTTGGAAGTTCTGTCATCCTGTTTAGAAAAAGTCCTACAGGTAACAAGAGGGAGAACAGTCTGACCAAGCCTTCTGAAGGCTGAAAAGACACTGAATGACGTCACCCCAGCATGACAGCACCCCCAGCTTGGAACCCATGGGGGATGGGAAGCTCCTGTCAGAGACTAGTGCCGGAAACACTGGAGTCTGGGAGAAAAGTAGTGAGGACCCGGTAACTCTGGGCCCTGCGAATCATGTCCCGGATCTCCATGTTCAGCTCCATCAGCTTGGTGCAGATTTCAGTCAGGCTCTGGTTCGATCCCACCAATGCATAAGTACCCGTTTGTCCCAGAGTTTGATGGCGGAAATAAATATTCAGTAGTGTCTGGACCTCATCATCAGAACTGCTTCCAAAGATGTCATTGGGCCACAGACTTCTGTAGTCAAAAAACAGCATAGATTAGAGGCATTATTGGTTACAAAGTTGAGAGGTTATGAGCCTCTGTAGTATAAGAGTGTTTTGAGGTATAACTCACATACTACTATACAATTCAACCATCTGAAGCATACAACACAGTGGTTTTTAGTATATTCAGAGTTTTGCAAACATCACCATAACTGATTATGGAATGTTACTGGTTCTGATGAAAATATCCAAAGCTTCTAAATATCAGAACGGAATTTGATAATCATAAAACATTTATCTGCTATAGGATTCTGGTTCCAGTGACTGTGACTATACTATCAAAATGCAGGGGGAAAAGGACATATTTAAATAATTTTCAAAGTATACCCCAACCACCCCAACCCGAGTTTGAACTCTTTCAACATTACAGGAATGATAAAAGACCAGAAGTAATACCTATACTTTAAACATGTAAGTTCTGAAATCATATAGCTGGCATGGTAATGAGAAAGATTTGAGAAGGATGTGTATAAAATATCTAGATGTCCCATCTGTAGTGATTCAGTCCCCAACCATGACAAAGTAACTATTAGGCATGCATTTCCTTTCACTGTTTCTAAAAGAAATAGTAGAGTTACCTGCATTCCCTGATTTGCCGTAAAGCCTTGCCAAGTTCATTGTTCTTCAGGCACTCCAGCATGGACTGGATGGCTGCTTCAGTGGATGTGAAGGTTGGCTCAGACCATGCACCCTCTATATAGAGAGGGTCAGCTGCAATGGCTGCGGTGGCCTCCTTCAGGTTTTTCTTTAAGTCACTCAGTTCCCTGGACATATTTAGCAGCTGTTAAAAAAATTATTTTTATTATGTTTAGTTGCAGGCTAGATTTTGCATCCCCAAGAGAGAAAATTTTCATTTCTCTGCTTCTGGTTAAGTATAAGCTAAATATATTGGTAAACTAAAATTGAACAAATAGAACTACTACCTGGTATGTGTAAGGGGTTATATACGTTGCATAACTTTCTGTATCAAACACTGGGATACTCTCCTTAGATGAGAGGTTAACATTTCCTTTAAAATGTTTTCTGTTTAAGTAGAAGGGCATATCCAGAGTTAAAATGCATAAGATAACAGGCTTGGGTAGAGCTGGGTTCAAATGCCAATTCTACACTGTATTATGGGACCATACTCCAATAAATAGACTTTTATGTGCTTCAGTTTTCTGATCTGTGAGACTGGAGACATTACCCACCTCACAGGTAACTTTAAAGATGATGAATATAAAATGCTTAGTACAGTTTGGCACATAAATGCTTACTAAACTTAATCTCAAACATGGATCTTGTTTGAAAAATAACTTTCATTTGTATGCCATAGGAAAGATGAAAGATAAAATTTAAGGAAGAGGAAAAAATCTCAAGGTAATGTTAGTATTCATGTTACAGAGCTAAGAGGTATTTTACCTCAAAATTATTGGTATCAAAAGATAAATCATAAAAAAAGAACCTATGTCACTTTTTAGTGCCCCCCCCCCAAAAATACTATGGAAGTCAACTGTTTTGCAATTTGATCCCAAGAGCATTTTTAAAAAGTTGATGTGCCTTTAAAGATTTGTTTGCCTTTGTAAGGTAAATTGGTGATGTCTGTTTTCTTTGGAAAGTTGATTTACCCAACATCTTCATCTTTACTCATTCCCAGATAGTTAACTGGACCATGTATAGAACCAAAGCCCTCCAGAATTATTTGTCTTCACACAGGTAACTGTTACATACAACTACCTACTCCAACTCTAGGTTTGAAATTTACTGAGGTAATCCTTTTAAGTATGGTATTAGAGGAGGAGCTTGGGAAGATGGCAGATAAGGAGGATCCTAATCTCACCTCCTTTCATGGATACAGAGGCTACAACCACATATAATGCAACTCCCTCTGAAGACCACTCCAAGACTAGCAGAACAGATCTTCTACAGCTAAAGATACAAAGAAAAGCCACATTGATAAGGGTAGGAGGGGCAGAGAGCCAAACCCTGGGTTTGGTGATCCATAAGGAAGAGTGATATCACAGGTGCAGAGGTCTTTTCTGAGTAGTGAGGGGATTAATCCCCTGTCTTGGGGATCAGCAGGGGGAAGATGAGCTCCTGTAACACCTGGTTTTGAAAATCAGTGAGGCTCCAGAAGAGTGGGAGGACTATAGTAAACTGAGACTCTGCTTTTAAAGGGCCAGCAGATTCTATCAATCACTTTAGGATTCATTACAAAGGCAGTAGTATGAAAAGCACCTTGGTTATATATGATTTATGGACTAAATTTTAAGGCAAATTTCAGATAGGCATGGATCTGTAGGAGCTTTCTGTTGGAATGGGAGTGTTGGCAGCCAACTTTTTTCTTCCTCTCCTTAAGTCTGGATGGCCTCACACTGGTGGGAGCCAATTCTGACAATCTCCATCTACTTTGCTAGCCCTGCTTGCCCTGTCCTGGCAGATGACCCTCCTGCCACATTGGGCAGGCTGCCCCAGGCAGGATGGACAAGGCTTTTGCCCAGAATGTACCAGGGATTAACCCCATCCACCAGCAGGCCTGCAGCGGCTGTAGACAGGCAACTCAGCCAGCCTAACTAGGGTCAGCCCTGCTCACTAATGTGCCTAAAGCAGTCGTGGTCCAGTCACAGAAGGAAGGCACATATACCCCACACAGGGGACACCCCTGGAATGCCTGGTTCTGGTGATGGGGGGAATGCACTACAGGGCTCCACAGGACACCTTTTACATAGGGCCACTACTTTCAAGATATAATACACTGAAACAGAGGTAGACAATATGAGGGAAGAGGGGAATATGTTACAAATGAAAGTACAAGATAAAGCCTCAGAAAAAGTACTAAACAAAACAGATAAAAGTTGAAGGTCATAAAGATATTCGCTAGAGCTGAGTAGATGAACTCATGAGAATTTCAACAAAGAGAAAATATAAACAAGAATCAATAAGAGTCGGAGAATACAATAACTGAAAAGACCAATACAACAGAGGAATTAAAGGTAATTAGAGATGGAGAAGAATAGCTCAGTGATCTGAGAGACTGAGTAATGGAGAACACCCATGCTGAACAGCAAAAAAGAAAACAATTTTAAAAAATGAGGTTAAGTTTGGGACCTTTAGACAACATCAGTTTTACTAACATTTATAGGGGTCAGAAGGAGGACAGAGAGAGAAAGGGGGCAGATAACTTATTTAAAGATGTAATAGCAGACAATTTCCCTAACTTGGAGAATGAGATATCAAGGTAGTACAGAAAGCCTCTAACAAGATGAACCCAAAGGAGGTCACATGATACTTAAAATGTCAAATGCACCAATAGGAAGGCAATTAATTACATAAGAGGGAAGCCCCATAAGGCTATAAGCTGATTTCTAGGCAGAAACTTTGAGTATATCATGCCACTCCCTTTTGGCCTACAAAGTGTTGAAAGGGGAAAAAGTCTACAACCACAAATACCCTACTTACCATAGCATTCAAAATTGAAGGAGAGCATTTCCCAGAAAAACAAAATTAGTTTATCACCACTAAAGCAGTCTTACAAGAAATGTTAAAGACACTTCTTTAAACAAGGAAGTGTCCATTACTAGGAGAAATTATGAAAGGAAGAAATTTACTGGTAAACATATACTAAAGATAGTAGTCGATCAATCACTTAGAAAGCTAGAATGATGACTAAAAGAAAATAGTAAAATCGATCGTATCTACAAAATTTAGGTGATACACAAAGAGATCTAAAATATGTCCTATACAGGGGTGCCTGGGTGGCTCAGTGGGTTAAGCCTCTGCCTTTGGCTCAGGTCATGATCCCGGGGTCCTGGGATCGATCCCCGCGTTGGGCTCTCTGCTCAGCGGAGAGCCTGCTTCCTCCCTCTCTCTCTGCCTGCCTCTCTGTCAAATAAATAAAATCTTTAAAAATAAAATAAAATATGTAATATACATAAAATGGGGTAGAATTTAAAATGTACTGCTTTTAGAATGTGAAGTGACCAACTTAAAACATCCTGCTATATACATATACATAGAATGTTATATATGAACCTCATAGTAACCACAAACATATTAGAGACACAAAAATAGAAAGCCAAGACTAACACTGAAGAAGGTAAAGTTATTAAAAAAAAAAAAGGGAAAGAAAGAGAAGAACTATAGAAATATCGCTTTGAATGTAAATGGACTAAATGTTCCAATCAAAACATATAGGATGAATGAAAGGATAAAAAGAAAAACAAGACCCACCTGTATGTTGCCTACAGGAGACCTGGTTCAGACCTAGCCTACAGGAGACCTGGTTCAGACCTAAAGACACATACAGACTGAAAGTGAAGGAAAGGAAAAAATATTCTGTGCAAATGGAAATGGAAAAAAAAAAAAAAAAGCTGGGATGGAAATACTTATGCCAGACAAAATAGACTTTGAAACAAAGACTAACAAGAGATAAAGAACATGCTAGTAAGCCAAAGGATCAAGGAAGGAATCAAGAGAAAATTAAAAAAAAATACCTTGAAACAAATGAATATGGAAACACATGGTTCAAAATCTATGGGACTTAGCAATGATACTTCTAAGAGGAAAGTTTATAGTGATACAGGCCTACCTCCAGAAACAAGAAAAATGTCAATCTAACCTTACATATAAAGAAACTAGAAAAGGAAGAACAAAGCATGGTTAGTAGAAGGAAGGAAATTACAATAAGACTAGAGTAGGAATAAATGAAATAGAATATAAAAAATATAAAAGATCAATGAAGGTAAGAGTTGTTTATCAGAAAAGATAAAAACTTAGTATAATAACCTCTAGCTCCATCCACAGTGTTGCTAATGGTAAGAGTTGTTTATCAGAAAAGATAAAAACTTAGTATAATAACCTCTAGCTCCATCCACAGTGTTGCTAATGGTAAGATTTCATTCTTTTTTATCCATTCATCAATTGATGGACACCTGGGCTTTTTCATAATTTGGCTATTGCTGATAATGCTGCTATAAACATCAGCGTGCATGTGACCCTTCGAATTAGTATTTCTGTATCCTTTGGGTAAATACCTAGTAGTATAATTGCTGGCTCATAAGGTAGTTCTATTTTTAATTTTTTGAGGAATCTTCGTACTATTTTCCAGAGTGGCTATACCAGAGTCTACATTCCCACCACCAATATGAGTGTTCCCTTTCTCCACATCTTCTCCAACACCTATTGTTTCTTGCGTTATTAATTTTCGCTGTTCTGACTAGTGTGAGGTAGTATCTCATCATGGTGTGTTTTATTAAGATTTATTTATTTTAGAGAGAGAGAGTGAGTGTGAGTGGGGGAAGGGGCAGAGGGAGAGAATTTCAAGCAGATTCCCCACTGAATGTGGAGCCTGACACCGGGCTTGATCTCATGACTGAGATCATGACCTGAGCCAAAACCAAGAGTCAGATACTCAGCTGACTGAGCCACCCAGGTGCACCTCTCATCATGGTTTTGATCTGTATTTCCCTGATGATGAGTGATGTTGAGCATCTTTTCACAATCATTATGTTAAGTGAAATAATTCAGTCAGAGAAAGACAAATACTGTATGATTTCATTCATGTGGAATTTAAGAAACAAAACAAACATAGGGGAAGGGAGAAAGAAAAAAGGAGGCAAACTATAGAGAACAAACTGAAGGTTGATGGAAAGGAGATTAGTGGGGAATGGGCTAAATGGGTGATGGGCATTAAGGAGGGCACTTGTGATGAGCACTGGGTGTTGTATGTAAGTGATGAATCATTAAATTCTACTCCTGAAACCAATATTACACTTTATATTAACTAGAATTTTAAAAACTTGAAACAAAAAAGTACATAAAATACACAATAAAAAAAGAACTGATTAACCTTTAGCCAGACTCATCATGAAAAGAAGGGAGGACATTCATTGAATAAAATCAAAAGTGAAAGAGATATCACAACTGACAGCACAGAAATACAAAGGACTCTAATAGACTATTATGAAAAATTATACAACATAAAAGAAATGGATAAATTCCTAGAAACAGTCTTCGAGACTGAATCAGGAATAGAAAATCTAAACAGACAGATTACTAGTAATGAAATTGAATAATCCAAAAATTCCCAACATCAAACAGGGTTTTAGATGGGAGAGGGTGGGGGATGGGTGAGCCCAGTGATGGGTATAAATGAGGGCAAGAATTGAATGGAGCACTGGGTGTTATACACAAACAATGAATCATGGAACACTACATCAAAAACTAATGATGTACTGTATGGTGACTAACATAATAAAAAATGAAAACTTCCAACAAAAAATCCAGAACCAAATAGCTTCATGAGTGACTCCATACCAAACATGTGAAAAATATTTAATACCTATCCTTCTCAAAGTATTCCAAAAATTGCAGAGGATGGAATGCTTCCAAATTCGTTGTACAAAGCCAGTATAATCCAGATATCAAAATCAGACAAGCACAGTACAGAAAAAAGATTAAAGGCCAATATTCCTGATTGATACAAATGTAAAAACTGTCAACAAAACATCTGCAAACAGAGTTCAACAATATATTAAAAGGATCATTTATCATGACCAAGGAGATTTATTTCAGGGAGGAAGGGATGGTTCAATATCTACAAATCAATGTGACAAGCCATACTAACATGAAAGAAATTATGATAATCTCAATAGATTAAGAAACATTTGACAAAAATTCAACATTCATTCATTAAAAAAGTCAACAAATTAGGTATAGAGGAAACATACATTAACATAATGGGAGTCACATATGACATCCCTGTAGCTAATATCATACTCAACAGGGAAAAGCTGAAAGCATTTTCTCTAAGATCAGAACAAGCCAAGGATGGCCATTCTTGCCACTTTTATTCAACACAGAACTGGAAGACCTAGCCATAGCAGTCAGACAAGAAAAAGAAAAAGCATCCATATTGGCAAGGAAGACAATAAACTCACTATTTGCAGATGACATGATACTATACATAGAAAACTCCAAAGATTCCACCAAAAAACTATTAGAATAAATAAAATTCAGTAAAGTTGCAGGATATAAACTTAATATACAGAAATCTATACGTTTCTGTACACTAATAGCAAACTGTCAAAGACACATTAAGAATATGTCCTGTTTACAATTCCATCAAAAAGAATAGAATACCTAGGAATAAAGGTGAGGAGGTAAAAGATCTATACTCTGATAACTGTAAGATGTTGATGAACGAAACTGAAGAGGACACAAACAAATGGAAAGATATTCCACACTCATGAATTGGAAGAATTACTATTTAAAAAATGTCAGTACTACCCAAAGCAATCTGTAGCTTCAGTGTGATTCCTGTCAAAATACCCCTGGCATTTTTCACAGAACTGGAATAATCCCAACATTTGTGTGGAACCACAGAAGAGCCCCAATAGCCAAAGCAATTTTGAGAGAGAACGACAGAGCTGGAGGTATCCTATCCTAATCCCAGAGTTCAAACAATACTGAAAAACTAAAATAGTTATCAAAAACAGTATGGCACTAGAACAAAAGGATACATAGATGCTTGGAAAAGAACAGAAGGCCTACAAATAAACCCATACCTACACAATTAATTGACAAAGCAACAAATACATAATGGAGAAGAAAAAAAAAGTCTTTTCACTAAATAGTGTTGGAAAAATTAGGCCACTTTCTTATGCCATGTACAAAAATGAAATGCATTAAAGATTTACATGTAAGACCTAAAAGAATATATAGGCAGTAGACTCTTGGGCATTGGTCTTATCGATGTTTTTTTGGACAGGTCTCTTCAGACAAAAGCAAAAATAAACAAATGGGACTACATGAAGCCAGAAAGCTTTTTGTTTTTTTTTTTTTAACATGTTATTTCAGAGAGTGAGGGCAAGAGCGAGCATGCACAGGGTGAGTGGCAGAGGGAGAAGCAGGCTCCTTGCTCAGCAGGGAGCACAACATGGGGTTTGACCCCAGGGCCCTGGGATCATGACCTGAGCCAAAGGCAGATGCTTAACCGACTGAGCCACCCAGGCACCCCAAAACTAAAAAGCTTTTGCACAGCAAAGGACACCATAAAAAAAATGAAAAAGCAACCTATTAAATGGGAGAAGATACTTGTAAATGATGTATCTGATCAAGGTGAATCTCCAAAATACGTAAAGACTTATAAAATCTGATGAAAAAAATGGGCAGAGGACCTGAATAGACATTTTCCCAAAGATGTACAGATGGCCAAAACTCCAGTGAAAAGATGCTCAACATCAGGGAAAATGCAAATCAAAATCACAGTGAAAGATCACCTCATACCAGTGAGAATGGCTAGAATCAAAAAGTTAAGAGAGAACAAGTGTTGTCAAGGATGTGGAAAAAGGGAGCCCTTATGCACTGTTCACAAGGATGTAAATTGGTATAGCTGCTGTGAAAAACAGTATGGAGGGTTCTCAAAAAATTAAAAAAATAACTACCCAATGATCTAGTAATTCTGCTACTGGGTATTTTACCCAAAGGGGAAAAAAAAAACCCACTAATTTGAAGAGATAAATGCACCCCTTCGTTTACTGCAGGATTATTTACAATAGCCAAGATATGGAAGCAACCCAAGTGTCCACTGATAGATGAATGGATAAAGATGTGATACACACACACACACACAGGATAACTACACAGCCATAAAATGAATGAGATCTTGCCTTTGTGACAACATTGGCAGTCCTAGAGGGTATTATGCTAAGTGAAGTAAGTCAGATGGAAAAAGACAAATACTATATGATTTCACTTATATGTGGAATCTACAGTGGCCTCAGTCTTCCTTTATCCCTGTGTCAGCTGTGGTACCACGGGTCACCTGGTTCATCAGAGATAGAACCTGAGCCTTGCCCTCAACTTTTCCTTCTCCTTCATTCCTCACCCCAACCCCTGATCAGTTCATAGATCTTTTGTGCTTAATCTTTCTCTCATTTTCTGTCCTCTCCCCATACCTAGCCCTTCTGTCCTGGTTTAAACCCTCATCCTTGTCTGTGCTATTTCAAAAGCCTAGGGACTAGTCTCCTGTCTCCAGCCCACCTGTTATCAAATCCACCCTCCACACCCCTGCCATAAACTAAAATATCCCCAGGCATAGTATCTTCTGTCATCTAACCCTTACTATCACTTGTGCCTGGTTCTGTCACTCCTTTTTGGTTTGCATTTCATATTCTAGCAACACTGAATTGCTTGTACTTGGGGTACCTGGGTGGCTCAGTCAGTTAAGTGTATGACCCTTAGGTTCCAGTTCAGGTCATGATCTCATGGTCCTGGGATGGGGCCCTGTGCTCAGGAAGGAGTCTGCTTTTCTCCCCCTCCCTCTCCCCTGGCTCGTGCTCACTCTCTCTCTCTTAAATAAATAAAATCTTAAAAAATTAAGTTGCTTCCACTTCCTTTTTTAAAAAGATTATTTATTTGAGAGAGAGAGAGAAACAGACTTCCCACTGAGCAGGGATCCTGACACAGGGTTTGACCCCAGGACCCTGGGATCGTGGCCTGAGCTGAAGGCAGATGTTTAACTGACTAAGCCACACAGCTGTCCCTGTAGTTGCCTTCCCTTTCTTACCACATTATGCTCATGCTGCAGCTGCTTAATGGAACGTTTCTCCTTAGCCCTCAGTTCCTCTAACTCCAGTTTGTTCCTTAAGAAACAGCTCAGGTTTGATTTCCTTCAGAAAGCTTTCCTATTTCAATCTCCTGGCCTCCAGCAGAATTAGATACTTGACCTTTGTGCTTCCATAATATGCAGCGTACATTGCCATTATTTCACTTACTATGCTGCAGTAGTATTTCTTCACTTCTAGGAAAATTTTGGTTCACTTGGAAGTAGTATGTTTGTTACTTTGAGAAATATTAAAGCCTCCTAATGCGAAGCAGGACAGGGCAACTGAAGAGAATCAATTGTCATGTAGATATTTCCTTCAATCTGAATGTGAGGGGCAAGTATGAAAAGGTCAATGTAAAGAAGAAAAACCGTAACACAGGAACTTTTTCAAATTAGAATGCCCAGAACCAGGGCCAGGATCATAGCATTAGGGAGGGCTCACTCTCAGGGCTGTCCTTAAATTTTGTGCCTAGTCAATTGCTTTACCTAGTCCTGGCACTGGGCAAACGAGAATAGGACACAAGACAATGCATATTTAAGTCTTGTGTTCAAGCAAATCAGTTCTGTGGGAAGGAAATCACTTGGGCAGTTATAAAAGGGATTGGGGGAGAGAACAAAAGGAAAGGAATGATTTTCACGGTAGGACTTGGGGTCGGGAGGTGTGTGGCTCACCTCTGGCATGGAGCTGACTTCGTGCACCTGGCCGATGAGCTTACAGTAGGACTGAAAAAGCAGCAGCAGCTGGAAGTGCAGCTTGTATAATCTCTGACACAGTTCCAGTTGCTAAAGAGAGAGCGTGCATGGGAAGAAACCGTTATTAAGGCTCATTCTTATATAACAAGTGAAATCTCAGTGGAGAAAAACATTTTTTTTTTAAATCAAGGAAACATAACTAGCTGTTATTATTCCAGGTGAAACAGAACAACAAAATTCAGCCAATAAATATCAGCGAGAAATTCACAGTTAAAGAGAGAATAGCTTGGAAGATGACTAATTAGGAGGCGTAGCTATAAATGGACTCAGTGAATCACCAAATTTTCATTATGTTTGCCAATTAAATACCTCCAAATTATAGCTGTTATAATTAATTGCTTAATTGCAGTTGTCTTAATTTGTATAAGCTAAAATTGTTTTTAAAAACAAAAACAATTATTACAAGTATATTCGAAAGGCAAAACATTAAGTCATTCTAGGTGTCAAATTTATAAATTCAGCAATTTGGGACGTTACTCCATGTGACAATTCTGGCTGCCGTGAGTGCAGACACTCATCTCAAAGTCTGTGTAAACACAACAGTCAGCCATACGATCAATGCTTCTACTCAGTGCTCAGTAAATATTTGTTGAATTACAGAGTTAAAAAAGGGCTACAAGTGCTAACAGAAAAGAGAAATTAACATTCAAAACTTTCTATGGAAAAAACATTAAAAAAGCATCATATAAAATGGCCCTTGAGCCCTATAGATACCTCTCGAATTTAAAATGTTTTCATTATATGGCTTATGTATACTTTGCGGGAAAAATTAATCTTGAATAGTTCCAGCACCAACAATCATACTACTCTTTGAGCTCTATCTGCTTGTAATTGGCTCTACACTTTTCCTGTTTCACTCTAAGAATGAGTTAGCTCCTAGTTGGTAGATGGGAATTCTGTGAAAGAAAAGAGCAGCCTTCACAAGATAGAATATCATGTTTCACAGCTCAGCAGTCACCAGGGAAAGTGGGTTAAGTATGTGGCGTCAACGAAACATGTCACTGTTCAGTTTTCAAATGTTGTTAAGTTAAATAGGGCCTTTCTTTTGCTAATGGACTATAAAGAACTCAGCTCAGAATTGAGAGCTTCTAAGGTCCCTTAAAATTGTTCCCCCAAATCAGTTTAGGGAAAGAAATTACAAGAATTTAAACTTAGGCTTTAGGAAGAATACCCTATTGATCATATTAATACAATCTTGATCCTAACTGTTAAAAGTTACCAAAGTCCATGCTAAGGCTATGCTCAGTGAAATTTTCTTTCTCTTGTCCTTTCCCTGGCTCCTGGGGGGAAAATAACAATTCTAGGTTTAGATTTAGATTGATTTGATCTCTCAATGCTGATACCAAACATAAGTTTTAAGAAATAGCTACACTCATTAGTTAGCCCAAACTAGATCTTTGGTTGTTTTAGTAAAGCATTTTGGTTTTTGATCATTTAAACCTTTCTTTATGGAAATCTTTTAAAATCTGATATAAAAGATAACTGCTAGAGACTTGCAGATAAATTTTAAAAAAGTATTGTTTAAAAATAACATTACCTTCATAAATTTAGGGTGAAACCTAGCTATGAAAACTCTGCCCTTTGTTACATGCTGGATAATGCGGGTTATTACTCAAAATATCCCACTGGTAGTATGAGAGTTCACAGCAACTTGAGTTTCTACTTTGGGACAAAAGCAGCCCAGAATGCTACTAATTCACTGCATGTCTCAGTCTACCAAATAAAATAAAATGAAATGCAAAGGGGAAAACATGCTAAGAGCTAGAATAGTAACAGTAAAAATAAGATTTGTTATGGGTCCATGCCTAAAATGGACAAAGAGTATGAAAGAAAGTTAACTTACTGCAAGAGATTCCATTTGCTACACAGCAAGCATGGCACAGGAAACAAAGGAAAGGAAAGAAAGTACAGGGTCAGTGTAATGCATGCAACGGAAAGCATGGCCCTCTTCCAAGAGCAGAACCGTCAGCAGTATTAGCATTGCTTGCCCAAACTTGATAAATGGTTGCACGTCTTGTACCCATTCAACATGCACAGCGGTCCAGTTAAAAAGAAGCTTGAATGGGAAACATGTCACTGAAAAATATAATTGGTAATTGTTTAGGTTCTCCGATTAGTTGGTTTAGGTTTTGTCAGTCTTGGACACCAAGGTCAAAACTTTTATTACTTGAAGGTTTTAGTGTGTAACTATGAATAATATGTGAACAGAGTAAAACTGTGAGGAGACCAACTGAGTAATCTGAAAGAACGGTAGCCCTAAAGAAATTACACTTTTGCTACCTGTTAAAAGGCAGAGTCTTTAATCCGTTTGACTTCCTATCTGCTAAACTATGAGTATCCAAGAAACATAGAATATAATTAACAATCTAATGGCATTTTCTTTAGAGTCAGATTGCCTTCCTCGTTAAGAATATTTTATAGGACTGTGAGATATAGTCATCTCCAAGGAATAAACCTAGTCTATATACTCCCAAACAAGTGTGAGATATGACAAGTAATTTTCTTGCATTTCATTTGTAATAATTTGTTCTCAATTTCTAAAAGCAATCTAGAACTGGTGGGTAGTTTAGAATAATATAAATTTGTAATTGAGCCGTGTTCAATTATGGCTTCCATTTTTTGGTATTGTCATATCATAACTTGGTTTTAAGGAAAGTAGGAGTATGTTGGAAAGGTGATCAGAGTCTGACAGAGTATTAAAAAAAAAAAACAATTTGGCCATTCATTCCTAAGTATGGATCAGTATATCTGGTTCTGGGTTTCAAAATATTTAAAGACCTATCTAACTTAGTTTCTAATTCTTGACAGGAAAACCACTTATTTTAAAGCTCTTTCTAAAAAAAAAAATCTCTGGGTTATTATCAGTTTAATGTACTATGCTTAATATAAGGTACATTACACACACAAAACTATCAAATTATTTATCAGTATCTTTAAACATAAAGCCTCACCACTATCATTTCCCAACCCCTTCCCCTGCCCTCCGAGGGTCTCTTCTTGCCTCACCTGTTACTAATATCCAATGAACTGGGAGCTCTGATGACTACTATATTATGTTTATTGAGTAGTTTTTTGGACCTTGGCCACGAATATCTTTCAAAGCTTTGAAAGATAAAGACATTGAAGCCTGTGATGCAGATTACACAGCGTGAGGTATTTGCTATTTTTAAGAAAACTTTATGCCTAGACCTTTTTATAATCAAACCTTAAGTACTGAAAAAACTGCTGTCTTTCTCCTGTTTTCCGAAACAAGGTTGTAATCCAAGAAGGTCATCAAACCAGTTAAGCTGAATGTCCTCTGTTCAATAAAGGCAAAGACTTTTTGACTCCAGCTTGGTGCTGAGGAATTTCATTGTCCATGAATTCTTCCCACTCAGCTCTCAAGGCACAAAACTATTTCTTGGGGGATGGCCAACTTGACACAAACCAGTTCTCCATATCCTTCTTAAACGCTCCTTTTTAGGTAGGTTGGTGCAAGCTGCCTTGCTATTTATTATCTCACAATCCTTTCCTAGACCACAGGCTGGGGCCTCGTTTGCATTTAGAGCTCCCAAACAGATAGTGAAAAATGCCTTTCTAGGGGGCGATTTTATGGAAAATGTTAAAACCTTTTATCCTTCCCGTGCTAATGTTTTCCTGTATCCAGGTTTTGAGAATAATCCCTCCATAAATCTTTGTGAACGTATTTATGCTTTCGTGACTTAAGATTCTTCTGAAAATTTTATGGGAATGGCACTATTTTATTGGGCCAGAAGGATTTTCTTCAAGCCTTGTTCCTGCACTCCTAATACAACTTGATTTATACATTGGATTTAGATGTATGTTTTCTCAAAACTAAGAAAAAAGATCAAGAAACCAAGACATTAAAAAATGATCATAGGCAGGGTAGCTTAAAAGCCCAGAATAATCTAATTTTTGTTTGTTACAGTAGCATAGCCATCCGGGTTTCTCTGTATTCTGCTCTGAAGTGAGTTCTATGCTTACAACCATTAGCAGCCAGGTAAAAATCCGAGAAATGTTCACCCTGACAGAAGATGAGCCACAGTGTACTATAATAGCTATTATTTTCATCATAGTTAATCTCTGAAAGCCACTGGTTTAAATTAAATGGGATTAAATTTAGACAACCTAGCCTAAGGTTGCAGCTTTCTTACTCAAGAATACATAGATGCATTTAATCTCCTAAGTGGGTATAATCAACATGGGCCCACCCGTTGCTAATATCACTCAGGGCTGGCTCACCATGACTACTGTATTATGTGTGCTGAGTAATTTTTTGGACCTCAGCCATGGATATCTTTCAAAGCTTTGAAAGACAAATACCTTTAAGCCTATGATACAGATTACACAGCTTGAGGTATTTACTATTTTTAAGAAAACTTTAACATCAGGAGACACTTGTTTTCAGTCAATGCAGGGAAAAGGATTCCTTACAGAAGAGTAATTGACTCTATCTGAAGGGTGATGTTTCATGGGTTACGATTTAACTGCAGAAACTGCAACCTGTCTTGTTCGGGTTGTGTTAAGAACAGAGGTTGCCGTCTTCTCGTGCATAGATTATGAAGGGATAGTAAGTACATAACTGAGAGGGCTGGTGTCCAAAAAGACCCTAGTAATTGGAATGATGATTTGTATATAAGATGAAATGTAGCTGGGCCAAATGTAAGTGAGTCCGAAGAGTGAAATGTTCCAGTAGTGCTCAGAAATACCTGTTGAATTGGGACTGTGCCACCTAACATCACTTATAATGAGTGAAATGGAAATAGCCCCAGCTTTGCCAGGCCAGGCCCCACAGGACCTGGGAGGTGAGTGGTATTCACTAGTTGAAGGTCTAAGCCTCGTGTTGCCATCTGGAGCACCTGGAGCGGGGCTTCTTCTCCCGGACCCACATTTCTACTTACATCAACTACCTAGTGGTAGCCACCCTTAGATGAATTGGAGAAGGTCAGAGAAGGAAATGGAGAGGTCAGTGGGAACCCAGATTCTTTTTTTTTTTTTTTTAAAGATTTTATTTATTTTTTTCACAGAGAGATCACGAGTAGGCAGAAAGAGAGAGAGAGAGAGAGAGAGAGGAGGAAGCAGGCTCCCTGCAGAGCAGAGAGCCCGATGCGGGACTCGATCCCAGGACCCTGAGATCATGACCTGAGCCGAAGGCAGAGGCTTAACCCACTGAGCCACCCAGGCGCCCCAACCCAGATTCTTAATTAGAAGTGCTGATTTAGATCACGAAGAGATTTGTCCCTCCTCTTGCTTGGGCTGAGAAAACATAGATAAAGCAGGGTCTGCAAATCAGTCAAACTGCTCTTATGAGACCCAAGCAGATCACACTCCTCGTCTTATGTTCTATTCAGTGTATGCTGTGCGATATTCTAGGATAATGGCTAATAATCACCCACAAGCCTAAATCATTGACTAATCATGCCTGTCTTTTAAAATAAGCCTTCCCTCAAAAATACTTCCCAAGTATTAGAGACACTTTTTTTTTTTTTCAAAGAAACTGTTTGTTTTGTCCATGTACTGAGAATTCTCCTCTAATAGACACCCGAGCAAGCAAGGTCAGCAGACAGACGCTTGCGTCTTACATACATAGAGATGTTTCTCACACAGGCAAGAGTAACACTCTCTCAAGCGGGTGCTAAAGGGTGGCCCATTTTTTTTTGAAACACACAGCCCTGTCTGGTTTTCCACTTCCCCACTTGGGGGCCTTAAGTACAGCGACACATTTTTCTATTATAAGAAAAACAGCACTCCACGCACCATGATGATTGGCACCCGGGTCTTGTCCAGATGCTGGAAATTTTCCTCTAGCCTTTATCTATGTGTATGTTTTTACCTTATTTATTTATTTATTTATAAAAATTTCTTTTCAGCATAACAGTATTCACTGTTTTTGCACCACATATGTTTTTACCTTTAAACTGAATTAGACTAAATACAAACTTTGGGGTGGGAAGAATCTGGCCTGCAAAGGTAGCCTCTCAGCCTCAACTTTCCTATCTGCAAAATTGGAAAAACCAATTTTGGACTGTTGTCCAAAGGACTGCTGTAAAAGGTCAAATGCGATTTTATATGTACAGTGTTTGAAAACAATTAGTTTCTTCTTTCCATATCTATATTCTCAAGTCTTTATTATAATGCTAACAGAGTTGCCATGTATAAATACTTGAATGAAGAAATGAAGTCTAAAGATAAGAAAAGGGACGAGAAGAACCACGACTACAATAGAGATGCACAGAAAGGGGTTGATGAGGAGGAAATGAAGAAAAAAAACCATCAGCAAGAAGATTAAGCAAAAACAACAGAAATCTTTCTTCAAGGGACATGGAGAAGAAATGGGTGAGGGAGCAACTGAGCAAAAGAAAACCATAGAAATAAACTATAAGCACAACAGAGACACATAGTTGAAAATTAGAATGTTTTGGAAAGAGGATAATTTAACCGGAAGTCCTGAGTTTTTAGATTTAACTAGGAAGCTGTAAACAAATGAACAAATAGATTTTGTTTACACCCTCATTCTCAAAAATCTGCACTGTATTATTGCATTTTACTGATTAAGATTTGATTATTAGAGAATATAACAATTAGATGATTGAGGGTAAATGTTTAGACAACTATTTTTATAGTCCACTAGACAAACTATATTATGAACTGAACTTGGTTTTTGCTAATTGTAAGTCATAACTTGGTACTGTGTCTCTGGACTGGATTTATTTTAATAGAGTATAGTGGAGGGAGGATTGGGCCTGGAATCAAAAGGCGTGAATGCTACTGGGTGGCAAAAAATTGTAACATAACCCGTGTGTGTGTGTGTGCGCGCGTGCGCGCGTGTATATATGATGTATAATGTATTTAATACGTTACTTCTGGGGTATGCTCATGGCACAGGTTATTCAGTGACAATCAGAGTCACAAGTCATTTGAGGCAGGACATCACAGACACATATGCAGGGACTGATGGAAAGTCTAGAGTCTGTTGTATTTTGAACTGCACATTTAGCTATGCTTACTGGAGACATCTCATGTGACGTCATAAAACCCATATTTTAAAAATGAATTATAGATATGTCATTTGTTATTTACATTTGCCTGTTTCCAGACACAGTGGCCAGGACATGATTTTTGCCCTTCGCCTATCAACCATGAAGCCTTGGACCAGTCAATCTTGGTTTCCTTATCTAGAATGGGGCTGCCACTGCCTGCCCAGCCTCCCACACCCAGGAAGATTAATGACTTCAGGGATATGAAAGTTTTCTGTAAGACACAATGTCAGATACAAATGTGTCCTCAAGAAGGGCCGTGATGTGTAAATGCAACCCACGCGTTAGAATCCTATCTAAGATATTTCTCAGTCTTGTAGTTTGCTTGTTCAGTCTTGGACTCCTTCACTAACACTTACCCAGGGCCTCACCTGGGGACTCACCCAGAGCCAGGATAGTTACCCTGAGGACTCCAAACTCACTCAAAACAATGACCAGATTGAATCCAACCACTGGTATTCTGTTGAAAATTTTTACCCCTCATTTTTTTTGTTTTTACACGTTAGCAAAGCACTGTGTCTAACACAGAAAGATGGTTTCTCATCCTCTGAAGGGTGCACAATCCAAAATGCTTTTTTTCAGTAGTGGTGATGTAATTCCAAGGTAGCACCTCTGCCTGACTGGGCAGCAGCCTCCTCACTTGCCTTCCCTAATCCACTGTGGTGCACTTCAGTCTGTTTCCAGAGTAGAATTCAGGAGCCTGACTCTAATCCTACCCATTCATTAAAACATTTCAATTGCCTGCCATTTCTGTGAAGATAAACACCAAAGCCCCACATGGTCTGGCTTCTGCCAGTTTCCCTAGACTCTTCTCAAACTTTTCTCCAAGTTGCTTTCTACACTTGCAGCCACACAGGCTCTCTTCATTTCTTGCAAATGGTCACATCCCCTTCTGCCTCAGGACCTTTGTACAGGCTCTCCACTGACTCTCCTTCACTTGGCTACCTCTGGCTCCTATTTAGGATCTCCACTGAGATGGTATGTCCATGAAGGCGGCTTCTCAGAACTGCCCCCCACATTTGATCAGGGTCCTTTGTTACCTTCTTGCATAGTTTAAGGTTCTTTCCTTAGTACCACTTATTGCTATTTGCACCTATATGATTTTTTGATTAATGTCTGTGTCCCTGACAAGATTGGAAGATCCACAAGAGTGCATGCTTGTCTGTGGTTCATTATCACATCTACCACGTGGACCACATAGGAGGCACTTAGTACATAACTGCAGAATAAATTATTTTAATCCATTCATAGTCTTCTGCCCCACTGCCCTGACAATACAGCACACATTTGTAAGTCAGTTGGTCTGAGGTGTATATTAAAACAATTCTAAAGGGGAAAAGACATATCTATCATAGAGTGATTGCTGAAAGGTCAACAAAGATTTCCTTCACTGACGAAACTAAGTGATTTGGTGAAGAATGAATGAAATTTGGTTTTATATTCTAAAGGAAGAACAGATTTATTAGGAAATGATTAGTATAGTTAAATGATGGCCAGCAAAAAGATCATTTTTATACCTCTGCTTTTCCAAAAATAAGACTCCCCTCCCCACAAATCCCATCAACACACAGTCATGCATGGTTTGAACATCATTCCATCTTACAATAGCCAATAGGCTTCTTGTGAATGTAATGGGGTGACTCATTGTGCACCTTCCTTTCTCATGCTCTATGCTTCTCGGGTGGATCAAAATCAACACACGCCGTCAGAGCACAGAAAAGATAAATTCTAACAGGTTTTCATTACCTTTTCTTCCGAGTCGCCTGGCTGACAGGTAATTACTCCGTCTCTTGATCCTCCTGCAAATGTTGCCTTACAATTTGCAAGCCACTGTTGTCAGAAAGAGATGCAGACATAGGTAAAATCAGTGATGTTCTTAGAACATTTTTATCATCAGTCCTGTCAGGGAAAATTGATGAAGCTTCTAATCATAGTAATATAAAATTTTGCTGTAATTCCTTTTTGAAATTATTTTTTTCTGGTTAAAGATGAACTATTTGAGATTAAAATATCTATTCATGTGGGTTCTGTGATGCTCATTTTTTAATTTTTATATTTTTAAGAGATTTTGTTTACTTATTTGAAGGCGGGGGGAGAGAGAGAGAGAGCATGAGCAGGGCAGACGGAAAGGGAGAAGCAGACATCCGGCTGAGCAGGGAGCCCGATGTGGGGCTTGATCCCAGGACCCTGAGATCATGACCTAAGCCAAAGGCAGCCACGTAACTGACTGAGCCACCCAGTCCCCATGTAATGCTCATTTAAATATGTAGTTTCAGCATTGTGATATAACATTCTTGGAGGATGGTTTCACCAGACCATTCCTATTTTATGTATAAACTTAAAAATATCATATACAGTTAGAAACCTTTCTTGTAATTGAAATTTGGAGATAATACCAACCATTCCTCATAGGTTGGCAGATTCTGGACCATGCAACTGGACTCATGGCCCCACCTGCCTCTCTGTGATATTGGATGGCTTCTGTGGGGGCAGGTCTACTTCAGTGTAAGAAAGGCTATTAAAATAACAGCTTAGCTACTCAGAGATTCTGCCGTCCTTAAGTATTTGGGATAGTAACTAATACAGATACTAACTAATACAGATGTGACAAGGAACCCCCAGGCACAAAACAATAAGCCGTGAAGAACTGAAATTCACATCTGACTTCAAAAGAGTGGTTTGTTCACCAAGAAGAATGGAAGGATTATTTTTATGAACTGATGATAGAGAAGGTGGAAAGCCATGACCAATAAAGCCACAAAATAGAAGACAATGGAAATTGTTTTAGTAGAATGTTAGGACTCTCACCCTTGGGTAGATGATGAAGAGATCAATAACAACAAAAACAACAAACAAAAAACAAGTAACTTTATAATGAATGTTTTCTGTGTATGAAGCACTGTGCTGGGCAGTTTACATAGGTTATTTCTATTTTTAAAGGCAATACTGTGTTGTGTTTGAGAGTATGGACTTTTGGATCCTGTAGACATGGGTTTCAATACCAACTTTCCACCTCCTAGCTAATGAGGACAATAATAGCGATTCCAGGGTAGTTGTGAGCATTCCATGATTTAATTTAAAATATCTAACTCTTACCATGTTGGACACATAGAAAGGACACAGGAAAGGATACATGCTATGACTATATTATTATATCCTTACAACGATTCTGCAAATTAATTATTATCGCCATCTTACAGATGACGAATCTGCAGTAAGGAGGTTAAGTGACCTACCCACTTCATTAACCCTTAAGTAGCTGAGCTGTGATATGAACCCATGTCCATGTGATTTCAAAATTCAGGCTTTTTCTATAGTGTTTGGCATATTATAAGAAGTGTCCCACAGATATTACACATAATTACTTGTCAGAAATCAGGGGGTCTGCATGCCTGGTTTCTGGATCACTTTTGTCTCTAACATTTACAGTCTAGATCTACAAAGGAAAAAGAGAGTAAAGAGCAGGAGTCAAGGCCAGGAGAGGCAGCTACAGAGAGTAGTTAAGAGGAGAGAGCTGAGATCCACCCCATCTAGTTTCAAGTGAGGCAAACGCTGGAAGGAACTAATTAACAATTTTATTAAATCTCTGAGAAAAGTTAAAGACATTGACAAGGAGACATATCAAGCAAATACCCATGTTTCCCAGTTTCTGGGTAGGGAAATTATGGGGCTAAAAATGAAACGTCTCATTTGTTTCATTTGAAAACTTCTCATTTGTAGACATCATTTTTGTTTCATCCATACTGTTGACCGGAGTTGCAGCCCCTAACAGAGGAACAGATGAGGTTTGTCTTCTTCCAAAGATCCTGTCTTAGATTAATCACAACACCTCCCCAGGGCTCACAGTGATGGGGTTCATTTGATTTTAATTGAATGTATATGCACAGAAACACAAAAACTTACTGAGAGAGTGGCTTCTTTCCTGTTGTTGTAGGTATCCAAATACTCTTGCAGTTCTAAAACACTAAACTTGAGCTTGTCCAGAAGTCCACAAGACAGGAGCTAAAGACAGGAAAATCATTTGTATTAAAACAACCAGAGTGATAACTAGATGAGGCATGGCTACAGAGATAGAAAAGAGAAGTATATTTAGAACTAATGTAAAGTGGGGACCAGTGGCTCCATTTTTAGTAAGCTGTGCAATCTGTAACTTTGCTCCACAATCAGCTGCAGTGGCGACTGAACTGTGTGTGAAGACAGACCCAAATAGACTTTTGAAGTGATTTTATCGTTAATCTGAACTTTAAATCATTTAAGATAGAATGGGTTCTCTTACTACATTCCCTGCTACAAGGTAGCTAACCACCAAGTTCCTGGAAAGACTAATTCTTCAGAGACTTGAAATCAAAGCACATTTGCATTGGTTCTAAATTCAGTAATTACTCAGCCTATGAGATGGTTGTGTGATACGCATGAGGGCGTGAACCCTCAAAGAGATCACCTGTCAGGCAGGCTTAGAGTTTTATTTAGGAAGTCATGATTTAGCAGTCAGCCAGAGGATGCTTTAACCAACCCTCAAACTCATCACTCGCAGTCCAGGCTGGATGAATCCCTCCAGGGGGCGATCAGTCTCTGAGACTTGGGAGGGAGCAAATGAGGACATAGTGTTTCTGGATCCCCATCCAGCTGGGTAACCTGGCATTTTGGGGCCAGGCTAGGGCAGCTCTGGGATTTTGCTCACCTATTCATGGCTGTCAAAGCCAGAGTTATTGGAGAAAGGTGCAAGGACACGGAGGGAGCACCGAGGTAGATTTTTCTCCTGATTCTTTGAAATGACTTGGACTTGGCTGGTAATGTACAATCGTTACTATGCAGACTTTGGCCTTTGGGGGGTCATGTCACAATATGGCGCTGCTTGCAAACACCGACAGTATCTTTCAGACAAACCACAACACAAGCACGCTTCCTGGAAGTTCCACCCCTTAGTAATCTGGGCCAGCCATTAGCTGCCAGAGACTGGGGTACTCACAGTCTCAGCGTCCACAAAGAGTGTTGGGCATTCGGAGCAGGAGGTGAGCATCTGAGAAGAGCTGACAAACTTGGACCCGATTCCCCGGAGATTGTCTCCAAGGTAACTGGCCGCATCACAGGTTAGGAAGCAGAACCTTTTCTGAATATTCTGAAAGGCAAAATAATTACCATTTTTAAAGGGCAAGTTTTAACTTATGTACTAGAAAAACCCTTTTTTTTTTTTTAAGATTTTATTTATTTATTTGACAGAGATCACAAGTAGAGAGGCAGGCAGAGAGAGGAGGAAGCAGGCTCCCCGCTGAGCAGAGAGCCCTATGCAGGGCTCGATCCCAGGACCCTGGGATCATGACCTGAGCTAAAGGCAGAGGCTTTAACCCACTGAGCCACCCAGGCGCCCCAAAAACCCATTTTTTAATCTTTATAAAAATATTAAATGAGGTAGAGGTGGGGGAGACAGGGAGTAGGGTGAATGTTGGTCTCAAGTAAATAATAACCCAGTATGGACAAAACTTCTTCTTAAAGTGTCATTTCCCAGAGTATGGATGCCTCTATAATCTTTCAAATAAATAGTACTTTTCTTTTTGATGGTAGTTAGTGCTGGTCAGCAACTTGAGTCCTCCTCACTTGTTTGTCAGATTAGTGAGAAATTACTCAGATTACGTCAATGTGCGCAATTTAGAAAAGGTCGTGAGATGTAACACTTTTCTATTCCCCGAGATCGCAGCTTCCTGAGAAAGAGCATCAAAATAGTGCCATTTGAACCTCTGAAAAGTGGAAGCAAATGTTTTGTGAGTCTGGAATAATATCTCCCTCTGAGAGCGTGTCTGTTCTGGGGTCTCTAATTCTGTCCCATAGTGGTGCTTACATTGACTCATTAATCCTCACAGCTGGGGAAAAATCAAGGTTAAGACCTGACTTGCCGAAGGTCATGCAATTAGTAAGTCACAAAGGAAGAGTGAGCCTGACTCTAGAGCTCATATTCCTTCCACAAATCGACAAAGCTTCCCTAAGAGCTAGTTTCTCCTGTCCTGCCTGAGGACAAAACCAGAATTAGGAAGAACCTGAGTCATGGTGCTGGTGTCAGTGCCAAAATGGGAACATGTTCTAGCCGTTAAGCTTCCAACACACAGTACCTTTAACAAAAAGAACACAATATTTAACCAAAAAAAAAAAAAAAAAAAAAAAAAAAAAAAAAAAAAAAA